>NC_064412.1:55666250-56320000 GCF_023375975.1 Astyanax mexicanus | reverse complement strand
TGCTAACCGGGGAGGGAGGGGACTGGAGCTGGGGGTGGCTAGGGGAGGATTCCCTTCGGTTAGAGCACACACACACACACACACACACACACGTTAGTTATGAATATTGGGTTACCATACACTGTGTTTCTTGCAAATTCTACAAAAAAGTGCATTAAACATGAATACAAATAGGCCAACGTTTGAAAAAAATGTTATACTAACCTATACTCCACATACTATACTACCCTGTACTCTCTATACATCCATGTACTCTATATACTACTCTATACTCACTATAGTATACTAACCTATACTCTATACTACTTACTCTATACTCTCTACCACCATACACTCCATATACTACCCTGGACTCTATATACTACACTATTCTCCCTTACTCTGCCCTATTGTCTCTATACTCCCCCATACATACTTTACTACCCTATACTCCCTATACTACACTACCCTTTACTACCCTACACCCCCTATAATACCCTATGAACCATATAGTGCCATATACTGTACACAGAAAATTTGGCAGTGTTAAATCAACACTGATAGTGTTAAATATTAACACTGAGAGTGTAAAGTTTAACACTAATAAGTGTTGATTTAACACTAACAGTGTTGATTTAACACTGACAAATTTCCTGTGTACTACCCTGTACTTTCTATACTACACTATGCTCCATATACTACCCTATATACCCTATAATAATCTCTATACTCCTTATATTATGTATTCTTCCACATAGTACCTTATACTGCCCTATTCCACATATTCTGCACTCATATTACTATACACTTTCCAATACTACCCTGGACTACCCTATACTACCCTATTCCCTTTAATACTACCCTATACACCATATACCACCCTATACTACCTTATGTCCCTCTATACCATTTATACTACCCTATTCTCTCTATACCACACTAGTACTACAGAAAACTCTCTATACTCCATATATTACGTATTCAACCCTATACAACCCAATACAAGCCTATTCTACATATTCTGCCATCACATTACCCTATGCTACTATATAATTAATTATTTAATATATTATTTGTTACACTAATATTATTTTAAATAAAGACACTTTTTTTGCTGCAGTATACAATGTTTCTGTCATAGGGCCAAGAATACCAATATCCTGAAAATACCTTAAAATATTGTGATATTATTTTAGGGCAGTATCGCCCACTCTTACTTGCCACACAGTTGAAGCGTCACATCATTTAAAGCTGTTCTGCTTCATGTGAACAGTAGTAAATACAGTGTGAGTCTGTTTACTGGCCTTTTCATCACCACTGCATGACCTGACATTACTTGAAACACGACATCTTGCAACGAAGCCAAGTGGGCTGAAGCCATGCCCCCCCCTCCCCCGCTGTGTGAGTACTGTAAGTAGTAAATGGGAGACGCAGGGAAAAAACTCCATCAGTGAAGCGTCAGCTACGGGTTTTAGAGTCGAGGTCCTGTTTTCAGTGATTTTATATTCAACGTCTGTGTTGGAGCTGTGTTGGTTTGGCTGTGGGAAGGAGATGACAGATGCTCGGCTCTGCTGCAGATCAGTCGCTGTAGCTGCTGCCAGTTGTTTTACATTAGTAATAAATCTGAGATTCCCATACAGTATTTGCCCCAAATGTATTTTTCATATCAGCTGAGGGAGGCTTCCTCTAACCCCCCCACCCACCTCACAGGCCTGGTCTGGATGAGCTGTGGGTTTTTTGAGGCAGAAGCCAAATGTGTTTTTTTCTTGGTCAGTATGAGGTCTGCAGCTGGTGATGAGCTCCTATAAAAGCATGTCTGTATGGCTAATAGATTAAGAACACAGATAAAGTCAGACGGATGTTCTGTGGGATTTGAATGTCAGTTTAAACAGCCATTCGCATGGAATTAAAACAGTGATGTCCCAATCTGAGTGTATTTCAATGGTTGGGGTCCACAATATTACACCCAATCCAGTTACAGAAGTATGTACCCATTTTTAAAAGTATAACCTGTATATATCTGTATATAATATTTTATATTGTTGCTGTACAATGAAAAACAAACTCCAAAAACAGCTCTCTACTTTACAGGAGAGACAAAAACCATCTAAACTTCCAATGGAAGTCAATTTTAAAACACGTCATTTTAAAGTATTTCTATTGGTCCATTCACCAAGAAATTGTGGTAGAGTGTAAGGGACAGTTTGTGAGTTAAAATTCTGTAGTAAACTTAAAATCAACAAAAAATGTTTTTTCATTATTTAAAAAAAAATCATCTAAGGTTTCTTCTAAAGTTCTACTAAAGTTTTTAGTAGATTATATATTAAACAAAAAAAGAGTAAAACAAACCAGAATATGTCAGTTTTATGAGGTAGAATAGCCCAGAATTCAGGATTTCAGTTAACAGCTGTGCTGAACTCATCAAGAGTTAATTACTTGAATTTCTTGTCTCTTAATAAAGTGTTTGAGAGCATCAGTTAAAGTAAAGTAGTGAAGAGGTAGAGTTACAGGTATACAGTGAATAGTGAATATTTGAGTTATTTGAGTAAGAATTTTGAAAGTATCCTCAAGTGCAGTCCGCAAAGATCATCTAAAACATTGTAATGATGAAACTGGCTCTCATCAGGACTGCCCCAGAAAAGGAAGAGTGAGAGTTTCCTCTGTTGTACAGGAGAAGTTCTTCAATGTTACCAGCCTCAGAAACTAGAAGTTTCTCAGCGCCTTAATGCTTCTTCACAGAGTATTTTGGTTTGTTTAACTCTGTTTTTAAGTTGCTACATGATTTCTTATGTGTTCCTTCATAGTCTGATAGATCATTTCACTATTTATTTACTATATAGGAAAAAAATAAAAATATTGAATGAGAAGGTGTATCCAAACTTTTGACTGGACTTCAGTTATATTCTTTTCTCTATATTTAAGGACCGCATTATTGGTATAAGTTAATTCTTACTGAAGTGTGTAGAGTAAGTAGAATACTGCAGTCTATTGTAAGTCTGTGTAAATTGACCTTTGCCTATAATCTGTTTAAGTCTCTTCTCTCCCGCGTGGACGAGACGTATCCTGTAGAACGTCACGGCTGAGGTCACAGCAGAGCACTATCAACACACGGATCTGGTTTCGGCGAGCTCCCTTCTGCAAAAATCGATTTCAACTACGTCACCCTCGTGTCGAGAGGTCACACTCACTTGCCTTCTTTGACCCTTCATCTGGCTTCACCATCTCTCAGAAACAAAGAGCAGCATTCAGGAGGAGGAGGATGAAGTGTGTGCATCTGGCTCACAGGGACAGCCAATGGCAGAAGACAAAAAGATGTAGAACGAAAAACGCAGCCTTTTCTATTTAAAAACAATATTTATTTTCTGTTCTTTTAGGATCCCTACACTGTAAATTGTTTTAAAAAGTTGAGAAAACTATTTTTTAAGAGTTTTAAAACAACTTATTGTTAAGCTTAGAGGCAACATTTAACTTTTAAGATTTAAAAAGAAAACCACAGTCACATAAGTTAAGTTCATATGTCAATTTAAAGGCATTTATTGTCATTTCATCAAGTACAAGTACACAATAGAATGAAATAACCTTCCTCCGAAATCAACACAGTGTAATATGAAACAACAATACAATAGACAGTGAGACACAAGACAGGCAAACATGCAGCAAATTGTAAGACTTAGAACTAAAACACTGCAATTAATAGCATAAATACATCCATATTAGACAGATTAACAGACAGGACATTGCAGTAAAGACACAGTAAATATCCTTTAAAGTCACTATAATCGTGAGATCATTGGTTCGAATCCCAGTCATGCAGCTTGTCATCAGCTGCCGAAGCCCCGGGAGAGCACAATTGGTCTTGCTGTTTTTCTCTGGGTGGGTACAGTACAGTAGATGGCACTCTCTCTTTCCCCTCATCACTCCTATGGTGATGTGGATCAGCACAAGGCTGCGTCTGTGAGCTGATGTATCAGAACCGAGTCTGTTTCTCAAGTCAACGAGAACAAATCACGCAATGCTTAACATACAGCAGTCTACCCTGTAAAAAAATAGATATGTATTTAGTCTTCTCTTTGATTTCATGTAAGTAAAATACACATTTAAATATACTGATATGTATATTCAAGAAAATGCTTTTGAGAGAACAGTGTAACATACAGCCAACGCAGAGTTACTGCAGCTCAGAAAATGATGCTTGCTCTTACGGCCTACAACACAGAGACCAGGCGGGGGAATCACTACACACTGATGGTGAGTTTCAGAAACTGGGGGAAACACCAAGTATGCAAATAGATTGTGGCATAAGCCAATTAAAAAAAAGAAGCTGCCTAATGGTAACAGACTAAACTCTTTAAAGTTATTATAAGATCTCCATTTGAATGTATATGTGCCCACACATGTTCAGAAATGTCCAATTTACATAAAACAGACTTAATTTGTTTGAGTTCAAACTAATTGTGGGTTTACAGTGAACTAAAATCCCTCCATCTCTGCTAAAAAGAAAGATCTGCCTTTTCTCTTTTAACTCCTCCTCCTCCAAACGGCCTCCTGGCGTTGATGAGCGCTTCGTGGAGCCGTTCCACTGTTTATGTCTTCGCTTGACCTCTCCTGTCATATTTCACAGCCAACGTCAAATTAGTATCCCCAGGTATGAAAGACATGAGGAGTGGGTTAGTTTAACTTTATGTACGATAAGACAGCTTTATTGGCTCTGGACTTGAAATATTGTTGCTTAATAAAGCCTTAAAAGCCACAGTCGAGCTGCAGTCATTTATATTTTTCCATCATCGACTTTTATCTCCTGACAAACAAAAGAGTGCGGATGGAAATACGGCGCAATATTAAAAACAAAGGTGCTAGAAAAGGGTTGAAGAACCATTTTTGTTTCGCTAACACTTTTTTTAAAGGTGCTGTGAACTTTCTTTCTTATCTTACTCTGTTAATTATGTTAGCTATACACAGCTCTAAACAAAAAATGAAGAGATCACTTCAGTTTCTGAATCAGTTTCTCTGATTTTGCTATTTATAGGTTTATGTTTGAGTAAAATGAACATTGTTGTTTTATTCTATAAACTACAGACAACATTTCTCCCAAATTCCTAATAAAAATATTCTCATTTAGAGCATTTATTTACAGAAAATGAGAAATGACTGAAATAACAAAAAAGATGCAGAACTTTCAGACCTCAAATAATACAAAGAAAACAAGTTCATATTCATAAAGTTTTAAGAGTTCAGAAATCAATATTTGGTGGAATAAGCCAGATTTTTTTTACAATTTTCTTTTACTGACTTTTGGCTTTTCTACATAATCTTATAATAAAAAATCTTTTTGCACTATTTAGTTTTATTTCTGCTTTTTTCTATTTATGTGTTTTTTTTTTTCATTTTCAAAATTTGCGATTTGCACAAAACCAGTGGATAGGAAACCTGCTATAGATAAATTTCAGTTTCATTGACCACCAACACAAGTTATAGCCCTTACTCTTGGTTGAATATAACTTTAAATATATTTCTGTCATCTGGATTCCAAGTTGGAATTCATAAAATAAAATTTCATTAAATAAAAAAATAAAAATAGAAGAAAACCTGCTAACATGAGGTCAATTACATTGTAATGACTTAAGTAATAAGTTTAAGCATTTTGGAACTTATTTGGTAGAGTTTTTAATTTTTAAATGCACCGCTTTTATTGTTTGTAAATTGTTTGTAAATTGTTTCCATTGTTTGTAAAGCAGGAAGAACCACGTAACTGTTTAAAAACCCTTCATATAAAATTCTCTACTAATTCAAGATTACACACTCAAGCCAAAATCATTCAGGCGCCTCATTTTCCCGAGTTTAAAGGGCCGAGCGTGAGCTGCTTCTAGGGTTTCATGGTGGTTCACAGGCTGTGCTTTGTTGTGTTCAGTCAGCTCTTCTCCATCAGGAGATCAGTGCCAACCTTAACCTCCCCTTTACCTCATATCACACACTAACCTTAACCTCAGATCTGTCCTCCCTCAGGGCTCTGAGCAATTTTCATACCGTACAGCCCCGGCTGCGGCTGCCAGGACTCGGGGGGCGTGAAGCTGGAAAGTGTGCCAGCTTCATTCTCGGGTTCTCCTCTACGTGTTTCCTGGCCGAGTGCAGAGATGCTCAGGCTAATCTAATCAGGGGAGGCTTGAGGAATTGCAGGAGGAGGCATGAGGACGACCGCAGCCTCTGATTGGTCACGGGCGGATCCTTCGCTAAAGGTCTGCGAGGTGCAAATCCAGCCATTTGTCAAGGATTAATTCTCAGCTTGCCTTCCCCGTCTATCACACTCTTAAAAAAATCAAAACAGCTGATAGAATAAAATCGTAATATTTCAAGATTAAAGTCGTAAACAGTTCTAAAATAAAATTGTGATATTTCAAGAATGAAGCCATAATAGTTTTAGAATAAAGTCACAATACTTCAGAAATAAAGTAAGTCATTTTTGAAGAACAAAGTCATAATAAATCAAGAGTAGTCATAATATTTAAAGTATAAAGTCGTAATATTTTAAGAATAGTCATAATATAATATAAAATATAATATATATTGATGCTCCAACACCAGGAGGGTGAAGACTAGCACACACCTCCTCCAATACATGTGGAGTCAGACTCCGCCTCTTTTTGAGCTGCTGCTGAGCGCTGCTGCATTGCTGAGTAGCATCACAAGGCTAACACTCGGAGGAAAGCGCAGCGACTCGGTTCTGATACATCAGCTCACAGACGCAGCCTTGTGCTGATCCACATCACCCCAGGAGTGATGAGGGGAAAAAGTGCCATCTACTGTACTTTACCCACACAGAGCGAGCAAGGACAATTGTGCTCTCTCAGGGCTCTGGCAGCTGATGGGATTCGATATGATCCTGATCATAGTGGCTGGAGCCCACTCGGAGCCCTGAATAGTCATAATATTATGAGAATAAAGTCGTAATATTTTGAAACTGTGTTTATTCGGAATAAAGAACCATTATGGCGTATTGAGTATCTTGTGAATGAAAGCATATAATGCAGTGACTGTCCTCGTTATATTATAAATATTTGTAATTTTTATCTCGAAACATTATAACTTTATTCTCGCATTATTACGACTTTATAATGCCGTGTCTTACATCTTTTTTCTCACGTATTAAGAAAGCAGATTGAGAAAGAGCGAGGGCAGGACAGAGGGAGCGAGAGCATGCCGGAATCCAGGATACCGATATTAGAGCAAAGACTCAAATGACCCAGAATTGCTGGTGTTCGCTTATCTAAGTTTTGGCTGCAGGGCATCGTGGGGCATGCCGCACAAAGTGACATCCATAATTCATTTCCTTTTGGAGGCTGAAGCACTTTAAATCCTCTCTGTGCGTGATTTTGACAGCTCAGTGAAGTCTTCCTACAGGAGAGAGAGAAAATAGAGCCCACATGAAGCTGAGGGGTCAAGCTGTTCCTTGGCTGGTGTGTTTCCTCGCTGGCTGCAGTGTGTGTGTGTGTGTGTGTGTGTGTGTGTGTGTTTGTGCGCTGAAAGATTGGGCATTTGCCCAGATATTTCCCAGCATCCCTGTCTGCTGTGGTGTGGATTGATGACATCTTTCAGAGTCCAAATAAACAGCAATTGTTTTGCTGATTGTAAATGATAACAGCACTGATATTCTATCCTTCTGTTCACTTTTGATAAAAGCCCACAGTCTGCAGGGCCAAACTCAATATACAGTGGTAAAAGAAACATCCAGAACCGTCAGATCCTTGTACTCTTCATGCTACACAACTTGTTATCTCGTAATCTGTAACATTTTAGCATTAAAATAGCAACGGTGCTTGTGAAAATATCTATTCTGGTGGGTGTGCTGGGTGAAAATAAGGTGTATTCATGTAAATTTCTGGACTATTGCTATCTTGGCAACAGAAAACACCACAAAGGTGCGCCACATATTGATTAAAACCCTGACTACAGTCACCAGTCAGACATTTTTTGCTATGAACAAACCCAAATTTTTAACATCAACAATAAACAGAATACTAAATAAAATAGCCAGGGTTAGCATAGTAGCAGGCTACAGGCCGATAATACTCACCTCTGAACATCGAAGGAGCTAGCGCTTAGCGTGATTAGTAGCTTATGATAATATGATTATAAAGCGCTCTGCCAATTTTAGAGAAAATTAAAGGATTTTAAGATCACTTTGTAGTGCAAAAAATACGTTAATACACATTTTTAAATAAAGATATCTGGCTTTTAAGAGGAATTTGGCTCTTAAATCTCTTATTTCTTCTTAAAAGAGGTGGATCTTCAGCTGATGTTTAAACAGAAAGTGATTATGCTGTTTGATCCTCCACCTCAGAGCCGGATCAAGTCTGGATTATTGTCCTCCAAGTGTCCTGAGACACGGTGGGTCAAGACAACGCAGCAGAAGTTATATTTAGCGTAACAGCAGGATATATGTTCACACTGAATGTGATGACATTAGCATGCTGAGATAACACAAACACATTCTGGAGGTGCTACCAGTGTATATGGTGCACATTAAAGCTGAACGGCAGCCAGAGGGAAGATTTACTGTATGTGTGTGATGCTGGTTTTCTAACTGGGTCAGACAGCTCCCCTTACCATTCAGAGAAGTTCCACACACCGCCTGTCTGTCTCTCGCTCTGTCTGTCTCTTTCTCTCACACACAAAACACACACATACATACATACTACCACACACACTGTTTTTTTACACAATGTCAGAATATGCAGTCATATCGAATTGATTCATAATGAATTTGATTTCATTTAGGTTGAGAAGCTCAGAAAGTACACAACAGAATTAGCCAGTAGACTTCTTCTGAGGGAGGGATCTGTAGCTACTGCCCATATCAGGTCAGTAGATAAATAATGTTGCTATTTAGCTCAAGCAAACATTAACGTGTGGTGAATCCTCAGTGTAAACATGAGGCGTGGCCAGCAACAGCTTATATGCATAAAAGTGACAGAGCCCTTAAATGGCTCATTCTGAAAGAGACTGAAACTGGTAAGAATATAGATGGTGAGATCTCTTAATATTTCTTTATGTCAGAGTGATTTTGTGATTTTGTAGGTTGTGTAAAGCCCATATTCCTATTCTAACTTTTGGTTGAGAAGCTCAGACATTACATAGCAGGATTAGCCAGTAGACTTCTTCTGAGGGAGGGATCTGTAGCTACTGTCCGTATCAGGTCAGCAGATTAGGGAGATTTACAGTAAGTACTTTCAAATAATGTGTTTTGTGCTTTTATCATTAAGCATGAACATGCAACACAAACATGGTCAGCAACAGCTTATTTGCATAAAAGTGACAAAGCACTTAAATGGCTCATTCAGAAAGAGACTGAAACTGGTAAGAATAGAGATTTTGAGATCTCTTAATATTTCTTTATGTCAGAGTGATTTTGTGATTTTGTATGTTGTGTAAAGCCCATATTCCTATTCTAACTTTTGGTTGAGAAGCTCAGACATTACATAGCAGGATTAGCCAGTAGACTTCTTCTGAGGGAGGGATCTGTAGCTACTGTCCGTATCAGGTCAGCAGATTAGGGAGATTTACAGTAAATACTTTCAAATAATGTGTTTTGTGCTTCTATCATTAATCATGAACATGCAACACAAACATGATCAGCAACAGCTTATTTGCATAAAAGTGACAAAGCACTTAAATGGCTCATTCAGAAAGAGACTGAAACTGGTAAGAATAGAAATGGTGAGATCTCTTAAGATATCTTTATGTAAGAGTGATTTTTCTATTCTAACTTTTGTAAAATGAGGTATAATAAGTCCTCTTTAAATAACCTTTATGTTTCTATGTAAAACATTAAGTTTAATATTCAGAAAGGGACAGTTTTGATAGAATATGAAATATGAAACATATTTTTCTCACACAATTCCTTTGCTTATAAAGCTTGTGTCTTGTTTTGTTGCTCATTTCATGCTAGCTCTGTTTCTTCCTCTGGATAATCCCTTTTCTTTTTTGTCCTGTAAATGCATAAAAACAATTTTGCACACTCACACTCACCCACGCACACTGTAAACAGGACGTCTGAAACTCAATCCTGCTTTTAAGTTGGTCTCAGAGTATAAAACCGCAGCGGGTCTCAGGAGAAACCTCACATCAATGGATATCCAGTTGATTATTTTTTTCTGTTTTTTTTTGTCAGCATCTCTGGTTTGGTCTCATGGGGAGATGTACAATAACGTCTGGGTCATCCCGACAGCGCTGCCCGAGCCCGGTATGAGTTCAGCCCTACGGGGAGACTAAAGACTAAAAAACCTGACTAACTACATAACAGCAGCACACTGACAAAAATGATGAGTAAAATTTACTTTAAAAAAGTTTCGCAACTTTTTCTGCATTTCCTTTTTTTAAGTAAATTTCATTTCAGATAAATTTAAGTAACTTCAACTCGGTTTCAAGACTTAAATGTTACATGAAGTAAATAAGTGAACTGAACTTCAGTCAATCCTTTCTTTTAGTACACTTTACTTCATTTCGGCATATAATATTACCTAATTACAATTACTCAATTCATACAGTATTACTGAAATTTTAATATCTTTAGTTAAAACATACATTCAAATATTTACATAATGTCAAGGATTTATTTTGTAAACAGTCCAAGTCTCACTGTCTCAACACATGGATGGCATTTAATACATTATTTTTAGTATATTAAACTATACTATACTATACTATACTATACTATACTATACTATACTAGTATAAAGAGACAGTTTAATATGTGTGTTTTAACTGAAAATATTTAAATTTCAGCAATTATAATATATTATGTATCATAAATTATTTGAGTAATATTGTATAAATTAAGTAATTATAATTAGGTAATATTGTATGAAATTAAGTAAAGTTTACAAAAAGAAAGGATTGACTGAAGTTCAGTTCACTTATTTACTCTGTGTGACATTTAAGTCTCGAAACTTTAAAAAAAGTTTAAGTTACTTAAATTTCACTGAAATTAAATTTACTTAAAAAAAGCGAATGCAGAAAGTTGCAAAAAATCGTACTTTTTAAAGTAAATTTTACGCATCATTTTTTTTCAGTGCAGCAGCAGCAGAGGTAAACGGTTAAATCTAAAGGAAGAAACGGAGGAGATGCTCTGAAAAAAGTTCAGGCCAACCAGTCTTACAATTTTCATGGAGAGACTGAGAGCCAACGGCAGAGAGAAACATGACCCACTTACTTACTGAACCCCCCACTACTGTTACCACCACCATCACCAACTACAACAACCTCCCTGAGCTAAACCTGCTTCCATCTCACTCCTTCCTTTATTCTTTTTCTTAATCTCTTCCTCTCTCCCACTCTAATTCCCCATCTCCTCTTTCTCTCGCTCTCATCCCCCTCAGAGAAAAAATAGCCAGGCTAAATAGCAGGCTCTAAACATGAACATTTTATGTAGTTAAACAGGTACGATATGCATAATACTACTTTCTATAAAGGTCACGTCTATTAAACTCAATAAACACACTTATAATACATTATAATTGTCATGGTTAATAACAGGAAGGCAGCAAAAGAAAACAACATACCAGAGTGAGCAGGTAAAAGGATCATACACAGTAAAACCAAACAGGTATAAGGCTAGGTAAAAAGAGTTAAAAAAACACAAAAATAGGTTCTGCAACAGTAAAAAAAACTACGGAAAGGGCAAGCCAAAAGAGTAGTAAAAAAACACAAAAAAGGTCAGCAGCAAAAGTGAACAAACAAAAGAAATGCTTAGTAGAAGATTTAATGAACTAGATTCAATACTCAACGAGGAGCCGCAGAAAGAAGTGGTATTAATACTGACAAGACCAGGTGTGAGCAATCAGAAGTTCGGAGAGCTTGAACACGTCTGTAAGGTCCAGTGTGAGCGCATGCTGGGAGTTGGAGTCTTTAATACAGTATGTGTGTCAGGACTGACAATAATTAATTCATAAGGCATTATAACCATAATTATACACATTTATATGAATTGTGATCACAATGCTAATCACAATCCTAAGCATCTCATCAGCTCTGGAAACCACTAAATTAAATAAAAAGAAGAGTTTCTTTGATTTTACCAAACAGAAATCCTCTTGAATTTTTGCACCAGCATAAAGTTATCCAAAAGCAGTGTGTAAGACTGGTGGAGGAGAACATGATGCCAAGATGCATGAAAACTGTGATTAAAAATCTGAACTTTATATTTATGAACTTTATGTTTTCTTTGAATTATTAGGGCATCTTTTTTTGTTATTTCAGTCATTTCTCATTTTCTGCAAATAAATGCTCTAAATGACTTTTAATATTTTTTTTAGGAATTTGGGAGAAATGTTGTCTGTAGTTTATAGAATAAAACAACAATGTTCATTTTACTCAAACATAAACCTATAAATAGCAAAATCTGAGAAACTGATTCAGAAACTGAAGCTTTTTTTTTGCACAATTTTTACTTCTCTGTATTTCTCTGCTGTTTTTTTTCTGGCAATGCGTAGAAAAAGGTTGAATCTTCGCGTACACTGCGCATGCCAAATACCTCAGCTTTTATTTCATCAGGCCTTAACGTACAAAACTGAACAACCCGCAATCACGGCAGTAAATGTGTCATTGTGAACTCTTGTAAACGTATACCATCCATTTGGAGCGATTTGTTTATTTCTTTGTGTGTCAGACTTTTCCCTGAGTAAATCACATGTTATAATACTTTATTGGTCTTTCTGTTATGTGCTGGAAGAGGCGGCATACCCAGGAGCATTCTGTAAAATCAGAGGAATGCTCTTTCAACCCTAGTCCAAACTCACACAGCCTGAGATAACCCACGTAGAAGCGATGCAGTAGCAAAAGCCTGTTTAATACAAACCCGTCATTTGGTTTAATAGTAACCCAAATGCTCCCATAATTCCTAAAACAAACTCACAGCCCGCAGCCCAATAAACACGGCATGTTTGCTTGTTTAGCATTGCGCTATAGGTGTAATGTTTCGTGACATGCTGACAAATTAGCATGTGCTACAATTCTTTGAGTTATCTGGTTTGAGTAATGTTTTTGTGGCGCTAAAACGACACTGCTCCACGACTTTCTCACGGTTCTCAATTGCCGATGCAGGTTCCAGAGTTTCTGCTCTCTTATCTCACTTCATCTCTCAGTAAACCTGAGCTATCCGAGGAAACTGGAGCAAATGGAAAAATTGGGCAGCGTTCAATCGGCCCTTCAGCAGTTATGGCAGCAATAAAATTCAAAAATCTCCCCTTTGTTTCGCAAATGAGAGCATGAAGACGACTCGGCTTGTTTTATGTCAACATATAAAATCCAGAGCTTTTATAAGTCTACCGATGCTCATCTAGGAATCAAATCCAAAGACTGAGTCTTACAGGCTGAAAAAATGCAATTATACAACCTAAATACAGTAAAACACAAGAGCTTATTTTTAGAATAAAACCACTGAAGATCCTTCTGGATTCCTAAAGAACATTTCACATGAGATTTGATTTAAAATAGATGATTTAGGGGAATCAATTATTTAAAGTAGAATAAGGGAATGAAAGGTATGTTGGGATAGGCATTTTAAATATATTTGAAATAGACAGGATGTGAGAGGCTTGTCTTTAAAGACAGAACAATATAATGTAATATATCATATTGTACTGCTGATAATTATCAGTAATTACATTATATTGTATATTGTATTGTATATTAGCTTGTGAATAATGTATTAAATTAAGACTAACACATCAGATTGTACTAGTGCATCTCAAAAAATTAGAATTTCATTGAAAAGTTACTTTATTTCAGTAAATTAGTTTAAAATATGAAACTCATATATTATATAGATGTATTACGGACAGAATTATCTATTTTAAGCGTTTATACCAAGTCCTGCTGGAAAATGAAATCCGCATCTCCAATGTGTTTTATTATCAAGTCTAAAGTCAGTGCAGTTTTGTTTTCCCGCAAAATCTTACAGCACTTCATATCTTAAAGCTTCCCTTTGCTGAAAACAACTTTTACGGAGATGAGGATTTCATTTTCCAGCAGGACTTCAAAAGTACCAATTGGTCTTATATAATAATATTCTAAATTTCTAAGATACTGATTTTTTGGGCGTTTTCATTGGCTGTAAGCTTCATAATCATCAACAATAAAAGAAATAAACACTTAAAACAGATCACTCTGTGTTTAATACATCTATATAATATATGAGTTTCACATTTTCAACTGAAATACTGATATAAAGTAACTTTTAATGATGCCAGTAGACAGAAGGTGTGCTCACCTTGAAGGCGTGTACCCGTATGGGTGTATGACCTTCCTTTACCAGTATGGGGAAAGTCGGGAAAAGAAAACAAAGAAATCTGCAACTTTTACAGATAAACAGTAACAGGAGCAAGGTGCGCGAGAGCTGATTTTCCACTGATAGAGCAGATTTTTATCAGATTTGCTGAGAGAGACAGAATGGGGCACCTTTGAGCATGAAGAGGCTGCAGATACGAGCTGGAGATAGCGGCCATTGTGCAGACAGACGGGAGCAGTAGTATTAGGAGTAGGGAGTTGGGTAACATGGTTATTATGTTTGGTTGCATACGCTAACTATGATTGCTACGATCGCTACAATTGCTACGCTACGCAAAGCACTTGACGCTAAACAGCCGTTTCCTATGGGCTGCTTTCTCAGCTGGCCGCTTCCCCAGGGTTGAATGATGATTACTAACAAGGCGAACAGCGCTGCGTGTTGATTAGCCAAGGTGAGAAGGTCATGGTTCAGGTGGTCGAGGGAAAGCGAGCAATTAATCGCTTATCCGAAGCCCCTTCGACCCACAGCCTCCATCCGTCACGATGTGGGATAAGCCCAGGCATTAGAATAAAGAATGGGGAGGAAGGTGAACTTTTGAACCAGCCAGCTCCCTTGAACTTCTCTTGGATGTGAACGTAGTGTGCTTCCTCTGAAGTTCTGAATCTGGGGGCTTGCACTTCACTTGAACTTTTCCTATTAGCCTCTATTCTGGATGCCGTCGCCTACTCCTCCTTATGCACACACACTCTTACACTCAGACACACACCCATGCACAAACACACACATGCAGAGAAAGAAATAGTAAAAGAAAAGAAAGAAAGAAAGAAAGAACGAAAGAAAGAAAGATCACAGAGTGAACCGGCTCTCCTGGCTGCACCGATGCGACCAATAATGCAACAACATATTTATCCAATAGACTCCATGAGAAGATGGCTCATGCTCCTCAACATGATTTCAGAATGGAAATTCCCAGCTCAAACCAAACACATGGCTTGTTTCAAGCATGCCTTTGTTACCCACGCCCCATGAAAATAAATGATTCTTTATAGGATAAAAGCTCCACGGACTTGCTCTTTCTAAATAAACACAATTGTTTAACCTCGTTCCTGATCTTTACGCTGTATCGCTCAACAGATTTCACCCCTCCGCTCTGCATTAATCATCCCGCTCCATATGATACCAGCAAACCAGCAATTACAGACGTTCCTGAGGCGAGTGGTTATACAAATGAGCTTCAAACGGAGAAACACAAACACGCTGATACAGTATATTCAGACACACAATATCTAACGCGAGGAACCGACACGAGAGCTAACTGTGGTCTGATGAGCTATTATATCACGCGGAGAGGACGAACGGGAAGCATGCATGGCCGTGCTGCGTCAAGGGTAAAGCTAACAAACCAACGAAGCTATGCACTGTAAAAAAAATGTATTCACTGGCTCAACTTAACTCAAGTCAAGTCATCATTTTGATTTGACTCAGTTAAGTTGTGAATACATACAATTTTAAGTTTAAGTTTCGTTCTTTTTGTTTATTTAATATGCAGGGGTTGGACAATGAAGCTGAAACACCTGTCATCATTTTAGTGTGGGATTTTAGGTTTCATGGCTAAATTGGAGCAGCCTGGTGATCATTTTCAATTCAATTGAAATCTGAGTTTTTTACAACCCTGTGTTGAAAGCAGCAGCATAATAAATTATGATGTGCACAGGAACATAAAAATTTGCTCAATCCCCAGTAAAATACCTTTAAACTCATTGAGTGGCACTTCATCCTCCATCAAGATAAAAATCCCAAACACACCATCATTCCCATGCTATTTCCTCCCCAAACTTTCAACATGGTGATAAAGAAATATACAGAAGTATACAAATGTGTGTAATGTATATTATACCACAGTTAGTTCCGACCCTGCAATGTGATTGGCTGAGAGGCGTTTTATGAGTGCCGTTATCAGCCAGTAATGTATTGTAACTGAAGCTCTCCATGTATTACTCCGCCACACACAGGTAACCTAGCAACGATGCAGCGCTTACAAACCAAACAGCGCAGCTACAAACAAACAGAGCAGCAATGGAACTATTTTAACTGCCGGAGTTTAGTGTTTTTAACCAAACAGGTCCTATTTTCTCCTCCTCTTTAACTCTTTAAAATCTTTCAATAAACAGCGAAAATGAAATTGTGGTATAATACAAACAATAATACACTCAAAGTTCATGTTATAATTACAGCTATATTACAAGTGCCAATATTACACATTATAGCACTCCCTCTCGTGTATTATTACTTAAATAAACTCCTTTATAAACTATTTATAAACCCTTTTATAGCAGAGCACACCTATAGGAATTAACTCTGATGACTGGCTGTTGTCTAGGTTTATTTCAGTCAGTGGCGCACCTGTGTTTTTCACCACCGGAATACAGTATAAAGCAACACAACAGAAATTTTCCTGAACACACCTCACTTCCAGAACACCCCGCCCCTATTTTAATAGCGTGAAAATAAAAAAAGACGTGAAAATAGACTGTTGACTGGGTGCAAGATAGCAATGAGCATCAATCAAGGCATGCCTAGTGCAGGGTGTTTTACAATAGGGCCCAATGTGAATTAGTAGAGTTTTAATGAGGACTGATAGTGGGTGAGAGATGGATGGGAAATTCCATTTCTGAATTTGTCGAGGCATTTATCATTCCTCCATCCACAAGTACCTCTGGCAGAATTTACAGCCATACTCAAAGCAGGAGGTCCTCCTACACACAAATCTGGCAGGTCAGCGCAGCATTCTTTCACTTCCATGGGAGATGACAAAAGTCATGGGACATTAAGATCTTGTAGCATGTGAGTGAACCTTCCCATAAAGCAGATTTCAGTCTTAGTTAAAGCACATCTTTGGTCGGTGTGTGTTTGTGGATGAGGTCAGTTATTGTGCTGTAAGCTCCATTTATAAATGCTGTCAGTGTTTCTGGATCATCACACTGAGCTCCTGCAGCAGAAGCTCCGCAGACATTTTCAGTTACTGGATCGACTGCCTCTAATTACGAGGGAAACTCCATAAACACTTTCAAATTGCACTTTCCAGGAAAACGCCATAGCTCTATCAGTGCTGAGGGTCAGCAGACATTTTTGTTGGTTTTGAATCTTCACATAATGATCCAGAAAACAGCGGTCGTAAATTACAAAGAGAATTTTAATATCGCTGCGTTCATTTCTTCACTTCTTCACTTCTTAACTTCCCAAACACGTGGAAGCAGTTGTGGAATCGGAGTGATTAAAGAAACCTTAGAAAACTTATGATCTGAATTGATATCTTGTGTCACTGAATCCCTCAGAATGGATAGGATAGGATCATCAATATTTACTGTATAAACACAGCATCAGTATATCTGTATATCAGCTGTATATTTACAGAAAAGTTAAACATTGTGTTGCAATGCTCATTGCTATCTTACACCTCGACAATAGTCTAGTTTCACACCTTGCACCTGCACCATTCCAAAATTTCTTACGATTATATCTACGCTGATGAGGGTGATGGTCTATTAGGTAAATTTCTGGAGCGTTGCTATCTTATCAATAGAAAAAAACACAGGTGCTCCACTGACTAAATAATACCCTTACAAAAGTCAACAGTCAGATGTTCATTGCTATCTTGGCAACGCAGGTGCGCTGCGCACACATAGACACATAGACACACAGTAGTGCACAAACCCAACTTTTACATCAATAAAATAAACAGAATACTAAATAAAAACAAATAAAAAAAAACATTACTGTTCACGTAAATGAGCTGCTCATGCACTTTTACACCATTTCCTTTGCTGAAAAGTGCAGAAGCACTACTCTATTAAAATTGCAATCCGCCAAAGTCAGTCCCTTTAGGAGCCCACCTAGCAGCATTGCAGAGTAACATCACAGTTCTAACGCGTTTGGAGGAAAGTGTATAGAAACAGCAATTTGATTCTGATACATCAGCTCACAGATGCAGCCTTGTGCTGATCCACATCACCCTAGGAGTGATGAAAGAGGGGAAAGAGAGATCGCCATCTACTGAGAGAACCCACACAGAGAGAACAAGACCAACTGTGCTCTCTCTCAGGGCTCTGGCAGCTGATGGCAAGCTGCGTGAATGGGAATCAATGGGCTTGACCATCAAAAGCTAAACTATAAGTTAATGATTCCAAGCTAATTCTGTTACTGCTGTTTAGCCTGTATTAATCTGATTTTAAGTTGTGAAGTTTGCTGAATGGAACGAGTGACCTCAGCATCTGTTGGAGAAGTTAATAAAACAACAGGTCACACCAGAGACTTCTAAAACTGAAGGAGTTTGAAGGATTTTGTATTTGGCTCGCTATTATAAGGAAACCTGGACAGGACACCTGTGTGAAAAAAAGAATCCTTCCTTTCCCCTACACAGTTTGAGCAGTTAAATAAATTATACTATAGCATGTAGAGGAATAAATCTAAATTATGTCCGTGCAGAGTCCTCCCCCCATAAGGTCGTCTGCGGAGGACCAGCGGACGGGACTGCGTAATGTGCTCTGAAACTGAAAAACATAAGCGAACACATCCATTCAATTGACAAATGTCATTAAGGGAAACAAAAGCATTGTGTCTGGAGGGAAAGAGAGGTAGAATAAATGACAGAGTGAGGCAGATGTTGCATCAGAGGAAATATGGAAATACCCTCGACACAAACTTATGGGAAATGAAGCCGCTAACAGGTTGTTTTTTCTGGTAGTTGCTGCATCTGTGTCGTTCATAACGCCGACCTGTTCCATTATTCACACTTTCAGCACACGTTTTCCCAGCTGAGCTTTTTGTCCAGTGTGTTGTGATGGTGCCGTTGTAAGGGATTAACCCTGTGATACACTGAAAAAAATGATGAGTAAAATTTACTTTTAAAAAGTTTCACAACTTTCTGCATTTGCTTTTTTTTTTACGATACATAATGTATCATAGATTGTGAGATGTAAATATTCATGGCAATATTTTGCAGAATCACCTGATCACCCTAATGAAGAAACCGCCACTGATCAACAATAATAAAAGCAATCTTATGGTAAATTATTGGTTTTTAACTTTTAATATCTATCCACCTTCAGAAAGCCTGTACCTGTTTTATTTAATCTTATTTATTCTAAACTTATTATTTTATTTTTTATTTTAGTTCTTCTCTTATTTCATTATTTCCTGTTTATTTCTTTTGTTATTTTATTTTGTATTTTAAAGTAGTTTTGTATCATTGCTTTTTAACTTATTTTGATTAGTTTATTTCAGTATTCTTTTTTTTATTCTTATTTTTAGTCTTTTATTCTTATTATTATTTTTAAATGTATTTATTCATATTTATATAGTATTGTACCATATATAACACGACTTTCTTTTGATCTCAATTTCTTATCAATGAAATAAATCATTATTTTATTATTCTTATTTTTATTCTTATTTTTATTTTTTATCTATTTTCATCTTTTATCTACTGTTATTTTTAAATGATTAAACGTAGTTTTTACTTTCTTTCTCATGTCAGTCCCTGTTTGTCTCTGTAAATGCTCGGCTACACTGAAAATGAGGGTTACCCTCAATGTACTTCTGAATTAAAGTAAAGGTCGATTGATTGAACTTTTTTACGTTTTTAGTTTTTAATCTGAATGTTTATTAACTGAAACACATTCGACCCGGGTGTGACTTCGTTAAGACAAAGTATAATGCAGTAAAATCAGGTTTATATAGTGAGTAATGATACAGTACAGTGAGTACAGTAGTGGAGTAGCTGTGCTCTCTACTCTCTACCACAATCAGTAAATAAACTTTTATAAATGTATATCTGATGGGTATTTCCCCCACACACAACTCACTGCGGCACAAACACTGGTGGGTCTTTACTGTAAACACCTAATTTAAACATTACCATCCCACACAGCATCATAAAAGACGCTGGTTTGACTGGTTTTGAGCTGCTCTCAGTATAGAGGGATAATGTTAGTGAAGGATTTGATGTTAGCGTTTGTGGTAACTGGAAAGTTTTAGCGCTGGGTTATCATTTAGCCTTTAGCTGGAGCTACAGTCTGAATGGTGTCCTAGTGAAAAAAAGCAGATTAAAGTAGTAAAAATGGAACATTTTTTTTGTAATTTTAATAACATTTCATACAGGCTTCTGCTTTCCCACCACAAATTCTTTCACAAGCTCCTTGACCCTGAACCTATTAAACAATTAAAACAATGGGTCCCACTTTAAAATAAGACTACCTTTATAAAGGGTTTATAAATGGTTTACTAATAGTTTATTAACGGTTACTTATTAGGTTGTAAGTGCCTTAAAATCATTAATAATCAGTTATAACACATACGTCGAAGGGCCAACAATATAGATGGCTGTGTAATATAGTTCACTATTTAACAAACAACAGGTCATTGTTGCCCTTTCTATATATGTGTTATAACTGATTACTAATTTTTTTAAGGCATTTACAAATTAATTAGTAACCATTAATAAACTAATTGTAAACCATTTATGAACCCTTTATAAAGGTAGTCTTATTTTAAAGTGGTACCAAACAATGTAATTAATATTATTATAGGCCTAGGAAACTAAAACTAACCACCTAATCACTGTATGCTTTGCTGTTGTCCAGTTTTTTGTTTTTTTCTTGCTGTGTTTTTGTTTAAGAATTGCATTTTTACATCCTGGATCGATAATCTCTGAGCTCTGTTCTTCAGTTTTCAAGATGTCTATATTTCTAAAGCAGTGGAAAATAAAAAAACATGATATGGAAACTTTGCAGCTGCCATCCAGACAGTGATTCACCTGCTCTGTTTGTCATATTTCAGCATTAATCTTCATTAAAGCCCATCCTTCCCCTCCCTCTAACCTCTGCTCTCATGGTACATGTGTTTTGGGTTGGGTTTAGTTGCTCTCTTGGACCTCCTGTCTGACAGTAAATCAAACGAGGCTCTCGTCCCAGACAGATCAACCACTCCTCAAACAACACGGGCTTTTACAGCCCTTCCAGGTCCTGTAAGGGACACGTCATTACGAGGAGAATCCCCTCTTTCATCCAGAGCACGCAAACAGAGTGAGAGAACGAACGGCACGTCTGAGAACCTCAGACCCGAACCAGAGGGGAACGGGCCGTGATCCTCCCGTGATGCTGCCGGTGATATAGATGTGAACGTGAAAAGATGAGGTGAAGCAACGGACCTCACATGAGATCCATTACTTTCAGTTAATGATCAGCGCTGAAAGAGCGAGCCGAGTAATAGAGGTCATCAGTCCACATCGCTGCATGTGTTGAAACCACTGCAATAAACTAATATACAAATAAAAGAGCACTTAAAAATCATGAGTTTCTTTTTTTTTTTTCGATTTTACCGAATTTAAAACCTCTCAAATATAATCAAATGGAAGATGGAAGACCACAAGCCATTAAACCACAAGCTGA
Source organism: Astyanax mexicanus (assembly GCF_023375975.1). Classification (NCBI taxonomy): domain Eukaryota; kingdom Metazoa; phylum Chordata; class Actinopteri; order Characiformes; family Acestrorhamphidae; genus Astyanax; species Astyanax mexicanus. The sequence continues at coordinate 56,298,292 of NC_064412.1, read as the reverse complement.
ACTGCCTGCCTGAATTTTTGCACCAGGAGTAAAGCAGCATAAAGTTATCCAAAAGCAGTGTGTAAGACTGGTGGAGGAGGACATGATGGCAAGATGCATGAAAAAACTGTGATTAAAAACCAGGGTTATTCCAACAAATATTGATTGATTTCTGAACTCTTAAAAACTCTTTATGAATATTAACTTGTTTTCTTTGCATTATTTGACTTTTAATATTTTTATTTGCAATTGGGGAGAAATGTTGTCTGTAGTTTATAGAATAAAACAACAATGTTCATTTTACTCAAACATAAACCTATATGTTTGTTTTTTTTTTTTCACAGAATATTGCGATTGCAGTTTAAATTCTGATTATTTTTTTAATCCATTAAACCCTAGACCTTTATAAGTGGTTAAAGTATCTATCAAAAATATAATTATAAACTGTGTTTATATACATAATATGCAATAATATGTATTTATTTTTATTTATTTCTCTTAAAACCACCACGCCGTGACGCGTCTCTGGAAGAAAAGAAAGGCTGCCAGAGCCCGAGAGAGCGCAACTGACTTTCCCCCTTATCACCCTGGCTGATGTATTGGACCGAATCGCTGCGCTTTCCTCCGAATGTGCTGTGATGCTACTAGTGTAACATTCAGGAAAAGCAGACCTTTCTCTTATTAAAAATAAAGTACATCTGTTTTCAGGTTAAATTAGCTTTATTTTGAACATTGCGTTATGTACTGTATAGACCATAATTTAAATTCTTAATTCTTATTAAAGAAGAAAATCAAAGTGCTACCAAATTTAACCACTGATGTCTTAAAAAAAACACTTTCCAGAGTGCCGAGTGGTCCAGCGGTCTAAAGCTCTGCCACTATGAGCAGGAGGTTGCAGGTTCGAACCCCCACTCATGCAACTTTGCCATCAAGCTGCCGGCGCTCAGAGGGAGCACAATTGGCCCTGCTCCCTCTGGATGGGTAGATGGCGCTCTCTCCCCACGTCACTCCTAGGGTGATGTCCGCAGCACAGGGCATCTGTGAGCTGATGTATCAGAACCGAGTCGCTGCGCTTTCCTCCGAGCACGCTGGCTGCTCAGCAATGCTGCATCAGCGGTGGCTGACTTCACATGTATAGTCTTCACCCTACTGGTGTGTTGGGGCAGTACTAGTGATAGGGGTTGGGTAACTGGCCGTGTAAATTGGGGAGAAAAATGGGAAAAATTAGAAATTAAAATATATTTAAAAAATCACTTTCCATAGTATTAATTTTTAAATAATATTACTATAGGAATCTGGAGTTATGAGATTGCAAAATTACATAAAATGCCTACATAGCTCCAACACTGGCTGTATCTAACAATGTAATAAGTAGATGGATGTGCTATGAGGAAACTCATAGAGGAGCTGTTTCTCTTCATCTATCAGCACTGACCCTAAACTTTAATGGAGAATGAAAAACACTGAACGTTGTTTAAGTGAACCTGGCCGTTTCCTGGCACGCAGGCGTGTTGGAGAGTTTTCTACACTAATGCATTGATGCGCTCAGCATGGTAATGTGGATTCCTGTAAATTCAACAGCTGTTGTATAGTCTTATAGCAGATGAAATACAGACTCATGGCAGCTCCCAGTTTGCCACACAATCGAATTTGATGCGCTGTATCAGACCGTTCTCCGAGGCCCCGTTTCCGAACAGGCCCTCTCGGCGATTTCCAGGACGACATTAAAACATCAGACTCGGAGAGATCTTCAACTTCGCGAGTGAGCACTCGCTCCAAGAGAACGTCTCGTTGTGAATTGATATATTGGTTGAGCAAAAAGCGACGGCATGTGGATGCCCTTTTAAAATGCGGTCTGCTCTGACAGGAAGTCGTGATAAACAGGCACTTTGTGGTGCATTAAACATTCTCTCTCCGACGCAGGACCTATATTGTGTTAGCGAACTGTCGTTTGGTAAAATCATTCATCGCAGATTTATGCCGTCGGGGGACATCATCTTTTTCCGATAGATCGTTTCTGAGTTTCTGAGTTTTTAAGGTTCTAAGGAAGCGATTGCAAAATCAAAAGCGATGTGACGTAACCTTTGGAAGCAAGCCTTGAAGCTGCTTTTTGGTCTTTAGGCCCGGAATGATTTCAACACTGTCAATTCATTTGATTTCATAGATTTTATTTAGAAATGAAATTGGCCTTGGCAAGTCGTGGCTGCAGAGCCTTTCCCTTTCATTTCACAAGGCTAGAACTGGAACACGGGGTCAGAACTGAGTGAAACAAAGACTGAAAAATGCTAAATTGCTAATCGTGGATTCGCAGAGCAGCTGGATGATATCCTCTCTAAATAAACCCAAGCTAACCACGTATTTAGTCTCATCTGCAGGCATTTTGAATTGAATGTTCATGCAATATGTATGTATATGTATATGTATATGTACAGTATTTGATCCTTCCGTATTAGTATTAGACAGAGGCAGCGGTTCAAATACATACAGTATAAAGCAGATGGCGAAGGGCAAAAGGGGCAAATATATAATCAACGTCTTGAAGTCGTGGAATCAAACAGTGACAATAACCATGCGTGACGCAGCTTGGCCTGTCTCACAGCCTCTTCTCACAGAGCCTCGGCCTCCAGATCTGCTCTGGCCAGCATGCCGAGCCAGTACGGTGGTCTTGCGTAATTCCAGTTGGCCATCCGATAGGCAGCTTGGGTCAGATTCCGGTGTCTTGCGGCTCCGTTCGGCGAAAAGGCCTCATCTATCAAGTCCCTGACAGCGCACTCCCTCCTTCCTCCCTCGCTCTCTCTTTCTCTCTTTCTCTCTCTCTCTCTCTCCCTTTTTCTCATTTCCCCACCTCTCTCTCTGCTCTTCCTGTGTGCGAACACACAAGCGAAAAACTTGTGCAGATGGGAAGTGCACTTGTTGTGTTCCCCCGTGGTGATTTTTTCCGCCCACCACCAAAACCACCACCACCACCATTATCCCCCCCAGCCCCTGTAGATGTGTTGCTGCACGATGACCCGACAAAGAGACAGAGCTCTCCGTCTGGCCTCCTCTCGTCTCCTCTCTCCTCCGCTGAGTCACGCCTGTCCGATTCTCACAGCTGTATCTTTCATGATGTCCGTTTTTTTTATGTGAGAGGAAACGGCCGGCACGTTACGAGCGTTTCAGAGATAATATGACATCATTAGATTCATAGAATTCGCTTTTACAACAGTAAAGGGATTCAGAAACCTTCACACACAAAAAAAAGATTAAGAACTTCTTCTAAGCACCTCTTATAGTCTCATAACAACGAGCTGGGAAGTTCCAGCAGTTTTTTAGACAGTTGATGTGCAATAATGCTGTCAATAAAAATAAATAGGGTATTTCACAAGTCTATGAAAATATGAAAATGTGTGTATAAAAAAGAAGTGAGTAATGGAGACATTCTTCTGTTTATTTGAAATAGAGTTCGCCTGAACCTTTACCATAGAGAAAAAGTTCATAAAGTTAAAAAGTAGGATTTGGTCCAACATCACGCCAATTTTTTCAATTCTTCTTCAAGTACATGTCAGTGCAATAAAGCTGTCAATTCAAATAAACAAGGTATAAAGTGAAAATGTGTAAAGTGTGTAATACAGACATTCTTTTGTTTATTTGAAAAATAGTTTCCCTGAACCATTTTCATAGAGAACAACTTCATAAACAGTAGGATTTTGTGCAACATTACTCCTCTGTGCTATTTTTCCAATTCTTCTTCAAGTACATGGCAGTGCAATAACGCTGTCAAAACATTAAATAGCTATAGGGTATTTCATAAGTCTATGAAAACATGTAAAAAAGTGCGTAATGGAGACATTCTTATGTTTATTTGGATTTCGCTTAAAAAAAATTGGAACATCATGTCTTGTGCTATTTTTTCAATTCTTCTTCCAGTACATGGCAGTTCAAAAATGCTGTCAATACAAATAAACAAGGTATTGTATAAGTCGTGTACAGTGAAAACCTGTAAAGTGTGTAATAGAGACAGGAGTAGAGGCAGAATAAGTTATCTAAAAGCAGTGTGTAAGACTGGTGGAGGAGAACTTGATGCCAAGATGCATGAAAAAAAAAACTGTGATTAAAAACCAGGGTTATTCCACCAAATATTGATTTTTTTCTGAACTCTTCAAACTTAAAACGTTCTTCAAGGTTAAAAATGTTTTTTGTCATTTCAGCCTTTTCTTATTTTATGCAAATAAATGCTCTAAATGACAATATCTCTATTTGGAATTTGGGAGATATAAATAGCAAAATCTGAAAAACTGATATAATATAAATGCAATAGACAAAACTGAATAGACTGTATCCATACAGTTGAGAATGAGTTTTTTTAGAGTGACAGTTTCCAGCACAAGTACGTGCTGGAAACAAACTTCAGCAGCTCACTAATATAATCAGCCTTCTGACGATGATGCCTTTTCAAAACACTGTCAGAACAGAGCTGTAGTTTTTTTGGTAATCGTGTAAAATTGTGACCTGTTATCGGGTCAGCGAGCTCCGAGAATCCGCAGTGCCTAGAACATTCCTCTAAACTGTACTGACAACTTAATGCCTGCACCTCTCCTTCCTCAGCGTCCTGAGAGATAGGGAGTCCTGCTCTTTCTGACATCACCCCGCAAGATTAATGTCTCTGTAGCCTCAGGAAGAAACACAGCTGTACTGAACAAGATTGCTACACGAGAGTCTCTGCCAAAATAAACTTGCAGGAGATGTATGTTAGCACTTTATTTAAAGGTAAAGACACCAGCACTTTATAAAATATAAAACCCAATACACACTGCAGAATATATGAAGAATGTATGACTTATATTGTGTAGTTAACAATAGCCAGACCTTTAGCTTTAGTATAATAAGTATATGTATTATTCTTTATCCTCAGCTACAGTTTACTAACATGTACTGCAATCAAAATCACAATATTATTAATTAGGCTCAATTATACTACAGTTAGTTCAGACCCTGCAATGTAATTGGCTGAGAGGCTCTATGAGTTCTATAAGTGCCGTTATCAGCCGATAATGCACTGTACCCCTGTAACCGAAGCTCTCCATGTATTACTCCGCCCACAGGTAACCTAGCAACGATGCAGCGCTTACAAACCAAACAGCACAGCTACAAACAAACAGAGCAGAAATGGAACTATTTTAACTGGCAGAGTTTAGTGTTTATAACCAAACAGATCATGAGGATATTTTCTCCTCCTCTTTAACTCTTAAAAATCTTTCAATAAACAGTGACAATGGAAATAAAAAATATCTAACTGCTTGGCATTTTTGCAAAAATTACAGCATGCATATACTTTAATAGACAATACATGGCCTTCCCTACTGACTAATGTTTAAAGTAAAAAAAAGCAAACAAAAAAAAGTAGTTTTAGAGTGGTTTAATGTGAAATGCCACACTCTATTGAGTCAGATTTGTTTTTTGTCCAGTGGTGAAGAGAACAGGATATCTAAAGTACTAATGTATTTACACAAAAGTGATGGCAAACTGTAACACTGATTTCTGCCTGATACAAAATAAATAAATGTACTATTGTTTTGTTACATATAATAACTCAGTAGATGTTTTTCAGCAGCTTTATTGCTGGTTTGATCTAAATTAAATTGCTATATTTAAGAAGAAATAGTTTTTGAGTTTCTATACAATATAACTTCTTCAACTAAACTACTTTTAAATACTTTATTCACATCTTATGGATCAAATTAAATGACTGAACTACTTGGAAATGTTAGAAAACGAATGACGTTTTTAAACTTTTTAAAATCTAAAAGTCTGAATCCTCTCTGACATATCTTTAGTGTCGTATTCAATACTATAAACACAGCGCTATGAAATTGATGCATGTTTGAGCTTGCTGAGTTGGAGACGATTCAGCGTAAAATAATGTGATCATTGGCCGGACGACAGGTAGAATTATGGTAACCTGGCAGCCGTGCAGCTGAACTCTGCCGCTCGCTTTCAAACAAACACTCGCCATAACCGGCCCCAGCCAATGTTTGATATTGATTTTTAATAAGAGGTCAAAGCAATTTATTCTCCGAAGCCATTTGCCATTGAAAACACCATTGCCCTCTTTTTCTCGGACCCGTCCAAGCTTTTGGGGGTGAGCTTCTCGCCAGTCTCGGCTGAAAAGGTCTGAAACTGAGGGAGGTGGAAAAGTTCCATTAAACACGAAACTCAGAAAACAAGCATATAAATCAGGATAGGCTGGTACACCACAACCGGCAGAGTTACGCTTTAAACTACACTGTATTCTGATACAAGTAAAAGTTAACATTTGAAGGTTAGTGTGTAAACTTTTAATGAATATTCATCTCAGAAATCAATATTTGGTGGAATAACCCTGGTTGGTTTTTAATCACAGTTTTTTTGTTCATGCATCTTGGCATCATGTTCTCCTCCACCAGTCTTACACACTGCTTTTGGATAACTTTATGCTGCTTTACTCCTGGTGCAAAAAAAAAAAATCAAGCAGTTCAGTTTGGTGGTTTGATGGCTTGTGATCATCCATCTTCCTCTTGATTATATTCCAGAGGTTTTCAATTTATTTAAATTAAAGAAACTCATCATTTTTATAAGTGGTCTTTTTTTTTTTTTTCCAGAACATGCATACTAAATGTCAGTATTCATTATTGCTATTTAACAAGAAGCCTAACTGAATACTTTTTTTCTTAATTTATTATTATTTTAATTATTTCACATCAGTTTTTATATAAATTTTATATAAATTTTTGTATCAATGATTTTATATTTTTTTTAAATAAAAGAGTTAGAAGTTGTGCGTTTAGAAGCTGTATAATTGAAAATACAAAAAAAGATCTTATTCACGTTAAAAAAATCTGTTTCAATAAAAGAACATTATCAGGTTTGATCCACCGTTCCAGAGTTCTGTTCACCACCTCTGTGGGTTTGAATGCGATTAAAGTAAAGACCTTTATCTTTAATTCAGAGGTATAAAATGTGACTTTGAATAAATAAATTGAATAAAAACACACTAATGTTACCATTGGAGAGCAGAGCATCGTTAATGTAACCCCTCACAGATTTACAGACTCAGTGGTTCGAGGATTGGAAGATATCTGGCTGAAAACTGCGATTGCTGATGTAAAAGTTCAGGGTGGGGGATCAGAATTGGCAACCTGCTCCATTTGTGCCTCCAAGAACTTTCTGTGAAGCAATTTAACATTGAGGAGCCACTGGCAAAGCGTTAATATTAGCTCTTACTTTTGGATGTAAAATTGGCTTTTTTAGCCATTTCATTTCTGCTGCTGTGAGAAAAGAGAAAGACTAGTGAGATACTTTAAAAGAGACTTTCAAACCTTTTCTACAATTTCTTGTTATTTTATGTTTAAAAAAACTCATCATAATAGTTATAATCATAACACATTTAACTATATATTATTTGTACGATACAAATGCAAAAAAACATATAATCAAGAGGAAGATGGATGATCACAAGTCATCAAACCATCAAAGCTGAAATGCTTGAATTTTTACACCAGGAGTAAAGCAGCATAAAGTTATCCAAAAGCAGTGTGTAAGACTGGTGGAGGAGAACATGCAAAGATGCATGAAAAAAAAAACTGTGATTAAAAAACACAAATGGGTTATTCCAACAAATATTGATTATTTCTGAACTCTTAAAACTTTCTCTTAAAAGTTAAAAAATCTTTGGATCTTTTTTTGTTATTTCAGCCATTTCTCGTTTTGTGTTTTCTGCAAAAAAAAAAATGCTCTAAACGACAATATTTTTAATGGAATTTGGGAGAAATGTTGTCTGTAGTTTTTAGAATAAAATAAATACAATGATTTTATCATTTTACTCAAACATAAACCTATAAATAGCAAAATCAGAGTAACTGATTCAGAATCTGAAGTTCTCTCTTATTTCTTTTAGTTTTTAGAGCTGTGTGTGTATTATCAATGATATACTGATTTTAAGGTAATTATATACAGAATATGATCTTGGTTCGAGCAGTGTAAGGAAGGAAGAAGGGAAGGAAGGGAAGAGTGTGGGGGTGTCTGACGGGTGTTAAGTTTGGGATGGGGCTTGGTATCTGGGAGGGGTAAAGTCACCTCATAAAGTTAATGGCCTTTATTAGAAAATTAGATCATTCCCAGTGGATGCAGGGTATTGCTCATGCTGTCCAGATGGTGGCTAATGGTCTGCACCTGGCTTCTTCCTCACGCAGCCAAATGACCTGCCTCCGCCAAGATCACACTGAGAGAGCATTTGTCCGAATCAAAAGGGCAGGAGCCAGGGCCACCATCAGGCCGACCTCCACAACACCGCCAGATCACTCCTCTGCTGATAGTCTGGAACATACTGTGTGTTTGTTAACAGGTTAAAAAAGGACAGAACGTGCAGAACCTGTGCACCAAATTACTCAATCATTCTCATATAATGCAGTTTATTTATTTTATTTCTAATTTTTATCCCCTTCCCAAGGACAATTACCCATCCCACAGCATTGCAGAGTAGCATAACAGTGCTAACGCTCGGAGGAAAGCGCAGCGATTCGGTTCTGATACATCAGCTCACAGATGCAGCCTTGTGCTGATCCACATCACCCTAGGAGTGATGAATAGGGGCAAAAAGCGCCATCTACTGTACTACCCACGCAGAGAGAGAAAGGCTAGTTGTGCTCTCTCAGGGCTCTGGCAGCTGATGGCAAGCTGCATAGTCGGGATTCGAACCTGTAGCAATCTCCTGATCATAGTGGCTGCATTTTAGACTGCTGGACCACTCATAACGCATTTTTTTTAAAGGAAGGATAAGGTAATTTTGTAAAATGTGAAAATCATTGGTGAAACAATAAAATATTTAAAAAATCGCAGTAAGATGTTTCAATATAATGGAACCACTGAATGAACACATTATTATAAATGTAGGAGGAATGTTAACCTATTTATACTTTTTGTAAAGAATATACAGTTTTCTTTTTTCTATTTTAAGTTGTCAAATAACACATTTGTTCAGAAAAAGTTCTGAAGATAATAAATAATGTAGGTATTCATTTATTCATTTATCTATGTTTATAAAAAAGCATAAAAATACAATAAAAAAACTATTTCAATGTGTGCAAGTATTTCATCTTCACCTTATCCTAACATAAAAGGGATAACCCCGCCCCTTTAAGAAAGTAACCTTTGATCATCAGTGACATCACAACCTTCATACTGTTTTATAGTCAATTGACTGAAGACATTGTAATTACTAAACTTTTGTTCAGCTGTTAATGATATTAATTTTATTAAATACTTTATTTCTCAGATTATTTGTTTCCATATTTAGCTGATATAAAGATATAAACTGCTCTTTAGAGTACAGATACAGTATTTAAATACCTATATATATTTTTACTTCATTACTACACTTCTTAAAATAAAAAATAAAGTGATTAAGGTAAGAAAATAGGATTTCTATGTAGTCTGAATAATTAAAAATCTCTTTTTTTTTATTTATAAAGACCAAAGAGTTATACTGTTCGGCTGGGAAGACAATTACGGATATTTTTGCCCTTTTCCTAAAATTCTGCTCTTACCAAAACCTGGGTGGCCTGGTTTACTCTGTATTTCTCTTTTTCTTTTTTCTTAAAAAAGCTGACATTCCTGTGAAAAACGGTGCAGCGGAAATTCTGGGGAGCTTGTCCACTTCACTGTGGCAGCTCAGACGGGTTGCCAAGTTGTTCATAGAATTAAAAGAAGAAAAAAAAAACAAGAAGCCAAATCTATCCAGTCCATTTGCACATCCTCTCTCTCCACGTAATAATATCTCCTCCCTCCGGCGTCCAACACAAACAAGCCCCTGCTGAGATTTCCTCTCTACTGAAGACCCGGAGCGGCGGCTGCTCACCTACCGGCTCGGCTTTCAGCGCTCGGGAACGGAGGAGGGGAACGGAGAGAGAGAGCTGTAGCTCAGAGCCATTAATTAGAGAGGTGTTCAATACCAACCATAACATCAAAATCTACCCAGAGAACGATCAGTACAGACTGCACATCACTGCTGCTGCTGATGTAGAGGAACATGGGTGGTTGGGTCATCTCGTCTCCATCAGTGTGGTCCTGAAGCGAGGAATAATAATTCAGATGTAGGCCGGTAGAACATGATCGTTTTATTCAATATTTAATATTTAATTTGTGCCTATTCTTCACTGTAAACGCTAACATATTTTTATTCTCGCTAAGCTTCGTGATTGATTTCATTCCAAATGTTTCAGATGAATGCTTAAGCTGGACCTGAGCTGAAGCAGTGGGTTTTAAAGGAGAACTCTGGTGTAAAATTGACTTTTGTTGTAGTAAAACATGATAAAAGTTCTTATCTTTGATGAATAGCTCACCTCCGTTCTCCCACAGCGTTCAGAGATCCAGAAATTTTAACAGTTTGTCCCCAAACACCCTTCAGACTGGGCGACATGGGGCATAATTTACCCTGATAAATCACTTTTTACACCGTTATCCAACTTAAAGTAGCTCTACTTTGCCTCCTTGCTAGAATCCCGAGAGCCCTGACATTTAAAACGAGGCATTATTAACTTAAAATGTGCACAAGAAGCTTATTAAAAACCTCATAACTATTTACAGCCCATAATGCTACTAGCTTCAGCTCTGAGCGCCGCCATCACTGTACTGATAATGACATAGACATAGACAATAACATAGACACGCTTTTTGTGCACTTTTTAGGTTAATGCCTCGTTTTAACTTTGCATTTTTTTCCTAAATCTGATAATTGATTTATGTATCTGAATGGTAATAAGTGAGCTTATATTTAAAGAAATACAAAAAAAAAAAATACAAAATTAATTAAGGCAACAGTTTGCATGGATATTTCTATTTTGGTAGAACTTTTTGTAGAAATTATGTAGAACACCTTAAATTCATCGATCTTTATTTTGATTTAATTTAGTTTAATTTAACTTTTTGAGTTAATGGGAGGAGGTGAAAAATAAGTCTAAAATACATCATTTTTAACTGTACTTTTTGTTTTACTGTAATAATTTATTTATTATTATAAGTATATTTTAAGTGGCTTAGACAAGCTGAAGTTGAAAGAACAGAAAGTTAATTCAATTCATTCATCACCTCATCACCACTTTTTATAGTGTATAATAGCAATAGTGTTCCTGGATCAGTTTGACTCTATTACTAATAATTCTATCAAAATTTAGTGAATGGTGTTCCTTACCTCTGACAATTAATGCTATAATAAGGATAATTCTCTCATTTTACAAAAAATAAACAAAAAATATATGTTGAAACTTTTTTTTAATGTTTCACTACTTTACTACTTAAAATACCAACATATTGAACACATTAGTTTAATATAACATTGCAATTTAGTTTTAATTTTGTTTTTTTTTTGCAAGGGGGTTTTGCAAATATGTGAGATGACCCATTTTTTATTATTATATGTTGAAGAAGCAGAAAAGGTATTTTTCTAGTTCTTCAAACTTTAAAATGGGTTAATTTGACCCAGAACACAAGAGGAGGGTTAATGTGTTTGTGTGTTTCTGCACGTAATATAAACCAGTTAATATAGAATATATTCATCATGCTGACTGTCGAACATTCAGCATTCAGATTTTTCAGTAGATTCTCTCAGATCTAGTTGTACTGTATCTGTGGTCTCAGCTAAAGTACAGATTTCCTGTTCACCTCCTGTGTTGAGAGTTGATATAAAAAACGGATTTTTCTATCCTTTTCTACCTTTGACCGACATACAAACAGCATTTCCATGGTAATGTGGAACAAACAGCGTTTCTGAAGTGGTGCAGAGCAGAACCCATCCATTCCCCAGCGCAACCTGATCCTGGAGTAATGGTGCCAGGCTGTGGAAGAGGAATCCGGCAAACACAAACTTCATAATGCACTCGGAGGATTCCACACATGCCTGTTCTGTCAAACGCTGATGTTTGATGGACACTGGAGCACCATGTCAAGAAGCTGTCGGTGAAGAAAAGACGCGGTTTTAACAAGCTTGGGAAATATTGGGTCGCATTTGCTGAGAAAGCGAGTTGCTATTTCGAGACGAAACACAAAATGTGGTTTTGGCAGCTTGAGCTGGGATGGATGGACTCTTTGGAGAAGTGGTGGATGTTTTTAATTTTGTTATGGAAACTAATGGGTCTTGCAGACATTTTTGTTGACAGCTAAAGATCTGTCCAAACCTCACATCCCGTCCTGAGCGCGAAGGTACCCCTGCTTTTAACATTTCTGAAACTTAAGTCTTGCATATCCATCATTATTCATTCAAATTACTGTTCCCATTATTTAATTCTGGACTGCTGTAGATTTTTTATTTTTTATTTTTTTATTTTTTACCACTCTAGTGAATTGTAACCACAGTCATTAAGAACAGGATGAATGGTGAAGGTGCTGCTGGCATCGCTGTCCTCTAGAAGACGTCCTCGTTCAGAGGAAAGACTGTGGAGCTCATCACTGCAGAGAGATGTCCGGGGGCTTTCTGCTGGTCACTGCTTTTGTTTAGTCCTGGAGGCCTGGGGCGTTTCTATCTCAGCAGACGTCTCTGTGTGAAGCTGTCTGTGTGTTTGTGTGGGAACGTCTACAATTTCGATGATTGATGCTGTAAAAAAAAAGTGTCTTCTGGGCTTAAAAGCTTTTGTACAGGGTTTAAGTTTAAGTCTCTGTTGGTCTCAGAAGTGTTCAATAAAACCCCTATCCAGATAAATCTCTCCATCCAGATTGAGATCTAGAGTAAATCTGATTGTGATTGGATGTAGAGAAGTATAAACATATACCATTCCCACTCCCTATTGGTTCATACTGTGATCCATCACACCTGCACACGTATTCGGGGTAGTGTACTACAGGACTCTGTGGCGCCACCTAAGCTTTTGACTTTAATGCTTTAATGCATGTTTCCCCTTACATTACTTTTATACTTTAAATATGAAGGAATTGGGCTGTTTTCGGCTTTTTTAGCTACTAAAAGCCATTGGAAGGAATACAGCAAAGGAGTCATGTGGTTGAACTTCGGAAGACTAAGTCTTGAAATGATGAGAGAGATAGAGAGAGAGAGAGAGAGAGAGAGAGAGAGAGAGAAGCTGTTTAAACACTTGAGTGGTTTATTTAGAGAGAAAATGTCAATTTCTCTGGATGTTATAAAGGAGAAAAATGCCAAATTCCAAATTTCCATGTTTTGTTCTTTTTACATATATATTTTATTCCTCTACTCTAAATTAAATGTCGATTTCTTTTATTAATAGATGATTAGAGGTGTTGGTCTATACTGGGGATTAAGATATCATTATGATTAGATCACATTATATTAATGACTTTTAATGCAGACTTTATGGTCATTTATAGAGAATCACATGCTTTGTTTTGCAACTGAATACTACGTGACATGGACAAATAAATAAAATAAATGCACTGTGAGTGTTATGCGAAAACCCCTTAATCATTAGGGTAGAGAGAGAGTGAGAGAGAAAGAAAGAAAGAAATAGAGAGAGAGAGAGAGAGAGAGAGAGAGTTTATCAGAGGAGGACCCTTGAGAGGGACCAGTAGGCAGGGTGTGGGAACTTGGCAGAAGAGCCTGACCTTCTCTTTTAGTGTCCTGAATTTCAGACGTTAGATCCTGAAACTGGGTTTGACTCAGTCTGTGGGTGTTAGTCTGTGGAGTGGTATATATGTTGGGTCTACAGTCGCCGTTTCTCCGCGTCAGAGCGGATTTTTCCCACATACAGTAGGTGAGGGGTCACTCTCCACATATGGCTGAAGTATCAGGAGAGCGGAGGACAGCTGTGTTTATGCACGGAGAAAAGGGACTGGAAAATAATTGCCTTTCATTGCTGACACCATGCCTCCGTTTCGCCCTTCCTCTCGCCATGCCCAACTAAATCCCAGTTATATTTAGTTGCACGCACTGTAGTGTATTTGTGTGTCCTTATGGAGCGCCAACAGTGTCCTGTGGAGGTTGTGTAACAGAAGTTAATGGTTCTCTGGGCGTAAAAAGAAGACGAAGACGAAGACAAAGCCCACGGAGGTCACTGATTAATAGCAAAGGAAGGAAGTACAGTAGATGACTTTCCAAAGTATAATATTTAAAAAAAAGGACAGTTTTGAGGCTGTTGCATTGATTTATGTCACATTTGTAGGTGGACTGGACATTTAAACACATTACATCAGTGTGTCCTCTGATTCATAGGCCATTCAATTGTTCTGCTTTTGTTTTTTCCATCAAATTTGTCATTTTTATTGTTTTCTATACAATGAGTTATACAAAAAAAAATCTGGCTGTAAGATATGACGTGTGCAAGTACTCAATCATTTAATCAATTTTATATGAATATACCAAGACTTAAAAAATGGAGTAAACTGTAAATTTTAGGCCTTTGGTTTGGACTACAAGTTGGCATTTCATGTGTTTATGGTTATCTACAACAAAGAGGCTTTTTACTTCACCTTATTTTACTATACTAAATGTGGGTTTTACACACAGATTAAAGACTGCTGAAAGAAGTTACTCTTTTTTAAACAAAGTTGCGAACTTGAATATACAGCTCTGGAAAAAAAAACTAAGAGAGCACTTCAGTTTCTGAATCAGTTTATCTAATTTTGTTTTTTTATAGGTTTATGTTTGAGTAAAATGAACATTGTTGTTTTATTCTATAAACTACAGACAACATTTCTCCCAAATTCCAAATAAAAATATTAAAAGTCATGTAGAGCATTTATTTGCAGAAAATAAGAAATGTATAAAATAACAAAAAAAAAAAACGCAGAGCTTTCAGACCTCAAATAATCATATAAGGCAAAGAAAAGAAGTTCATAATATCATATCAGTTTTAAGAGTTAAAAAATCAATATTTGGTGGAATAACCCTGATTGTTTTTTAATCCCATTTTCAATTTCATGCATGTCAGCATCATGTTCTCCTCCACCAGTCTTACACACTGCTTTTGGATAACTTCATGCTGCTTTACTCCTGGTGCAGAAATTTAAAAACAAGCAGTTCAGTTTGGTTTGATGATCAGCATCATTTTGTAAGTTACGTTAGGCAGTTCAAGCCCGATATAAGACCCCACGGGCATCTTACGAGACGTTCCCGCCTCCACGTCCTGCGTCCTGTGATTTCCGAGCAGGCCGTGGTTCTTCTGCGCTGTCGGCCAACTGCGCCTGCACAACCTTTGGGTGCTATTTTCTGTCATTAATCAGATTCTCCTGTGAAAACTGTCTCGATACATCTCAGTGATGTACGATAATGGTGCTTCACCTTGATCGGTCACAAGTGTTGTGTATACGTGTATATGTGTGTGTGTGTGTGTGTGTGTGTGTGTGTGTGAATGGCGGGGCGGGCATTGGCTCTCAGTTGTTAAAGCACAACAGGGCAGTCAATCTTGACTATTTATTCTGGAGCACAGCTGAGTGACTCGAAAGAGAGAGAGAGAGAGAGAGAGAGAGAGAGAGAGAGAGAGAGAGAGAGAAAGAGCACGAGAGAGAGGGAGAAAGAGAGAGAGAGAGAGAGAGAGAGAGGGAGAAAGAGAGAGAGAGAGAGAGAGAGAGAGACAGGAAATTTCCCAGCTCCAGTATGAATCATATTTGCAGGGCAGTTAGCAGGTGTGCAGAGCAGTTTAAGTAAGGGTCAACTGTGTTTAAACTCCAGGACGCCACAGATTTTATTCCCATCATTTTTGTCTCCCTTTCACAGTGTGTGTGTGTGAGAGAATCTGTGTGTGTGAGAGTGTGTGTGAGTGTGTAAGTCGGCTTGAGTTGCAAAGTAAATGGTGGAATAAGTTCACAGTGAGGTTGATGGCTTGTATGGGAAGAATGGCGTAGGAAACTCATCCGTTATAACACAACAATCGCTTCTTCATAACCCCAGGTCTGAGTACACTGAACCACGGGGTTTCAGACGATGGAACACAGTGTTCCTACATCACACCCTGGAAGGAAAGTGTCATAATAAAAAAACAAAACAAAAAAAAACCCGAAAGTACATCTGAATGCGCTTATTTGACTCTTTGAAAATCAGAAGATTTTGATCAAGTCAAGTCAAATCGAGTAGTTTTATTGTTAATACAGCAAATGTCCAGGAAATACAGAGAATTAAAATTACGTTACTCTCTCAATAGTGCAACAGTGGCTCAAATCTCAGTCATGCAGCTTGCCATCAGCTGCCAGAGCCCTGAGAGAGCACAGTTGTCCTTGCTCTCTCTCTGGGTGGGTACAGTACAGTAGATGGCGCTCTCTCTTTCCCCTCATCACTCCTAGGGTGATGTGGATCAGCACAAGGCTGCATCTGTGAGCTGGTGTATCAAAACCAAGTCGCAGTTCAAAAAGAGGTGGAGTCTGATTTCACATGTATCGGAGGAGGCGTGTGCTAGTCTTCACCATCCTGGTGTGTTGGGGCATCACTAGTGATAGAGGGAGTTCTAATGAGTGGGTTGGGTAACTGGCCGTGTAAATTGGGGAGAAAATGGGTAAAAAAAAAATAAATAAATAGTGCAATAGTGATGAGTGGGAATAAAGAGGAAATCACAGTACCAGTATAAACAGAAGCCATATAAACAGTAGTGCAAATATAGAGGTATAAACAGCTTTAAGGCTGGTAAAGTGAATGAGTGAGTAATGTTCTTTAAAAGTTCACAGTTTTAGGGGGAATTAAAGTGGGTGAACTTTGATGAACCTTGATGAAAAATTAGAAGTTGGTGGTTAAATATAGGCCTATAGTTGGTTTAAAACCTTAAACCTTTAAATGTATTAATCTGTAGATTTCTGTAGATGTATTAATTTACTTTTTTTCACACCTAAAAGTCTGGACCAGAATCCACACCAAGGTTCATGTCTTTGTTACATTATATATATACAGTATTTGATCTGGTCCTTTTAGTTTTGGTTTCATTTTGCAGTTTAGCAACTGAGTGGAATTAAGAGCTTTACTACATTTTTCCGTCATCATCAACTTTGTGGGCGGAGTCTCTCTCTGTACTTCATATTACTAATCTTAGTTATTGTTAGAGAATTTGTTTTGAGAATGAGTTTTGAAAAATCTCCTTTTCATTTCTGTGTATAACTAAGGGTTAATCTACTGTTACAGTAAATAAATCAATTCCCAGTCTAAACATTTACATGAAATTCCATTTATATTTTAACTGCGTTTCCTCATTTATAAAACATATCTGCATCTCGAGCTCTGGGTAACTGTAAATATTGGGCTTCCTTGAGGAGAGCTATAGAAATGGATAAGACATTAAATTCACACACATCAAATCACAGCTTTAATAGCTTTAATTCTGCCTGTATTATCTGCTTTAAACAAGTGAACCAAATCCTCTACATCAAACTATCCTAAATAAACAAAATATATCCAGATAAATTCAATAAACAGAAGCTGTAACTATAACCCAGCGTTTCCGGTAACTGGTGATCAATCCTGCATAATGGTTTGGAGGAATTTTGGCTGAATGCTGCTTCAACTCGGTGAACTCAGTGATGTTGGTGGTCTTCCTTTCATGAACCACTTTTTTTTAGGTCATTTTGTATTTCCATTGGCTTAAGGTCTGGACTTTGACTTGGCCGTTCCAAAATGTCTAATTTCTCCTTTCTTTTTACAGTAATCTGTGTGTTTAGGGTTGTTGTCTTGCTACATGACCAATTTATGGTTCAGTCGAGCTTTAGTTAATTGAAAGAAAGAGGTGCTGGTACAAATCCAGAATTCTCATCAACAATAGCAAGATGTTCCGGCCACAAACAATGGCACTGACACCTCAAAGCATATTAGATACATAGTAGTTTTTCCAGATGGAATACTGAAATATCTGAGTCTAGTTCACACACCAAAGACTCCATGTCCCAGTGTGCACCTTTGGTGTTCCGGCTCACCCGGTTTCTGAAATTACACTCACCTGTGTTTCCCTGTATAAATACCCCCTGGTTTCCTCTGTTCTCTTGCCCAGTATTGAACCTAGTTTTTTAGCTCTTCTACCCAGCATTTTCATTTGCTTTTGTCTTTTTGTTATCAACCATTTTTGTATCTTTGACCACTCTTTTGCCAAGCCCTTTATAGTTTGTTTGTTTAACCCTATTTTTGCCTGCCCACTCTGGTATGTTGCTTGTCTGACCTGGATATATGCATTAATAATTATTAATAAAATGTGGTCGCATCATTATATTTACCTCAATTATAGATGGACACCTCTAATCATCTAATAACGAGAATTCAATAGCTGAAACTTATCAGCAGAAGAATTAAGTCTTGGCATAGTTATGGATGAGCAGTTATCATCAGCAGTTATCAGTTGCAAATCTGTAATAAACAGATTAGACATGCAGGAATTATTAGTGATGGGGGATCCTAATGATTGGGTTGTGTAATTGGTCTTCCAATTTCGTTATATAGTTATTGAACTTTAAGTACTATACAGGCCTTTTCTTGTACTATACAGAACAATTTTTCCAAGTGTGTGGACGGCCATTTAATTTTTCTATACTAATCTATGTGCTTAGGGTTATGGTCTTGTTGCATGACCAACCTATGGAGCTTTAATCCTTTTTGTTGGAGAATGATGCTCTTCCACAAACCTGTGTTTTAAAGACCAGATTAGCTTTGGCACTTGCAAAAATAAGAGACATGAGACGGTAAAGCTTTATCCAGTTTGAAAGGTCAACAGAAAATCTTCCAGAGGAACCAACCCAAACAAAGACTCAGACAACCCGAGAAGATCCAGATCCAGGCAGCTGTTGGAGTGAAACCCAGTGGGCAGATCCAGCAGTTCCAGGCTGAGCAGAGCAGCTAAGTCAGTTCTGGCGGAGGTGGACGGACAGCATGGGCGTGTGAAGACCAGCTCAGGGTCATCGAGAGTTAGAGCAGGAGAGCGTCCCCCGTTTACTGAACTGTCTGGATCTTCTGATCTGCGATTCAAAACACATGCATGTACGGCCTCCTCCTATAAGTGTTACCATGTGAAGACCCCATATCCCCTTTTATGATGCAAGCACTACGCAATCCCATAATACAGCACACATGGGACGGAGCGCGACCAGGATTTCCTCAGCTTTCTATGCTTGCCTGGGTGTTTACAGGTCAGTTTGAGTTTGTCAATGCTGTAAAGCTTCAGTCCGGTGAAATATAGGCTGAAGGGATTCTCAGGAGGGAACGCTGCACATGCTGCCTTCCATTTGACCCACTTCACCCTAAACGAGTTGGATCTGCAATCTTTGGTGGACTTCCACAGCATGGCAGTTTCCTCCATGTCCTTCCAACTAAAACAACAGCGCAGCGACAGAAGAAGACAAATCCGTGCTGCCTTAATTCATCCCTTTACTCTGCTTTAACCCTTAGAAAACAAATGAAGAGAACAAGCAGAGCAATGTTTGGGGATGTTCTTGTCATTTCTTGGCATTAAAACAATTAGGAAACAACCAGGTAACACTTTATTTGAATGGTCCATTATAGATGCTTCATAGATGCTCAACTAATGCTCAACTAAATATCTATGTTATAAGAGGCCCTTGTAGAGCAAAATTTAGTGTTGTAGTCTACACAACACAAAATGTGATGTCCACACATGTGGACTCCAGGTCCTACGAGGCTATAGAACATAACCTTACACCTAACCAGGGCCATTGCGACAAGTAGCCAGCCAGCCAGCCAGCCAGGTTCGTCATTCCTGCAGCCGGCAAAATATGAAGATATATAGAGAGTAGAGTTTAAAAATATTTATATAGTTGAAGTACCAAAACCTCTTCTCATCTTTTTAAATGTTATATTAAAACATTAATGTTGATACTTAACACAAAGTTTATTAACAAAGTGTTTATACTTACATGAGTTATGTGGGACAGGCATGGCTAACAAATAAAAGGCTCGGAAACTGCGTTGTAGAAAAGTTGGCTAGCCAGATTTAATTCTCTGCGATGAGACACAGTGGGGTATTTATACCAACAGAACCAGGTGTGGGTAATCAGAAGCTCGGCGAACTTGAAGAAGCTCCTGAAGGTTCGGTGCAGGTGCATGCTGGGAGTTGGAGTCTTTAATGAGTGTATCAGTTCAAAGCAGGTAGACTGTCAATGTCAGGACTGACACTAGGCTACATGCATCTGCTTTTTACTTCATACGTCTAACATTCATTTGCCAAATGGTAGAGAAGATAAAATTAGACTGAGGTACAGTATATATAGTAATACGATATAAGCTATACTCAAATGTGTTCTACCAAGAAATTGAGCATTTTTAGAAATTAATAGGTTAAGGACATTGATGCACGTAAATGAGATAAACTCAATCACTTCCATTAGAGAGATGTTTCTGCAGAGCTCTAACAGATCTAGAGACTGAAAAAATCTGATCATCCTCCATCCTTGTCTTTTATAAGAGAACTGAGACTATTCTGCCTTCACAACAAGAACTCCAGGAGGCCATCTTGTTGCTTTTTTCCGCAGATGTTTTGAAAGGAAAGAGGATTGATGCTTTAAAAAATGCATCACGCACTGTAGAAAGTACCAGTCCTGTAATGTTGACTCTGTGTGACTTGAAGTTTCAAGTTTTTCTGGTTGTTCTTCCACTAAATATCCAACCGCAATCTGCCAAACTTCATTAGGCAAATATCTCCCAACAATTAATCCCTCGGGTTACGAAGCTTAGAATTACAGTTTTAAGTCTATATAAGAATGAGGTTCTCATTAAGACGTTATGATAGAAATATGCAAAGAATCATAAATAGTCTTTCAGTTTCACAGATAGCATAAACATGTGCTGTCTGTATGGGTAGACCAACTGGGAACCAAATAGTTCTGTGCATGGGTTCCATGTTGGCTCCATAAAAGGATGTCAGTGATGGGACCCATCAGTACATTGCAAATTGTTGCCAATTTGCCATTTTTTTTGCCAAAAAATTGCCGATTTTTGGTTAGTAGACTTTTCACGCTGTTAAGTTTTCACACTCAGATCTGCCTACGATCTCCAGTCTCCGGACTACAATACCCAAAATGCACCTCACTCTGATATCACACATTCACCCAATCACGTGACAGATGAATCAATCACCGGAGTATTGATTTCACCTGTTCTCCTCACTATATATACACCTTCACTCCACACACACACACACACCTCGCCGAGTTTTGTCTGGTTTACCCACATTACAAAGAATTATTCCCTTGCCCGTATTTATATTTCGTGTATGACCTTGCGCTGTTTATCTCCGACCCCTGTACTGTTTATAGTATTGTGTTATCTCTTCGGCTGATATTTACCGTCGCTGACCCTGCTCTTATTCACAACCCTTTTGTAGCACTACTTTATTTTATAAAGGCTTTTAAAACTGCATCTGCCCTTCACAATGTCAATGAGTTTTAATTTTGAGTTTTGGAAATCTTAATTTTATAGATTATTTTAAAATTAATCACAGATATACACTAAGAGATTATAGTGATAATAAGCATTTTTATTGTTTCATTGGAATGATGGTGGCATTGTTGAGGCATTGTTGGGGCCTCAGAAAACAGAAATCTGAGTCTTAAATATGTAATGTGCGAAACATAAGGGAAGTATCGGATACGGTTTAGTGAGGGTTGGGCATGGCAGCAGTTTTAATGTGGGCACTAAAAAAGAGCTTTAGAGGAGATGCTCCATCCCTCAAGCTAGGCTGGACTGAATTAATGCCTTCATATGAAAGTAATGCTGGCAGATCATAATATCTGCTTTTTCATGGTATCATGAGCCTGTCAGAAACGCTCACTAGAGAAGAGAAGATCCAGCAGAGCGGTGTTGAAGAATTCCTTGAAAGCTATTTAACCCCATCTTACCCAACATACTGTTAAAAATACAGTACAGTGTGAAGAACTGCTGTTTTCACTGTAGAAATAATGCATTTTTGTGCTTAAGAAACCACAGAAATGGTAAATCCTGACAATAAATATCAAATATCAATAAATATCATTACAAATTAAAGCCATATATCTCCATTTTTAGTATTTGACATTTTTAATCTGGCTCTTTTTTTTTTAAATATCATGAGAAACAAAATGAGTTACAAATGCCAGGGGTAAAATTATCTTGAATTTATTTGATTTTTTTCCATTTCTAGCCTATTTTAGGTGGACTGGGAATTTAGCCAGCTAGCTGCTGAAACAAGCTACTAGCTACCATTTGTCTTATGCTTGTTATAAAGTAAAATGTCCATAAAACATTGAAACTACACTATTAAACTATGGTAATATAGTGATTATTGTAATTTGTAACAATGGAAATACTTACATTTGAGGGTTTCTTTGGTCGCTTGTTTAATTCATTAGAAGGGCTGTTCACAAACTTGAGGACATACAGTATGTTACGGTTGGGTAGGTGTTGGATCCAAGTGCAAAGCAGATAGGAAGATCTATATAATGAATATATAATGCATATATTTATGTGTATATATCATTCAAATAGATTATTCAGTCATATCGGTCAGTTATATTAATAGTTTTGAAATAATAAAGCTGTAAGAAATGTGCTCATGCAACTGTTTATCCATTAAGGAGACTGGAGAATGGGTGGGAAAAAAGGCGGGAAAAAGAACAAAAGAATTAACACAAAATAGCGTGTACAAACAAAAGGCAGCTTTCGGTTTTAAATAAACAAATATTCCTTTTTTTATTTTCTTATACTCTCTGTTTTCAGTCACCCCTCTACAAAGGTGCGACAGGGAGGCCTGGTTTGACTGAGGTTTATATAGTGTGGTGCACAGGTGCAGCTGTTTGATAGTAATCACTTCCAAGGATTCTGGGAGTTGGAGTTTTAAGCACTGCCCATCATAACATATGTTGTATGAACCTCACAACACATTGATATATCTTAACCACCTCCAACAAGAGTCCTTCATGTTAACATAAAGCAAATTTCAGAAGTTAGTTTAACATCCATGAAAGCAAACTTTCATCTACCACAGACTTTAAAGACCTCATGGGAGGCCTTGGAAATGCTGCCCTATCAAAAGTACAGCTCTCCTCTCTTATACAATCATTTAGCAAAAGCTAAAAAGACCAAGCTGTAATTTTTCATGCGTTTGAGAGGTTGTGTTCCTCCCATATGGTGGACAGAACACCTACAGTCAGCCTTGGTGGGAACCCAGCAGGATCCCATAAAATGTATACTGAGAGAGAATTAGGGTCTCTGAGGCATTTTGAACCTTTCTCCAGCGCCGTCTCCTCGTACAGCAGTCTGGAGCTGTGTTAGGAGAATGTAAGGTGAGTAAGGGAAATGTTTTGGTTGTGGCGAGCCTCAAGACCAAAGAATATAATCCCAAACATCTCCCGAGCCGGGGAGGAAGACGAGGTTTCTTTGGTGTGGTGGTGAGGATGAGTGGTGTGTGAGGACCTGGGCTGCCGGCCACGACGCCCTCTACCAGTCCGCCAATGGCGCCGTCCAACTGGGCCTCAAATAACTGCTGGATTCATGTCTCGGTATACTTGTCGAAAACTTCAAAGGTGTCCTTCAGGGAGCGATGATGAAGATGAAGACAGTTTGAGGTTATTCCTGCAACATCGGCACCATTTCTGTATTAGATTTGGTGGATTTTGAGCAGCAGTTGAGCAGAAAATGTTGAGTCACATGTTAAGCCTCAGTTAGACCTCAGGAAAAAAGAAGTGACCGAGTCAGAGGGGTGGAAAAGGGCTGTTTCAAAATCGTACTCATTTAAAAGTGCATGTACAGAGACTATCGTATTTTATGGACTATAAGGCACACCGTATTATAAGGTGCACCATTGATAAAAGTCTATTTTCTGGTCTATTTTCATACATAAGACGCACTGGGTTGTAAGGTGTGGTAAAAAAATAAACATTTTCTTTTAAAGTCAAACGAGCACTAGATGTTAATCTACTCAAATTTCTCTATTGAAAACTGTTTATCTGCATAAGTAAAGTGCTTCAAGGTAGCCCAGCAGTTAGCAGCTAATGCTAATGCTGCTGCACCAAACCTTAGTGCTGGAGAAATTTTACTGAATTTCAGTGAAGTGGCTTTCCTATCATTACGATAGCAAAGGCACACTGACACGCCCTAAAACAATGGATTTACAAACAATTTTCCATTTCTTAATTGGTTAAAAAATATATATTCATGGTATTGTTAATTTTGCATTATGCATAAACGTGGGTTAAAAATAAATTTCCATTGACTTTGAACATTGCTGGTAAGAAATCTCCAGAAGGAGGCATCTGATGTAATGCCATGACTTCTGGCTTGAAGTAAAAATATTATTTGAGTTTTTAATCATTAGTTTTAATCTGTTTAATTGTTTTTGACTGAAAACTAAAAATCTTAATTTTTTATTCGACCAACAGAAAAATGCATTTTAAATCAATGACATTGTCCGGAGCGCAGAGTGGTCCAGTGAGCTAATCACTGCCACTATGATCAGGAGGTTGCTGGTTCGAATCCCAGTCATGCAGCTTGCCATCAGTTGCCAGAGCCCCGAGAGAGCACAAATGCCCTTGCTCTCTCTGGGTGGGTACAGTATAGTAGATGGTGCTCTCTCTTTCCCCTCTTTCATCAGTCCTAGGGTGATGTGGATCAGCACAAAGCTGCATCTGTGAGCTGATGTATCAGAACCAAGCTAAATTGGGAGAAAATTGGGAGAGATTTAGAAATAAATGTTTCAGTGTTGTCTGAATGTGTGAGAAAGGTCACTCGTACCATAGTTCATCAGCAAAAAACTACTTTTTTGCTACCGGCGGTTTTATCAGCTGCTCATACGCGGTAGTCATATCGGAGTCTTCGCTTTCCGCTGAATTCTTCAGGGTTATAAGTATCCCACTCTGTCAGAAAGGTATGTTTATGGTCTACTGTATGTGCAGTCGACAGCGCCGCTCTGAGATCTGACTTCACGAGTGGTGATTGACGAAATTGCAGAGCTAATAATTTATCATTATTATACATTCCTCGTGCTCACACCTCAGCCATTCCACACTTTAATAGCTGTGTTTTAGCTGTTTCAGGTGCACAGCACTGGCCACAGCTAACGCAGGCCCTGCCTGTGACGGACGGGAGAGCTCAGGTCTCTGCTGCTGTGAAATACGAGCAGATTCTCCTAACACATCCATCAACCTGTAAAGCCCCCACGAGGATTCACACAGGAGGAACCTGTGAAGAATGGATGTTAAACTGTCCATTAGCTTGACTTGGACATACATCTAATTTGATCACTTCCACCTTAAAAAATACATTGAAAAAATGTAAAAACGAAAACATTTGTAAAAACTTTAAGGGCACTATCCGACATCTTACGCAAGGCACATTGTGATGCTTATTGCTAGCTTACACCCCGCCAACACTGCAAAACATCCACTGACAAAAACTAGACACAATATATGTAATATATCACTTATTTTCAGACTTTAAGAAATCTTACTAAGAAAAATTTATAAGCATACATGTCTATTTTTGAAAAGTCATGGGACAGAAACTTACTTTCACAGCTGAACTGCACTGATGTATTTGAGTATTTGACTCCACACACACACACACACACACACACACACACACACACACACACACACACACACACTCCTGCCAGATGGGGTTGTTGTACATTCCACAGCAGCAATAAGTCTATTTAACTGTCTGGTGTGTGCCCCGTGGCTAAGACAATACTGTTGAACATACAAGTCTGCACGCACTACACTACACACACTCTAAGAAATGTATTTGCATACACACTTCCTAGCAAACACCCGTCAACATAACATAATGTGCAGTCCCCTACAAACGTATAGGAAGAGGGAGCTTAATGCCTTTATTTCTGCTGCAGATTGAAAACATTTGAGTTAACATTAGAAGATTTTGAAATTTTAGCTTTTATTTCCAGGTATTTACATCAGGATCTGATACAGGTCTTCATCTCGCATAATAAAATAATATAGCTATTTATAATAGCAATAAAATAGCTATTTGTCCACTGCTACGCACCGTAATTACACTTTAGGCACTCGTTTCCATGGAGATCCACATAAAAAAAAAACACAACAGTGAGTGGAAATGGAGGAGCTACTGAACGCGATGAGGTCATGTGACCAAGAAAGCCTAAAAAAAAAAAAACTCACTGATCCACAAAAATCACTGTTTTTTCAATTACAGTCCGGATACAGGAATTTTATCACTAAAGTAGTGTAGAAGTGTGAAATATTTTCCACAGACGTCCCCCTGAGAAGCTAATCCCATCTGGATAGAGCTTATAAGTGAAAAACAAGCAATTATGAAACTGAGAGAAGATCAGTCAATCAACCAGAGCCCAAATATTAGCTATAGACAACCAAACTGATGGGAGCCCTGAAGAAGAAAGTCATCACTGGTGTACTAAGTAACAGATGTTGAAAAGGTAGACCAATGAAAACCATCACAGTTGATGACACACTAATTATGAAGTCTTATTCACTTTAATTTACGTTTTACGTTTATTTGTTCCAGTACTTTTGCTCACAAGATACACAAAAAATAAGCTGAAATGTTGATTTTTGTCTAATATTATACTCTACAGCAGAAATAAAGGGATGGACCTCACTGTTCCAATATTTTTGGAGGAAGGGGACGATATGCTTAGTTTCTGTTGATTCTTACAATACTATCATCAACTGCTAACTGCTATTTTCCATTTTACTACAGAATGGAATGATCTCAGAGCAGAAACACTAAGGATCTGAAGGCCAACACAAATCCACACAGTTTTCCCTCTAATAACACTCGCCCATGCTGATGACACATTGCATATAAAGCTTATGTCTCCTCACAACACTCTATTATTATAAATATTTTAAAGCATTGCATTTATTCAAAATATTAGCATTTCATCCTTGTAGTTCCTGAGTAAATAGTAGAGAATTGAGTGAAGATGGCCTTATTTCTTCGTTGGCAGCGCCAGGCTGTGCAGAAGGGTGTCCATCCATGTGTCACTGCTTGGCAGAGGAAGCTCAGAGAAAGCTGAATGTGTATTTTGCAACCATGAAGTAATTTAAATGGGGCATGGGACGTGACCCAGTGATTCATCAGCTTAGTTATTTTGGCCTTTTGTGGGAAAATAAAAAAACCTTAAAGGCACCATCTGCCCACTCTGCTTATGAGCCTGATTAAAACACTTAATTGCATCATTTTTCTTAAAGAGAGGATACAGAAAAACTTTGTTCCCTGTTTTATTGATCTATAGGCACACCGTCAACCATGCAGCTTGTTTTAGAGCGTGTCAGTGTGTCTTTGCTATCATAACAACTGGAAAAGTACACCCTGTGCGGCTCAAAACATGCAAAAGTTACAAAAGTACTAATTCCCTTAATTAATCATGGTTGTGGTTAGTTTTGGGTGTAATTTGAAATAAACCAATCAGAGTGTCTCTTCCTCATCATTCCCTTTAAGAGTAGAACCAGGTGAGCTCTGACTTTGGCGGATTGCTATTTTATGGGTGCAGCTACCTGCCTTTTTTTAAATAAACGTGAGGAGACTTTCATTCTATCTCCTTCCTTTACTTTCTGCCTCTATCACTCTCTCCCTCTACCATTCTCTCTCTCTCTCTCTCTCTCTCCCTCAGTCATTTTCTCTCTCTCTCTCTCTCTTTCTCTCTCTGTCATTTTCCCTCTTTCATTTTCTCTCCTTCTGTCCTTCTATCACCTTCCTTTACTCTTTATCTGGAAAAAACATGGAAAAGTGGTGAACCTTCCCAGGAGGGACCAGCCGCCGAAATTACAAAATAAATTAAATTATTATTTTATCAAAAACTGCTTCTTATATTGAGTCAGGTTATCTTTGTCTTATATTAAAGTTAGTTTGATAATGTAATACATGTATGTATGACAAAAAAGCAAAATACGGGAAAATAATTTTTCACAGCTCTGTATTTACTGTATATGAGTTTAAATATGTGTGTTGGCCGATTCATAAATGTATTATTATATTCATGCGAGTGTGTGTGTGTGTGTGAGAGAGAGAGAGACAGAGTGTGTGCTAATTGCAGACATTGTGAGTCTCTGCTTGTGAGCAGTAGTGAGCGAGCAGTAGGCTGGCGTGTGTCTGAGCCTCTCGCAACCAATTTCACACCTACTAACAGGATTTATGGGCTGAGTGGACTTCAGCGCTCCAGGCTTGTGAAGAATTAAGTCAAGAGACACTGATGTATTTTCCACATGCAGCATTTAACACACACACACACACACACACATTCACCCACAGATGATTCCTGGGTTTGCTAGCATCAGCAGCTGGTTGTCCTCAGGGCCTGCATACCTGTCTTCTCCGGCTGACAGGTACAGTGCTTCTCATTGTGTGTGTGTGTGTGTGTGTAAGCACAATACTGGCCCGATACTGTGTGTGAAAATGTCCAGAGGCTCTGTGACTGCTGGGCTCATATAAAAAATTCTGCCCATCATACTTAACATGGAGAGAGAGGCTGAATTAAGAACATGCTGTTGCAGCCTGCGTTCACTTCATATCCCAGCATTCCTCACTCTAACCTGCAGCACAGCACATCCACACACTTATACACACATCCACACACACCTGGAGAAACTGCAGATCAGTTCACACACGCACTAATAAAGTCACACTTAACTGGACATGCATATCTAATATATTAATATCAGAAAATATTGTCATTTTGAACCCCATTAGAAAACTTCAGCAACCCTTTCCATTATGTAAAGATTATTAGATGAACTATGAATGAACAAAACCTTGTTAAAATAACTTCCACTGTGCCTTGGTTTAGTAATACTTGATTAAAATGGAAATTTAACCAAATTATTCTAAATTTCATTTCAAAATAAAAAAAAAAAACAGAACCAGGCATCTAAAGCAACCCATGTACCTAGATACCTAAATGCTACTGAATCACAGTGAATGTATTTCTACAGAAAATGTATGAATATGTTGCTGGTTTTATGATCATTTTAGAATAATGTGTTGCACTAAAGACTGCCTGTAGACATGTGACATGCCAGAAGTCTATTTATATTTATTAATGGGAATAAATTAGGTTATAACTACTTTTAAAAAATGAATAAGCACTTACAACACAGACATAGAAAAAAGAACAATGACAATGACTATTTTACTGTATCTAATAAAATAATACAGAAAATTATATTAGTCATTTAATGTGTTATTATAGTTAAATTAGTAAAATTGTTAACAGAAATGTTGATGATTACTGATAGTAAAGTCAAAGTAAAATAAATATCTATAGTAAGATCTGAGGTTTAACAGTATAAATTAATGTGAAATCATTTAGTATTTGGTACAGGCCAGGCACTGTTGCCCTTACTATTTATGTGTTAAAACTGCTTATTAATAGTTTATAACCTAATTAATAACTCCTTAATAAATTATTTACACACCTTTATAAAGGAGCCTTATTTTAAAGTGGTAATGTTATGTTTTATTAGAGATGAGAGATTTGAGATTATATATGTACTGTTATGTTTTAATAGAGATGAGAGATTAGAGATTATATTTTTAATGTTATGTTTTATTAAAGATGAGAGATTTGAGATTATATATGTACTGTTATGTTTTAATAGAGATGAGAGATTAGAGATTATATTTTTAATGTTATGTTTTATTAGAGATGAGAGATTAGAGATTATATTTTTAATGTTATGTTTTATTAAAGATGAGAGATTAGAGATTATATTTTTAATGTTATGTTTTATTAGAGATGAGAGATTAGAGATTATATTTTTAATGTTATGTTTTATTAGAGATGAGAGATTTGAGATTATATATGTACTGTTATGTTATTTTAGAGATGAGAGATTAGAGATTATATTTGTACTGTTATGTTTTATTAGAGATGAGAGATTAGAGATTATATTTGTACTGTTATGTTTTATTAGAGATGAGAGATTAGAGATTATATTTGTACTGTTATGTTATTTTAGAGATGAGAGATTAGAGATTATATTTTTAATGTTATGTTTTATTAAAGATGAGAGATTTGAGATTATATTTTTAATGTTATGTTTTATTAGAGATGAGAGATTAGAGATTATATTTTTAATGTTATGTTTTATTAGAGATGAGAGATTAGAGATTATATTTTTAATGTTATGTTATTTTAGAGATGAGAGATTAGAGATTATATATGTACTGTTATGTTTTATTAGAGATGAGAGATTTGAGATTATATTTTTAATGTTATGTTATTTTAGAGATGAGAGATTAGAGATTATATTTTTAATGTTATGTTTTAATAGAGATGAGAGATTAGAGATTATATTTGTACTGTTATGTTATTTTAGAGATGAGAGATTAGATAGTTGTATTGTTGTGACAGCAGCATTAATGCTTGTATCTGTAAAAGTGTTTTACAGGGTGAGCAGCTGGACGTGGTTTATCTGTAATCAGCAGGAGGGCGGGATATATGATGGGTACAGGTCGTCTGCTGATTCAGGATTTTACAGTAATGCTTCATTAGGAGGGAGAAGGTCATCAGTAGTGGGAAAGTTACCGGAGAGAGTCGTTAGTCTGAGATAATCTCTGTGGGAGGAGGAGCAGAGATCCTGAGATCAACATCCAGCATCACCTTTACTGTTCTAATGAACACATGTTCCAGCATCCTGCATAAATAACACTCAAACTGCTAAACTGACTCAAATACAGTGATGAACATGTGTGTGTGTGTGTGTGTGTAACACTGCTCAGTTAATCTTGGTGTTTAAATGATGCCACTTGCTGGCAGTTGATGGTACTTCTTCCCCATCCTTTACTCACCCTAATGCCTGGTTCACACTTCACGACTTTTTGAGTGGTCAGTAGTTGAGACTTTCACACTACACAACTGATCATCAACACAGGGTCCCTAATCACACGATTTCTCACTGTGTGAAATCACAGACTCGCCTCACAGCTCTCCAAAAACATTTTAATCACGAAAACACGCCAGAGCTAAACACACATGAAAACTAGTGATGCCGTACCATATAATCTCTATAGAGGAGAATACGCACTTAAAGTGAGTCCAACATGATTAATTTCGAGTTAGTTTCGAGGACATTTATTTAAATATTTAAACGACATTGATAATTTACTTGCACTGAGAAAATTTTACATGTTTCTACATTTCATTCACACTTATTAATGCAGCAAAATAGCAATAGCAAAATTTGCACTCTGTATTTCATGTTGCTGCTACTTTCCTACTTTCCTTTTATATTTTGTATATGTATCTTGATATCTGTTTTACATTATTTTATTTTATTACATTTTTTAGTTTATCTTATATGTATCTTATTTTAAAGCGGCAGTCTGTATTATTTTGTTTCTAAACTGAAAGCAGAAGCATTTCTGAGTGGAGAAAGGGTAAATATTGTGTTAAATGGTACCAGTGTGTGCTTTTTGCGGGAGTTCTTCTTCTGGCCATGTCACGCGTCTTTGCATACTTACGTCACATGAACAGCCTTTAAAAGAGGATACAGCTCAGTTTTACTGCTAGCACACTTTCGCCGCTTATAAACTCCTTGGCTCGTTTTCTGAGCTACAACTGTACACCTCTCGCCGCTTGTCAACCCTTTGAATCATTCTTATTTGGCTACAAATGCACAGCAGCTGGTGGAGCAGTGGAGACTTCAGAAGGGCTCATTCACTCATAGTAAAATCAAGTGTGTAGTTAAAGTGAAGTTTCTGACTGAGCGCTTTCTCTCCCTCTCTCTCTCTCTCTCTCTGAATGAACATAACCTGGAATCGGATTCATCCGCTCTGAAAGGAGACCGCATCACACCCGCCCAGTTCAAAATGATTCTTCCACATACTCGGTGCAATTACCCATTCTTACCAAAGAGGGAGCTAAATCCCCTAAATCACAAAACTTACAGACATCAACTTTAATAATTGCTCTTTTAGGTGTAACTTAATCGTAAAAATACAATTTCGTTCCACCTCATGCACCTCATGTACCACATTTGATAAGAATGACAATAGAGCGTCCTTCAATCCTTGAGAACTCCATGATAATAATTAAACAGGTTGAATTTAGTAAAGACCACGTTGTAACAGAGTTGTATTGCTTTTAATGTTCTTTTTTTTTTCTTCACAGGGACAATGAAGTAATGTCAAACAAAACAAAGGAACAAAAGAAAACAAAGTTCTGTATAGCCTTAGTAGTACATTCACATCTTCAGAATCCAAGTTCCATCGTTACAAAGCAGACGTCCGGCTCTCAGCCCACGCAGCGCTGAAGTGAAGTCCGTCTGAGGGGAACACTGATCATGAATATGATTGGCTGCTCTCATCAGGAAGAGGAAGCCTTTTTGACCTGTGCTGGACCAGAAAGAAATAAATAGCGAACAAAAAAATAATGTATATATGCTGCAGGCAGGCGGATGGCATGGATTATAGGGGGGTTTACATGGAATAGGCAGGTTCAGAAGGGATGGCTGTAGACCAAAATCTGTTAATCTGTTAAAGTAAAATCATGTAGGAAGCAGATGTGCAAATTTTTCACAAAAATCACTGATCTATAGAATAGATCTATAGATATTTTATATATTATTATTTTACTGTTTTACTGTGTATTTTTGTGTATGATCTTTTTAGAATTACAGCAATTCTATCCTTAATCCATAAGTGCCTTACAATCATTTATGGGGTGAATGTGATGGGCAGGAAAAAGCAAGGTCAGCTGACATAACAGAGGGCACGTCGTATTAAATTCTGTATTTCTTTGGCAAACATACTCTATTGCATTGCCTTTTTTTTTTTTACATTCCTAAAGAAAGCAGCGACTAAGCGCTGCTCCTAAAACCAGTTACATACTTTTCACATCTTTTGCATGAAAAATCTGAATTGCACAATAAATGGCAGCATTCATGGTCTTTTTTTTTGTTCAGTTTAAGTTAATTCTTTGTTATTTTTTATTTATTTATTTTTTTGGAAACTTCTTCTGCATTCATGCCTTTCCGTCCTAAACACCTAAAATGGCACGATGAGCACATTCAAAACAAAGTGACAAGCTGTAACATACAGTTTTAACATCTTACATTATTCAAGAGCTCCTCAAAAAAGCTTCTCCTGACATCGACATCTTAGCCAAAATAACTCTTTTTTTATCTTCAATGCCATAAAGTGTCCCGGAGACTATACAGTTTCTTTTATTCTCTTTTCAATATAATGTATTAAGTTACCCGAGAGCAACGTAGCAACAAAAATAAATATTTAATTATTAATGTCATCTTTTTTTCGTATAGTAATACATACATACATATCTAGTAATATTCATTTTCATATCTATTATCATTAGTTTATTAGCTTATAATGTGTGGGTGTTTCTTTGTTTTTTTTTCTTCTTCTTTAACTGTTAAAAGTCAGGTGCT
Source organism: Astyanax mexicanus (assembly GCF_023375975.1). Lineage (NCBI taxonomy): Eukaryota > Metazoa > Chordata > Actinopteri > Characiformes > Acestrorhamphidae > Astyanax > Astyanax mexicanus. Next base: position 56,265,001 of record NC_064412.1, on the reverse strand, counting down.
GAGACACAGTGAGAAAAAGGATGAGCTCTGACCATGACTCGAGAAACGATCCTCGGATTAAAAAAATAACTCGTCTACTTTGTTACAGATAAATAAAACCCTGCTTCGAGAAGGACACCAATGATACAAGCATAGCAGTTTTTTTTCTCTCTTTGTTTTGTACACGTAGTCCTCGCTTCCTTAGAAGGGACGCAGAATCGTAAGTTTTTAGACCTTTCTTTTAAGAGAAGTACAAAATAGATCTACACATGCAGCCGAGCAGCTCGCGGAGATTAGCCTCGTCCGCTTAGCGTATTCGTCTTTTTTTGACTGGCGCGCAAAGCCAAAGAATGGGGGGGGGGGATCGGTGGGAGGGGCATGTGAGATCACGAGGCATAGCAGGGAACACAAGAGCTAAAGGCCTATTAGCGCGTGCAGGACATTGTGGACTCAACCAAAGAGAGAGAGAGAGAGAGAGAGAGAGAGAGAAGATCTTTACTACTTTACTTTAGTAGCTTTACTACTCTTAGGATAGGTAGGTAGAGAGAAAGAGAGATAATGAGAGAGAGATTAAGAGAGCCCTACTACTTGTATGGTTGAGAGAAAGAGAGATTGAGAGAAATTGAAACAGAAAGAGAGAGAATGAGAAAGAAAAAGAGAGATTGAGAGAGATTGAGAGTTCCTTAATACTCTCACAGTAGGTAGATAAAGAGAGAGATTGAGAGAGATTTAGACAGAAATAGAGAGAAATAGAAAGATTGAGAGAGATTGATAGAGAAAGAAAGATATTGAGAGAAATTGAGCGATCCTTACTACTCATATGGAAGGCAGGTAGAGAGAACGAGATAGAAAGAGAGAAATTGAGAGAGATTTAAAGAGATTGAGAGAGACTGAGGGAGACTGAGAGCGATTGAGTGATCCTTACTACTCTTATGGTAGGTAGGTAGAGAGAAAGAGAATGAATCAGAGAGATTGAAAGAGAAAGAGAAAAAATGTGAGGGATAGAGAAAGAAAGAGAGAGATTGGGAGAGATAGATAGATCCTTACTACTCTTATGGTAGGTAGGTATATAGAGGGATAGAGATTGAAAAAGAGAGATTGAGAGATTGAGAGAGATTGATAGAGATTGACAGAGATTGAGAGATTGAGAGAGATTGAGAGATTGAGAGAGATTGATAGAGATTGATAGAGATTGAGAGATTGAGAGAGACTGAGAGAGATTGAGAGACTGAGAGAGATTGAGAGATTGAGAGATTGAGTGATCCTTACGATAGGTAGGACTGGGAGAGATCCTTACTACTCTTATGATAGGTACAGAGAAAATCAGAGAGAAAGAGAGAGATTAAGACAGAAAAAGAGAGATTGAGAGATTCTTACTATTCTTACGATCGGTAGAGAGAAATAGAGAAATAAAGAGATAGAGAGATAGAGATTGAAAGAGAGAGTTTGAGATAGATTGAGCATATCAAGATGTGTCCACAGAGGGGATAGAAGCCATTGTCCAATCAGCAGTCAGCCTGGCGTAGCTGCAGCTGACGGCAGTACGCTTGAACAGTCCCAGTCCCTCGCTTCGCCCACCGTCTCGTCCGGCCCGGGCGAGGTGCGCATTATTGCCATCGTTGGACCACAGTGTGAGTTGCGTTATTTTCCCGAGATGCTTTTGGTCTGCTGAGAAAAGGTTGGAAGTGAAGAGTTGTGTTTTGCGAGAACACGAAGCTAAGCCAAGAAGCCTACCGTCTCACGAGTCCAAAAAAGACGACTCTTTCTAGTGGAGAAGGTTCTTTGCAAGCAAACATGCAAATGTTTCTTCATACTGTTGTTAATTTCTTTTTTTTTTGTACAGAAGCACAGACACTTACGTTAATCCCGCGGGATTTTATATTTTCAACACGTGTCTGCGTCAACAATCTGATCCATTACAAAAACAAATGGAATAAATTGTCCCTTATGGCATACTTTTTTTTTTTCTGAGCTCTACCTTTGGTTGTTCAACCTGTATCTTCTTGCACAAAATCCTTTAAAAATCCTTTAAAATCATCCTTAAAATCCTTAAAATCCTCAAAACGTCTATTTTTCCTTTTTTAAACTTCCTTTTTATACACAAAGCACAAACTTCATTTTGTCCGTAAGGTTATCGGGACACGCCGCGTCCCGGTCGATCATATCCTCAACTCTACGACACCTTTGGCACCTTCTCAGACTCCACCTCTGATCTGATCTTCACTCTGAATCCTTCTGGAGACACGTCTGAAATCTTCGCAAGAAGAAAAAAAGTTGCCAGAGTGAAGAACCCGACCGCCATGTGTTTCTCAATCCAAGGAGACAACCGAGTTATGTCCACACTGAAGAAAAACAAAGAAATGAATAACAAAATCCTCTTTGGTGGGAGAAAAACACACTCACGGAGAGAGAGAGACATAGAGACAGAGAGAGAGAGAAGAACTGGAGATGGCCACCAGGGCAGGGCAGTTGTTCAGGGTTTCTGCGAGCTCAGCATCACTTTAGAGACGTAGTTGACGATGGCTGTGGCCGGCTGGTCGGGCTCCAGCTCAGCAAACAGGTGGCTTACGTTGTCCGTTGTGCTTCCTTGTTTTCGGGCCACGAATCCGAAGAGCCTGAGGTTCAAAACAGAGGAAAAATCCATTGAGTTCAATCATGAATCAGTTAAATCAGTGATGATCATTAGGATAAGTGTTTAAAATGTTTGACTTACTTTGCTAAGCCTCCATCTGCCTTGTTCCACCTGTTGAAGAAAAAAATGCCACAATGATCAGCAGGGGTGATTCTAGGATCAGAGTTTTAGAGGTGCTGAGATCCCAAAGAACCCATCCCCACTAATCCCCCTAAAACTAAAAAATGTACAGTAAATAAAATTGAGGTTCCCAGAAGTTCCCAGAAGGCATGAGTGCATATTATCAGAGTAAAAATTTAATAATTTACATTTAAATCAGACACACAATCTATTTTATAAAGGTGGCAGGTGTGTTACTCTCATTTTAAACATATTTTCACAGCAGATTTTTACTTTTTTTACTTTTTACTCTTTTTTTATCAAGCATTCTTCCCACAGCTGCATTCTCTGTTATCTGGTCTAATTTAAATAGCTAAAAAAAGTGAAACCTACTTAAAACTCAGTGTAGATAATATTAATCATCTGATACACACACAGACAGTACTAGTCTATCACTACCTCACCTTTAACATAATAAACACACACACACATTGACTTAAGTATAAATAGTATTAATTGCTGGTACTCATTTTGGGGTGTTTAAAACCCACAAAAAATGGGCTAGCGATGCCCCGGTGATACGATTTCAGATTTAACACATTCATATTGATATATTTTGTTGTTCTGTGATAATTATCACAATATTAGAAATATTTAACCAAATTAATGATCCATCATGTCATAATTTTAACAGTGCTCCAGTTAAATAGTGCAGTGTCATTTTTACAAACTACAGTAAGTGATAGGTGATGAGATACTCACTTTCTCTCTTGTGGGTCTATGTTGCAGTACGTGACTGTGTTGATAGGGTAATGACGACGGAAGAAGACCCTTAAAAAAAGACATTCTGGTTATTATTTGCTGGGCCAAACAGAAAAAGCGCACATTAGGATTAATGCAATGCTTCTATGGAACAATAAGAAGAAATATTGTTTTAAACAGTTGCATTTCAAAATTTTGTGGGAAACTGACTAATGGACCTCCTGTGTTTTCTGTTGCCAAGATAGCAATACACTAGAAATTTACCTGAACACACCTCACTTCCAGATACACAAGATACTGTATATTCACGTGCACTGTTTCTATTTAACTTATGCAGGGGCAAGGCGCGAAAATAGACTGTTTGAGGGGTGTAAGGTAGCAATAATGTATTTGCTGATAGTGGTTCTAATTCACACATTAATACAAACAGTGTAAATCTTTCAGTGACATATACTCTACAACACATTAATAAGTGAAAATTCTGCTGTGAACTCACTTCCTCTGATTGTCAGTGAGAGTGATGCCCTGCAAGGACACTTTAAAGTGGACGACGGTTGCTGAGAGAGGAGGGTTGGCGGCCAGCGTCTCGCTGATGGCTTTGGCCACGGCCTGAGGGCCGGTCAGAGACTCCATATCCACTGAGTTTATGTAGAGAACATTACACGCTGCAGAGGAAATGAGAAAATGAGAGAATGACAGTGTTTTTCATCACAAATATACAAAATATCATATAATATAATGAGCATTTTTATTTTAACAAAGTAAGGAAAATTAAATATGCAATAGGGTTGGGTATTTGCATCTGAATGTGGGGCAGGTCATTTATTTCAGAGCTGAAACTACTGAGGGATAAATACTGGGATAAGTATTTGCTGGGGATTTATCCATGCTGTCTGGATCATGCCTGGAGACACACTCGTCTTTATTTGGTTTAGAATATTTAAAAGCATGAAAACACGAACCAAGTAAAAGCACTTAATAATGGTGAAAAGTCAAGAGTGTTAGGGTCTCTGGTGCATCATCCACTGAGAGGGGAGGGGCCGTAAGACTACTGGCTGTGATTAGTAGTGAACGTGCACAGCGGTGGGGTGGAGAACAGGCAGAACACAGTGGTGTGAGATGGAAACTAAAGGCCATATTTACCATGATACTCTTCAGGAGGCTTTGGTGGCCCTGGAATAGTGCAGGAGTGACATGAAGGATGAGGGACAAATGAAACATACAGAGCAATGAGCCAAAATCACCCGGCTACGATGGAGAAAAGCAGAAATGCAGACATACTGACACAGACAGGAGAGAGAGAGAGAGAGAGAGAGAGAGAGAGAGAGAGAGAGAGGCAGAGAAAGACAGAGATATTTACAGAGATTGAGGTAAGAAGAGGCAGATAGAAAGGGAAAGGACGCCAGAAAGAAGGAGAGGGACAAAGAGAGAGAACGAGAGAAAAAGAGAGGAAGGGAGAGAAAGAAAGAAAGAGGGAGAGAGACAGAGCAAGAGAAAAAGAGGAAGAGCCAGAAACTCAAAGAGAGATTTAAAAAACAGAAAGAGGGAAAGGGACAGAAAAAGAGAAAGGGAGAAAGAGAAAGAGAAATGGAAAGAAAGACAGAAAGAGGGAGAGGGGCAGAGAGAGAGAAAGACAGAAAGGCAGAGAAATGCAGAAATAAGAAGGGAGAATGAAAAATGGAAAGCAAGACAAAAAGGGACAGAGAGAAAGAAAGAGAGACAAAGAAGAAAAGAGACAGAGAGAGAAAAAGAGGGAGATAGAAATGGAGAAAAAAGACAGAAGGAGAGAGAGACAGAGAGAGAAAAAGTGGGAGATAGAAATGGAGAAAAAAGACAGAAGGAGAGAGAGACAGAGAGAGAAAAAGTGGGAGATAGAAATGGAGAGAAAGACAGAAATAGGGAGAGAGAACAGAGAGAGAGAATGAAAGGGAGAGAAAGACAGAAAGAGAAAAAAAGAGAGGGTGATAGAAATGGAGAGAAAGACAGAAAGAGGAAGGGAGACCGAGAGAAAGGAAAGGGGGAAAAAGAGAGAGAAAGAGAGATAAACAGATAGAGGCATTATAATGTACCTGCTCCTTGTTTAAGAAGATCCATTGCAGAACTTGTGGGTGTGACCAACTCCAACGCCTCTTCATTTGGATCTACTCAGAAAATTATAATAATATATTTCTTTAAATAATACAAAAAGTATTATATTATATGAGTAGTTAGTTATGATTAGTGTGGCCATTTACAATTGCTGACAATAATAATGATACTTCTACTAATCATAATAATAATGATAAAGAAGAAGAAATCACAACATAAAATGCAATACAGATTTAAAGGAATAAAACACACTGACATGCCATATCTTATAGGACAGGAACTAGAATTGTGTCTAATTACTTTTGCAATGTCTCATGGAAGCTATCACTACCCACTGCACTGCCCACTGTGGGTGGTAATGCCTCCTGTGACACTGTGTATCGAGGCACTCACTTTCACCTTACCATGAGCACACTGGCCACTGTTTAGCCTCATTCACAAGATAACACCTCCCAACTTATACAGATGTGTCTGTGTTCCTAAATTGGCCCCATGACTTTTGGCACATCAGTGTATAGGCTTCCATATGTAAGAATTACAGAAGAACAATACAAAAAGGGAGCGTGTAATGAAGATTTCAGTAGTGAGCGTTTACAAACATGGGTCAACACGGCTGAGGCGCGTTGTGTCCAAAACTGTGCTCTATTATTCACTATATAGTGCACTATATTTTTTGGGAATGTTACTTTTAACACTTCCATAATGTTAGTTTTAGTCTAGCTTGGGAAATTATGTGAAAAACGTTCTAATAACCTTGTAATGCAAACATTAAGTCACAAGTTTTCTAGGAAAATGTTTTCTTGGAAAATTCTATTCTCTGTTATAGTGCATTATATAGTGATTTTCACATGTACAAGATTGTGAGAGCAAATAGAGACATTTCGGACACAGTTACAGAGTTTAAATTGACAAAAGAATCATAATTTACAAAGTACATCTCAGGGCATTTTCACACTAGACCTTTTTTCCAGATTTGGAAGCATTTGATGTCAGATTTTGGTATGTTTTCTAAAGTGTGAAATCTTTATTCAAGCCTGGCATTGGTGCAGAATATTGATCTTGTGATCCAATAAAAAACCTTGAAATCAGTGGTCTGCAGAGGTTTGCATTAGCTAGACTCTATGGGCAGGTATTGAAACTATCTGCTCCCATTGCTATGTGTGGGGTTGTGTGATTGGTTCACTTTAATTTTTTATCAGTTTTTCATAATAAAATCACAATTATACTGTATAAGACTGGAGCAAGATTACTGTAATGAGCTCAGCCTTGTGATGTGTGTGTGTGTATTTGTATCAGAGATGTTCACCAGGCTTTGGTCACAATACCAGTTTCTGGTGTGTACTGACAACCTAGTGATAAACGCTTGTGTCACGTTGGCCTGCACGGATAAAAATCACACTTCTCGTCTGAGGACGACTCCTGAGCATCCCAAATCACTGTTACTCACTTTTAAATGAAGCACAAAGCTTTTGCAGACCTACACGCAGAAATTAGAGGCTTAGCACTGTGGACTCGTGTACAGTATTTGGGATAGTAAGTGTGAAAACACACTGAGAGCACGGTTAACATCCAGCGCTGCATCGTAACAACCAGAAGCTGAGAGAATGGAGTGATAAGAGTGTGACTCTCACCTCTGGTGGGGATCATAAGCTTGCATGGCAAAGCCAAGGGTGTGATGGAGTGTTGATACACCAGTGCAGACAGACACCCTGTAGACACACCCAAATACACACACACACACACCCAACACACACACACACACACACACAGAACACAAAGGTACAGTTACTGTACACAGGTAAGCTGATGGATGGAGCATAGAACACAGAGCCCTATCAAAACTCTCAAATCAATGACGCAGATGTCCAGATGAAGAGCACCACACCACTGCAGAGTTTAGGCTCCACCCTAATGAGATGCATAATTATCATAAAAGTCAGTCAAAATGGATGCTGAGTGGTTCAGCAGTCTAAGGCACTGCCACTACGATCAGCTCACTGGTTCAAATCCCGGTTATGCAGCTTGCCGCCAGCTTCCAGAGACCTGAGAGAGGACAGTTGGTCTTGCTCTCTCTGGGTGGGTACAGTAAATGGCGCTCTTTCTTTCCCCTCATCACTCCTAGGGTGATGTGGATCAGCACAAGGCTGCGTCTGTGAGCTGATGTATCGGAACCAAGTCGCAACGCTACTTTCATGGTATTTTTTTCTTTATTTAGTTGAGTAGTTGTTGCTTCTCATAATCTGGATTCAAACACTACTCAAATATTCACTATTCAATGTATACCTGTAACTCTACCTCTTCACTACTTTACTTTAACTGATGCTCTCAAACACTTTATTAAGAGGCAAGAAATTCAAGTAACTTTAATTAACTCTTGATGAGTTCAGCACAGCTGTTAACAGAAAACCTGAATTCCAGGAGATTCTACCTCATAAAACTGACTGAGAAAATCTAGCAGAGATGTTTAAAGCTGTGTTAATCTAAGCAAGAGGAGCTACTTTGAAGAATCTTGTATATAAAACATATTATGTTTTGTTTAATACTTTTTTGTCTACTATTATAATTCTACATGCTTTGAATGACATAGTTTGTATTAATTTACAACGTAGTTTTAGTACTCCTTTAAAATGAAGGAAAACACTAAACTCTGCAGCGCTGTGGCTCTGAAGGACTGGAGTGTGAAACTCCTGGATTGGACGTTAACGTATGTCAGACTGCTTTCAGCTTCATTACTGATGGACGGATGCTGATGGCTGACTGTGTGTAATGTATGAATTATAAATCCCGTACCGAAGTGTGGCTCGTTAGGACATCCCTTCAACCGGACGCCTTTAGAACTGGTCTCGATCAGGAAGTGCCGAACCAACTCGTTAGTCATGTCTGCAGCTTCAACAGGAGAAAGAACAGCAACAGTTCTTAACACAGTGCTAACAGTGCTGGAGCTTAGTGATGGTGTTGTGTATTGTATTGTACCTTTCTTGTTCTGCTGTACTGTTGGTGGAGGACAGGCCACCTTCATGGCGAGGCCGTACGCCCCTCTGAACGAATGGCTGTCGCGGATGACGAACGCTCCCGGCTCTCGATCTTTCAGCAGAGTAATGGCTGAGAGTTGAGGACAAATAAACAATAGTTTAGGGATTGTCTGTTACAGCATTACATCCTTTCATTAATTTACTTTGAATTTCTCACCTTGCTCCCTTGAGATGTCTGGTTTGTACCAGAACTTGGACGTATCCTGAACAAACTTGACGTTGAGTTTGATATCTGGAGGTCCATCAGCTGGGAAGAGTATAATATATTTACTTAATGTTATACTTAATATACACAATTCATTATAATCATCATGCAGTTCTACATTTATTATCCATTTTTTATCATTGTAGTTCTATAACTACCTTAACTATCTTAATTTTAGCCAATGGTCATGATCCCACAGAGCCACTATTATTATTATTTGGGTGGGGGAGGTTATTCTCAGCACTGCAGTGATTGAAACTGATTAGTTGCCAAGATAGCAATGAACATCTGACATCTGGAGTATGCAGGGAAACAGAAGGACTAGATTCACTAATTATTGGACCACATGTTCATATGCTCTATTGAGTTTAAAATTATAGTAAGAGTAGAAACAAGGAAGAGGTCAGAATATTATGCTTTGTCGCTGCATGACAAATCATTTCAAATATTAAAAATACTATATTAGACTAAACAAATATTTAATATTTATGAATTACAGCTGTTTAACTAACCGTAAATGGAAACTAGGGAAGGCTCCTGTGGGGAGCGTGGGGCAGGACTGGAGGTACTGACTCCGCTGGGGGCAGGTGTTGGGGTTGAGGTCTTGCCGTTTTGGGCACTGTCTACCGTCTCTCGCTCCAGCCTCTCCACGCCAACCTCCGCCCGTTTAACCGGGAGCTGCGGCTGCTCCAGAGGGAAGGAAGACATCAGGGCAGTGTTGGGTCCAACAGAGGACATGCTCTGCCTGGACAGCGCCCCCTGCCGGTCGTCGGGCGTGACCTGCCCGCTGGGGGCGGGTCTGCGGTCCGGGCTGGGGTTACGGGGGGAGGGGATTCGGTTCAGCACGGGGCTGGGGGGGATGAACTTGCCGTTGCGCCCCAGCAGGGGGCTGTTGGGGGTGGTTGGTTCACTGCTGCCGTTGCTGGGCGCCATGCGGCGGGTCATGGCCGGGCTGCTCTGGCTGCCGAGGCGCCGCTGGAGGGCGGGGCTGGGGGGCGTGTTGGTGGCCACGGTGCGGTGCAGGGTGTTGGGGCTGCCGGGGACTCGGTGCACCCCCATAACGTTAACGGTGGCCTCTTCGGGGTCGAGGTAGCCCAGGGGGTCGGGGAAGAGAGGGGCACGGATTGGCTCTGATGGGAAGGAGGGGAAAACTGGCTCACTGGTGTGCGCTGGATTAGTCATCCTTATACTCCTGTTATAGAAAAAAAAAATAGTAAAATTACATTTCTAAAGCGGATAAATCTGATAGTCTCATCCTGTACAACAGAGCAAACTCTCGACCTTCCTTTCCTGGGACAGTCCTGATGGGAGCCAGTTTGATCATGACATTTTTTGACGTTCTTTGCGACTTGATTTTAGTTGAGTAGTTCTTTGTTCTCATAACCTGGATTAGAACATTACTCAAATATTCACTATTCACTGTATACCTGTAACTCTACCTCTTCACTACATTACTTTAACTGATGCTCTCAAACACTTTATTAAGAGGCAAGAAATTCAAGTATATAGCTCTTGTTGAGTTCAGCACAGCTGTTAAGTGAAAGCCTGAATTCCAGGAGACTCTACCTCATAAAACTGACTGAGAAAATGCAGCCGAGATTTGAGAAAGCTGAAGAATGTAAAATATGAATTACTGTGCCTTTAAAATGTTGTGTATAAGCTAAATGCACTTACCCATCAGGGTTGTAGATGGCGCTGCTGGCAGGCTGAGGAGGGGTGAAGGAGTGGGGGGGCTGGACTGGTCTGCTGGGGATGGGGGCTGCCAGGTTGCCTCCTTGAAATACAGAGCCCATATAACCGTGCGGTTCTGTATAAAAAAAAACAATATAAAACAGAAAAGTTCTCATCCTGAACAGAACAAGCTACATACAACCTTCTGTACATTCTGGATTCGGAGTTCAAGAGTTTTATTGTAGGAGAAACATAAATTATGACATGAAACAAATCCCCAAAATCCCCACAAATCAGCAGAACTGAAACACACTTTTGTACATATTTATACAACAGTACAAAAATACAAACAATAAACAAGACATACAAGCAGGACTGCAAAAATATGATGCAACAAAGGAACATTAAAGAATTACCAAGACAGGGTTTTTATATTTTACCTGTCTTGCAAAGATTAAGACAAAAGTACACAGTTATAGCATGCAAAAAACTTTAAATAAATAAAGATGAGTACGTGTGAGACAAAAGTGAGAAGGTTTGTAAGAATATTAAATATTAAAGTACACTGGGAGGAAAGAACTCATACGATTATATGATTTTGCCATCATTTTAAATACCTCTTACCTTCTAATTCCTCACTAGAATCTGAATCTGACAGCAGTAAGCATGAGAAAAAAGAAAGGGAATAGAGAGTTGAATGAATGTTTTTTTTTTACAAGAAAGAGAAAACAGGAAATGAAAGTGAAGCAAGAGGTTATATTAACACTGTATGGAATGACTGGGTGAGAATGGGTTTTACTCTTTAAAGTATGAAAGTAAAAGCTTAGGCCACGCCCACAGAGTCCTATAGTGCAATACCCCCCTCCCCAAAACACATTTTCTAAAAGCCATAATGACTATAATGCTTAAATATTAAAATGAAATGTTGGTAATACAGTATAATTTGGGTTTTTTTACACTAGTCTGTTTCCTAGTGTTTCAGCTGCATATATGCTTATTAAAAACGAATGTATTTTAAATACAGTAGAATACAGTAAATATATTAAAGACTTTTGTAAAACTGGATTTTTTCTCTTGAGTCTCTGCACGGATCATCTTCATACTAGACTACATACGTCTGCTATGTTCTTGCTGGAGTGTGTGTGCAGGTGTGATGGATCACAGTATAAACCAATAGGGAGTGGGAATGGTATATGTTTATACTTCTTCTCTACATCCAATCACAATCAGATTCACTCTATCTGGATAAAGGAGAGATTTATCTGGATAGGGGTTTTATTGAACAATAAGAAAGAGCTGAAATGAAAACCAGCTGAAATAAAAGGCTTTTTTAAAATGTAAAAAAATGAATTTTTTTTTTGGCATGTATCTGTTTAGTTGTTGTACTGACCTGAGCTGCTGTGCTGAAAGAAGGCCTCAGACGGATTGCCTTGCTTCAGGCCCAGAGCAGTGAGGGGAGTTTTGGCCAATCCAGGGGGCGAGCGACCTGTGAGATCAATTAGAGAGAGAGAGAGAGAGAGAGAGGAAAATAGGAGAGAGAGAGAGTCAATAGAAGAAGAAAAGACACTTAACCCTGCTAAACCCTGACATGAATCATCTCATAAGAACTGCTCAGTCAGGTAGTAGGTAGTTAGTATGCATGGTTTACCACATCTCCAACTGCAATAAGCAATACATGGCAACCACAGTCAATACTGTAGACTCATGCAAATTGAATGTATGAATTGCATATGAGCAAAAATAAGGTACAGCGAGAAGCTGCATGCAGAACAGCTGCCAAGCATGAGAACATACTGTACACGGCTATAACTGAGAAATACAGGAGCTGAGGGATCTGTTATTATTCTATAATGCAGATATACGTATAGGAAGCAGCTGCAGCTTTAAATCAATATACTGTGTGTGAACTGAGGAAAAGCACTGATCAGGATTTTTAAAAGCAATATTATGACCAATAATAACAGTTAACGCCAAGAAGTAACAGTAATTCTAATGCAGGGCATGGGCACATGTTTGTGGACAAACTGTTAGGACAAAAGTATTGGGACACCTACAAATTATTAATTAATATATTCAAAATGTGAATCTCGTAAATTATATACTAGATGTATTACGAACAGAGTCACCCAAAAATCTGCTTTTGGCAGTGTGGGCAGTGTGCCAAGTCCTGCTGGAAAATGAAATCCACATCTTCATAAATGTTTCTCTTATTTTGCTATTTATAGGTTTATGTTGGAGTAAAATGAACATTTTTGTTTTATTCTATAAACTACAGACAACATTTCTGCCAATTTCCAAATAAAAATATTGTCATTTAAAGCATTTATTTACAGAAAATGAGGAATGGCTGAAATAACAAAAAAGTTTCAGAGCTTTCAGACCTCAAATAATACAAAGAAAACAAGTTCATATTCATAAAGTTTTAAAAGTTCAGAAATTAATCAATATTTTGCTGGAATAACCATGATTTTCATGTTCTCCTCCACCAGTCTTACACACTGCTTTTGGATAACTTTATGCTGCTTTACTCCTGGTGCAGAAATTCAAGCAGTTCAGTTTGGTGGTTTGATGGTTTGTGATCATCCATCTTCCTCTTGATTATATTCCAGAGGTTTTTAATTAGGTAAAATCAGAGATCAGTTTCATCATTTTTATCATCATTTTATATTCCTAACATCAGGATTTCTTCTTTGTTCAGTACATGCTGCTTTTTTTTCCAACTGTAGATGATTGTAATCATGCAACTCTATTAACACAGTCAATATCAATATGCAGCTGAAACTATCCACAGTATATAAATGATCAACACAGTTGAATTTCCTGTTGGGTTAAAGCTGCTGGTGGCTTTGCGAGAGCTGCTTCCTACATTCTTCATCATGCTGGTTGGAGCCACAGTGAAATGGGTGGGATGGGGAAAGGCACTCAGAACTCAACATCATTCATGCCGAACTCCACTTACCAAAGAATCCCATTCAATTCTTTGAGTGGCAGCCCAAATGCCCAGTATAGGGCGGGGAAAGAGAGGAAGAGGAGGGCATTTGGGGCTAATCTCGCCACAGATCGCTTCCCTACAGCAAGTGCAGCCCACCCTCTCTGCAGGAGGAGGGAGCCATGATGGATATAATGATAATGTCACTTGTGTACAGCTGGCATACGCCTCGCCTCGTTTCACCAGGTCTATCAGAAAACCCAACCTGTGTGTGCAGGTTTTGTGTATGTGGACCGGTATCAGCTTTTAAAGCCCGAAAAAGTTCTGATCATTAGTGTCCTATTTTAGCATCTATATCTATAGACGAGCCATCAACCGTGTACTGTGCAGCTTGATTTAGGGCGTGTCAGTGTGTCTTTGCTATCGTAACAACGGGAAAAGTACACCTTGCACGTCTTGAAACTAATTCTCTTAATTAATCATGACTGTGTTTTGGGCGTAACATGAAATAAATCAATCAACTTTCTCCTTTTCCTTCCCTCTTTGACTGGCAAATTGCTATTTTAATGGCGCAGTGCTTCTGCGCTTCGGTGCTTCTCAGCAGACTATGACTGGGTGTAAGATAACAATGAGCTTTGCAATGCACCTCTTGGCATCACTATCTGCTACCATCCTTCTATTCCCTGAGCCTATTTTCAAAAACTACTCTACGTAGTGTTCATTTGGGACCTTAATTTGGTAATCAAAACAGCAAAACAGGTTAATTTTAAGTAAAAAGTGTAGTGAAGTTACCAGTTCTATAAAAAGGCTGTAGTTGGTTTCTAGTTCTAGTTTCTAGTTCTCTATTCCACCTTAAATAGTGCAGCAGTTACATTTTGTGTGTGTTACATTTTTAGCATACAGTTTTCTTGTTGTAAACTCGACTCTACTGAACAGCAACTACACAGTTCACAGAACAACAGGTAAATGCAGATAATATTTAATAAAATAATATTTTTACCTAAATTTTCCCCTAGTTTAGATTAGCCAATTAGCCTAGCCCCCCACTAAGACTACAACAATATGCTTCCTGTAATAACATATATATACAATATATATATATATTGTATATATTGGCCGACAGTCAGCATTAAGGTACTTGAATTGGACAGTGGGCAAAAAACTTGATCAGGACAAAACTAAAATCCATTAATTAGGTAAATTCTTAGAGATCTTTCTAGGGTTTACTCTGATCAGAGTGCTGTGAGTTTAAGGAAATACATGTTTGCTGTATCAAAGTTTTAATCTGATATTTGTAGCCGATACTGTGACCGTGATGACAGACGGATGCACCAAATGATAAGCAAATTCCACTCAGGAGAGAATGACTGGCAAAACAAGAGGTGAATTTAAAGTTTACGACATGAAGAAAAATCAACATAAAAGGACCACAATTCAAATTGGAATAGAATTTGAATAGAAAGCAAATTTTCTGTGAGCATGACATGTTGTCGCATGTTGTCGAGTCTGAGAAAAAAAATAAACAGCGCCCTCTTCTTGCTGGGAGGCTGAACTTACACAGGTTGAAGTATGGGGTCTGTGGCGAGGTGATGGGCGAGACAGGGAAGGCGGGGGTCAGAGGTAGTGCCTCACCGACACTGCTGGGGGTGGGGCTAACGGCTGCTGGGTCCACATCGTCGAAGGCCTCTCTGTAGCTGTGCACGTGTCCCTGAGCGAGGGGAAAGAGAGAAACAGCGTTATAGTCCTAAAATACTGTAGAAAAAGTGACATACAGGAGCAAAATATGAAACTATATATTATATAGACGTATTAAACACACAAAGTGATCTATTGTTAGTGTTTATTTCTTTTATAGTTGATGATTGTGACTCACAGCCAATGAAAACGCAAAAATTAGTGTCTCAGAAAATTTTACTATTATGTAAGACAAACTGGTACTTTTGCCAGCGTGGGCAGTGTGCGGATTTCATTTTCCAGCAGGATTTGGCACACTGCCCAAGTTAATTCATTAAAATAATAACTGTTAATTTTAAGTAAAAGTTCATTAAAATAGGAAATCATTAAAATAAGGTTAACTTTAAGTAAAAAGTGTGAAGTGCAAAGTTACCAATTCTATAAAAAGTCTGGGTAAAACTTTTTTTTTGATGGTCCATTGTTGAATGAACATTTAACTAAATGTGTAATAAATCCCTGACCCCAAAAATTAATATCTCAGTACTTTTGGCAGTGTGGGCATTGTGTGGATTTCATTTTCCAGCAGGATTTGGCACACTGCCCAAGCCCATTCATTAAAATAACTGTTAATTTTAAGTAAAACGTTTATTAAAATAGGAATTTGTTAAAATAAGAGGTTAATTTTAAGTAAAAAGTGTGAAGTGCGAAGTTACCGATTCTATAAAAAGTCTGGGTAAAACTTTTTTTTTGATGGTCCATTGTTGAATGAACATTTAACTAAATGTGTAATAAAAATCAATATCTCAGTACTTTTGGCAGTGTAGGCAGTGTGCGGATTTCATTTTCTAGCAGGATTTGGCACACTGCCCAAGTTCATTAATTAAAAATATTTAATTAATTTAAAGTAAAATAGGAGTTCATTAAAATAAGAGGTTGATTTTACATTAAAAGTGTGAAGCTACCAATTCCAAAAAAATGCTGGGCAAAACTTTACGTAGATGTTCCATTGTTGAATAAATATTCAACTAAATGTCTAATAAATTCCTGACCCCAAAAATCAATATCTCAGTACTTTTGGCAGCGTGGGCAGTGTGCGGATTTCATTTTCCAGCAGGAATGGACACTCCAAGTCCATTTATTAAAATAACTTTTAATTCATCCTGATTGATGCTGATTTCAGGTTATTTTAGGTGATTTAAGTAAATATAAAACATAAGTTTAATATTTTTATAACAGTTTAAACTGATCAAAATATATGTAATATGATATATCTCAGAATCTCTACCTCTTTAGGTCGTCCTCCTGGGTTCAGCGCGATGGTGTTGACGAAGTCTGGTGATACGAAGTGTACTGGAGCGTGCACGCCTCCAGCAGGGGCGGGGTTATCTTCGTGGCTGTTATTGTATTGGCCCTCGCTGGTGGTGCGGCGGCGAGTGCCGGACACAGCCTCGTCTGGTGTTACCATGTGTGAGCGTGATCCTGTGAGACCCAGGAGAAGGTAAGCAGAACAGGTAAACAGGTGAATATTATTAATAGCATTACTAATAGTGAGAATCAGCCGCCTACATTATCTCTAAATGTGATTATTAACGTTCATATCATCACTATTAAGGAGATTAGTGGAAAAATAAAACACTGCCTACGGAAAACAATGGGCCAGATTTTAGCGATCTCTAGAAGTGCAGCTTGATTTAAGGAGTGTCTGAGGGTCTTTGCCATCGTAACGACAGGAAAAGTACAACTTGCTCTGACTCGAAACGAAAAAACAAAAGCACATACTAATCTAATCTTATAATCTTATAATTAAGATAAAATAAAGCAATCGGTTTGTCACTTGCTCATCATTCCCTTTAAGGGACAGGTTTGCTCTGATTTGCTTTGGCGGATTGCTATTTTAACGGCGCAGCAGAGGAAACTGAAACTCAGAGCAGCTTATTTACAGGAACAGCAATGTTATTTTATTCAGTAATCTGTTTAATGTTGATGTAAATGTTAAGTTTGCGCTGCTGTGTATGCTTGTGTGCGTAACAAGCAGGGGTGTACGCACAGCATACCTGCACTGCCAAGATAGCAATGAACGTTCAACTGAATACGGCCATCAGTGTGTAGTGTAGATATATTTAGAAGCTCTGTTGCTTTTTAAATGTTGCAGAGGGAAGGCGTGAAAATAGACTATTATTATTCTAGGGGTGTAAGATAGCAATGAGCAGCACAACATTGAAGTCCTCCTTCGACGATCTAATCGAATGCATAATGCAGTGCACTATTTAGGGAAAACTCAAGCTATGACCTTTGGAAAATGAGTTTGACATCTCTGCTGAGGCTAATTGATTAGCACAGCTAGCGTATTTGTGGCAGACGCAGGTGTGTAAACTGGATGTACTCACAATAATGATGTGATCTGGCAAAGCGCGGATACAGAATCAATCTCGGCTTGGCCACGTTTCAAAGACAAGATCCCGACGAAGGCAAGGCACTTATTTTGATTTCCCTGAAGTGCTGCCGTTACATATATATATAGTATTAAAGCAGCTGAGTGAGGAAACTTCTCAGACAAAAATACAGATTTCACAATATGCATCAATGCCATTGCCCTTCAAACGCTGTGTACTGATACTAAACAAGCACATTTGTTTCCTGTCTTCCTGTGAATTATACTAAATCACTAAATCATCACTAAAGGTAGAGATTATTAGAATTATTACTGTAATGATGGGTGTTAATTATGTATTCACCAAGCTTTTCTATTAGGACAGTGACTTTAAGCCTCTATTACATAGTTATAAAGGTGTAATAACCAAAATTTGTGTTATTACACCTTTCCATACCATACATAATTTATTAAATAACATGGCATAGCTTTGTTGTAATGTTACATGGCATACCTTCGTTTAATACAAATACACATATGTATATTTTAGGTCATATTCTTATTAATATAATCTTATATTATTGTAAACTTTTTTTGGGTGCTTGCTTGCTCTAAAACACCTGATTCATCAGTTGTTTATCAGCTTGTTATCTAAAATAAAAAAAATTACAATTAAGTTTGCTATTTCTACAGGAACTCTCAAGCGTTCAAAAATTACATTTTCCAACCAAAAATATAATTAATGGCACAGAGGAGTAACAGGTTTAGCCTAAGCTAACTGTGCTAAAAAAGTGAAAAATGAAAAAAAAAGACAGGAAAGGAAAGAAAGAGATAGATAAAACTGGAGATTTATTTTTAACAATGTTAAACTAGTCTCTTAATAATTAGATGAAAATGTGCTGTAAGTTGTTGTAAATGTAATTGAAAATATTAATATCCCTGCTCTAGAGAGAGTGATATACAGTATTTAGATAGATAGATAGATAGATAGATAGATAGATAGATAGATAGATAGATAGATAGATAGATAGATAGATAGATAGATAGATAGACATGAGTGAAGAAATGATAAATGAGAGGAAAAGGTAAAGGACGGCAGGGTGAGGTGGAGGACGGTGAGAGACAGGGGACGAACCGGAGAAAGAATAGGAACGATGGCGTTCAGGCTGGTTGGACATACTCTCGGAGATGCCCCGGATGCGAGCGTTGTACTCTGGGTGGGGATGAGATGGGGTTGGGTGAGGAAGAGGAGGAGGAAGAGGAGGAGAGGAAGGATGCAGGTGGAGGAGGAAGAGTGTGAAGCGTGGTCCACATGGAGGACAGGGTGGGTGGCCAGAGGAAAAGATGGAAACAGAAAGAAAAGGTGTGTAAATCTTTGGTCTAATATCTTTAATTTGCTAAATTAGTATTTGAAACACCATAGTTCTGTATATATAAACCAATATAACCCATAGTTATAGACATATTATTATAGACATATAAATTATTAATATTTTTTTATTTCATTTCATTTAGTGACCATGTTTAGGCTCTATACTCTACTCAGATATTATACTGCATTTTACATAAATAAATGGCATTACAGTGCAGTTAGAAACTGACATATTCACTGGATGAACTGTAAACATTGCTGTATACATGTTGCTTAACTAAACTAAATTATTTGATAATTCTGTGACAGGCCTAAAAAATCACATTTTCCTTCAGTAACTGGAATAAATCCCCAGTAAACCACACATTTTATTTACTTAAATAAATAAAATCTAAATATTTCCAAACATTTCTGAACTATTTTGAGTTTTTGAGATGATCATTTGTGGTTGTTTTATACTCTCAGAAGGTTCAGTCAATTTGAGGTGTAAAAATTGTGCAAAACAACTGATGTAAAAACAACAACAAAAAAAAAAAAGAAAAAGCAGTGTGGGCAGTGTTCCAAGTCCTGCTGGAAAATGAAATCCACATCTTCATATTCCAATTTTCTAAAACACTGATTTTTGAGTTTTCATTGGCTGTAAGCCATAATGATAATCAACAATAAAAGAGATAAATGTTTAAAATAGATCACTCTGTGTTTAACATCTACATCTACATGTTAGATACGTTTCACATGATAATGATATTAAAAATATTTTGATATATGCATGAATTTGCAGAGACTACTCTAATTTAATGTCATTTACTTCATTCTTTATGCACAGAATCACAAACACACATTCTATCAGCAGTTCCATCTGCAGCCACAGAGAGGCGCAGTGGAGAGCTGTGCTTTAAGACTGTGGGGACTGTGCAGGTTCTCTATGCAGGGAATGTGTGGTAGCTGGAGATCAGCAGGGCACGGTCTATTCTTACCACTTATGACTTCTGTTCCTGCATGTTCTCTCCACTACACAGCCAGCCTCGTCAGTGAGCACAGTCACGGTTCACTAACAGCATTCTAGTGCACCTTTCAGATCACTATCTGACTGATTTTTAGGACATGGCTACTTTAGGATCAATATTAAAACATAATTCATAAAAAAAAACATATGTAGAGATAATATTCAAGTGTCTGTAGGTACAGTACTGCAAAATATTGGAAATAAGCCTTAATGCTTTTTCCTGCTGGTGTTCACCTTTAAATATTATTGAGAGCTGTTTCCATCAGAATAGACCATAAACCAGCCAATAAACAAGTTTATAAACCCTAAATAAAACAGTAACTTGGCCCCATCCACTGCAAAAACATTGGAAAAACAGTAATACTAGAGCCATTGAGGAAAAGAAACAGCTAATTTTTGCTTATTTACTTAAAACATTTCTTTTTTAATGTGTTTTTTTACTGTTTAGGGATGTTTTATGAAATAAAAAAAATCAATATGGCACACAAAAACATTAGGCAGAGGCTTCCAATGCAATGGAAATGTAAAAAAATATTATATATTAGAAAAAAATATTAAATATTTAGAGTTTCTTAATATTCTTATCAACTTTATCAACGTATTTTCCTTTTTTGCTTTTCCAAATATTTTGTACCCCAATTTATACCCAATTTGGATGGGCAATTACCATATCCCAATTAATATGAACTCACCCTATCACTAGAAATGCCCTCAACACTAAGAGATTGAAGACCAACACATGGTCCCTTTGATAAAAGCAAAGTTAACCACTTTCTCTTAATTCTAACTGCAGCTAATGCAGCATCACCGGATAGCCACCAGTGCACTTGAAGGGTGCCATTAACCTATTAACCAATAATGCTCTCTCAGACTTCAGCTGCTGATGCAATCCTTTTGAATCAGTACCTCTGAATGCAACTTTGCATCTTTCAAGTAAAAAAGGAGACGAAGTGACTATTGAAAAACTAGTGAAAACTATTGTATTCATTTGATTATTAGGGAAAAAGACTGTTTTACTTTTTTTATATATTTCACATTTGTTATGCAAGTAAAGAATGATAAGTATAGAGGGTTGTTTCTTACCTGCCACGCGATGGGCCACCAGTCCTTCAAGATTGAGGCTCTCCTCCGGTTCAGGCTCAGGTTCTTTAGCAGGGGTAACAGGGGGCAGCGGGGAGGAGGACGCGCTGTAGCTCCGCTGAGTGGGGGGATACGGGGACGGACCCTGCAGGTCTGGAGAGTAGGACACCACCCCACCTCCTGGGTAGATGGTCTGAGGCTTGATGGGTGATGGCAGGGGCATGGTTGGTGACGGGGTGGTGACCGAGCCTCCTCGTAAGCTGTAGGGGTCTTGTTGGTAAGTGGGCGATGGAGAGTGCGGGGATTGGTACTGCCTCTGGTGGATCTCTGCGGGTGGGGTCATTGGGTACGCGGGAGACGACCTCTGAGAGGACTGGCCGAAGCTGGCGGAAACGGAGAGAGGTTGAGCACCAGTGTAGTTATGGATGGCCTGGTCAGCTTGATAGGAGGGTCTGGTCAGGGTCTGGGAGAATGGCTGGAAGACTGAGTTGTTTTCTCCAGGTGGAGCACTCTGAGACTTGGGCACTGGCGTATGGGGCTCCAGGTCGAGCATGAGCATGTTGAGCGCCTCGATAGACTGCTCCACGTCCTGCTGTGAAGCTCCACCGTGGGTGGGGAAGCGAGGGAGACCGGCGTTAGGGCCGAAGAAGGGGTCGTCCATCAAGCCATATTGGTGCCAGGCACTTAGACCACGCTGCACAGCCTCTCTGCTGCTTGTGCTGCGCTCTGGAGCTTGTGGAAGATACCTGGGACCATCCAGTAGAGGTGCACCATACGACTGCGAGCGATACATGCCTCCGTTCTGCCCACTGTAGTCCACCAGGCGCTCCTGAGCCGAAGATGATCCTCTAATCTGGTGCACGGGCATTGTCTTGGCACTCACTCCAGGCCTCCTGTCAGGGAGACCACCCTCTTGCCTGTCAATCTCAAGTACTGTCGACTCGGTTTGAGGCTGGCTGTCTGCCGGAGTCTCCCGGCCCTCGAAAGACGACAAAGTGCCAAGACTATCAGCACTGTTGTCCCCTACTTGGCTGTCAGGCAATTCGTCGTCGAGGATATCCGTCTCCCGCTCGGCGCCAGTGCGCCCGTTTACGTGGACCTGTGCCGGCACGAGGTGTCGCACGCCCGCCCCAGGACTTGTGTTGGCTGCAGGAAGGAATCCCTGGCGAGGAAGGACCGGAGGGCCCTCAAGCCCACTCAGCAGCTGCTCAAGCTCCCGTTTTTCACGAGGGCTAATGGGGGCATCAGGCACCGAGTGGCTCACGGGGCCAGACGAGGAAAGGGACTGTTGGGCGTCATCTGTGCGGTCGGTCTTCACGGAGGCAGTGGAATTGCCTGAGTCACTGCTCACCGACAAGGCGTGATCAGCAGCTGGGAGAGGGTGATTGGCGACTGGCAGGGGAAGGGCGTGGTTGGCAGCAGGGATGGCTTGTTCAACCGCGGGAGGAATGCGGTCGCTGGCTGGCAGACCGTTGACGACACCCTCGAGTGAATCTTTCTTGCGCACCTGTGCGTAGAGGCTGCCGTCGAGTGGGCCTTGAGTGTGAGCAAGTTCTGAAAGAGAGGTCACCATTAATCACTCAACAGCTGGGCCTAATCAAGTTGAAATGTGATTAAAACATATATCTACACATACAGTACATATACAGGGAACTTTATTAGAGGATCGTGGCTCTCAAAGACCTACTAAACCGTGCAATTAACAGGCGAAATTGGACACAGAGCTACTGAATCAATAAATCAGCATGTCGAATCCAAGTGGAAAGTCATCCTGGGGTTAGGCCTTGTTTTCTTCACTATCTACCTCTCGTGAATCTGTTTTCACCAGCAGTGGTGATGTACACGAGCGCACCTTGGCCTTAAAAAAGTAACGCAAGTAACGCCTTCTGTTTGGGAGCCTCCTTGGCCATCTGCTAAGGTGTTATAAGACCAGCAACAGATGATAAATCTCCACAGCAGGGCAGCATGTGCTCTTTGGGGGGTTGGGGAGAGTAGCTGGACTGAGTACACATGGTGAAGTGCTCAAGCCTATTTTAGCTGTATTGGTCGTGTCACTTTCAAAAACATTGGCAGCAAAGACAGGTTTTACCTGTTCACCAATTCTATACATTCTATACTGTTGATTATATGTGTAGGAATGGAATAACAGGGGTCATATTGATGGGTTACACATGCCTCAAAACTTGTAAAATATGGTGAATTACCTTTTGAAGTTGAAATGCACTGAATATTCAGCTAATTTGAGTTGGAAATTGTTTCCAGCCATTTAGGTAAAAAGTTTGAATTAATTAAAGTGAACAATGACATTTTTGCTTACTCAAACAAACCATTAACAGCCTGGAGTGAGGTTGCAGGAAAGCATGTGTAAATAAATTAATGTAATGTGAATTTGTTATTCTTTACATTGTGTTGCATTTTTGTGATGAATAATAACCAATAGAAATGCTCCCAAAGTACTTTTTTGCATTTTGGGAACACTTTTAAATAAGCGACACAATTAAAAGTACTTTTGAAAGACATAAACACTGATAAATAGTTAAAAGTAATGTTTGTACTAATTAATTATTGACACTAATTAAGATATAAGTAAACATTAGTACATTTAAATGTTTAAGAATGCTATACATTATTTGAGAAAATGTTGTAATAATAAATATTGTGTTAGCTACTGTCAGTTAATAATAAGCTATAGAGACGACAATTTTTTTTTGGTTCATTGTCTATTCTGGCCAATCACAAACCAGAGTCAGGCCAATAGGAGGCGGGGCTTCAAGTTTGTAGTTATATGCTAAAAGCTGCATTTATGTTTTTGCATGCTTAAATAGTCGCTTATAATAGTTAATTCATTAAAGTGGGTAAATTAGTGCATATAAACGCAAACAGTGTGTAGTGTATTTAAAGACGTCCTCCAGTGTACTCATTCTATAGTATAAAAATCTGAAAAAAAAAGCCAAATCTGGACCCCCGCGAGCTTGCTAATTATAGACCAATTTCTAATCTTTCCTTTATAGCCAAAATCCTAGAAAAAAATGTGTTTAACCAGCTGCGCTTGTATCTACAAAGTAATAGTATGCATGAGGTTTTTCAATCTGGATTTAGACAAAACCATAGTACTGAAACAGCTCTACTTAGAGTAACTAATGATTTACTTTCAGCTCTTGATAGGGGCAGTAATGCCATCCTTGTACTGCTAGATCTAAGTGCTGCCTTTGACACCATAGATCACGCTATTCTACTTGATAGGTTAGAAAATCTTATAGGAATTAAAGGATCAGCCCTCACCTGGTTCAGATCTTATCTGAGAGATCGATTCCAGTGTGTTTACTTAAATAACGAATGCTCTTATCAGTCTAGAGTAAAATATGGTGTCCCTCAAGGATCAATACTGGGTCCATTACTCTTTACTCTTTATATGCTACCACTGGGTAAAATTATCCGTAGGCATGGTATTAACTTTCACTGCTATGCTGATGACACGCAACTTTACATATCTGCTAAACCCAACGAGGAGCTCTAGACTCAAAACATTTCTATTTGCTCAAGCTTTTGAGTAATGTCTCATTACAATTTTCTTCCTCTTACAGCTTATCCAGCAAATATAAACCCTGTCCTAATCATCTGCTTTCTCTTTCTCTCCCCATGTCCTGAGCTGCTGCTACCAGTGCCCATCCCACTCCAGCAGAGTTTTATAAAACCATTCTAACCCCTTTCTCTTCCCTCCCCTCTCTGTTCTCTCTCTCTATCTTTCTCACATGTGCTGAGACGCCTGGCCGGCCGGTCTTCCTGGATGTGTCCGTCTGTGGTTCCAGCTTTCAGGAATCAGCCCTGTCCTTCTACTCATCAGAATTATTTCACAACCCTTCTAACTCCTGCTTTTTTCTCTTCCTTTCCTTTCTGTTTTCTCTATCTATCTCTTTTACATGTATGGAGATGCCCTGTTCCTGATGTTCCCAGCCTGGCTCTCCACTGCCCGCTGTGTTGTTCTCCGGCTCTGCAACCCTGCACTGATTACCATTAACACACTCAGTATCTGTTTCTGTATTAGCCATAGCTCTATAGTTTGTGCCCATCACATTCTTATATTCATAAATTAGTACCTGTTATATTAGCCATAGTTCACATTAATTCTCTGTACTGTTTTTGTTCTGTTATTTGTTTGTTGTTTGTTGTTTGTTTGTACTGAGCGGGTCAACCCGAGTAGGATGGGTTCCTCGGACTGAGTCTTGGTTCCTTCCAAGGTTTCTTCCTCTTAAAGGGAGTTTTTCCTTGCCACTGTGTCACCATAAAATTGGCATCTCTGTGGTGCTGCTCATAAGAGGCGTGGACCTGTTTTTCCTGTAAAGCAGCTTTGTGACAACCTTTGTTGTAAAAAGCGCTATATAAATAAAATTGAATTGAATTGAATTGAAATAATCACCCTGAAACCACAGAAAGGTTAAACCTCAGACGTTCCCCACCGGGAGAGAAAAGATGCCAATCCTGCCATCTGACCTCGTCCTCTGGAGGAAACGGGGGGAGGGGTTTAACAGTGTAACAGAAGCCCGAGTGCCGTCCACTTCCACAAAGAAATATACAGGAACCTTCCACAAGGACAGGCTGCCCAAGACACACATGGCATTTGCTGTCTCTCTATTTTTAGACACTTTTAATTGTGTTCACGAGCGTTTACATGAAAGAGTTCACAGGCTAACACTCCGACATACAAGGCATGCCCCCCAAACATGCATTTCTGCCTGTCTAAACGCAACTCAGCAGATGGCTTTCAGCAATAATGAAGGCCGGCATGTTGAGTTTCACAGTTCAGCGCAGAGGCTAAATTCTGTTGCACTGCTGTGGAAAAGCTATAAAAGATGATCTAAGGGCCATATTGATTTAGCTTGATTAAGGGCATGTTAGTGTGTCTTTGCTATCATAACTATGGGAAAAGTACACCTTGCGCATCTCAATAGAATGCACAAAAGGCATGTACTAATTCTCTTAATTAATCATAGGTGTGGTTAATTTTTGGGCATAGAATAAAATAAACCAATCAGCGTGTCTCTTGCCATTCCCTTTAAAAATCCAGGTGAGCTCTGACTTTGGTGGATTGCTATTTTAATGCTGTTCTCAGCAGAGGAAACGCTGTGAAGGTAAACCAGCAGCTCAATTATGGCAACAGCAATGGTTTTTTTTTATTTTATTTTATATTCTGATTATTGTTGATGTAAAAGGCCCTACAAAGACATGGCAAAATACATTCAAATTACTATGAAGCATGTGCGTTATAACAAGAGCTATTACTGTTTTACACAATTAATACAACTAAAAGGTGAGACTAATAATCATGTTTTTTTGTTTTGATTAGTGATTAAATATTCATATAAAAAAATAATTTGCTCCTCATGTGAGAAAGCTGGTTAAAGCCTGGTCCAGTAATACTCTTCAGGCTTCCAGTTCAGAGGTCAGACACTATTTCCTGTGCTGCTCAATGGCCTTGTGTTCCTCCGTTCTTTTCCTCTGTAACTGCAGCATTTACATTTATGTTTTTTATGTATTCTATTCACTATTATGTATTCTATTCACTGTAAGCCTGCAGAGCTTAGAAGGAACATTATGTACTAAATAAATGAGAGCAAGCTCATTTCTAACCACTGGAGAGAGTCGCACCCTGCCCCCCCTCAGCCCCAGACACAAAGCTCACATGGGTTGCCAGGTTGTGGACACAATACATGGGTGTGAAAACAGGTATATATGATGCTATAACATAAACAGATTTTCCAGTTTCAGTTAAAATAAGAAAAAAAAATGGCTATTAAGACAGCACTACTGTCAAGATGCCAGATACCAGTACTTAAACTTAAGCATATTTCCTTAATATCGGAAACACATTTTTTTTTACATATTGGTCCTTTTTAAAGGTATGAATTCTGCACCCTCTATACACACAGCTAAACCTTATACAGCAGCCTAAGTAGCATATAGTATGAGGTGCGTTGATGTGTAAGAGGAGTGGAATCTCCAGGGGCCGTCACCGAGGCCTGAATTTTTGGGCCTCTGGAGGAAGGCGTCAGTGTCTGCAGCTGTAAAACCCCCCCTGCCGTCCCCAACAGCCCTGCTGAATCTCTCCACTCCATTGGGTAAAGTTTCCCTTACAGCTACAGACACTACAGCTAATACACAGCCCACAGCTCAGAAACATTTAACAGAGGAAAAGCACCTCAGTACACAGCTACTGACTGACTATGACCTGTGATTCATACCCATAACACCTGTCTCATGTTAATATAAATGATTATAAATAATCGTTGAAGTGCCTGGTCATTCTTAAACTATGCACACATGCTGTATGAAGTCCATCTGTGAGTAATAATGACTAATGATGACCAGCAATTACAGTAAAGTGCTAAACAGTCAGAAGCAGTGTGTCATCAGACTTATCTGTCTATTACAAACACAAGCATAAATTCCACTACCTCTTATTCAAACACAAATCTAACTCATTGGCTATACTATAAGCTAGAGTCACCTGGAATTCAGGCTTTCAGTTAACAGCTGTGCTGAACTCATCAAGAGTTAATTACTTGAATTTCTTGTCTAATAAAGTGTTCGAGAGCATCAGCTGTAAAGTAGTGAAGAGGTAGAGTTACAGGTATACAGTGAATAGTGAATATTTGAGTAATGTTCTAATACAGAAGCAAGAAGAAGACTATCAAAACTATCAAAAACTTTATAATGATGAAACTGGCACTCATCAGAACCACCCCAGTAAATTGCTATTCCCGTAAATGACCTGCTCACAATCCTTCACAGCTTGAGCAAGCAGCTCAGTTTCTTCTGCTGAGAAGAGTTTGTTGGACACGTTCAGGTAGCTGCATCATTAAAATAGCAATCCGCCAAAATCAGACCTCACCTGAGTCTTAATGGAAATAACAAGCAAGCGACATGCTGATTGGTTTATTTCATGTTACACCCAAAATGAACCACACCTAAGATTAATTAAGAGAATTAGTACATACCTACATGCATTTTGCGCATTTCAAGCCATGCAAGGTGTACTTTTCCTGTCGTTACGATAGAAAAGACACACTGACACGCCCTAAATCAATCTTTTATAGGCTTTTTTAGACTGTTGTGCAAGTTACAGTTTGTTCCATCTAGTGTTGTATAATTCTTTAAAGTATTTTCAGTAGTTAGGTGAGAGAGAGAGAGAGAGAGAGAGAGAGAGAGAGAGAGAGAGAGAGAGAGAGAGAGATAAAGAATAAAGAGAGATAAACAGAGTATATTGGTCACTCTCTCTACACAAGTCAGAGAAAGAGATAAGAAATAGAGAGGGACATGTAGTTACATCCCAAACTCCCAAACAAATTTACAAATTTACAAATTACAAATTTGATGATATCTGGAATTACAATTTCTAGTGATACCCAAATACTAAAAATGTAAAGATTAAAAATTTAATGTAAATGTATTTTAATATGAGATAAAATGCATTACATTTTGTATTTACATTTATTATATTTTAAGATAAGCATCCTAAACACTTGCTAGTGTAACTTCTAAGGTTATCAACTTCATTTTTGTGATGTGATCATATACCGCACATCCCTCCACATCAGTTTGCATTCTAGGCACTGAAATACACAAATCACTGGGCAGATCAGATGCACACATGCAGACACAACGCCAGACAGCCCAGACAGTCTGGATCACTTCAAGTGGACACTTTATCTGTAACAGAGCAGTGTGTAGGAAATGCATATGAAGTGTCAATCAAATTGCTCGTAAAGTGAAAGGATTACGCTATAGAGCTGGAACTGAGCAGTGAAGCAGCTTCCGAGAAGCTGTTTTAATATATACACATATATATGTAGCTATATATTTACTGCAGAGTGCCGCTGTATAGCTGACAAACTGACAAGAAGTTTATTTGGACACATAAATGACATAAAAACATATGGTTTTATAAATTACAACTGGGATCCAACAGATATATCCCACGGTTTTCGCTTTATCAGCAAATTTCTTGCCAATGTTTAAAACATGTTTCTGAAGCAGCTTCTGCTCACGTCTGAGAATGTTAATCACTTCAAGCACTTTTGGCAGAATTTAAAGCGACTTTAAGGCATGGGTTTATCTGCGTCTAATCAAGTGGTTGGTGTGGCGCAGTGGATAACACCACCACATGCTTGTGAGCTACCCTATCATGTGGGAGGCTGGGGTTAAATTCCTGATCTGGGTAACTGTCTGGGTACTGTAATACAAGAATTACCTTGAATCACTTTGAATAAGAGTGTCAGCTAAATCCCTTATATGTGAATAAGTTAAGTAAAGTTAACAAAACTATGACAAAAAATATATATATATATATTTTTAAAGTTTTAAGTCAAGTCAAACGAGTGCTGGATGTTAATCTACACAGTTTTCTCTCCTAAAAACAGTTTATTTGGGTGAGAAAAGCGCTTCTGTTTATTTACAGTAAGTTTAGAATTCCAGATTTCCACTAAGGCTAGGTGCAGCAGCATTAGCATTAGTGGCTAACCGCTAGTGCTAGTGGGATGTAAATGCCGCTCAATACAACTACACTGAGGAACCCTGAGTGTTCCGGAAAGCTAGTGCAATATTAGCTAGCGGTTCGTCCCACGTAGCTTGTTATCACACGGTAAACACACAGACTACAGTCCGATAATACTTGTCACTTTGCACTGTTGATGCTAATGTTGCTCCAGCAGTGCTACCCGGGGTTAGCAGCAGGCTACAGTTCGATATACTCACTTCTGAACCGCAAAAGAGCTAGTGCTTAGCGCTGTGGTTAGCATCTAATGCTAATACTACTCCAGTCTCAGTGCTCCTGTATAAACTCCTGTATAATGCCGTACTTCAGTGGAGTGGCTTTACTGCTCCTTAATACCTGACTGATAGAATTCATATGTGAAGAGCACCGGATTATAAGATGCACTGTCAATTTTTGGGAAAATTAAAGATTAGATTTTATGTGCAATGTGCTAAAAAATACAGTAGATTGAGGCACACAGTACATGAGAATGAAAATGCATGAGAATGACCTTAATACAAAGGACATACATGTATTTGATTGACCCACACAAGTGCAAATTAAAATACAGTATACTATTCGGTAGCTGTTAGTTTCAGTTCAGTGGTTCAGTGGCTGTTTGACCCCTGCTGTGAGTCAGTGAGCTGGGCCAAGTCTGACTCAGTCTAACTAGCAACAGCCATGGCACTGGGTCAGGGCCTGGGGTGATGTCATGGGCAAGTGATGCCAAAGTATAGGAGGGAAAAAGAGACGAGTGTGAGAGAGAGAGAGAGAGAGAGAGAGAGAGAGAGAGAGAGAGAGAGGGAGAGCGAGAGAAAGAGGGAGAGGGAGGGTCATTCCAGGAAGGAAACAGATCCACAGTGAGCGACTCAGGCAGCTCAGGAGCCGCCCATCTGAATCAGGTCTGATGACAGCTCGTCTCTGACATGGAGCCTGTAGACACTGGGGCACCTAATCCCTCTCCTGACCTCCAAATCAAAACACAATTCACATATATTTATATATATATTTATATATAGTATCACGTCCCATGACTTTTGACATGTTCCATGGATACTAAAAAAACGCTCCATGAGAAGGATCTGTGGGATGTGTGTGTGTGGGGGGATCTCTTGTATTAAATGTGGATGTGTTCACAAAGCCAATTCCAACCAGAAGCTGCCTGCCACAATCATTCCCATTCACTGCTCTGTCCACTGTGGGTGGTAATCTGAGATATATAGTATATATAGTCTATAACAGAAATACTTCATACACTGTCAGAAACAAAGCTCACTGCTCAGTGTTCATCCTCACTCACAATAACAAGATAACACCTCACATTTTATACAGATTCAGACATTCCCAAGCCGTCCCAGTGGCAACACTGTATGATTAGTGTGTAAATACATATATATATTGCTGTTCTATGTGTAAACTGAGGGGAAAACACTACTTAGGACTGATGTTGTTAGTGAACTAATTCAGTAGGATTAGCAGCAAGCGAAAAGTGAGATAGGATTACCCAACAGATATTCAACTGCAATAGCAGGGAAACTGTGCAGGAAACGTGATAAAGGAGAGGGCGGGGGAGTGAGAGACAGACAGACGGACAGATAAACAGACAGATAGATGTAAGGCATGTGGGGGGTAAACAAAGTGTGACATTTATGAGGCATGAGGGAATAAGGAAAGTAGACAAAGTTGGGTTGTGAGAGCAGAGAGACAGACAGATAGACAGATGGACAGAGTGAGGGACAGACAGACAGACAGACAGGCAGATAGATAGATAGATAGATAGATAGATAGATAGATAGATAGATAGATAGATAGATAGATAGATAGATAGATAGATAGATAGATAGATAGATAGATAGATAGATTTTTTTAAGGAATAAGGAAAGTAGACAAAGTTGGGTTGTGAGAGCAGAGAGACAGACAGATAGACAGATGGACAGAGTGAGGGACAGACAGACAGACAGGCAGATAGATAGATAGATAGATAGATAGATAGATAGATAGATAGATAGATAGATAGATAGATAGGTAGATAGATAGATAGATAGATAGATAGATAGATAGATAGATAGATAGATAGATAGATAGATAGATAGATAGATAGATTTTTTTAAGGAATAAGGAAAGTAGACAAAGTTGGGTTGTGAGAGCAGAGAGACAGACAAACAGACAGATAGAAAGACAGGCAGACAGACAGGCATGTGGGAAGTAAATAAAGTGTGAGGCATGAGGGAATAAGCAAAGTAGACAGATTTGGGTTTTGAGAGCAGAGAGACAGACACACAGACATACATGCAGATAGACAGAGAGAGAAAAAGACAGACAGACAGATAGGCACGTGGGGAGTAAATAAAATATGACATTTATGAGGCATGAGGGAATAAGAAAAGTAGACAAAGTTAGGTTATGAGAGCAGAAAGACAGACAGATGGACAGACATACAGATAGACAGAGAGACAGATAGACGGACAGACAGACAGACAGACAGGGCACGTGGGAGGTAAATATACTGTGACATTTATGATCCATGAGGGAATAAGGAAAGTAGACAAAGTTGGGTTGTGAGAGCTGAGAGACAGACAAGCAGACAGACATAGAGATAGACAGAGAAACAGAGAGACAGACAGACAGAGACAGAGAGACAAACAGGCAAACATACAGACAGACAGATAGGCATGTGGGGAGTAAATATAGTGACATTTATATGATATGAGGAAATAAGGAAAGTAGACAAAGCTTGGTTGTAAGAACAGAGAGACAGACAGACATACAGAGAGACTGACAGACAGACAGACAGAGAGACAGACAGCTATAGAACTGAGGCTGTGATGTAAGAATGGACAAGAGTGGGGAGGGGGCGGGGAGAAGGGACAACGAACCTGCTCCTGAAGCTCAACTCGTTGTCACACACTGCTCTAATTGGAGCGCTCTCCCTGCATGAGAGGGTTGAGGTCAACACTGTCATCAGCAAATACCAAACACACACACACACACACACACACACACACACACACACACACACACACTCATAGGAACAGATACAAACTGTTCCATCTAACCACCACAGCTTAGACTATTGTAACCACCAGTACTATTCAATCATCTCTATGTAAGTATATTTACTACCAGTCAAAAGTCCTAACATCCATTTTTTTTATTTTATCATCTTATCAATAACTTTATTACTGCAGTTCTTCACCTGTCAGACTACATCTAATTCTTCTCTTCACTGCTGAAACTGAGACTCAAACCAATCATGTCGAAATTCTCATTTCTAAGTATGAAGTTTCAAATATAACAGTTCAGATTTCCTACTTAGAAAGTCAGGAGAGATTCAGTTAAGCCATCAACAGTAGTAAACAGTAGTATTATACAGTTTATTAGCACTTCTATCTGCTTGTGTGTCAATCAAATACATCAATCAGAACCATTGCACAAATATTGACCATAGCCAGAGCATCTGTTTGAAAAGTACTGAAGAAGAAAGTCATCACTGGTGTACTAAGTAACAGATGTTGAACCAGCAGACCAAGGAAAACCACTGCTATTGATTGCAATTGACATTAAGCATGTTGTAAGTTCAGACCCTGTTCACAGAACTGTTCATAAACATAAAAAAAGTTTTTTACCAGCATAAAAAACTCCTAATAAACAAGATGAATAGGAAGACCAAGCTGAAACTTTCCAAGAAGTACAGAGTAAAGCCTGTGGACTGATTATGGACTTATGAGACAAAGATAACCCTTTACCAATGTGATTGGAAGGCTAAAGTTTGGAGAAATAAAGGATCTGCTCAGGATTCCAAACATACTAGCTCATCTGTGAAGCACAGTGGAGGTAGTGTCATGGTTTAAGCTTGTAGTTACTTAAAAAATGATTTGCAACTAAGTATTAAGTCTTATTGACTTTTTTTTTTACTAATTTACTTAAATTAGTAAATAAATCTGTACTTTTGCTTACAGAAAAAATGGGTGGGTTCAGATAAAATGTGCTATTGTCTAAACTCTGTTAATACCTGAAAATAAAAGCTGAAATGATGATCTTCTGTCTGATTTTCGTCTTTTAAAGTCAAACCCAATTGGTTTTAGTCTACAGCAGTACAGAAAATCCATTGATCAGATCCAATTCTTATACAGGGGAATATATATTGTTGTATTATGACTACTATAACCTTATTTTTAATAGCATTTATCGACAATACCACTGATATAACCCAAACTGTAGCCTCAGGTCAGTGTAGGACAGATGCAGTTGAAGCAGAGTGATTGGCATTCAGTAGTAACACAGACCACACCACTAAACTCCACCTGAACCCAGACCAGCCCATCACTCACATATCCCAGAGAATAATCCTCACTCTGACGAGACTATTTATACACGGATTAAGTGACTTGGAGAAGAAGCCAGAGTGGGGTTTGAATAGCTGTGGGCTCCCAGAGAGCGCTCAAAAATGACTGTTCACTGTTCCACAGGGAGCTGTTCCCCAGCCCCAAACGCCGCATCCAGAGCCCTGCGAATCAAGTGTTTACTGTAAACATTCTGTAGACATGGAAACAAAACCATTCAGCCCACCTTCAAAAAACCAGCAGGAAAACCTCCTCCTGTAATTAATGGAGAACCCCAGACCACACGCTCGATTAAAACCTCAGTACGGTCAGACTGAGAGCCAGAGAGCTGACGACTCTCGTCTATAAAACTGTTCCAACTGAGAAAAACCCATTAAAAACTGTAATATCATCCATATACTCAATACTATACCAAAGCAGCTGAAATGCACATGAAATTCTATGCAAAATTTGGAAAACCTTAGAAAAATTAGGTGAATAACTTCATTAAATCTCTACAAGATGGCTTTTTTGCATGTTGTAGCACAGAAAGTTCTGTTGGTTTGCTAAAGTCTCTGAGTTACAATTTATCCTTGCATTAATTATAGCTACTAATCATAGATCAGAGCTTATTGATGTTAAATCAGGTGAAATTGTGGTGGAATTGAACTTGGCTTGAAGCACCAGATTTAAAATCTTTGTACAAACCAAGTCAACCAAGTGGTGCGGATCATTTCAGCATTTCAGCAGGTGTGAAAACAGTTACTGCCACACTCAGGTGTGAACGAAGTGGTCTCAGTCTGGTTCCAAATGAACTCAGAAGTATTTATTCTGTGGTAAAAACATGATCTGACCTTGATCTGACCCAACTATCAAATATACCACTCATGTTTAAGCTAAACAGTTGTTCAGGTGCAGTTTAACCTGATTAATTTCTTAATTAATCAGGTTATGAGCTATGAACAAACACTGTCTCTATGCTAAGCTGTTTTCACACCAAATTTCGAATGTGCAGCATTTACTG
This sequence comes from Astyanax mexicanus, assembly GCF_023375975.1. Classification (NCBI taxonomy): domain Eukaryota; kingdom Metazoa; phylum Chordata; class Actinopteri; order Characiformes; family Acestrorhamphidae; genus Astyanax; species Astyanax mexicanus. Next base: position 56,230,225 of record NC_064412.1, on the reverse strand, counting down.
CTACAATGCCACACAGCTCTGTTAACTGCGTGGACATCCCATAAAAAAATAAATAAATTCTGCTTGAAAAAACGCGATTTTTCTATGTTAAGTGCTAAAGCAGCTTCACACTGCACAGAGATGCAGAGATCACACTGGTCTTCTTAACTTTATATGGAAATCAATGTAAAAATACATATTTTATTCCTATAAAATTTCATTTTGGAGCATTTCTATTGGTCAGTGCAATAAAAGATGCTGATACAATGCAACTGAGCAACTGTCAGATTCAGTTTATGTCAGAAAATCAAAAACGACAAAAATTGCTATTTTGTACAAAGTTTTTGTCCAATAGTGACAATCTATCAATGTATGTATGTAAAACAAACAAAAAATATCATCCACTATTATTATATCTATAATCTATTGACCATGACATTTTCACATGACATTTTCTTTCATCTTTTTAGCAGCCGTTACTTCCAATTGTGTATAAAATATAAAAATAATAATAATAATAATTAAATATAAACATATAAGTTTATTTTATAAACTTTAAATGGAAAAAATATACACGTATAAATAAATACAGAGAGACGTGCATGGCAACAGTTCACTTTACACCACAGTGCACATTTCACAACCACACACACACACACACACACACACACACACACACACACACACACACATACTCACACACTGATCAACAAAGTCCACTCATACATTTAATATAATACATATTACAGAGTAATCTAAACCCAAAATACAACCACACACACACACACACATGCACACACACACACACACACACACACACACACACACACACACATACACACACACACACACACTGCTTACCAGCTACTGAGGTCCAACCTGTGCCTGTGTCTCTGCTGAGAGCTCATTCTGTGTAGTCCATGTATCCACCCTGACTTCAATCACTGCACTGTCAGAGACTTCAGCTCTCTCCCTCTCTCTCTCTCTCTCTCTCCCTCATTCCCTCTCTCTCTCTCTCTCTCTCTCTCTCTCTCTCTCTCTCTCTCCCACACTCTTCCCTCTCAGCCATTCTAAAAATGCTGTGAGGCTGTGTAGCAGCCAAATATGGGAGGCCTGGCAGTAAACAAGGCCTGGTGGCCATCCACCCTGCTGTCTGTTATACACTCACACTTCACTCCACAGTCTCAGTAACTACAGGCCTGAGATGAATGTGTACAGAGAGCCACTGCTTGGTTTTACACACCTTTAAGGGTTTTATGTACTGGTACTCATCCACAGACACACACACCACGAGACAGCACCCACAGACAGACTCTGAACTGAATAGAGAATAAAGTTCTGTACTATAAAACTGATTTAAAAAAACAAACAAACAGATATTTTGTTTCAATATTTAACCCCATACTTATGTTATGGGTTTTTTTTTGGCATTCGACTTTTATGCAAGTATTATTTTTGTAATATCTACGTAAAAAAGATGTAACTTAACCCCTCAGCTCAAATTTGAAAAATGGGAGGAGCACTGAGCAGTGATGTATGGGTTTAGGGGTGATGCTGGAGAAAGAGCTGATTGGGATGAGCAGTGTGCCTCTGATAGCGATGAGGCACAGATGGTTGGACGTCAACAGGGGTTGATATTATTGATTAACTGATGATTTGCATATTGTGGTGTGTCTGCGTACCAAAATACTCGGAAACATCATCCACGCCTATTGCAAAGTTGAACCTGAGAGGGCGCTGCGGAGGCGAAAATTACTACAATAAAACATATTACTGCAGGCATTTATTGACTGAAACTTTATTATTTCATAAAAAACATATATATATATTTATATATTTTGCAATATTTGGGTGTTTTTTTTTTTTTTTTTTTTTCAAATTTTGACATTTTCTTTTGCTAATTTTTCAATGCACAAAACCTTGGTAGATAAAAAACCCTCTATAATTACACAAATAATTGACAGAATTGATAAAGGCTGTATAAGTAGAGGCACTAATCTTATTGTACACAGAATTAGAAAAAAAAAATTCTATTCTTTCTTCTACTTAAAACCAGTACCAGTACCATCTTTCCTAATCTGTGTGTGCCGGTTTAGTAGGAGAATATCAGAGCATGGAAACATACAGATGCCTAGCAGGAGGTATCCTAAACACCGGTCTGCGCTCATTTATCATTCGCCACGCTGCTGTCTGCGAACGCATTTTCTAAACCTTTAAATAGGTCCATCTCTCATCCGTTCCTTTGATCTGATCTCAGCAGAAGTTTTCAGGGCTTGTAAACAATGGGCAGAGATGGGCAAACAGGCCGCGGGACCACGTCAGCTCAGAGCTATGGGGCTATCATTACTCATTCAAGGCTAAAACAAGGCTTTGCCCGGTCTGTGACGTGGAGCCTCCACAGCGGAATCTGGAGCCCACTGCCAGTTCTTCTTCAGATCAGGCCTAAATTTGGTACTAGCCGGCTTGTTTGGGTTACCTCACCCGTCTGCCTGCATGTTAGTGTACAGTAATCTCCAGCATGACCCTAAATAGTCTTGTTCTTCACACCTTCACAGCAGTCCAGCTCAGAGCATGCTGCCACGGAGGTGGGGGGGTCTGACTGAGGCTCGGCTAAGATGACTGAAGGCTAAGAAAGCCAGAGAGAAGTCAGGGTAGAGGAGATAATACAAATCATAAAATTAAATGTTTAAATTGGATTGGAAAGCTAGTTTTAATATGATGATGAATGGACCAATAATAATAATCCAATTTCTATTTCAAATGTGTTACTAGGCCATCATCTTTAAAGGGCCATTGAAATGATTTGGAGAATGGGAATGGGAAACAACAATATAGGGTTGTTAAATTGTTAAAAGCAAATCCATTTTTAGGCTGAAACAGTATCACCAGTATTTTACCCATTATTGCCTGTGCCTGCCATTATCCCATTGGTAGGGATGAAGGAAGCGAGACTATTATAAAACTATTTTTTTTTTAATGCAAAGTCCACTAAAGCTACTCACATTTTGTTTAAATGTGCCTCAATGTTTATTCAAAAGCTTTCAGGCCTCAAATAATGCAAAGAAAACAAGTTCTTATTCATGTTTACGTTTCATGCATCTTGGCATCATGTTCTCCTCCACCAGTCTTACACACTGCTTTTGGATAACTTTATGCTGCTTTACTCCTGATGCAAAAAATCAAGCAGTTCAGTTTGGTGGTTTGATGGTTTGTGATCATCCATCTTCCTCTTGATTATATTGCAGAGGTTTTTAATTTGGTAAAATCAAAAGAAATCATCATTTTTAAGTGCTCTCATTTTTTTCCAGAACTGTTTTTTGACAATGAGATTAACTAGTGAACACTGTCTTTAACTAGTGAACACTGTCTTTAACTAGTGAGCACTGTCTTTAACTAGTGAGCACTGTCTGTACTGATGTACTGATATAAACACAAGAACGAAAATTGCTGAAACAAATGTTTTTTTAGTGCCTTCTCAGGCATAATCTTAATTGTCTCATTGTCTACCACTCTCACCAGTCGTTTTTGACTTTTAGCCAGAATCTCAATTAAAATGAAAGGGGACACAAATAGGACACTTTTACTTATCAGAACCTGACAAGGGAAGCCAGCTGAAATTAAGAGGCTTTCTGTCTCTTAATGTGAACTCTGGCAAACCGCAGAATCATAAGCAATGGATCTGTATTGTATCTGAGCCAGCAATATATATCTTATTAGCAAAAATACTGAAATATTGCACCTTAAAATTGTGCAGAGGTACAGTATGTAACGGCTGTTCGTTTGCAGCAGCGCTCCAGTAGTTTTACTGGTCACACTGTGTTCTACGGCGCTCTGGCTCTCTGGTTGTGGGGATTAATGAAAGACCTGGCGCGGCTTTCTGCTGAGAAGCTCTGGGAAGCAGCACATCCAATTATGGCAAAACTGCAAACAGCAGCGCTTTAGTAGCACTCTCTAATTCACCAACGACCGCAATCTTCTGCTCCCCTCAGTCCCCTCAGCTCCACGCCTTTTATATAGAGCCACTGTGCTCAAATGATAATGCAGTTCTGCACTAAGTGAAGGAGAACAGTGGGCTTGATTACTGAATTTATCAGTTTTCTCAATCAAACCTGCATCCAGCAATCAGTTAATGAGTTACCAGCAAATATCAGTTATGCTACTGTACAACAGATGACATTAAGATATATAGGGTCCTATTGTTCACCATGCAAAAGGCACATTGTGATGCTTATTGCTATCTTACACCCTGTAAACAGTCTATTTTCACTCCCTGTGCCTACACTGGGTGTCATGGTTGTTTAGCATAGTGGTTAGTATGTTTGCCTCCCAGCACTGGGGTCTGGGGTTCAAGTCCCTATCTGAGTAGAGTTTCCATCTTTGGTACAACTTTAAAATAAGACTACCTTTATAAAGGGTTTATAAATGGTTTACAATTAGTTTATTAATGGTTAATAATTAGGTTGTAAATGCTTTAAAAATCATTAATAATCAGTTATAACACATACGTAGAAAGGACAACAATATAGATGGCTGTGGGTTCACTATTTGGCAAACAACAGGTCATTGTTGTCCTTTTATATTTGTGTTATAACTGCTTATTAATAATTTTTAAGGCATTTACAACCTGATTAGTAACCCTTAATAAACTAATTGTAAACCACTTATAAACCCTTTATAAAGGTAGTCTTATTTTAAAGTTGTACACCATCTTCTCCCTATGTTTATTTGGGTTTCTTCTGGAGACTCTTTTTTTCTTCTGGTTTTCTCCCACAGTCCAAAAACATACTCTAAATTGATCTGTATATGTGTATTGTATAGGATTGTGTGTATATATAAAATATATATATATATATATATATATATATATATGTCATGTATGCACAGATATCGATGGGCACTCTGTCCTGCATAAATGCTGTAGTGCCCGATGCAGTCCTCCTCCAGGTGGACGGTGGTTTCCGGTTGAGAGTACGCTGTGCTCTATTGGCTGCCGCTTCTCACTGGTGTGTGGATGAGTGCTGAGAATTAATGGTTGTGTGTAAAACATGTAAATTGTAAATTGTAAAGCATCCCTGGGTTCCTAGAAAGGCACTTTATAAGTGTAACTTCATTAAAATAGCATCAGAGTTTAGGAATAAATCTTCACTGATGGTGTGGCGTGGTAGTCTGGAAGTGTGGAGGTGTGTTCAGGTCATTTTCTGATGCGTTCCTACTGTATATATTTTGGCGGTGGAAAACACAGGAGCTCCACTGACTGATTAAAACCCTGACAACAGTCAGTCATCAGAGTACATTCCTTTAGGTTCGATGCAGAGTGCAAAACCAACATTTAACTCAACAATAAACATATATATATATATATATATATATATATATATATATATATATATATATATATATATATATATATATATATTTTTTTTTTTTTTTAAGATTTTCTATTACGATTATAATCATGCTTTTCAGAAATATTCCTTATCAAACATGAACGTTTTTTTTATGTAAAGATTTAGAGGTGTAATGTCAGGCAGATACTGTAATTGACACAAATCCTGGCCTGTTAAGGAGTTAATAACAGTATCTGGTATAACAGGGAGAATTCTGTAAATTATATGTAAAATATATGGGTCAGTATTGACTCAGTGTTGTATGTGAGTGCATGGTTCGAGCCAGCAGCTCTGACTGTGCAAACAGCCTGAATCCTTCATGGCTTCTGAGAGTCAAATATCAGCACTCTACAGTGTTCTCCTGCTGGATCCAGATCCAGATCCAGATTCAGCAGCATGTATGAGTGAGAGACAGTGAGATATGGAGTTGGGGGAAATGGGACGGGGGGAGGGGGATGTTTTGGGGTCTCTATGTCTTCTGACCAGGCCCTCAATCTTTCGGGACGCTGGACAGAGCAGTTTCTGTTTTCCACCCCCTCCCAGAGGCAGCCAGAGCAGCCACTGATGCCCCTATTTCTGCTGCCACTATTTAAAGCCGGGATTGGCAGGAGGCATGAACAGTGTCTTCATAGCCGCCAGATGGAAGGAGCAGAGCCAGCAAAAGAAGTTTCATAACCAGGACTAGAGCTGCAGCTAATAATCATTTTTATAGCTAATTTACATGCTGACTTTTTTATTGCAAAATGCTTTGTATGCTTGGGGTCATTGTCTTGCTGCATAACCCACCTTCTCTTCAGATTCAGTTAAAGCAAGAAAAGACATCCTGATATTTTCCTTTAGAATTATCTGATAGACATAATTCAGAATTCATAGTTCTATCAATGAGAGCAAGTCACACTGACTCAGATGCAGCAAAACAGGTCCAAACCATGACACTACCACCATCATGCTTCACAGATGGGATTAAGATACGATTCTTCTGTTAAAATGCTGTGTTTTTCTTTCTCCAAACATAGAGCTTTTTATCTCATCCAAAAAGTAAAAATTTGGACTCATCCCTCTACAAACCATTCTTCCAGAAGCTTTCTGGCTTTAGCAACAAAAATATTATTTTTAAAGAGCATTGGCGTTCTCCTTTCAACTCTGCCATGCACACTATTCATGTTCAGTGTTCTCCTAATGGTGTACTCATTAACATTCACATTAGACAACATAAGAAAGGCCTTCAGTTGCTTTGAAGTTACCCTGGGGTTCCCAGGAGAGCTAGAGAACTGCATAGAAAACTTTTACTCAATAAAAAAAGTTCAGATATCAATATTTGGTGGAATAACCCTGTTCTCCTCCATCAGTCTTACACACTGCTTTTGGATAACTTTATGCTGCTTTACTCCTGGTGCAAAAATCCAAGCAGTTTAGTTTGGTGGTTTGATGGCTTGTGATCATCCATCTTCCTCTTGATTATATTTCAGAGGTTTTAAATTTGGTAAAATCAAAGAAAATCATCATTGTTTAAGTGCTCTCTTATTTTTTCCAGAGCTGTACATTTATATAGCCCACAATTAACACAATATGTATCCTTTTTTAATATGTTGTTGTAATTGAGATTAGACCCTAGTACTATTATGTGTATACAGTTTCTGTAATTAAGATTTTATCAACATAGCCATGAAATACGTGGAAAATCTGTGGTCTGTGTTTAATAGATCAGAGTTCTCATTCCGTAACCTCTGATGAAATGCACATAGTGATGAAATTACTCGTCATCTGAATGCCTAACGACAGCAAAGGGAACTTAATAGCGTCATTAAAGTTTCTCCTTCAGCTGCATCTGCTGGACTCTGCCAGCCAAGAGTCCAGGAGAGCTGCCAATCACTAAGCCTCAGCAAGATGCACGGCAGCTCGCCATCCCATCACTCTGTTGAGCAACAGTTGTTCTGTAGCGCTTAATCAGCATCACTCAGGACTCAGAATAACAGACACATCACTGTAAAACATTACAGTCACATTAAGTTATGTGAACTTATTTGTTCTTTTCAATTCCAATTGCCATGACAAGTTTAGTATATTGAACTCAAGTTCCTTCGTTTTACATAAAAATAACTTAAAATAACATATTGTCTTAACTTCCTGTGAGTTATTCAAATTTTCCCAAGTTTATTCAACTTACGTTTTTAAGTTATTGGTTAAAAAAAATGAAAGTGTGAAGATTTGAAAATGCAGAGAGGTAGAGTGATAGGCAGCAAGTTAGAAAAGACTGGAGTACTTTTTACAACTTTAAAACCGTGGGCACATTGGGCTAAACACTTTTTAACCGACGCATAGCAGTTAATAATAACAAGGAGCAAAAAACTAAAGGGGATTACTTTCAGCTGCGTGAGTCACCAACACTCCAAAAAGTAATTCTGTGTTTTAGTCAGAAGAACTAATGTTATTAAGTTGAGTGAACTCACCGGCCAGTTCAACTCCATTGTTTTCAACCGGAAAACTTAAAAAGGTTTGTTGAGCCAATGAAAAAATGTGATTTCAACCAACTTTTAGCTCTTTCTACAGTGTTGGTTCATGCAGTTTTCCTATTGGTTCCTGGTACCATATATCTGCATATGTCACACCTGCTCGCACTACACCTTTAAGATCCACCTCTCCTGAGTATTGAGGCTGACTCCTCCTCTCCCACACACCTGTGGGAGATCACTCATCTACAGGACTATATAAACTGGACTCATGCACTGCCTAGTTGCGAGATATTGCCACATTGTGTCTTATCGAGCGTTATTACTGTTACTGTTTTCCTGGTTTTTGATCTACCGCTTTCCCTTGACTACGATTTTAGCCTAGCGTGTCTTTTCTGGTCTTTTTGAACTTTGCCTGTTTTGACTACGATTTTTGCCTTCTGATTTGGATTAATAAACCTGTCTGCATTTGCATCCAAACTCCTGGTTGGTTTCTTACAGCATATTGGGTGTGGCCGCTCCCTTACTTACCATCTTTGTGTTGTCTGTTGTACAAAGCTACCTGATCCTGGGCGTGCAGTAATATAATATATGTGTTGATTGCCAGGCCTCAGTGTTGTAGGCTGTAAGAGCACATTAACTTTGTTGTGTTTGTAGTGATCACAGTATGCTGGCTTTGAGCTACAGAGTTCACTCTTTACTGAGTTTACTCTTATTCTGCCCCAGCATGATACTGTCAGTATTGGCAGTTAAATAATAATGTTAAAAATGTTTCTAATACTTATGGTTAACTTAAAATAATAAGTCGTGTGAATATTACTGAAGTTTTACTAACTTGAAAGTGTGTGTTAAAATAAAGCTGAATTGTTAGTTTATTTGACTAAACAGATTTTTTTTTTAAAAAGGACAAATTAAACACTTGAGTTGTTTTAACTCAGTGCATCAAGTTGAAACAATAAGTAATGAGTATTTGAACAACTTGTTTAACTTAACATCTTGAGTTCATACAAATGTTTTCATCAAGTTGAGTTAACTCAGCTTTTTAAGGCAGCAGGGGAACTTATGTTGCTGAGTTTAACCAACTTAAAATGTTTTACAGTGTACAGGATGAATAACTATCAAATATTTAGCCTGAATTTCAGCTGTTTATACTGAGTTGACTATAATGTTTTAGCAATATATAGGCACCTGTGTTTTCTGTTGCCAAGATAGCAATTGTAATTTAAGTATTGCATTCCTGTTGTGTGACTGTATTACAGATCAAAGATATTCACAACTTTCTGGTCACAAGTCTAAGTCAAATCTCAAGTCTGAGACAAGCTTTAAGTCTTTTGTCACGAGTCCGAGTCAAGCTTCAAGTCTTTAGTCACGAGTCCAGGTTGAGTCTCGAGTCTTTGGATATGAGTCTGAGTCGAGTCTCAAGTCTTTGGTCATGAGTCCAAGTTGAGTCTGGAGTCTTTGGTCATGAGTCTGAGTCAAGTTTCAAGTCTTTGGTTACAAGTCTGAGTAGAGTCTCAAGTCTTTGGTCATGAGTCCGAGTCAAGCTTCAATTCTTCAGTCACGAGTCTGAGTCAAGCTTCAAGTCTTTGATTACGAGTCTGAGTCAAGCTTCAAGTCTTTGATTACGAGTCTGAGTCAAGCTTCAAGTCTTTGATTACGAGTCTGAGTCAAGCTTCAAGTCTTTGATTACGAGTCTGAGTCAAGCTTCAAGTCTTTGACTACGAGTCTGAGTCTTGTCTCAAGTCTTTGGTCACGAGTCTGAGTCAAGTCTCAAGTCTCAAGTCTTGGGTCACAAGTCTGAGTCAAGCTTCAAGTCCTTGGTCACGAGTCAGAGTAGAGTCTTAATTCTCTTCTAGCAGTGATGAACTTTTTATTGTTGTCTGCTCTCCAGTCTGCTAAGGATACTGCACAGCTATATCTAAAAAATCTAAGCATTTACTGATTTATCACTCCTTTATCTATTAGTCATAATTAAAGTCGTAATATTACGAGAATAAAATCAAAGTATTTTTACTTTTAATTTCTTGTGCTGCAGTTTAAGAGCTTTTAATGCAGTATCCTCCATTCCCAGCAAGTACCACAGCTCTGATAGCTATTTTGCACGTGGGTCTATGGGATTTGCAGTGTTATGTTAGTGTACATTCCCTTTCCCAGACTGGGTTCTTCAATGGCACCAATATTGTGAAGGCCAGTGCCATGCTAACGACTGATAAATGGTATATTGTGCAAACTGTAAAATAGGTCATGTCATCACAGGCAATATTATAGGCTGGGTCTACTTCCAATTAGGGAAAAAAATGGCCACCCACTTAGTGAAGACTGCTGGCTCTCATGTGTCATTCTTTGAGACTTGAAGACTCTATTAACGCTCTTAGAAAAGAGGAGAGAGCCGTACATCAGTCTGAGTCTGACTAATTTGTTTTTCACTATTTGACCAGTTGTTTCTGGTGATTTACACCACTTACTTTACAGACATTAAATAAACAGTGATTAAAATTCCAGTCATATTAAATGTAACGCTGCTCACCATCAGTGATGTCCTCACACCGCCGGTTAAAGTTCTCATACGAGTCCCAGCGGATTAGAGGATCCTGGGTGTTGTAGTCCACAGATACACTGGGGCCATTCTCTAGATGATCCAGCCCTGAAGAGGAACAGAAAATATATATGATTTATAAGTGACTTATAAATGATATTAAGTTAAAAAAAAGCCATGCGTGAATCACCTTCAACTTCCTGTATAATTTCCTGTATTTACCTGTAGTAGAAGCTTAAAAACTTCACATTACCAGGACACTATCAGGTTACAGAAACAAGGTAAATAGTATTGTATGTCTTATACGTGTGTATATATATATATATATATATATATATATATATATATATATATATATATATATATATATACAGCTATGGCAAAAAGCCCAAAAAAATAACTTCAGTTTCTCTGATTTTGCTATTTTTAGTTATGTGTTTGAGTAAAATTAACTTTTTTTATTTTATAAACTACGGACAACATTTCTCTCCAATTCCAATTAAAAATATTGTTAATTAATTTGCAGAAAATGAGAAATGGCTGAAAAAACAAAAATAATGCAGAGCTTTTAAACCTCAAATAGTGCAAAGAAAACAAGTTCAAATTCATACAGTTTTAAGAGTTCAGAAATAATCAATATTTGGTGGAATAATCCTGATTGGTTTTAGTCTTACACTATTCAAGCAGTTCAGTTTGGTGGTTTGATGGTTTGTGATCATCCATCTTCCTCTTGATTATATTCCAGAGGTTTTCAATTTGGTAAAATCAAAGAAACTCATCATTTTAAGTTGTCTCATTTTTCTTTCAGAGCTGTATACACAGATGTTTGTTGCTATTTCACTTCTTTTTTTCTTTCTTTTTTTTTTTTTTTGCTTGCAAATTGCACAAAATTAACATTAAAATATGCTATGGAGTTCAGGTAAGCTGCAGTAGTGCCATAAACCAACCAATAATAGCAGAGCTTATCATTTTTATGAACATGTTTAAATCTTTAGCCGAAATAATGTTTTTAATAACAACGTCTTGGAACAAATCTCATTTCTTCTATTAAAAACATCTAAAAATGCCGGAATACATGAATATAAATGAGAATTCAGTGCTGAGTACAGAAACGTGAGCTCACCTCGGATTTTCTCAGGCCCAAAAGAGAAGATAAACTCCACTTTCCCGTCCTCTGGATATCTGTCATCTGTTGGAACACATTTAAATGATTAGTCTTAGTTTTATTAGTGTCTGGCGATGGTTTAGTGACTCATGTGCTGCTTTTATGTGGAGAATCTCTGCATTTCACTGCAGAAGGTGTTGTGTTTGTAATGAGAGAAGCTTAGGAACAGAGGAACCTCTGAAGGTCTCGTCCAGGTCGTTCTTGTTGAAGACCAACCCTAAATCGTGCACCGCACACGTGTGGAACTGCACTCTGAAGATCACGTCTCGACTGGGGTTCCGGTAACGCTTGTGGTAGCACTTTAACTGCAGAACAGAAGGAGAGAAGAGACAGAAACCTATAAAGTATTTAAAAAGTAGTTTTGACTAAAATCCTGTTGTTCTTGTTGTTTGTGAAATACAGTGGGTCTCTCTGATGTTGTTTATGATGCACCTCTTCCTCATTCTCTGCAGCAGCTGGTAAAAAAAAATATTCCGAAAAACGAGTCGATCAGGAAAAGCACCGTGTCCACATCAACCAGTGAATTAGTATTCATGGCCCCGCCCACCTCGGCTCGGGACCGCCCACAGGCAGAGCTGAAGCCGGTCAGCGACGCCGTCTCATCAGATAGAAAAGGCTAACAGCGCTTGGAACAGCATGCAGTTAATTCCTGTGTTGTTTGTGCGAATAACACATCAGTGTTTTATATATGCTTTACCCAGTAATTCAGAGCTAAGAAACAAATGGTTAGAATTAGTCTATGGAGGAAAAACACCACCAGCCAAGTACAACTGAGATAGATAGGTGTATGTTTAGAAGAGTTGTAGTTTACACTAGTTAAAAGTAAAAATTCTACTTTCTGGACCTGAACTACTAAACTCTGTGTGTAAGTAACTATAGGTTTAAATAGGATCTCCGGTGCATTTGGTGTTTTACTCTAAGACTCTAAGACTAGGTCAGTATTGGCTGAACTGGGAATTAGCAGGGAATTATTACACATGTTGTAATAAGTAACATATGACATTGTAAAGACTGCTATTGTTGTAAAAATGTCTTTATTTTAAAGCATTTCTAAGCTTTGTCTGTCTAAAAGCCTAGCGTTTTTTTCCCCGCCTCCCCACTCCTCCACCGGACTAAAGCAGTGTTATACCGGATCACCGGAGCACTTTTCTTTTTTTTTTTCCACAAAGAACAAAAATCAGCTCACATGGCATTCATTCATACTAGAGACCACAACTAGACATTTATACAGGACAATATTGTAATAACACAATATTATCACACCCATTTATTTTAATGAAAAATAAAAAGTTAAATAAACACACTGACTTTTAGAAAAACAGTAATTACTGTATTATATTATAGCATTATAGCATATTTACCAGTATATCTCCTTTTAGCAGCAGGCCTGGTTCTATAGTGATGCAGATGCTTGTGTGACTGTCTCCTTGAACATTACTGTAAAACACAGAGAGACAGATTCAGATCTGTATCAGAAATCAGTCCGAAACAGCAGGACATTCAGAAGCTGTGAGACTGTACCGGGGCCTGCAGGAGTTATAAAAAGGTGAATAAATGATCATTATCTGCTGAACTTACACAATATAAAACCAGAATATAAAAATTTAACCACCCATTATATATTCATTAATCTGAAAGTGGGCGATTAAAGAGAAGCGGAGGATCTGCTGGAGGATGATGGTGATGAAGTGAAGAGAGAGAGAGACAGAGAGAGAGAGAGGGAGAGAGAGTGAGAGAGAGAGAGAGAGAGAGAGAGAGAGAGAGAGAGAGAGAGAGAGAGAAAGAGGGCAGGAGGAAGAGCAGCTGAGCTGAGAGGAGATCAGTCATTTCCCTGCTGTTATTTCAGTCAGTGACGCAGAGAACAGGGGATCCCATCTCACACACACACACACACACACACACACACACACACACACACACACACACTTACACACAAGTCAGCACTTATTTCATTTATTTAGGAAATATAGATAATTATTAAATTTTATGTTATGATTCTGATATACTGTCTCATTAAGTTAATATACTTTTTCATTATTTCAAAATACTATTTCATGATTTTTATGTTTTCACATTATTTTAAGACACTGTTTCATTATTTTTAGATATTTTATCCTTATTTTAAGATAACATTTCATTATTTTTATTTTATCACATTATTTTGGGACACTTTCTCATTATTTTGAGATACAATTGAGATACAATTTTCATATTATTTCATGATTTTGAGACACGGTTTCATTGTTTTGAGATACTTTATCCTTATTTTAAGATACTATTTCATTTTTTTTGTTATCACTTTGAGACACTGTTTCTTTTTTTTTATATTTTATCCTTATTGTAAGAGACTATTTCATTACTTTTATTTTATCAAATTATTTTGAGATACTGTTTCATTATTCTGAGATACTCTATCCTTATTTTGAGATACTAATTCATTATTTGTATGTTATTTTATCATTTTGAGACACTGTTTATTATCTTAAGATATTTTATCTTTATTTTCAGAGTCTATTTCCTTATTTTTATGTATCACATTATTTTGAGATGCTCTCTCACAAATGTAAGACATTATTATATTATTTTTATGTTATCTAATTATTTCAAAATGCTAATTAAGAATTTCGGGGTTTTTTTAAGTATTTGTCCCTATCGTAAACCCAAGAAGTGTCGGGATGCTCATTACTATCTGACACCCCACCAACAGTCTATTTTCATGCTAAAACACACCTGACTCAACCTGCAGTTCATCACCAGGTTTAGATGGTATGCGGTCCGTACTGAACTCTGACCCTTCAGGCCCAAGTTAGAACACCACTGGTTTAAGGGTTAAAAATAGACCAAAATATATAAATAACATACACAGAACTTACTATATACCAGACGTATATACCGGCTGCATGGCCTGGTAGATCTTCAGGAACGGTCTGCATCCTAAAAAACAGTCAATCAATAAGCATAGATTTTTTTCACAATATCATTTTACTATTATTATTATTTATTTTTTTGTGAAACATATATCATCCCAAGATATTATTGCGATTAAAAGTGTCATTCTCACCTCCTTTAGACTCAAAATTGGGAATGCCGTGCATGATGACGTGATGAAGGAACAGGGGCTTGTTGTTGATCTTTATATGACCAGAGAGAAGTCCAGCAAAGTACTGCACATACCTGCACACAAACACACACATATATACATATATACATATATACAAACATACAAACTCGCACCAGCACAGAGGAAGCTGAGCATATTCATATTTACAACTAAATATTTGCAAAGGAAGTGTGTTGATGCATTGCACAGATGGCCATGACCTCAGCTCCAAAATTTTACCACTTTCAATGGAAGGTCATTTTTAAGTACAGCTCTGGAAAAAATAAGAGAGCACTTCAGTTTCTGAATCAGTTTCTCTGATTTTGCTATTTATAAGTTTATGTTTGAGTAAAATGAACATTGTTGTTTTATTCTATGAACTACAGACAACATTTCTCCCAAATTACAAATAAAAATATTCTCATTTAGAGCATTTATTTACAGAAAGAGAGAAATGACTGAAACAACAAAAAAATGCAGAGCTTTCAGACCTCAAATAATGCAAAGTAAACAAGTTTATATTCATAAAGTTTTAAGAGTTCAGAAATAATCAATATTTGGTGGAATAACCCTGGTTGGTTTTTAATCACAGTTTTTTTCATACATCTAGGCATCATGTTCTCCTCCACCAGTCTTACACACTGCTTTTGGATAACTTTATGCTGCTTTACTCCTGATGCAAAAATTCAAGCAGTTAAGCTTGGTTTAATGGCTTGTGATCATCCAATTTGGTAAATCAAAGATTAATTAAGTTAAATCTTTTGTTGATTTCTTGTTCCTTTTTACCAATTGAGAAAATAATCGTTACATTTGTCAATAGAAAACATTGTTGGGTGCAGCCCTTTTTAACTCTAGAGAGGCCTGATATGTGAAGCATCTCTCTCTCTCTCTCTCTCTCTCTCTCTCTCTTTCTCTCTCAGTGTTAATGTCAGACATGCCACCGCTTATAACCTCAGACTACTGGGCACTGGCTGCTGGTTAAATTTAACCCCACAGCAGGAAATAGTCTGAGGGCAGGAGAGGGAGATCGGAGGCGATGAAGGGCAAAAAGGCACTCAGATACAAAAAGCTGTTCTTTAAATTTATTATAGCATCACTAGGGAGCTCTCCAGCCCAGAGGGTTGTTGAACCCAATTGCAGAAAAGTTGATCTAAAAGAAGGTAAACCCAAGAAGAAAGGAAAAAAATAAATCAATAAATAAACACACCGCTCCTCACGTGGAATCCAACTCAGGTCGTCAGGGTCGTGGTCCAATACACTACTACCGATACCCAGGCTAGTAAATTGGGACACGGCCGGGAAAAAAAAAAATAAACGCTTATTAAACCCTTATTAGGAGATAGGGAACCTATCGCCAGAGAAGCGTTTTATCATATATATTTTTTTCGTTATCGTTCATTATAGTTCAAGCCACCACAGGTCGGGCGCCCCCTGCTGTTCGGTTGCAGAAAGCCGTGTAACCCCACCCATCCCCATAGGTTTCAATGGCAAAACAGACAACTTTATTAGCATTTATTTAAATGCTACAGCTAGTGTAACCTCTGCTGATATTGTTAAATTTTTATATCCCCACAGAATTCATTTTTTAACACGTTATTCAGATCTGTTTAAAAAAGGTGTGTGAGCTCTGTGGAGGCAGCCCTCAGGGGCGGGGTTATTTAAATGAATAGGCGGTCTCTCCACAGTCTTTCTCCCTCCTCTGGTCTCTACTGTGCTCTACAGACTCGGGTTTCAGGATCGCCAACATGGAGGAAGATTTTGGCTTCACTTTGATTATATGAATGGAAACGGCAACACGGAGTCCATCTTTTTTACAGTCTCTGACAGGAACTGAATAGGAACTGGGCAGGAAGTGACAGGAAGTGGGGTGGGGGGGGGTGGGGTTCTGACCTCTTCTGAGATGGCTGGCCCACAGGCATGGCTTTGTCCTCATAAAAACGCTTCATGGCAAACCTGTCCAGAGCCTGATCCGCACTGCAAACACAACACACACAACACACACATTTACACACTCATTTACTGAAACAACACACACACACATAGAAAGCAGCTGTCTGGAGACACATGAGAACCAGACTATTAAATACACTAAATACAGGTATATCTCAAAAAAATACATTTGAATATCATTGAAAAGTTTGACTTATTTCAGTATTTCAGTTCAAAATGTGAAGCTTTTATATATTATATATTATAGATGCATTAAACACACGCAGTGATCTATTTTATGCGTTTATTTCTTTTATTGTTGATGATTATGAAGCTTACAGCCAATGAAAACCCAGAAATCAGTGTTTTAAAAAAATATTAAGAATATTAAATAAGACCTATTGGTACTTTTGGCAGTGTGGGCAGTGTGCCAAGTCCTGCTGGAAAATGAAATCTGCATCTCCATAAAAGTCCCTCTGTCAGCAGAGGGAAAATAGATCACTAGATCACTCTGTGTGCAATACATCTATATAATAGCAAACAACAACCGTAAAAACTGTGAAGATATAATATATTTCATATATTTAGGTTGTATTTAACTCTTGTTATTTCAGCACTATAGTGAGTGGGACCACATGGTCCAATTTAATACCATGCAGTAAAGGGTTAAATTTTCAGTTTTATTCACTGTACCTGGCTGATATGTTGCTGTAGTGCATAAAGGCAGCGACGACCACCCCAGTTCTCCCACGATTTCCCTGTAAAAAAGTGTAAAAAAGGTTACAAAATTAGAAAAGAGATGCCAAGACATAAAATTAAATAAACATAGTTCTACTGTAAATTAAATAAAACTATTTAGACTTCTTTTTAGAAAGAGAAATGTGTAAATGTGTGTGTTTCAAATAGAAAATAGAGTTATGACCTGCAGTGGAATCTGGACCTAAATCAAATATGTGGTTTTTGATTAAAGAATGCATCAAATTTCAGGTATCAACATAACAGCAAATACCTACTTTTGCAACAATACAGCATACTTGGGTCATTTTTAGAAATACAGCTCTGAAAAAAAAATTGACCACTTAAAAATGATGAGTTTCTTTGATTTTACCAAATTGAAAACCTCTGGAATATAATCAAGAGGAAGATGGATGATCACAAACCATCAAACCACCAAACTGAACTGCTTGAATTTTTTTCTCACCAGGAGTAAAGCAGCATAAAGTTGTCCAAAAGCAGTGTGTAAGACTGGTGGAGGAAAACATGATGCTAAGATGCATAAAAAAACTGTGATTTAAAACCAAAAAGTCTGTAGTTCATAGAATAAAAAATAAAGCTCATTTCACACAAACATAAACCTATAAATAGTAAAATCAGAGAAACTGATTAAAAAAAACTGAAATGGCTGAGGAGGACAGGATGCTCTGCAGATGCTGAGACTGCAGGCCGAGAGAGGGAGCCACTGCTGTGCTGAATCTGATTGGTCAGATGGTATTTTCTGAATGTCTGTGTTTACTGTGTTACTGAGCAAGAGAATATGCTGAATTACAGAATGATGCTGAATAATGTGAGCAGAGAAATGGAGTAGACTATTTAATAATCACATTATTAATGATATAGAAATTAATAGGGAGGCAGATAGCAACTGAGTGTAAATTCTGACATTTATTGTAACATTATTCTGCCCTCTACTGGTCAACAACGGACAAATAAAATGACTTAAATGATTTAAAAGTAAAAATAAAATAAAATCTTTCAATAAAAAAAAACTTTTCTTATTAAGATAAGATTATAACAATAAATTATGTAAAACCTTAAATACTGATTCAAATACTGTAACAATTCACTATACGGGTCACTAATAACACAGCTTATGACAATAATAAACATTAAATATGCTAAATGGTTCAGTAATGGCTTAAAAAAAATTACAGTTTAACACCATTTATTAAACCATTTATTATCACAATGCTTAATGCTTAGGCTTAGGTAATACCCAGCCTGCTACTGTTATTAAATAAAAAAAAACACAAACAATTAATACAGTAAAGATCACTTAATGCACAGTGATTACTTTACAGTGAAACTTTAACCTGAATCACAACCCACATCTGCTTTAGTTTAATGCAAGTTAATTGCAATATTTTCTGTATCAGTAATTCTGACATATTAACACTTGTGTGGTGTTTTCATTTTTCATCAAATGATACTAAAAAAATATTTTTTCTAACTCAAACTCATTGGCATTGGCTCATTTTTCGATAAAACACATTTTCGATAAACACACACTGTACAAAAATATGAACACCACACAAGGGTTAAAAGAGATTCTCTCTGTGCCGGAAAGGGTTAAAAACAGCCAATGAGAACAAAAACAGATTGACTTTTTAGCTTCTTAGCAAAGTCATGCTTTAAAATTATACAGTAAATGATAACCAGTTCCCAACTATCTGTAATTTACTCTGGTTTAATTTATTTTTAGTGGGAATTATAGTTCTGATATTCTGATATGATTTCTGTGTTATCATTAATAATCCTCGAGTGTGTGTTTGAGTGTGTTTAAATGTGTGTATGAAGCAGCACATGGAACAGATTGGTCACCTTGTTGTGCAGCACCACTACATGATGCGGGTCAGCGTTGAGCCAGGTGTCCATGGCCTTGCAGATGCTGCAGATTTTATCCAGAGCGGGAGCGTGATGATCAGGCCAGCCGAAGTCCAGCACCTGTCATTAACACACACCTTTACACACTGAGACCAGACCAGCATACACTAACACTGCTCACTATTAACAGCATGCACATGATACAAGATCTTCTCTCACCTTTGGGTTGAGTTTGGTGATGTCATGCCGTCGCTCGCTGAGGTTCAGCAGCTGAAATCAATCAATATAAAACACAAAATTATAATTAATGTTTTACTAATCTACTTCCATCTGAAACTATAAGATGATGCTGAGATGCTCAAAGTTACTGTAGGTGATTTTAAAGCTGACTAGAAGTATTTGTTGCTGATGCTGAGCTGAATAATTTCTGATCTTTATATTTGTGACATCCATAGAGTGTTAAACTTCATTTTAAAGTCCTTTTTTATACATTTATACAGTTTCTTTTTATGTTTGGAGTGTTTTTTTTTTTTGCCATGTATGCAGTGCTACCAGGTTACGTTGAATAATACATTTAAGCAGGTAAAAAAACACACTTTTATTAAGACATTATCTTTTCAGACACTTTTCAATAATTTAGCATTTCAAAAATGATAATTTATCTCAATTATATTCATTTATACAAATATTAAGCTGTTTAAACATGTCTAAGAATTCACACTGTTTTATTTTCAAGCAGAATGTGCAACAATTAATAATATTAATTTCACTTAATGTTTCTTATATCGTTTCCATATATCTCGGCTCCAATTAGCTCTTAGCAAAGTTATTAGCTCTAGGGGTTCACAAACTTTTTCCACCCTTACTGTGAATGTTAACTTAAACCATGCAAACACATAATTTTTGTGTGGTTTTAGTTTAATCAGACTTTGTTTGTCTATTGTTGTGAGATGAAGATCAGAACACATTTAATGACCAATTTATGCAGAAATCCAAGTATAATCCCAAAGGGTTCACATAGTTTTTCTTCCAACTGTAAAGATGATAAACAGTCAAGAAACTTAACTCATTCTTGTAATGTATGAAAGTAAACATTGCCATACATATTAGACCTATTTTTTTTTTGCATAATTTTATTTTATATATTTAAAAAAAGTATCATTTGATATTAATAACTGAAATATCTCACTCTGCCTCTGCCAGTCTCGTCTTGGTAAAGTCACTAATTTTGATGAATACCCTGATCAATAATATAATCCCTCGTATGATGGGAAACTGGGAGTCTACTCACCAGGTAGTGCTGCTGGTGTTTGGAGCGCAGCATGGTGATGACATCACGCAGGTGCACACCGTAGCTGTGCTCATCCACCCCCCCAGGGAAGGACAGGGAGATGATGCGCTCGGTGATGTACACCAGGTCCACCTCGTAACTGTCCTCCATGGCCTGGATCAGACTCAGGGTCCTGCCACACAATAGGTTTATGTTTATTCTATAAACTACAGACAACATTTCTCCCAAATTCCAAATCAAAACATTGTCATTTAGAGCATTTATTTACAGAAAATGAAAATTGGCTGAAATAACAAAAAATGCAATACAAACGCTATATTCATAAAGTTTTAAGAGTTCAGAAATCAATATTTGGTGGAATAACCCTGGTTGGTTTTTAATCACAGTTTTAATTTCATGCATCTTGGCATCATGTTCTCCTCCACCAGTCTTACACACTGCTTTTGGATAACTTTATGCTGCTTTACTCCTGGTGCAAAAATTCAAGCAGTTCAGTTTGGTGGTTTGATGGCTTGTGATCATCCATCTTCCTCTTGATTATTATATTCCAGAGGTTACAGAATTTTTTGGTAAAATCAAAGAAACTCATCATTTTTAAGTGCTCTCTTATTTTTATACAGAGCTGTATAAAATAAAGTCATGACAGTTCTAAATAAAACATGACATTTCTACCTGGAGGGCCTTCGTCTGGAGTCTGTGCTCTTGAAGGACTTTGTGGATCCCTGTTAAAGAAAAAACATAAAATGCATACGTGTGAAAATCACACCAGTACAACGTTACTCTGATTGACTTTTGAGCTGTTTAAAGGTTTTGTTTAGACTGCAGATCTCCTGAGATGTTTTACATGGCTTGACCAACTCAAGTTAGGATGCAGGGGGGACAACTGCCCCCTCTAGTGCCTGCATGATTTATAAAAAAAAAGCATAGCTCTAAATTGGCAAAAAAGAGACATAGGAATCATTTGGCTGCCCTTCTTGTTGATAAATACATAGTAAAGTGCCTACTGTTGTGTCCTGTCTTGCTATAAATAATAATGATGTGTCCATTAGATCAAGACATTTTGTTAAGACAATGTGTCTTAATAAGTTAGTAGGTTCAGCTGCTTATTCTAATTTTCTTCTGAAATCAAAGAGTTTATCCTAATTTCTTTGGAGCTGCTGGAGAGCCGTCAATCATTCACCTTGCAGCTTGATTTAGGGCTTGGCAGTGTGTCTTTGCTATCGTAACAACGGGAAAAGTACTCCTTGCACAGCTCGAAACACACAAAAAGCATCTATAAATGAAATAAATCAATCTGTGTGTCTCTTGCCATCTCCTTTTTGACTTTGGCAGATTGCTATTTTAACAGCGCAACTATCTGGATGTGTCCAACGCTTTTCTGCAGATGTTTATTCATGTAAAGGTAGATCACAGGTGTTCAGTATAGGCTTGTGCTTTTGTCCTTTAATGTACCTTTAGATAAATTAGAGAAATATGCAAATTCATTTACAGTAATTCTTAAAAGAATAATGTTTTAAATGTTTTATTCATTTTACACAGATTTTTTGACAAACTAGAGATTTTGGTTAATTTAGGGTTGTAATGCACACATTACAAACAAATCTGAATTGAGAAAAAAATCAATGTGTTCATTTTTAGTGTATATATTAATTTTTAGTGTATTTAAACACTGTTATTGGAAGCTACATGAATCAGAATCAGAGTCAGAGTTGATGTGAGGTTACAGACTCTCTCTCTCTCTCTCTCTCTCTCTATTTCTCTACATAAGCAGAACGCCACCACCGTTACAGGTCCTGTACCATGTCCTGAAAATAATTCCCTCCTCACACACGCTCATAATGAAACCCATTATCCTCGCCACCACAACACGAACCAGATGTGCTGGCAACCCTCCGCTGCTCTCGCTGAATGCTGCAGTATATTTATGCATAATGATATGAAACGCTGAGATTTTATGCGCAGTCCAAAGACATTTTTGTTCCCAGGAAGAGCCTGTCCCCCTCAGAACCATACAACACAACTATCACTCTTCCTGAATGAAAACAGCATCTTTTTTATTAGTAATTCAGCAATATATCAAATTATTTTGATGATTAATCAAGCAATTAAATAATGAAAAAGTCCAAATGTGTAAAAAAAATCCTGAAAAAATTACAAGAATTAGTGATTGGTGTGGTGCAGTGGATAACACCACCGCCTGATTGTGGGGTTCAATTCCAGGTCTGGGTGCTGAAAGGTACATTTCTGGAGTTTTTCTTGTTTATCTTGGTAACAGAAAACACAGGAGCTCCACTGACTGAATAAAACCTAGACAGATGTCAACAGTCAGATGTTCATCGCTATCTTGGCAACACAGGCCGCACCACACATATACATTTGCTCTTTATACACACATTAACACACAGCAGCAATAAACAGAATAGTAAAAAAAATAACATTGCTGTTTCCATAAATGAGCTGCTGGAGCTCCTTCACAGCGTCAACCAGCAGCTCAGTTTCCTCTGCTGAGAAGCATTTGTTGGACACGTCCAGGTAGCTGCACTGTTAAAATAGCAATCCGCCAAAGTCAGAGCTCACCTGACTCTTAAAGAGAATGATGAGCAAGAGACGCACTGAAGGAAGCTTACAGTTACATTCCACACACTGGTGAGAAGCAGCAGCCAATTGCGGACAGCGTACTCTTAACCGGAAATGACTGTCCACCTGGAGGACTGCATCAGGCACTGAGGAGTTGACGCAGCAGTCAAGCGCCAATCCTTTTCTGGGTGCACAGTCATACAAAGTCACACAACAGGGCAATTTTTAGGGTATCCAATTTTCTGGGCAATATAGAATATCTAGTTTACCTGATCTCTATGTTTTTAGATTGTGGGAGGAAACTGGAGTCCCCGGAGGAAACCCACGCAGACACGGGGAAAACACAGAAACTCCGCCCAGATAGGGACTTGAACCCAAGACCCCAGCACTGGGAGGTGAATGTACCAACCACTAAGCCACCGTGATATATAATAAAGTTAGCAAATACAATGAAAACCTTCTTCAAATCTGCCCTAGTGCTTTAATAGGTATAGCTGAATGAATAAGGAACTAATGTTAAGGAAAGCTAAGGATTAAGATCATGCAACATCCGGCAGGAGAGACAGAAAATCATCCATCTTTCCAAGAATGTTTTAACTCCTTCCTGCACCTCATCCATCCTCCATCCCTACCTTGAACAGATTCCCCGTGCTCCGTCTCCATGCTGATCTCAGAGAGCAGAACCGCCGGCGGAATGATGCCACCGGGTTCATGATGGAGGTTAAAAAACTCTTTTCCCCAAAGCCTCAAACCTTCACCCGGGACCTCACATGCTCCAAAACTCCAGATTCCCTCTCTCTCTCTCTCTCTCTCTCTCTCTCTATCACTTACTATCTTACTCTCTATCTCTCACATGACTGTCCTCTATTGCTCTTTTCACTCTCTACCTTTCTTTTCCCTCCCCTTTTCATGCTCCCTCCTCCTGTTCTCACTCTCTCGATGAGCCAGTGATCTTAATTTTCTCCTGCTGTTTCAGAGTGTGTGTGTGTGTGTGTGTGTGTGTGTATGCACTGAGCTGTGCGTGCTCAAAATATCTATCCACAGTGCATTGACAATAACACAATGACCCAGAAACACCCTCGCCAAATATATACAGTATTCATTGTTTTACATTGTATATTTAATATTAAAGACTATATTAAAGCTATACAGGAACACATGCTGAATTATTTAGTAAACAATAAGTGTTAAACAATCCAGAATACTGTATATTTTATACTTTAGATCTTAAAACAATGTTAGGATCCTATCAGTGGTGGTTATGCGCCTACCCAGCTTGTCCAGAAATGCATGTATACAGCAGTCCTTGGCTCAAAGCACAATTACACTTCGGAACTGTAGGGGGAGCCCACAAAAATGTTGCATAAAGTCATTCCTTTTTCACAGCCTCAATAATACAAATTCTTTCTAGGCAATCAAGGGTTTTCCATCCACCAAGTTTTTTGTGAAAAATTAAATCAAATTGGAGGAATAATAATGTAAAGCCCAATGTTAACCACACCCATTTATTGCATGCCATTTGAACATTTTGAGCCATGCATGGTGTACTTTTCCCGACGTTATGACAGCAAAGACACACTGACATGCCTCAAAACAAGCTGCACCATTGACGGCTCACGTATGGATCACTATAAAAGAGCCCAGAGACTGTTATCCTAAAAATCACAGATTAACAGTTAAAACCAAAAACCTTTAAAGAAGCCTGTCCACCACCAACAATCATGTAATCAAGTTTTAAGTGTCTGAGATCACATGATTTTATGCACAATGTTTAATGATCTTATATTAAAAAAATATCCATATAGGTTGATTCCCGTTCCCGTTCTAAAATACAACACATTTCAACACAAAAACAACAAAAAATTATTTATAGACCAAATTTAATAGAAAATACGTAAATAAGTTGGATTTACATTAACCCTCTATGGCAACAACCTACTTTTTTGATTATAACACCATCCCTTTCATTTTTGTAGCTAATGTTCTTTTTTTTGTCACAAAACATCTAGTTTAGTGTTTTGTTTACTTACTAAAACAGTGTTTTAAGTGTTGCCTCAGGTCAACATTATGCAGATAGGCTATGTTTAGGAATAATACTAACGCTAATTTCCTAAAATAAATAATATACTTGCCATAAAAGGGTTAAGTTCATATACATTACTGATAAGTCCCACTGTCTCTGGATCTGAGAAGCTATTGTGTTCATCATTAGTGAGTCTCTATCTGTGAGCTCTTTCAGTAGTCTGGGCTTCATTTGAGTATTTTCGGGCATGGCTCGACCCGGCCAGACGGACCCATGCTGATTCAATTAGGAAAACAATGGGGATCTAACACATAGCTCCCAGCGAGCTGTGCTCCACGCTAACCCAATAAAAACAACCTGCAGTTTCCTGTTTCTGCACCAATAATATCACCCGAGAAAAACACCATCGCTTCCACTAACAGCAGAACAGCAGAACAGCAGCACAGCGGCTCACCTGAGAACCAGGAACCGGCGCCATCATTAAGTAAACACCACTGCTGAATAATCACAAGCTACGGACTGAAGAGAGCGCAGTAATCAATGAACACAAAGCCCTAAAGGCCAGTTGGAGGTTATATAATGGAGGATCTGGCAGCGAGCCCACGGGCGCATCAGTCTGGAGTATTTTCAGAGTAAGGACGACGGGCTAACGGGCTAACAGGCTAACAGGCTAACAGGCTAACCGCATGCACAGTCACAAGGGAGGACCTGAGGTCAGTCGGGGAGCCTGGCTAACTCTGTAATTCATTTTTCAGAGATGACACAGTGAAATATATCAAACTAGACACTTCTCTTTATCTCTGAATCAGCCTTTTACTCTCCTTATATCTTTATCTTTGAAATTTCTACAGTGTTTTCTAGAATATGAAACAAAAATAGCTTATAGCATTCCAAAAGTTTCATTTAATAGTAAAGTTAATAGTAAATATTACCTTGTATCTGCAATAATTGGCTGTGTATTGTATTGTGAGACTTTACAGTCTCTAATTGCAAAAACACATTTGTTTGTGTTTTTCACTAAAACAGAAAGGAATGGAAACACAGATTCCCTTTTAAATACTAAAACTAACTTACCGTATTTTTCGCAGTATAAGGTGCACCAGACTATAAGGTGCACTATCAATAAACGTCTATTTGCTGGTCTATTTTCATACATTTAAACCTAAACTAATGATTTTTACAGTGATTACAGTTTCGATAAGAAATTGTTATTTTTCTTTATGTGATCAGAGCATTAGATTTACTCATTGTTAAAAGTTGTTTAAAAGTTATATTTAAAAAAAATGCAACAAAAACATACTGTTTTTGTAGCTACCACAGCTTTAAACACATAAAAATGCCAGAGGCTTTAAGGTGGAATTCATTTTGCACTAATGTTTATCTGAGATCAAATTTCCCACTTAAAGTAATTTCAGTCCAATCTTGATGTGACAAATCTGCAGCTCAAGATTGATTACCACGGACAATACCTCCTACAAACCTCCCTGTATTTAGTAAAATAAAATAAATCCACTGATTTGAAACACATCAATCAGTAAACCAATCAATAAGTACTAGAGAAATGTGTTGAAATGATTGTACGTGGAAATAGAGTGAATTATCTGTGATAATCGATTGAAGCAGAAAGAGATTAGGATGAAAAATGCTGCAGTATTTATTTGAGGAACTTGAGGACCAAATAGAGGGAAAACAGATTATATTATCAGGAGATAAAGTGTCAGTCTGGCAATGACATAACCTGGACTTATTCTATTAATTTCTGGCATCTCACTTACAAAAACAAGCCTCCTCAAAGTCCTGCTTCAAAGCCTCCGCTAAAGCTTAGAGGCTTCAACCAGTGAAAACTGAGATAAACATTACGACCCTAATGCTAATCCTAATTTACTGTTTCTTTCAAAATAATGAATATTGAAACAGTTTATTCTTATTATACTGTATTAAATGTTTATAATGTATATTAACTGTATATAACTAAGCATCAAGAGCATTAGTGAGTTTAGGATATTGTATGACCATCCCAAAGGTATTAAATGGAGCTTCATGACTCCATAAAACAAGAGAAGAAGTTTTGCTAATCCACTGCCCATATATGCTGTGGACTTTTTTTTATTTCTGGGACCTTGTTTTAATGATCTACAGGTGAGCCATCAACCGTGCACCGTGCAGCTTGATTTACAGTGTGTCAGTGTGTCTTTGCTATCATAACGACAGGAAAAGTACACTTTATGCAGCTCAAAACTCTTAAAAGGCATGTACTAATTCTCTTAATTAATAAAGGCGACCTAGCTGTGTTGTGGTTGGACCTGGCTAATGCCTATGGGTCCATACCACACAAGTTGGTAGAACTCGCTCTCCACCTCCACCATGTTCCCAGTAAGATCAAGGACCTCATCCTGGATTACTACAATAAGTTTAGGATGAGAGTTACTTCTGGGTCAGAGACATCAGACTGGCACAGCATTGAGAAAGGGATAATTACAGGCTGCACCATCTCTGTTGTCCTCTTTTCCCTGGCCATGAACATGGTAGTCAAGTCAGCTGAGGTGGAATGCAGAGGGCCCCTGACCAAGTCAGGTGTACGACAGCCTCCCATCAGAGCCTTTATGGATGACCTCACTGTAACAACCACGTCAGTCCCAGGGTGCAGGTGGATCCTGCAAGGGCTTGAAAAGCTCATGACCTGGGCAAGGATGAGTTTTAAGCCCTCCAAATCACGATCGATGGTCCTGAAAAAGGGGAAGGTGATTGACAAGTTCCGTTTTTCCATCTCAGGAACGGTCATCCCTACCATCACAGAGCAACCAGTGAAGAGCTTGGGGAAACTCTTTGACTCCACCCTGAAGGACTCAGCAGCCATCCAGAAGGCCAGTTTAGAACTCGGTACCTGGCTCACCAAGGTAGACAAGTCTGGCCTGCCTGGTAGGTTTAAAGCCTGGATCTACCAGCATTCAATCCTGCCCCGCATCCTGTGGCCCCTGTTAATCTACGCAGTCCCAATGACAGCAGTTGAGTCCCTGGAGAGGAGGATCAGCAGCTTTCTTCGAAAATGGCTGGGACTTCCTCGCAGCCTCACCAGCGCTGCACTGTATGGTACGAGCAACATCTTGCAGCTTCCTCTCAGGGGTTTGACAGAAGAGTTTATGGTGGCACGCACCAGAGAAGCTCTACAGTACAGGGACTCAAAGGACAGCAAAGTGTCAGCAGCCGGCATCGAGGTGAGGACAGGAAGAAAGTGGAAGGCTAGGGAAGCAGTGAAGCTGGCAGAGTCACGCCTAAGACAGAAGGAATTGGTGGGCACTGAGGCAACAGGCAGAGCAGGCTTGGGGTACTTCCCAAAGATCCTCATTAGCCAGACACGTGGGAAGGAAAGGCACCACCTGATCCAGGAGGAAGTCAGAGCAGGTGTGGAGGAAGAGCGGCTGAGCAGGGTAGTAGGATTACGGCAACAGGGAGCATGGACAAGGTGGGAGAGCGCTCTGAAGCGAAGGATCACCTGGACAAACATCTTGCAGCCGGATTTCCAGCGGGTCCGTTTCCTGGTCCAAGCTGTCTACGACGTCCTGCCAAGCCCAGCGAACCTCCATGTGTGGGGGAAAAGTGAGACACCTTCCTGCCCGCTGTGCTCTGGTAGAGGCTCTTTAGAACACCTCCTCAGCGGCTGCCCGAAGGCTCTAGCAGATGGTCGCTATCGCTGGCGCCATGACCAGGTGCTTAAGGCAGTCGCTGAGAGCGTAGCTTCAGCCATCAGCTCCAGCAAGAACCATCATGCTCCAAAGAAGGCAATCTACTTTGTGAAAGCTGGAGAAAAACCCAGAACAAACAAACATGCGACAGCAGGCCTACTCCATACAGCATCTGACTGGCAGCTGCAGGTCGACCTGGGTAAGCAAATGAGGTTCCCCCAGCAGATCACAACAACAACCCTCCGTCCAGATATGATCATGACCTCTCAGTCTTCAAAACAGCTGATCATACTGGAGTTGACAGTGCCCTGGGAAGAAAACATAGAGGAAGCAAATGAGAGGAAGAGGGCTAAATACCAGGAACTTGTGGAGGAGTGCAGGGGAGGAGGCTGGAAGACGTTCTACGAGCCCATAGAAGTAGGCTGCAGGGGATTTGCAGGGAGGTCTCTGTGCAAGGTCCTCAGCCGCCTGGGCATCGTGGGAGCAGCAAAGAAGAGGGCCATCAAGTCCGCAAGCGAAGCCGCCGAAAAGGCTACTAGGTGGCTTTGGATGAAGAGGGCAGATCCGTGGGTTGCTACTGGGACGCAAGTTGGGGCCTGATCACCCCTGGCTGGGTCGCCTGGGTGAGGGTGTATGATGTTGCAAGACCCGAAACACCCGATGACCTCAGGATACATCACTGATGATGCGTCCCAGTGCATCCATGAGGTGTATTTTAAATAATATATATGGGTGTGATTCATTTTGGGCGTAGTGTGAAATAAACCAATCAGCATGTCATGTCATGTCATGCTATTCCCTTTAAGAGCAGATTGCTATTTTAATGGCGCAGTGCTTCTGCGCTCCCCAGCAGAGGAAACTGAGCTGCTGATTCACACTGTGAAGGAGCTCCAGCAGCTCATTTAAGGGAAAAGCAAAGTTGAGTTTGTGCTGCTGCGTATCCGTGTGTGAGTATCAATGTAGTGCCGAGATAGCAATAAGCGTCTGACTGTTGGCGTCTGTCTAGGTTGTATTCAGTCAGTGGAGCTCCTGTGTTTTCTGTTACCAAGATAAACAAGCAAAACTCCAGAAATGTACCTGAACACACCTCATTTCCAGAACACCACGCCCATCAGTGTAGATATATTCAGAAGCACAATGTTGCTATTTAAACGATGCAGGTGGCAGGAGTGTAAAAATATACTGGTTGTGGGGTGTAAGATAGGACAAGTATTATATAATTGTACAGAAGTTCTTAATGTAAATGAAATGAAATGTAACTTACTGGAGTTTCTACATGCTTCAGGGGGAGATCGTTACTTGGAGGCTGCAGAAGTGAGAGAGTGAGAGAGAGAGAGAGAGAGAGAGAGAGAGAGAGAGAGAGAGAGAGAGAAAGAGAAAGAGAGAGAGAGAATTTGATGTTTTATACAGACACAGCTTATAGTGTTCTGTTGATTTCTATTGACAAATATATTCAATTGCTACAGACATTTTTAGAGGCATACTTGATGTGACTGGTGCTAATTTTTTAACTTATTCAGAAGCACAAAAATTGTCACCACTCAAATAATAGCTTCTCTGGGGTTATCCTGTGGGCTCTTGATCAATAAATCCACAATTATATAACAATATAAATTCACCAAAAATCACCACTGTCATCAAAATAAAAGTAAAAGTACAAAAGCAAATACTATCATATGATTAACATATGTTTTCAGGCAGATGCAACTATAAGAAATATAAAACTACTTAGAAAATTATCTAGAAAATAAAAGCTTATTTGCACAGTAAAACACAAATATAATAAAATTGTAAATAACATGTAATAATAAAACACATTTATATGCTTTTATATGTGTCAATGTGTTCATTAAACTAATCCCAAGCCTGGCAGCTAAGTATTATTGTAGTTTTCAGTTCATCAACTTTGACAAATCAAATCAGATCAATACTTCATTATGTTAAATGAGGCGCGCTGATGATGGAAATGGACAAATCCACACACTGGCTCGAAGCATCCAGGAAAATCTGGTACCAAACTTTGATTAAACTAATTTAGAACAACCTTACAATATATAAAAAATATAACATTATATTTGCATTTACTGTAATGATATACATGGTTTTATGTGAAATA
Organism: Astyanax mexicanus; assembly: GCF_023375975.1. Taxonomy (NCBI): domain Eukaryota; kingdom Metazoa; phylum Chordata; class Actinopteri; order Characiformes; family Acestrorhamphidae; genus Astyanax; species Astyanax mexicanus. The sequence goes on along the minus strand of NC_064412.1, from coordinate 56,199,388 downwards.
TACTTTCTGTGCAGAAAAAAAATATATATTTATTTCGGGATAAATCTTATGGTACTGTTGCTAAACAGTGGCTCTAAACTGTACAGATCATACATTTAAATGCAGTAAAATAAAATCAAAATAGCATCAAATTTGTCATACACTCTTTAAGACTTAATAATAATTTTTATACTCAATAGTGTCAATTTAATGCTGAGCTTTTATCATATGCACAAACCTATTAAAAACTATGCCTGCATACAGTACTGCACATATCAGAACACTATATAAAGTCTATGTAATTTTAGCTTCTTACCAGCTCATAGTTAGTGGGGGGAGCACAGGCTGTGGCTACCTGGAGAGAGAGAGATAAAAAAAAGGAGGAGAGAGAAAGAAGGGAGGAGGGGGAAGAAAGAAAAGAGAGAAGATCATGTCAAAGAACTGATACGCAAAAATAGAAAATTCCAAACAAATAACATTAATTAATATAATTAAATCAAGTATCTTCCACGGATCTCTGTTATCACAGTACTGTTATCAAACTGCTACACTTAGGGTGTGTCAGTGTGTCTTTGCTATCATAATGATGGGAAAAGTACATCTTGCAGAGCTCAAAACAGACAAAATGCATGTACTAATTCTCTTAATTAATCATGAGTGTGGTTAATTTTGGGCGTAATATAATATAAACCAATCAGAGTGTCTCTAATGCTCATCATTCTCTTTAAGAGTAGAACCAGGTGAGCTCTGAATCAGGTGGATTGCTATTTTAACGGTGCAGCTACCTGGACGTGTTCAACAAACTCTTCTCAGCAGAGGAAACTGAGCTGCTGGTTGACGCTGTGAAGGAGCAATTATGTTATTTTATTTAGTATTCAAACAAATATTACGATATAATTCTGAAATTATTGAGTATCCCTACATAAAAAGTGTCCTAATGTGTCATATTTTATATATGTAAAAAAGACTAATTTTAAAGGTGTTTTTTTTCAATCAAGGTGAGCAATTAGGGGTGATATTTTACAATTCACAATGAATTACATTATCTGTATAGCTGTAATTAATCTGTAACAATGTGTACCTCACCAGTAATAGAACACTGTTATTACATGGCTTGTTAATGTGTAACTACACGGTTATTACAGACACTTATTATAAAGTGGCACCAACATATATTGCATCAAGTTTTTTGCAGAAAAAATAGTTGTTTGTAGAAAAATACACTTTTTTGCAACTGTTCCTCTACAACTTCAGCCTTTTTTTTTAAGCCAATAACCATTTTGCACATTGTGCACATTTTTCTAAGCAAGATCTGCTTTCTGCAGAAAGTAGCAGGGCGGTATGTTTGGAAAATAATGCAGTAAGTGTTCAAAAAATTAGATAAATAAAAAAAATTGCAAAGAAAATCATTATCTGCTCTGTTTCTATTTTCTGCTTCATATCTCTCTGTTTTTGCTGCAGTTCAGATCTTTTCTCAGCTGAATTGGCTATTTTTAGTGGGTTTTGGTTCAGTTTAAATAGTTTCCCAGCAGAAGGAAGGAGTTTGGAGGCACAGACTGACACACTATTAATACTGAAGAATGCAGGATCCCAACGCAATCCTGTTAGAGGCATCATCACCTTCAGCCTGTCCTCAGACGACCCCAGCACTTCAAAAAGCAGCAGCAGCTCCTCCTCCATATTCGGTATTGATTTCAGAAATCACATGGCACTTGCTGTGCTATTTGAGGACACAGGCGCAGCAGACTGTTTGTACCGAAATCCCCCGTTTTTCCTGATGGTGAAAACAGGATGTTTTGGGTAGCGGTCAGCGCGGGGAGTATTAGCCGGGTGATTAATGAGCTGATTGGGCGAGGCTGCGCGGCGTGATTGTGTCAGAGGATGTTTGCGTGTCTCCTCGCGCCACGTAAACAATCGTAATTTATCAGTGGAGCGCAGCCGCAGAGGAAGGATGTCATTACTACAGAGAGCCGGAGAACACAGGACCACAGCAGAGCTGCTGTCAGCTGATTGGCAGAGCGCTGATCCCTGTGCCCAGAGATAACAGCATAATACAGCGACGTGCTGAAGGATAATCAATCGGCTCCACATCAGAGAAAACAAGGCCTGATACAGACTTACTTCACTCTCTCCCTCTCTCTTTCTCTCTCTCTCTCTTTCTCTCCTTTAGTGCTTTTAGTTTTCCCACTACCTCAAACACAAGTACACTGACAGTAATCTGACTGTTTTTTTCAGTAAGGAGTAATCTAATGCGTTGCTATTTCCAATCCAGTAATCATATTAAAGTTTTTTATCCAAGTCACTGTGTGTTACTATTTTTATCATTTTCTTAAATAAAAAAATTTAGTACAAACCGGCTGGACGTGTTAAAATGATTAATTAATACACTTTTTTAAAAGCATTAACCCTAAAGCTCTCCTATAGTGTAATAAATAAGGTGAGATGAATGAACACAGATTCACACGCTGTCCTGTATCTTGGTGATGCTCTCAGCATGTTCAGAATGTGTCAGTTAGGAACTTCATTATTTAAAATCATTTAAATAAGTGCTTTAAGGACATTTACACAACTTTTAAAGGGTCTGTGGCACACAAACACACAGGTCACTAAATGGCAGAAATTGCAGAAATATACAAGAAAGAAATGAATGCAAATTAAGCATGTTAAACACTTTGTATTAAACTAGATAATTTACGATAAATCAACACTGATTTAGAATAAAAAAAAAGATCTGCCCCTCTTATCCGCATTATAACACAGATTATTGGTTATCTCACCTGTTGCTGCTGCTGCAGGAGGGTTGCTGCACCTCTCTGGCTCTTTTCTGCTTTCCCCCCTCCTCTCTTTATCTCTCTCTCTCTCTTTCTCTCTCTCTCTCACACACACACTCTCACACACACTCTCACACTCTTTCTCACGGTCACATCCCTGTCCTGCACATGCCACTTCTGGACGCAGCCTAAAATGCTGAACGTCAGAGACCCGGCTGCTTTGCTTTCCAGTTAAATTAGAAAAAAAAAATGAAAAATGTAATCCTGAAAAAGTGCCAAAATATTCCCAAACACTCCAGCAGTAGAGCAGGTATTTCAGCGAGTGTAAACGTTTCTCCCAGCAGACTGAGCCCCGTCTCGTCCTGAAGAGCAGCCCGAGGCTATATATGGCCAAAAGAAGCCAAAGTGCCAATTCAGTTTCCAGATAGAGGCAGTTTAGTGGAGAACCACAGCTTGTGCATATTTGAGACTGCTGCATGTAGACCGGCCAGACTCGAACATTTTACTCTCTCTCTTTTTCTCTCTCTCTCTCTCTCTCTCTCTCTCTCACTGTTTCTCTCTCTCTCTCTCTCTCTGAATATATTCAGGAACACGTGTGTGGTGTGGTGTGGTGTGGAACGCCAGCCAAGAGTAAGAGTAGGCATTCCAGCATGCGTAGAGAGCTGTGACACAGTAGACACACACCCCATTCCCTCCCTCCCTCCTTTACTCCTTCTCTCCTTTACTCCATCCCTCCATTCATCCATCCATCCATCCATCCATCCATTCCCACCCATGCTGTACTGTATAAAAAAAACCCTCTGTACAGGTAAAACTTTAAAAAGCATGCAGACTCCGCTCTGCTGCTTCCTCTGCTGCAGTATTTAATAGGTAGTTAATAAAACGCTTCCTCGCTGTGACTGTGAGGAGGTACACCAGCGGTAACATCAGGAGTCTCGTACAGGATCTAGTTCTGCTCTGTTGCGTAACATCGTTCAGACCCAGTCAGCAGGTGAACTTCAAAGCAGAATTATGAGCCACATGGAAAGCTTTATGCTTTATGACGGAAAAATGCTTAAAATGTGGAGTAAATTTCACATTTTGAGCAACAAAAAGCAAATAACAAAGGAAAACTACACTTTAATTGTTCATACTTATGCACAAAGATAAATAAGGTTTTATTATTATTATTTGTATTATTTTTTGTTAGCTACAGATAAAATATACTTCAATTTTTCATTACATACCTATAACTACTGATGCAGCTGAAATGTTAGGCTGACGCTGATATGTATTACTTTTTAAGTACACATCTGTTAATAATGATAAACATAACAGAATATATATTTATATATTGGGCTTTATACTGTATATCAGGCTTTTTTAAGTAATCAAGCAAGATTTTAAAGCATAATTATGGCTTTATGCTTTATGATGGAACAATAGTTTGAATGTGGAAATCCAGAACTGTGCATGTAAACTAAATTGCACATTTGTAGATTTATTACTCTCTAAAAAAGTTATTTTTTTATCCATGAAAAAATTACATGTTTATTTTACGTTCTAAGAATACAAATACAATAAGGCAATTATTTAATTATGTTAATGCCAATGAACATAATAACAGAATGTGTGCAAATTGAGCAGACATCCCACCTTTCTCATGACTTCCAGGATTCTCTCGCATATTGACAGCAGTCCCCTGTTGTCTTTAAATCATATACAATATCCTGGAAATCAGTTTTGGGGGGTAGTGCACTATAGGACTCGATAGGACTCGATAGGTTTTTGTTTTTAATGGCTTACTTTTTTCTTTTACATTCCATTTACTTTTATACTTTAAGGAGTTTTTAATCATTTTAAGCCCTATGTTAATCTATACTTCTACCTACAGAGTAACGAATGTAGATACTTTTCACAGCTTCGATAGTGGATTATTTTGATTATGATATATTTTGTTTTGCTTTTTCTTCAGTAAGATCAGAGGAACCCCGTGCTGATCTGAGTGCAGTGTGGGACGGTGTGTGAGTTTAGTTTATAACAGGAGGGAAATATTTGACTCGCGGCTGAACTTGGTCATGACCTTCAGGATCCGTCTCTCCCTCAGTGTGTTCTCCAGCTCTCTGGAGCCACCCATCAAGAGTGAGGTAACCATGGAAACACACAGTGACAGCTCTTTGAAGTGGTGTGTGTGTAGGGTGTGTGTGTGTGTGTGTGTGTGTGGGTGTGTGTGCCACTACAACAAAGTACCCACTGTGGGAAAGCTTGACTGGAGCCTGAATTGGAGCTCGCTCTGATAAGTAGAAAATATGGAACAGGTATAGTGGCTCTATTATGAAGCAGGAAAGATCTTTCTTTCTTTTTCTCTCTCTCTCTTTCTCTCTTTCTCTCTTTCTCACTCTAGTAGTTCTTTACTCTGTCTTTCAGTTCTACAACATAAGGCCCAAAAGGCCTTAAAACCATGAACTAAACTTTAAGACTCCATCATTTTAGTGTCGTGAGGGTCTAAACATTAGACAAATATTTTAAATTTAGTGTAAATTCATAAATCAAACAATACAATACATTGGGCCCTATCATACACCCTGTGCCAGGCTTGTCACAATGCTCTTTCCTATTTTAAACCCTATCAATAGTCTATTTTCACGCCTTGCGCCCGCGCTGTTGAAATAGCGTCAGTGTTTAATAAATAACTCTACACTGATGGGTGTGGTGGTCTGGAAGTAAGGTGTGTTCAGGTAAATTCCTGCAGTTCTTCTTCTCCTGTCAGATTAACTCTAATTCTAATTCTCTTCTCTGCTGAAACTGAGTCTCACTCCTTAATCATGTTAATCTAAAGAGCTAAAGGCTAAAGCTGCTGTTTCCATGTGGGTCAGCCAGACGTCTTCCTGCAGCAGTTTTTTTTTCTCCAGTTTCTAAGAGTCTTTATTTGAAGGTGTAGAAACAGTACTCACCGATCTCTGACTTCATCTGTAATTTCTCTAAAGAAAAGAAAAGAACTTCTACTTTTAACAGTTACAGAGTTCTCTGTGTTTCTGTGTCTTTTTAAGATGATGAGTTATTATGATGATAAACGTGTGAATGTGCTGTAAGTGTGTAAGTGTGTAAATGCTGCTGCTGTAGAGAGTAACAGCAGTAACACCATCTGTTCTAATACTGCGTTAATAAAGCTCAGTTTATTTCCACTGCTATTACCAGCTGTAAGGTGTTCTCAATTAATTATTTGCTCAAAAATATGAAATGCAGTAATGGATGCTTATTAATAAATTAAATAAAGTTGTTCAGGTAAAACATCTGCAAGTTGTACATGGAGACTACCAAACGTTTGGACATAACAAAGTGTAAATATATGGAACATCCTTTAAAGACTCACAAGTCCGGACATTAAAGTATTCAATTACAGATAATTAAACATAACAAAAACACAAAATGTGTCATGTACAGAGGTTTTTTAGATCTGCTAAATTTAACAAACAAATTATACAAAAATGTGTTCCAGAATGTGCAGAAAATGCTAAATTATACATTTTTTACAAAGTTATTTCACTTAGAAAAAAATGTAAAATTATCAGACTGCATACGTTTAAATAAACTGTACATGTTGCACAATTTTTACAAACAGTACAGTAACAGAGTCACAAACAGAAGAATTTTACAGCATGTGTGTGTGTGTGTGTGTGTGTGTGTCTGAGTGAATAGAAACATAACTGTCAGGTTTAATAGCTTCCCAAACCTACTATTTTGGGTTACATAAAGAAGGAACAGAATTCAGCAGGTTTTAAGGTTGTTCTCGCCGCACTGGGAACATGATGTTGGAGTTGGAAGGAAAGAACGGAAACATTCAAATATCGGTTCTGTTCAGAGCGAAAAAACTGATGTTCTGTATTTTTGAACCCTGGTCTGAAGAGTTAAACATCAGATAAATGTTTGAGAGTGTTTAGGCACTGATAAAATAAATGCTGACAGCGATCTTAAGTCTCCGGACTACATTGCCCAGGATGCACCACACACCGACATTACATCCAATCCCGATCACATGACACAGCACAGGATACTTTTAGGAAGCAGATCACCTGAGTAGTAGCCACTTGGTTTAGCCCTATAAAAGGGGTTCATTTGCGCTTAGTCTTTGCTGTTTGCTATTGTTGACCCTTTTCTTTTTGATCATCCCTTTAACAGATACATTTATTAATAAAGTATATATTTTATCTGCATCTGCATGTGCCTAAATTCTGCCCAGCCATGACTATTATATAACTTTGCAAACAATAGATGTGTTCTAACATCTCTTCTATTTAAACTACCCTGTATAGTAGGACAGTCTGTCTCCTAAAATACTGTAAAGAGACTTCTATTAAATCAACTAAAAGAATCAGAATTTTTAAAGTTTTTTAAAAGAATCAAGGCTCTGACACCATCATCACACATCTCCAAACATGGAAAACTGTCTGCATCTTCTGAAAGCAGAGGCCACTCCATGCATTTCACCGCCAAGACACATAAACCTCCATCAATTAACATGCCTGACACTGTTTATTTCCCCAAAACAGCGGCTAAAAGTCAAACGAACGAGACGTCTGTCAGCAAAAAGCACGCCGGCCGTTTCTTAAACACAACCGCTTGCTTTTTTCGCTCAATTCTGAAAAACAGCCAAGGCCTTTCATCCTAAATCAGCCTCCTGATTCGCCACTTTGTGTCGGCAAGTCGTTTCCTGTGCGGGAAAAATGAAAATAGCGGGAATTAGCTGAGCCTAAATGACTGAAAAGGTTTTAATCCAGCTGGAAGATCAAAAGAGGTCACCTGACTCCTGCAGCAGATTATATCAGTGTTTTCTTTGCTCTTTAACCCGTTCAGACCTGAATTATCTCCAGCGATGTTAAAAAAATAATAATGCTTTGTTTTTGTCTCTAATTAATATTCTACTCTAGAATCTATATAGCAAATAAATCAATTGAACTAAAATATTTACTTTTTTCCATTTCGTTGTAAGCCTACATTTTATATTTCATATTGATATTTTAATTTTTTAAACGATCCATAAACAGTTAAACATTTTTAAAAAGTGTTCTGAATCACATTAAATTAGCCAAAAAAAGGGCTGTGACTTTCACTCAATTGCCCTAGTACTACTGTTTGTACAGTTTTTTTTACTTACTGATTCATCGGTTTATCAACTTGTTCATTGGCTGGTTTATGGTCTATTCTGATGGAAAGAGCTCTCAATTAATATTTATAAATAAAGAAAATACATGACGCCCATTGTAATGGATGCAGGGTCTGAAAGGGTTAATCTAATCTAAATTGTTCAATACAGTGCTCCCATTGGATCGGTTTAATCACACACACTTTGACATCCACAGTTTTTTGGCTTTTTAGCCTTATATGGCAATGTGGTGAGATGTGTTCACACACTGCACTCATGAGTAAAAACAAGCTGCAGCTCAATAAATCCTGCTGCTTAGCGCTGATTATAGTTTCTCGAGAAACACTCCGTTTCCCATTGATATACTCCGCATAAACGCATATTTGAGAGAAACACGAAGATGAAAGTGCAGATATTTGTGGTGAGGCCAACTCTAAATGGCCTGCCTTTTGCCAAAACGCAGAGTTTTTGCGTCCACCTCCGTCCTCCCAGCGCCAAACCCAGTCCTAAATACCCTGGCCTGCACTCGGAGCGGCGCGGGCGCGCGGCCAGAAACACGGCTTTTTCGATTACACGGCAGCCATAAATGTACCATAATGATAAAGTAGCGCAGTGCTGGTCAGTGATGTGTGTGTGTGTGTGTGTGTCTGAGAGAGAGAAAGAGAGAAAGAGAGAAAGAAGTAAAGCAACACAGAAGGAAAACAGCAGCTAGCATTGGCAGTGTACGGGAGGATAAGCTGTTCCACACTTCCAGTGAAGCTAATCAGGAATCAGTGAAGCTAATCAGTTATTTTAAGATTAAAAAATCCCACATCCCCCTGCATCATTTCAAACATACAAAACCGTCTTTCATAAGCCGCGTGCATTCAGAGTGCAGCCAGCATCTAAACACCAACTGAGTCACTAACAGACTCAACGGGAGACGCTAACATAGCATGAGAAGCTAACCTGCTAACCTGAAAAACTAGCATTGAGACTTGAGGTACAAATAAAAACATATATATATATATTTTTTTTTTTTAGCTGCCCAAAAGCCTATAAAGCAAACTGCCACCCACTGTTCAAAGTTCACTGGTGAACAGTGCTATTCCAACCTTATGAACGATCCTGTGGCTGGATGCAATCAAATCATCACAGAACTGGTGTTGAGTCAAAATCCGTCTCTCTTTAGCATGCAGGAGCATCACACAGCTGTCTAGATGCAAGCAATTACACTGGTGATTCCTGTATCTACTGTAACTGTAGATTAACCCTTTATTTATAAACAAATAAAATTATTAATTCTTCTTGATGACATATAAAAAGAATATATCATTAGTAATCCAGTCCCACAGTGACAGCCTGTCACTTTACTTGGAGCGCACAAAGACCTGTTATAATACATTATAACAGTGACTATAACTAATAGTATATTGAATATAAGTTTTATAGTATTATACAGGGTGTTTTTATAAGTTGGCAGCTTTTTCAGTCATAATGCATACTGTAATTCTACAATACGAAGAGTTTCTTGGTATTGATGTATAGCATGTTATAAACACAGCTATTAAAGCTCTATTAATGCATTATGATCACAATTCATAATGGATAATAAACATGGTTATAATGGGTTATACATTTTGATAAATATGTATATAGCCATGTACATAATGCCTTATGAATGTATTATAATTATAATGAGTTATGAGTATGTTCATAGAGTCTTTAAGAGATGACATTTATAGAAAGTGTTACCAAAAATTCAAAGCAGTAATAACTGCAGTGTGAAACCGAAACTAAACGGAACAAACGTACATGATATAATAACACATGATCCATGGTGCTAACGACATGTTTTCTATTCTATTTTCTATTGTAAGTAGGCAGAAACACATTAAATATATATAAATTACACTGTAATATTTCTGTATGATGCAGTTTATGAGTATAAAGCTCCAGTACTCCTGTGCTGAAGCTGCTGAGTGAGATGGAGCAGAGCTGCTGTTGCTGGGTGGAGTCTCTCTCCAGGAGGAAAACCCAGCCTGGTCTGATCCGGAACACCACACCATTACACACACTTCCTTCCAACCATTCAAATCCACACCAAACTAAAGCGCCGAGTGCCAGAGATACACTCTCACAACAGAGTTTACCTAATCACAACCCAACTCAATCAGCACCACTCTACTAAAACACTGGGTTGGGCTTTCTTCACTCTCTAAACTCTTTAAAAGCCTCTAAAAGCCTCAGATCCTGCTGGAAACACTCCTTTAAGATTGTGCTACATGTTGACACGATCGTGTTACTTCATTTTAAAAGAGATTTAAGGCACACTTTTACTTTTTTGTTGCACCTGAGCAAAGCACTTTTGGTACAAGTTACTGATTTTTCTCCCAAATTGCTACAAGCAATTACCACTAACAGTAATTCTGAGAACTGGATTTAACTACACTGTATGCATCGTATTTTCCTTATGTATGAATTCTATCAGTCAGGTATTAGGGAGCAGTAAAGACACTCCTCTAAAGTACAGAGTTATACAAGTTAAGAGTTTCAGTTCAGTTTAGTTCTCCAGCAGTATTAGCATTACCCGCTAACCGCGCTAAGCACTAGCTCTTTCACCATTCAGAGGTGCATATTATCGACCTGTAGCCTGCTGCTAACCCCGGCTAGCACTGCTGGAGTAGCATTAGCATTACCTGCTAACCATGCTTAGCACTAACGGTTAGCTGCTAATGCTAATGCTCCAGCTTTATTGGAAATATAAGAAGTAGAAAATAGAAATCTGTGTAGATTAGCATCCAGCATTTGTTTGTTAGCAACTTGTCTGACTCGTCTAAAATGTTTTTTTTTTTTAAGAGTTTCAGTTCTGTTTACTTAACTTAGCTTAGCTTTACAGGTTTACAGATCTGCTGAATTAGAAGGAAAACATGGCGACACCCCTGTTCCTTACTAGTGTCACATAAAATGTGCCTTATAATCCGGTGCACCTTATGTATGAAAATAGACCAGAAAATAGATGTTTATTGACAGTGCGCATTATAGTCCAAAAAATAGAGTAGATTTAAGTTGGTAGAAAAAAAATTGAGTAGATTTAAACTTAAATTTTCATCGTTTTTTTTTTACTATTCTCTGGTAGTTAAGCAAATGTAAAACCAATTATCATTGTTAACGCACTGGGTTTTAATATAATTCACTGTTTTTAGTTCCAGTTCCTCTCTTTGCCTAATGCTTTATAGACCATTCTTCCGCCAAACATAACAAACAACACTTTGTTCTGAAACCTCCAAACACCTCCAAACACCTCCGAACACATCTCAATCAGCCCGCTCTGTCATCTGGGAGGACGTGAGCTGAAATCGCTCATTACAGACAAACTGCACAGTCGTAACAAACCTAGCGTTTCCTCAGGGCTCCAACAACAGAGATCAATGCAGGGGTGGACACGGTCACGGCCAAGGAAAATACATTACTCATCATTAACGGCGGGGGAACGGCCTGGAGATCAGCCGCCGTCTGGACCCTCATTAATGGACTGATTTCTCCAGACTAAGCTTGTTTTCTTTAACTTCCACTGACCATTAAACCCAGAACACCATGTTACCAAACTCAACCAAGAACCAGGAACCAAGACCAGCCAAAAACCACCAAACACAGCTTCAAACCACAGACCACCAATAATACACCATTCTGTTGTAGCAGAATTACAGAATTTAGCAGAAATGAGCAAAAAACTGTAACCATATTTAAACAATAAAAGATAATATCCCACTTTAAACCTACTGATGATGGGATTCATAAAATACACCACCAAGTTTGCTCTGACATTAAGAGCAAACACACGCAGCACTGCAGTAAAATCTGTATTTGTTTATTCATAAACCATAATTACCAGCATGTTTTAATTTAATTCATAATTAAATGTTGATCAAATTCAAGCAGGTAAAGCTCCACTACGTTTTTTTATATTTCATTTTATATTTGTTTAACAGTTAAACAATAACAAAAGCTAATATTCAAATACAGTCCAATTATACTTTAGATAAATGATTAATAGCTAGTTAATATTTATGTTTAGTATTTAGTGTGCTCACTCTGGACTATATTTATTAACATTTGTATGAAGAAAATTCCCTTTTAAACCACTTTTTTTTTAAAGATTCTCACATTTATCAGTGTTTTCTTTTTTTTTTTTTTTTTACTTTTTTTTTTATCCACATTAGGACAATAGGAAAATCATTATAAGAGCAGAGCTGTAGAACAATTACTGTATAAACCTGAGAAAATCTTCTGAATGTTTTTGTGAATGAAGCCCATCATGAATCCTGCAGTCTTTTATTTTAATACGATAATCTGAGTGTTGGGAGGACAGAACAAACATGTCATTTAAGAAAGAAATGATGAAAGTGAATATTCCAGAGCATTAATCAGTAAATAGTCTTGTTTGATTTATAAATATATTAAATTTCAAGGCTGTCCACAAACACACAATATCAGCAAAATGTGTTTTTTTAGCATGTTGGGTCCTTTAAATAATGCATCATAAAAATTGCCAACTCAATAAAACATTAATTGAGTAATCGTGACAGCTCTACATACACTTCAATACACTTTACAGCTATAAATATATGTGATAGCTCTATAAAATGCCCAAAAATAAGGGAGCTTTACCTGCTTAACTTTTATTAACATTTAATTATGAATTAAATTAAAACATGCTGGTTATTAATTCATTATGGTTTATGAATGAACAAATACAGGTTTTACTGCAGTGCTGCATGTATTTGCTCTTAATATTAGAGCAAATTTGGTGATGTATTTTATGAATCCCATCATCGGTTGGTTTAAAGTGAGATATTATTAAAAATTGCTTTTAAACTCTTAAATAAAAAAAACATTAATTGAGTAATCGTGATAGCACTTTAATACACATATATTGATGTGTGCAGAGACTCAAGAGACGAACTCCAGTCCAACTAAGCTTCTTTAATATATTTACATTATATATATATATATATTTACAGGCTGTTAAATCTGGTTGATAATGGATTTCACTCTTTAAAATTGAGCGTGAGTTTGTGATGAGAGGGTATGTGTTGATATGTGGGTGGATTAACTCTGAGTCAGGGCTGGATTATCTCAGGATGACAGATTGTATAGTGAAAGCGGCGCTTTATTAGGAGTGTATAGTGTTTGGCCTGGTCTGCTGAATAGGACAGAGCCTGCTGTGACATATCCAGGGATTTCAGGAATTTACTCAGTGATGTGCCAAATCTCAGGACAGGCGCCTCAGACTGATAGATCACGAGAGAGAGGTGACTCCCGGCTCCCGGGAATGTGAGACTTCTATCATTTACACTCATGACTTTTCACGTGTAGGCGGTTTCCCGGTGAAAACTGGAGCAAATACACCTTTCTCTTACTATTTAGTGCTCTACTGTGACTTCCTTCTCTGTTTATTTACTTTATTTTCTTATTTAAGTAGAAATGTAGGTTATCTCTACCGAAATCCACCGATTTACAGTGAAAATATCACTGTTTACTCCTATATTACAGGCACGGATAAAAACACTGAACCTGAGATACTGTACATACTGTTGAGTATGCTTGATTTTATCATTTATATTTAATTTTATATTTAATATTAAGAGTTCTTTTCTGCTGCATTTTAGTTTTCTTGTCTGATTTTACTTTTAGCTTTACTTTATCATTCATTCATTCATTTTTACTATGTTTTACTTTTTATTTAGCTTAAATTTGATCATTATATATTTTTTAGATTGATTTTGTTCTCTTTTTAAGTGTTTTCAGCTTGGTTATTTTCCTTCATTGTTTTAGTCTAAATGTAATATTTATTTTTCAAAATATTGCTAGATAGGAGTATGTCATTATTATTTTAAATATTTAAAAGTTAGTTTCAGCTGCAGTTTAGTTGTGTTTATTGGTTACTGGTATTTAACTTATTTTACTTATTATTTTGCTTAAATTTGATCACTTCATATTTTTTTTACATATTTTATCATTTTATTTTATTTTTAAGGTTTTAAGCTTGGTTATTTAACTTTTAACATTGTTTTATTCTAAATGTGATTATTTTATGAATTTATTTTAAATAAAAGTATTGCAGGATCGGAGTATGCATATGTATATTTGTCATGAAGTATTCCCCTTTGGAAAAAAACTTGGAAAAATATACACCTGTATAAGCTGAGAAGTTTGTGTTTATAATTTAGATTTTATTTAATTTTTAATATTTAATATTTAGTTTTAGCAGCAATTTACTTTTCTTGACTGCTTTACTCTTTTAGCTTTTATTTATCATTCTTCTATCTTACATACTTTGCATATTATACTATTTTGCTTAAAGTTTACCATTTTTTTATTATTTACACCTAATTTTGTTCTCTTTTTAGGGATTTAAGCTTGTTTTTTTTCCCTTCCTTTAATCTAAACCTGGTCTGTATTCAGTATATTCAGGTAGTCAGCTGACCACATTATTTCAGCACATACTGTTGCTGAACCTAAACCTGCAGACCAAAGTTTAAAAAATAATAAATGTTTATATAGAAGATAAATAAACAAAACAAGGTTATGTAATTACAGTTTCCTGATTGCTGTTGTTGTTCAGAAGTTTATTTTGATTTTTCATGCAGTTGTTCAGTTTATCAGAAGCACTGATGACTCATCCAGCAGAAAAACAGCCTGATCTCATTTAATTAATCACAATAACAAGAACAGCAACAACATGTCATCACATTGCCTAAACATAGCTAATGATAACAGTCTTCCAGCAGCCAATCAGAGGCCTCTAAAGCCCAGCTAGAGTTTGTTGAATATAAGAAGGGGTTTTCCAGACCAGTGTGAATCACTAATGCACTCATACATCATCAAGGGCTCTGCAGTGTTTCTGCAAATTGTGTTTTAGTGGATCATTTTAAAATAATAAAATAAAAAAAAACACCACTGTTACTTACCTTCACCTCACATTTCTTATGACAGGAGAGTTTACACACTGCAAGAGGAAAACAACAGAAAAAAGACAATTAATACATAACAAAACTGTGGAGCAAAAATATATTCTTTGTGAAAAGAAATATACTTAAGAGCATTAAAAGTTTGTTCAAATTAGGTAAAAAAAAATACTTAAGAAAGCTTTTTTTTTGTTAATTTAACAATATACACATGAAAATACACATTAATTTTTTTTTCTGTAATTCCAATGTTATTTTAAGCAAATATATTTAGTAGTATTAAATTCTACTTAAAGTGCACTTTAGTGTAGTTTTTTTTTCAGTAGCATTAGGGTGTGCACAATATATGCATCAATATGCAAAGTAGTACATTTACAATATACTTTAGGTGCATTAAAAAACACATATTCAAATCTACTTAAGTTTGCAGATGTTATGTAAAAAAACACGCAAAAGCACAACCTTATGCTTTTATGTTGTATTTAAATATATAGCTTAATTACAATAGAAATATAGTTCATTTGCCATGAGTTGTTTCAAAATAGTACATTTAGTATTTATTTTAAAGTTAAAAGTGATAAATATAATTTCCATGATAAATATAATTTTAACTTTTGACCTTTTCTTAACAAGGGATATAAAGAATATATGGCAAAAATAAACAATTTAGATAGAGGTAAAGCACATAAATAAGCAGGATTATTCATGAAATCAGATAAAATGTTTAGTTTTACATACAGATAATAATTTAATATGCATTAATCAGAATTTAGCTCTATATTTAATTGACTGGGTCAGTAGATCTGCTCAGTCTGCAGGTTCAGAGAGCTGCATGTTCTCTACTCTGCTGCCCTCAAGTGGAATTTTACTGCATAAAACATCAAAGTGATTCTGCAGAAAATAAAAGGTGATCAGGTGATAAATATTACAGTAAGTGCACTGTAACAAGAAATTGCAACAAAAAGCCACTGTAATATTAAACCTAAACTAAAAATCCTCAGCCAGAGATGTGTTTTTATATCCTTTTAATTTTTCTTTATTTATGTTCTATTTTATTTAATTATTTAGGGTTTTTTTGGAACCATTCACTCTTAGCACTACTGTTGTTACTTTTACAATGTGTGATTTTTTATATATATTTAATATTTATAATTAATACTTTAATCATATTTATGACTTTACTTTCAGCTTAATTTATCTTAGATTTTATTTTATTGAATTGTTTATACACTTAATTAAGTTCAAATTTTTCCTTTTTTTTTATTTTCCTAATAGTTCTTTCTTGTTTTCTTCTCTTTTGATCCCTTTCTATAGTAAAGGCCTTTTTTATACCAAAGATGGTTGATTGGTTGTTTTTGTACAATGTAAAAAAAAAATGTATATTTACAAAACCGTGTAAAAAAATAGAATTACATTTTTTTATTATTTAAAATTATTATTTTATTTTAGCCTAAATTGAATTATGTAGGCTATTTTTAGGAACAATTTGCTCTAAGCACTACTGTTGTTATTTTTATCATTTATAATTGATTTCTCTTTTTAATATTTAATAGTTTAAATATATTTTAAAAAAAATAGTTTATTAATCTTTTAAAATGTTCTCATACCTCATAATCGTACTTTTTATTTAACCTTCATATTTTATCCTTTTTTATTTCTTATTGATTACTCTTATGGCATAGTGTATATAGTGAACATATAATGTGGGCTATTTATTGAGGTGATCTTGAGTTTATCAGTGAGGAGCAGTCAGCAGGTGACGCATCTCCTTGTCAGTCAGTCTAACAGAGCTTTTCACAGCCACTAACACCAAAACATCTCCTGAATAATTAATGACGGCTGAGAGCGGATCAGGTCGGACTGATAAAGCTCAGTAAATCACACAGATCTACATTCACACTCAATAAACAAAGACTGACACACAGTGCAGCGACACGGAGGCTAGATTTAGTAACTCAGCTTCTAAAAAAGGCAAAAAACACTGAGAAAAACAGCTTAAAATAAATATTTTAACATTAACAAACACATCTAACTATCTCACATCAAATCAAGAATACAAAACAAGTGATTTTGGGGCGTTTAAAAACTCCAGCAGCACTGCTGCATCTGATTCACTCATAACAAGCCCAACGCACACTATTCTATCTACCTATCTATTTTGAGTGATGAAAGAGGTGAAAAAGCACCGTCTATTGTACCCACCCAGAGAGAGCAAGACCAATTGTGCTTTCTCAGTTCTCCGGCAGCTGAAGGCAAGCTGCATGACTGGGATTTGAACCAGGGATCTCACAATCACAATGGCAGCGCTTTAGTCAGCTGAACCACTTGGAGTTCAGGTCAGTGCATCATTATTTACTGTAGCTTCTAGGGGAAATGACAATAAAAGTCATGAGACACTATAATATTAATATCAGTGTTAAATTTCTTTTTTCAGTGTTTATTGGTTTAGCTGGATTCTCTGTATTCTAAACCCTGCTTTACGCTGGTTTTCTTTCAACTTGCCTCTAAAAGAACATGGAAAGTTCACGTGTGGTTTCAAGCTTTTAGTGGCTTTATGAATGGCATTATGGTTGCGGCATCTTATCCCAGAACGAGAACAAAGAGCCAGCCTCCCAACAAAGACAAGAACCTGAAATAAACACACACCAAGCTGTAGCTTCATATATGTCCATATATATTTCCAGAAGGGAAAGGCAGCAGTGTTACAGTGTTGAGGTTCTGCTAGAAGCAGGAAAACGTCCCTCAGGCACACCATCAGCCTTGACTCCATTTGTGGAGGAAATGAAGGCAGGGAAAAGCTCAGTAATGGAGGAGAGGAAGGGGTGGAGGTGTGGATGGATGATCGTAGAGAGAACCGAGGCGGCACAGTCCAGCTCTCTGATGCTTTGGCCAAACCGGCTGCCCCAGTTTGCTCTTTTTTTGTTTGGCATTGAGTCGGGCTGTTTTTTCTACCATCAGCTTTTATCTGGGGTAATGCAGAGAGGCTAATTTTAACAGCCGGGAAGCTGCCGAATTCTCAGCCCCATTCGTATATAGATTATCGTGTGTTTCTGCAATAGTGTGAATATAAATACACGATCTGTTCATATATATTCTTATGAATACTTTATATTTTCTAACACAATATGTTGGCCTCCCAGACAGGGATTAAGCCTAGTGAATACAACACAAACAAATACAACACTCTGCTTCCGCTCCACAGCTCTATACTGTGATTTATACTCTTCTAGTAAACAATTGGCATTAGACATATTGCCAACCATTTCATGTATATCTGCTTCAGGTGGTCCTATTCTATTGGCAATATTTTGTCAGCAAGAACTAGACAAATTATGGGCATACAGCTCTGGAACAAATTAAGAGAGCACTTCAGTTTCTGAATAAGTTTCTCTGATTTTGCTATTTATAGGTTTATATGTGAGTAAAATTTCTTCCAAATTTCAAATAAAAATATTGTAATTTAGAAAATGTATTTGCAGACAATGAGAAATTGGGAGTTTTCAGACCTCAAATAATGCAAAGAAAACATGTGTTATGCATCTTGGCATCATGTTCTCCTCCACCAGTCTTACACACTGCTTTTGGATAACTTTATGCTGCTTTACTCCTGGTGCAAAAATTCAAGCAGTTCAGTAAGAATATGTCTAAATGGTTTAGAAATAAATATGGCTTATATTCATGTAATTCTACTGCTGTAAAATGATATAAATACTGGTTATTTTACACTTATTGTGCATCTTGGCTGTTTTACAGAAAAACCTTTTCTTATGAACACATTGAGTATTTAACATATGAATAGTGTATTTTTTATGAAATTTCCCTATTACTGAATATCTTCTTAATTTTTTTTAGTTTTTTAAGTTCAGACTCTTTTACTCGTATGGTTTAAAAGTTTTTCATCATGACATCTTGGAATATTTTTTACAGTGTAAAATGTTTTCAATACTCTATTGATTGTGTTTAGTTTGGTCTATCTTCAAATCTCACTGTTCTTATTGAATTAAATGTCAACTTTTATTTAATTAGTTTTTAAAACATAATTTTTTTTTCTAAAATTTGCTTAAAACAATTTCAACATATCACCTGCCTTATATTATCGCAATATATTGTTATATATGGAATCAAAAGCCCTGTATTGTGTATTGTGATACATACTGTTTTGCCAAGTTATTACCAAGATACATTTCTAGTAGAATTAACTTTTATAATTGTACACTTATTTTAATACACTTATTTTTTGTGTCAGTGGATCTAGTTCAGAATCTTCAGGCTTCAGTATTAAAACATCACTACTCAAAACTGCAGCACCACTAAACCCTGAATCACTTTAACACATAAAAACAGGTAATATTACAGGTGTGACTGACCTCTGCAGACCAGGCCCTCCTTGGTCACGGCCTGTTTGCACACCCCGCAGCTCTTGGCCTTCTTGAAAGTCTTGACCTTGAAAGTGTGGGAATGGACCCCCTCAAAGTCGTCCGGCTGCAACAAGAGACAAGCGGTCAAAACACAGAGAAAAGCTGTGAAAACGCTGTGCTGGGGAAGCTGTGCTGGGGAAGCTGTGCTGGAGATGCTGTTCACGTGTAATTACGTGTTGTTAACACCTGTCTGACACCAGGATTCCCTCCAGATGCTAATGCTAGTGGACGCCGGTAATTATGCAGTGTTGCACGGTTGACTTGTGAAGCGAAGATAAATTAGGCATCAGCTGCTCTTCTTACTAGAAATCGTTGTAAATCCAAATCAATGAGATAAGGGTTTTTTTTTGTTTGTTTTCCAGGCCTGCAGTTCACAAATTCAGATCTAACAAAACAACATCCAGCAGATCTCCAGCAAATCACAGACATAGCATGTTACAAGTCATATCGTTTTATTGCAATATTACATTTGATGATACAATAAAGAGCATTCATTAATAATTGGCATTTCTTGCTTTTGGGTTTCCCCTATAGTTAAAAACTATATTTGTACTTTGAGCCTCCACTAAATTTCTGGACAAGCAAAGATACAAAACTAAAATCAGAAATTAGAGTGTTTAAGTGGTCCTTGAAAGTTTGTGAACAATTTAGAATTTCTAAAAGTAGGAGAAGTCCTGAAAGTAGATTGATTTATCCCCCAGATGGATGGATGGATGGATGGATGGGTAGGTGGGTGGGTGGGTAGGTTCCTTGATGACAGAGACCACAGATCACCTTTAGAGGTCCTGTGCTGTCCATATCTTGATGGGTCGAAGCTGTGGTAATGGTCCAAGGAAGACCTACACAGTATTAAAAAGGTGGTTTTAATGTTATGGTTAATCCTTCAGCGCTGCATTTGGGGGTTAATGGAAGAAGCACGTTTGCAGCGTGTGGTTTGGAGATATGTGGTTTTAGCGACAGCGGCCCGGCTGCAGTACACCAGAGGATGCTATCACTTTGAAGTTCCCTCATTAAATTACTAATGAAGTCTGATGAGAAGCAAAGCAGGCATCAGTGCAGTCAGCAGCAGATTCTCCTCTCTCTCTCTCTCTCTCTCTCTCTTTCTTTCTTCACTTTTTGCTTAAAAGAACAGGCATTCTAATACTACATTACACACATATTACTAAGGAAACCACTCTGATATCTACTCAGCGTGGTATTTAGCATGTTTATTTAAGAAAAGTGCATTTATCTGAAGCTGACATCAGCGGATTCAGCTTCCACCACTGCAATCTCTGCTTCATCACTTTCATCAAACACTGTGAATATAGCACTACACCAAAATCCCAAGCATCCCACCTCTCCAGAAATGTGCTGAGTTCTCCTAAGTATTGTTTAGCGGCTCCCTGATGTCCGCAAATCCTATACAATATCCAAGAAACCATAAAGAAGGAGCAAACAAGCTAAAAAAATTTTAAATAAATAGAATAACATCCAAGAACAAATAAATAGGATAAATAGGAAAACATCCACATTTGTCTTTTTGAAAATATTAAGATGTATAGACAATCAGGCTTCATTTAAACAGTATTTAGAGATATTTAATATTTAAAGATATCTATATAGATAGATAGATATAGATATAGAGCGTACAAAACTAAACAAATATAATCAAGAGGAAGATGGATGATCAAAAAACATCAAACCACCAAACTGAACTGCTTGAATTTTTGCACCAGGAGTAAAGCAGCATAAAGTTATCCAAAAGCAGTGTGTAAGACTGGTGGAGGAGAACATGCACGCCAAGATGCATGAAAAAGGATATTACAAACAAGAGTTATTCCACCAAATATTGATTTCTGAACTATTTTTTTTTTTTGTTATTTCAGTCATTTCTCATTTTCTGTAAATAAATGCTCTAAATGAGAATATTTTTATTTGTAATTTGGGAGAAATGTTGTCTGTAGTTTATAGAAAAAAACAAAAATGTTCATTTTACTCAAACATAAACCTATAAATAGCAAAAACAGAGAAACTGATTCGGAAACTAAAGTTGGTGTCCTAATCTTTTCCAGAGCTGTATATGCAGTTCACTATATAGGGAGTAAAGTAGAGTGTTTGTGATTCAGTGTCTTCATAAAGCTCTATTTTCTCCATTTTTACTAGTTTTCAAACAAGTTATCTCCACCTTTAAGAGCAAAATCTGCTTTTTTATTTTCCGAAAACAGAACAGACAAAACCTAATATTGAATTTTCATTTAAAATATTGAGATCTTTTTATAGAAAACACCCAAATCTGAACATCGCTGGAACAACGGGTAAAGATGTAATCTCAGTATTGACAATTAACTCCATGTGTGAAGATACTGTGAACTGAATTTATCACAGGAAATCAATCTGAGCCAATAGGAGCCCCAGCTTCAGTCTGTCATCCAACGCTACAGTCTGCGGTGGACAGGATCTTCCTCAGGATGATGATGATAGCTCTATAACACTCCCATCCCTCACACTCAACACACACACTCTGTCCAAACACGCTCAGAGACCCTGCGCCGCAAAGCCCATTTGGCCATGGTTTTGAAAAGTGTATTTCTCAGCATTTTTCCGCTCCCTATCTCCCTAAATCTTAATGGCTTTTGTCACACCCTGACAGACCCGTTAAGCTGAGGGTTGTGGGGAAGGAGGCGGGTGACCTTGGCCGTGGAGAGCCGGGGATAAGAAGAGCGGCCGTAGCTGAAGCGCATTCTGCACATTGTCTTTCTAAAGTGTATTCACTCTATTCAACCACCACTTCGGACATATACAATTGGGACGTCTCCAGTTCAAAGTGACCTTCATCAATATATTTGTGTTTTGGTCAATGGAGGAGAATATGATGTCAATCAAGGTCAAATGATGTTTGGCTGGTGGTGTTTTTCCTCCATAGACTAATTCTAATAATTTGTTTCTTAGCTCTGAATTACTGGGTAAAGTAGAAAAACACTGATGTGTTATTTGCACAAATAACACAGGAATGAACTGCATGCTGTTCCTAGCGCTGTAAGCTCCTATCTAACGAGACGGCATCGCTGTCCGGCATCAGCTCTGCCTGTGGGCGGTCCCGAGCCGAGGTGGGCGGGGCCATGAAAACTAATTCACGGGTTGACGTAGACACGGTGCTTTTCCTGATCGACTCGTTTTTCTGAATATTTTCTTTTACTAGTTACTGCAGACAATGAGGAAGAGGTTGAGGAAGAGTTTCATCATGTGCAGCATCATAAACAACTCAGAGAGACCCACTGTATTTCACAAACAACAAGAAAAAGAGGATTTTAGCGGAAGGACAAGTTTTGGATGATATTTTGAGAAACTTCAGTCTCACAACTCAATATAAATTATAGTTTAAACTAAATTATTATCATAGTTTGCCTTAATATCTCTTAGGTAGGATAATCTTCCTTTCACATCCCTCACAGTGTTCTCAGTGTGTCCTACCTCTAGGAATTGGGCACACGCCACAGGAATGGTGCTAAAGATAACACACTTTAGGGCTTCAAGGTCTACTTGTTTTCCAGCAAGATGCTCTTGAAACGGCCCATTGCTCTGGATGGAGCTGTGCTCCAGTCACAGAGCTCAGATTCTAGACATACTTTCTATATTCAGACTCATTGTTATAACTTACAACTTGGATTAGAAAAGGTTGGGAAATTGTTTCATGTGAAAAAAAATGTAAAAGAAAACTAAATTAAATGATTCGCAAACATACAGTACATGTTCTAAGAGCATCCAGCAGATGTTGTAAGCGATCTAGCTTGATTTAAGGCATGTCAGTGTGTCTTTGCTATCATAACGACAGGAAAAGTAAGCTTTGAGCAGCTTGAAATGCCTTGCAAAAGTTATGTACTAATTCTTTTAAATAATCATGGGTGTGTTTAATTTTGAGCATTATGAGAAATAAACACGTGAGTCAGTGTGTCACCTGCTATTCTCTTTAAGAGTCAGGTGAGCTCTGACTTTGGCAGATTGCTATTTTAACAGGGCATTTTTCAAAGGTACACCAACACACCTTAAATCCATCTGCATGATCCCAATTCCTTAAGGTTCACACGGATAAACTTTATTGTTTTTTGCAAATATATTTACTCACTTTGAATTTGATGCTACAGCACATTCAAAAGACGTTAGGACAGAGGCAATAAAAGACTTGGAAAAGTGAGAAATGATTTCACAGGTTAAATGCAAACAGGTGATGATTGGGTTATGATTGGACATAAGGGGAGCATCCCTTTACATCCCTAAAAAAGTTCACAAAAAAAGGTTGTTCACAACCAGGGGAGGGACAAGGTTCACCACTTTCTCAACATGTTTTGCACTTTGCAATATATGTATATATTTTCTATTCTTCTGTGTTTAATTGATGTTGAATATATCTAACAGATCAACATTTCTCAGCGTGCAACTTCAAGGAATTTAGAGATTTCATCATTTACAGTCCATCAAAAAATTCGGAGAATTATTATATGAATGCATAACAGAAGATATTCATAACTCCATCCATATTTTCGCTTTTTTAAATGCGAAATGATATATATATATATATATATATATACAATATAATATATTAAAGCTTAGCCCTGACATTTACACAAGCATATTAGCACACCAGCGTATGCATGCATCTGTGTAAATGTCAGCTACTGTATCTATGGCCACACTTATATATTAGGTTTTATATATATATATATATATATATATATATATATATATATATATATATATATATATATATATATATATATTGAGTATTTAATGATTAACAGTCTTTTTAAATTCTGTCTCTGCTGATTATGTGTTATAATGCAGCATTAACTAGGTTTATTACACTGCGACAATGCACAGCTTCTTACCCTCTCCGGCTGATCCCATCTGAGGGTGTGTAAATGTGAAATAAATGTGTGTGTGTTTTTCATATGTGTGTGTGTGTGTGTGTGTGTGTGTGTATGCGGAGGTTAGGACGAGCACTCGGTAAGTGATCACGTGACCCGGACCCGCAATGTTAACATCTGTTCCATTTGTACTCCAGCTGCCTGGAATGTCAGCCTCCGCGGTTACCACGGCAACTTCAGCCTCTTAAGCGGTACGACTGTTTATGCTGAGTGCGCTCCACTTCCTGTACCGAAGACACACCGAACACACGCGCGCGTATACAGCGTGAGTTCAGCAGCGGTGGATCTGAAACGCTTTTCCTAGAGGAGATTCTGTAATAAAACTCGTAAATAAAGAGAAGAGACCGGACAATTTATGCAAGACAAGATATCTGGGCCATCTTCCTAGATTACCACAGAAACCACAGATCAAAAAGCCACACATGGGATGGGAATTCACATCAGAGCTGTGATTTTAAGCAGTAGTGGTGCAGTTAGTGCAATTTTAAAAGAGAACACAGAATCGAATAGGGTTATAGAAAGAGTGTGAAAATTTCAAATAGTAAAAAACATCCTTTTGACGCATTAAAGACAAAATTTCAACATTTACAAAACAAGTCTGTACAATTTTGGGATTGCGGATTTAGAAACCAATTGTGAGAATGCTTAACAGTGTATGCAGGTTAAAAAATTAAACATAAATGAACATTGTTGTTTAATTCTATAAACAACAGACAACATTTCTCCCAAATTACAAATAAAAATATTCTCATTTAGAGCATTTATTTGCAAAAAATACAAAAGGGCTGTAGAGCTTTCAGACCTCAAATAATGCAAAGAAAACAACAAGTTCATATTCATAAAGTTTTAAGAGTTCAGAAATCAATATTTGATGGAATAACCATAGTTTTTAATCACAGTTTTCATGCAACTTGGCACCACAGAGTGCCACAGCAACCACCTGACAACACCTAAAAAAAACTACCAGCTGTAAAGATGGGCTCAGATCATGACATTTAGCACACAGCTTTTCAAATGTTGCATTATACATTTAAAAATGTTGAACCCAAAGCTCTATTGAACAATGGCTCTGTATTGCTTTCCCAAAAACTGTCTAGGGTGTTTGGACTCCCAGATGTGTAATGGACAAAAGTACAGTTCTAGAAAGTTATTTTCTTTCTGCATATTTCATTGCTGCTGGTAACATCATCATATAAAGTTTATTTGCATAGCTGTGGGGGATGAAAATGTGACATATTTAGAAAGTTTCTTTCTGCAGAAATCTGCTAATTGCACAAAACTATTGCAAAAAAAATGTGAAAAGAGTGTCCTTTACAGCAGCATCTCTAACCACAAATGGTACTTTCCTACTGTAGGTGAAAGCAAGAAGCAAAAAATGCAAATTTTCCAATAAATCTGTTTTAAAACCACAATAAAAATCTGATCTAAGCTCTTTAAGCAAAGACTTGGTGACACTGCAATCCTGTAGAAGACTGTAACTTGCAAATAACAGTGTTAATAACACATGAACATGTGTACCACACACATGGAGTCACATCTCTTTTTTCTCTCACTGTCTCTCTCTCTATCTCTCTATCTTTCTCTGTCTCTCTCTCTCTCTCTCTGATTTTTTTCCACGCTGTCAAACAGAGGGAGAGAGACGTGGAGGGAGAGAAGGAGGTCAGAGGCCTGTTGCCGTGCTGATGACTGTTTTCCCACTCCCATGAGAGAGAGCACAGTGGCCGTGTGTGTGTGTGTGTGTGTGTGTGTGTGTGTGTGTGTGTGTGTGTGTGAGGGAGGGAAAGATAGACAGAGAGAGAGAGAGAGAGAGAGAGAGAGAGAGAGAGAGAAAGCTTCTGCAGGCATGAAAACAGTCATACAGAAACTGTGCACAGGATCCTATACAGAGTTACACCTGAACACAACAGGAACAGAACCAATAGTGCACAGTTTATTATCACTAATAACATTACTGTGATAAATACATAAAAATGCACATAAAATGCATATAAATTAATAAATTGATAAATACATGCAACAATAATTGGGTACCACTTTAAAAAAAGACTACCTTTATAAAGGGTTAATAAATGGTTTACAATTAGCTTATTATTGGTTAATAATTAGGTTGTAAATGCCTTAAAAATCATTAATAATCAGTTATGTTGCTGTGGGTTCACTATTTGGCAAACAACAGGTCTACATACATTTCTATGCATGTGTTATAACTGATTATTAATGATTTTTAAGGCATTTACAACCTAATTAGTAACCATTAATAAACTAAACCATGTGTAAACCCTTTATAAAGGTAGTCTTATTTTAAAGTGGTACCAATAATTGTATAGATAAATAAATGAATTAATAAATACATTCTGTCATGAAAAAGTACACACGGAAAATTATATCAGGAATCTATATCCACATTTCAATGCACGAACCTTTATTTGGGGCTGTTTCAGCATTTTTGCATTTATTTATTTATTTATTTGTTCATATATTTATTGATTGTTGTATGTCTGCATTTATTCATTTAAACATTTCTACATTTATTTATTTATTTATCTATTTATTTATTTATGTATTCCACTAATTCACTAATGCCTGACAACAGCCACTGTCCCATAAATATTATGAGATGCTGTGCATGTCACAGTCCTTGTTTAGCAACACAGCAAATGGAAAAAGAAGCTATTTGGCTCTGAAATGGAAAGATGTCTTTGTTTTTCTGCTCCGTTTGCTGAATGGACGTACAATTTCTGGTTCCTAAAAAGAATCCAGAAAAAAATATATAATACATTTAGCAGTTTTCTCACCACTTGCTGTGTTTGAAAACACTCCATCCCACACTCATCCCACACTCATCCCCGCCTCGCCTGAGGAACACTGTTCCCTCTCCAGCACCACGACAGCTCAGAGTGTCATCCTCACTGTCTCAGTCCAGCTCGTCCTCACCGGGGGTTCCTCACGGTTCTCCTGTTTCAGCACCAGCTGCTGGAGGTTTACCGCGGTATAGAGGAGACTCGCTTCAGAACCGCAAGGCGAGGAAATGACTGGCATGACCTCTAAATAATCCCTCCCTGGATTTCCCATCAGCCACTGCAGGAAGCAGTTTTAGGGCCGTCTAGCTGTTTGTCAACAGTTTAGAGAGCTGGCCAGCTCCTGTTCACCTGCTGAGCCGAGATCAGCCAGAGGACTAAACACTGAGCTCAACATCTGTTCAACGTCTGCTCTTACCTACTTTCTGGATGCATGTGTGTGTGTGTGTGTGTGTGTGTGTGTGTGTGTGTGAAAGAGAGAGAGAGAGAGAGAGAGAGAGAGAGAGAGAGAGAGAGAGAGAAAGAGAGAGAGAGCCAATGACTGTAGAAAAAAAAGCATAGGCAGTGAAACAGGTTTCTAAAGTGAAGCAAACGCCGGTGTTATGCCGAATTCAGCACCCCCGCCAGGAAAAGCACCCCCTCTCGGAGCACGTATGCACCATCTTCTAGAAAAATGGCTAGTGATAAATACAATTCAGGTGTTTCTGATAAAGTGGCCAGAATATAGAAGAACAAAACAGGTGTTTCTAATAAAGTGGCCAGTATGTAGAAGTACAAAGCAGGTGTTTCTAATAAAGTGGCCAATGATCAGTACAAAGCAGGTGTTTCTGATAAAGTGGCCAGTGTGTGGAAGTACAAAAAGTAGGTGTTTCTGATAAAGTGGCCAGAGAGTAGAAGTACAAAAAGTAGTTAGGTGTTTCTAATAAAGTGGCCAGTTATAAGTAGTAGAAGGCTGGTGTTTTTAATAAAGTGGCCGGCGAGTAAAGACAAAAGGTTGGTGGTTCTAATATATTGTCCAGTAAAGGTGTTTCCAATAAAGTGGCCAGGGTATGAAAGCAGCAGAAAAAAACAGATATTTCTGATATTCTGGCCGGGGTGTAGATGTACAAGGTGGGTGTTTCTAATGAAATGGCCAGTAATTAGAAACACAAGGTAGGTGCTCAAGATTTGAATAAAATCAAATTCATGTTGTTTGGAAAATCTAAACAAAACTAACCTGGTAATCCCAAAGATTACTATGTATTAAGTTTTATAATCCTGTAACTCAATAAAAAAATAGCACAAAAACATATTCATGCACCTTAAAATACCACCTAACACTATAAAACCTGGCTATTTAGTAGAATAACACTTCTAATGATGCCTAATTTTCCTGGCCTGAACCCACAAACCACAGAGACCTGTAAAAATGACAGAGACTCCTCAATGCTCCATTCATACTTAAACACTGGGTACTGACTGCTGAACACACTGAGGCTGAACAGAAAGACTATTCACTGAGGATTCTAGTGTTGATGTCAATGAACCGCCTTCATAAAATCAAGTCTTCTCTGAAGATCTCAAAAACAGCTTAGAGCTTACGGTTCTTATGGTTCATAAAGAGATTGTTACATTATAGTAATGGGCTGTAAAACCTGTTTATGAGACGAGAACTTTTAAAAGCCAACAAGTGGAAAGCTCTACCGCAAAACTGTAGACAAACAACCCAAGAACAGAAGAGTACATCGTGATTTTGTTGGCATTGAGCGACAAGAGCATTAGAGAGGCCAGGATTAGAGCTTAGATTCTCTGACCCGAACTCGGTAATATATAGTAAAGTAACAAATACCTATTGCTGTTTTTGTGTTCTGCGCTATATGCTTAAAATAAAATAAAAAAAGCTAAAAAAAGTATTTTATATTATCAAGCATTGATAATTATTTTAGAGTAGACCAAAATCATTATAAATCATGTTATTGTTCTTGGTTTATTTTGATTTAATGAGTGCACAGTGCATAGCCTTATTGTTGTTTTTTTGTGCTAAAAAAAAGTGTTTGTTCAGAAAGTATTTTATTTTCTTAGACATTGTTATTTAAATCAGAGTAGACAGGGAAATTAGTTCATAATAAACATTGTTCTTTAATAATAGGTCTACACTACGCTAATCAACATCATTCTGAATGGATTTCGCTCATTCAAACATGCAGAAAATGATTTTTGAAAGCTTTTTTACACTCTTACAAATTTACAACTTACAAAAAAATGT
Organism: Astyanax mexicanus; assembly: GCF_023375975.1. Lineage (NCBI taxonomy): Eukaryota > Metazoa > Chordata > Actinopteri > Characiformes > Acestrorhamphidae > Astyanax > Astyanax mexicanus. Next base: position 56,170,201 of record NC_064412.1, on the reverse strand, counting down.
TGGGTTTTAATTAGGGCCCGATCTAAGTTCTTGTCAGGATAAGCTGCTTGTTTGCATTTGCACATCAGTTTCAGCAATAGATGCAACTTAAAGAAGCTAAACACAGCTTTCATTACAAAAAGAGCATCCACAATCACTTGGACTCACAGTGTAACACTTTACACTTTTCAGTAAAATAGAGCAATCTGTCTGTGTGTGAATGAAACACAGCTCCCTCACCACTGGAGTTCACAGTTGCTGTGCTAATTAGTGAAAGTGAGGAGTTAATTTCTCTCAAGGTGTAAAGCGCTCCATGCTGTTGCACGGCTCGGCTGACAGCTGAGGCGAGTCTGAATGGGCGAGAGCGAGGCCTGCGCAGGGAGGCACTGTTGTTCTGGGCCAATTACTAAATCTAATAATTAACACCTCGATGCGGCAAATATAGATAACAACAATCAGTGACTTTCCTGTTTCTAATTTTAAAAACAGTGCTAAACTTTAAAACAATACACTGTGTGAAGAGACTATAAGGTAAGAAAACTATTGGTCAACACTTACACCGTCCCACTGTCTGAGGGCCAATAAAAAAGAGCATGGGGTGAAATTAAAGCTCTTTCTGGACCTGGAGAGTGGTTAAAATATAAAAAAGATGTTTTCCTGTTGCTTATTGCAAAGTCCGTTTACAGATAAAGTCCCAACTTTCAACGTAGAGCCAATCAGCTTGCTGGAAACATTAGAAATAACTGTGGCTTGCCATGTTAGTCAACTGGGGAGCTTCAAAAGTGGCAATCGCTATCAAGCAAAGAGCACGTCTTGATGGCTAAAGGCAGATGTGAGTGAGCATGAATGTATGTTAACTCACGATCTCGAATATTAACATTTATTAAAATCTATTAAAAAAAAAATCACCTATGCCTGTGCCACATCACATCCAGATCATTGCAGATTAATCCAAAGATCCAACTGAATGAAGACTGATCTAAAAACTAGCTTTACTGGAGTAACAGTATGTTTTAAAGGTAAGCTGTGAGCTGCTATTAGTCCACAGTGCATGGCAGAATGATGTATGAGCAAGCAGGAGAAGTGTGTTATGTGTGGTAATAGACCAGAAGTTAAGTGTATGGAAGGCAGGGAAAACTGCTGCTGTCCCAGACTGACCCCACCACCCACTCCCTCTACAGTCTGGAGCACAGCCCACACACACACACACACACACACACACACACACGTGTGTATACATGTACAGCTCTGAAAAAAATTAAGAGAGCACTTCAGTTTCTGAATCAGTTTCTCTGATTTTGCTATTTATAGGTTTATGTTTTATTAAAATGAACATTGTTGTTTTTTTCTATAAACTACAGACAACATTTCTCCCAAATTCCAAATAAAAATATTCTCATTTAGAGCGTTTATTTACAGAAAATGAGAAATGGCTGAAATAACAAAAAAGATGCAGAGCTTTCAGACCTCAAATAATCTTTGCACATTCTCCTCCACCAGTCTTACACACTGCTTTTGGATAACTTTATGCTGCTTTACTCCTGGTGCAAAAATTCAAGCAGTTCAGTTTGGTGGTTTGATGGTTTGTGATCATCCATCTTCCTCTTGATTATATTCCAGAGGTTTTCAATTTGGTAAAATCAAAGAAATTTATCATTTTTAAGTGCTGTATGTATGTGCACTTTTACAGCCACTAAATCTAACAATCTACACAATTTCCTTTAAAACTAATAACACCGTTTTTAATCTAAACATCATTTAACCTAAAGTCAGACTACTATTGTTTCCCAGCAGACAATATTTAACATCAATCTGACCTTTCAAACATGTCTCACCACACCTGCTCTATCAACACAACCTGCACCATCAACAGACCTATAAACATTTATATTAGCAGCCGAACAGCTCAGCTGCCTCTGAGATTTATTACCCACACTCTGTTTATTTGGCTCGGTGACCCCGGACTGAGTACACTCCACTGGCTGACCGCTCTGTTAGACTCCGGTTGGTTATGAATTCTCCTTCTTTAACAGTTCTGTTCCCATTATTTAAGCTGTGTTCAGACTGCCAGCCCAAGTCTGATATTCGCCATATCTAGATTTTACTGATTTTTGATAGTCTAGACAGTAAAAACGCATGATTGTCTTTGCAAATTGGATCCATACAACATTTGTAGCTTGTTTGTAATGTATTAAAGAAGCAATCAGAGTCCTAATTTCCACCCCAACTCCTCCCTAGACGCAATGTTTATGCGGGTTGCCAGATTGACAAACTGTGGCAATCAACAAGGAGTCTTAATCTGTAGCTGATAAGTGAATATATATATATATATATATATATATATATATATATATATATATATATATATATATATATATATGTTTCAGTGTCCAAAATGATCATCTCTACTACATTAGTGGTAGTCATAAATTACCCAGCTATGGTTAGCAACTTTGCTGAAGATTAGTGATTACCTGTTCAGCAAAATAATAACCAGCTCACCCATTGCCATGGCCTCAGCACACTGTTTGTGTACTATTGTGTTCTATACCTGGCAACCTGGGGTGTGTAAATGAGACTGGAGGAATAGTGTAACGTACCACACAGTTCAAATAAGAAAAAACTGGCTGAAGCTTTGCTATCGAGAGCTGCCAGTGCTGATTGATGATACATCCTGATCATATTATGAGTTACTACACAAAATATAACATCAATTATGGTCTTTCAAGATCAGATTTCTACAGATGCATTAATCGAATTTCAACATCAAATTCGTTTGCTTCACGCATAACACGGCAAACAGCAACTCAACAAATCCAGAGTGATGGAACTGTGGGGATTAAGAGAGCATGCAAAAAAGGTTTCTAAACTTGCTAAATTACCTAAGCTGCTTTAACAGATTCAACAAAGCACTTTAAGAAGGTTATTTTTAAAATCATGCATGAAATAATCATGCTTAAATGTATTAATAATGAATTAAGCACCACAGAGTCCAGACTTCAACATCATTGAAAGTGTTTAAAGGGATTAATTGGATGGCAAGAAGCAACACTTTTAAAGAGGTGAACAATTATTTGTTCAATTGTTAAATCCATGTGTTAAATGTGAAGTTAAATTGAATGTGAGCAAGCCATCACCCTAAAGCTAAATTTTGTCCAAAACAAAAATAATAAGCCTAGACTAGGGTAATATGTTGGAAAAACATGTTTGACCTTTATCTTGTGGAGGTTTTGGAAGCATTCACTGAAGCATTCAGTTACAGAGAAGTTGGTTAGAAATGCAAAAACTTTGGTGGTTGGTGTGGCGTAGTGGATAACACCATCTCCTGCCAGTGAGTGCTGCAGTTCAATTCCCGCCTTGGGTGACTATAATTGGATGGCAAGAAGCAAAACTTTGAAGGAGTCAAAATTAGTTGTTTAATTTCTTTTTCTGAAAACATATTTTAAAAACACGGGGGACAAACTAATGACTAAAAAATAAGTAGAGTATTAGGTATAGGTACTGTATTTTGTTATTTAGACAGCACTGAACATTTGCTAAATGTATGGTTAATAACATTAATCTATTAACCATAATTTCTCAATCGTTTCAATGTGCTATGAGTGAAAAATATGGATACATCCTGGATTACATGTTAAAAAAGGAATTTAAAAGCAAGTGATATACACCCTGGAGGATATTTAACATAGTTAACTCTGCTGAATGAGTGTTTGAATGTTTGCTCAATTCTCAAGTGAACAGCAAATCTACAGTTAGTAGATTGGATTTGACTCGCGGAGCATCTGGGTCTGACTTCACTACCCGTCATTTTCTCTTTGGTGAGTTCAGCTCTTTAACAATAGCAGATGTAATGCATTCCAGAAAAAATGTGCATAAAGGAGAAGAGAGAGAAGACGAACATTCGCTTAAAAGTCTCATAGACTCGTAACAACTCGTGCGAACAGCACTGAATCACCAATTACAGCCCAGTTCTAAAACACGCTACAGGCTTTCTGAACCAATAGGAGCATCTGGTGGTGACGCTGTTTAAACTGGTCTCTGTGGAACATGAAGAGGTTTATGTAGAGGCAGCAGCACCTGCTTTCAATTTACAAAGCAATGGAACCCCAACAAGAACAATGGAGGCTTTTGTGTGGCGCTGGGTAAGTTCAGATCTACATGAGGCAACGTACGTTTACAGATTCAGTAACAGGAGAAACAGCTGAAGACTGGCGGCGTTGCAGATCAGACAGCAGATTGGTTACGTTCATTTAGATGCCAATATAATCCTAGATTTGATCGACATTTATGTTTTTTTGCATTATTTATTATTTTAGTATTTTAGAGAATATAAAGGAAACACAGTCATCCAGTCATAATAAAGTCATATAGGCTACAATGATTAGTTGGGCTACAAATTAGATTCTCAGCAGCCAAACTGCATTTTGAACGGTTAATTTTGGACCAATAGCTTTGAAGAAAGATGGAAAATCGAGTGGAGAATCAATATTGCCAACATCTGCTCCCAAACAAACATTTCTGTTATCCATTTCTGTTATGTAAGTTACAAAATCTGAAACTTTTATTTTAATTTAGTGTTAGATTAATCATTCAAGTAATCTTAAACCCTGCACAGGTTACAATTTTCATTGCTATCTTACAAACCTCAAAAAGTCTATTTTTATTATTTTTGGTGTATTGCTATCTTGGCAACGGAAAACACAGGTGCACCACTGATTGAATAAAATCAGTGTTTTCTCATTGTCACATATTTATGATATATACTCTCACAGGTGGATTACTGAACAGAAAGATTCAGTAAAGGGTTTAATCTAAAGACTAAATCCTAAGAGCTGGAGAAACACATGGATGGAGAAGCAGGACGCTGGAGGAACAGGTGCAGGACGTCTCTGCTTCAGGCAGAAGCTCCAGGGGACCACAGGGGCTCTGAGAGGACATGTGTCCAGTGAAGCGTGCCTGGAGTCGGGCCACTCCCGGACAGCAGGGATCCACACCATCAGTCCACCTGGGGAAAGTTACACAGGCGCTTCTCCTTCTAGACAGTCCCACCGGACCACCTTTCATACCTGTCACTTCCTGCTCTTTGTCACTGTGCTCACGTCAAAGCTCCTACAGGGGGACAGTGACTGTCTCTGAGGATGACACTGAAGTGTCAGCGGTGGAAGAGTTCCAGAAGATGAAAGAAACGTTCCTTAAATGAAGCTTCCTTCAGAGAGATGGTTTAACACATCAATTGCATCAACTGTCCATTGGTTTACATTAGAATTACTTAATTTAAATTGCAGTTACTGTATTTTCCACACTGTAAGGCACACTTAAAATCCTTAAATATACCAAAAATCGATAGTGTGCCTTATAGTCCAGCACTAAGGCAGGAGCAGTATTAGCATTAGCTGGTAACTGCAGCGCTAGCTCTTTTGCTGTTCAGAGGTGAGTATATCAGACTGTAGTCTGCATGTTTACTGTGTTAAAACAAGCTACATAATACAAACTGCTAGCTAAAAGCACCCTGGCTTATGAAACACTCAGAGTTCCTCAGTGTAGCGCTATCGGGTGACATTTAATAGCGCCAAGCGCTGCTAACTGCGACTAGCACTGCGGCTAACCACGGTTAGCACTGCTTCTAAAAACCCTGCTGTTGAAAATATTAGAATTCTAAGCTTACTGTAAATAAACAGAAGTGCTTTTCTCACCCAAATAAAAAGTTTTCAAAAGAGAAATCAGTGTAGATTAACATATTGTTTTTTAAGAATTACAGTTTTCTTTACGTAGGTGCTTCATCCATCTTCCCCATTAGAAAGGAAACATGGCGACACCCTTGTTCCTTACTATTGTCGCTTAAAATGTGCTTTATAATCTGGTGCACCTTATAGTCTGTAAAATTTGATACTTAAAGCAGAGTTGTGCAATCATATTATTAGGATTAATACCCAAACAATGGATAGAGCACAAAACACCATAATTATTCCAGATTTATCTAAAAAAAAAAAAACATGGGCTTTACAGTTGTATGGCAAAATGCAGCAACTCAACACAGCATCAATTTCAATGACTAGAAGCGCAGCTAATTACTGGTTAGTATAACATTTTCTGAATGTTACAGTTGACCTTCATTGAACTGGATATTCTTATAACTTTTTTGCTAACATTTGCTAACATTGCTGCAACGTCACTTGTGTCAAAGTTTTAGTTTTTTAGTTTTGGGACTGTTACTTTTAACCTTTTTATAACATAAGTATTTCTTTAGCCAAAAAAATATGTGAGAAACAGTCTAATAACTTGTGATGTGTTTAGTTTGTGTTTTAGTTCCAGTGGCCGACTGCTACTGAGACCAAGCAAACCCCAAACCCTGTCTAAGGCTTACATTTAGATTTCTGTTTTAATCTAAAGTACATCAGCCTTCTGTTTCTACTATACTGTACCCTTAAGTACTCCCCTTGTTCTGTAGTTCTGTTCTCCTGATACAAACTGCTGTTATGCGTCCACTGAAGGACCATCTGTATCACTGTGTGTAGCCTAAAAATACCTTTTTCAGCAAACAATGGGAGACTGCCAACAGTCCACAGCCGAACAGCACAGATTTACAAAGTCAGCGTTTGATCTGAGACCAGCCCTGTCATTTCTTTCAGAAGGGTTTAAAGTTAGGATCAGGGCTGAGGGAATTTGTCCTGGATTGCTTTTTTCAGAAGAGCTGTTCTATTTAGAGCACAGCAGGAAAGCCTACCTGGAGTGATAAATTATCCTCTAATTTTAAAGCACTGGGCTGGGTGCTGTTGTTGTTCGTCTAGTCTAAGAGTTTTTTGAGACATTTAATCTTCTATCGCTCTGAAATGACAGATATCTGAAACAGCAGCACTGTGGCTAATTATGGAGACTGATTTTTTTTTTCTCTATTTTTATATCATTTTGTCTGTGTAGTTTAAGGGCTGTGTCCCAAAATATGTGCCTCATTATAAGCTGCACCGGATTATAAGATTTATTATCAATAAATATCTATTTTCTGGTCTATTTTCATACAAAAGGCGCACCAGATTTTAAAACATTATGCATTATGCGACACTAAAGAGGAACAGGGGTGTCGCCACAGTTTCCTTCATCGCTGGGTGGTGTGAGCTGTAAAGCTAAGCTAAGTTAAGCAAACAAAACTATAATTCTTAAAAAGAAACCTTTTCAGACAAATGAGACAAGTCAAACAAACCCTGGATGTTAATCTACACAGATATCTCTCCTGAAAACTGTTTATTTATGTGAGTAAAGCACTTCTGTTTATTAACAGTAAGCTTAGATTTACAGATTTCCTCTGAAGCTGGAGCATTAGCAGTAGTGGCTTTCCACTAACAGTAATGCTAATACTGCTCCAGCAGTGCTACCTGGGGTTTGCAGCAAGCTATAAGCTGATAATTATCACATCTGAACAGACAAAGAGCTAGCGCTTAGTACAGTTTTCAGGTAATGCTAATACTGCTCCAGCAGCGCTAGCTGTGGTTGGCAACAGGCTACAGGCCAATAATACTCTAATACTCACCTCTGGACAACCAAGGAGCGGTTAGCAGCTAATGCTAATACTGCTGGAGAGCTAAACTGAAACTCCTGTATTTACTGCTCCTTACTGGTAGAATTTATACATAAGACGCACTGGATTATAAGGTACACTGATGATTTTGGGGAAAATTAAAGGATTTTAGGTGCACCTTATAGTGCGAAAGATACTAAAAGAGTAAATAAATTTTCATCTAATTAAAATAATGCTAAAATATATCATTTTACTAGAACAGAATAATTTGATAAAAAGCTTGGCATTAGATGCAGTATCAAGCCATCATGGGCTGATGCCAGGTGAGCATGTGGACGTAGCCCCCCCTCTGGTCACAGTGTGCCCGTATGCAGGTGATCAGGACAGGTGATCATTAACTGAGGAGGCGGAGGGGCGGCGCTGGAGGGGCAGGGGGCGCTCACTTGACCCTGGACCCGAGCTGCGTGGCTCGCTAATGGGCTCGGGGAGGCTCTGCGCTCGGGGCCGGAGCACTCTCTCTCTCTGTGTGTCGTGCAAAACACCAAGCGGCCGATTAAATTATACACGAGCCGAGCAGAACAGAAATAACTCTGAGCCTCGCTGAAACCGACCGGCCAGGGCTACAGCTCATCCAGAGAGAGGCAGATCAGACTGGAGGAAAAACTGCACGTTTCTTGACGTATTTATGACATAATTTAATTTTACAGAGACTTTTTTATTCATTAGAGTTCATTTGGATGTACTGTATACCTGACACAATATCTATTTCCTTCTAATTTAATGTTTTTTTTCTTTATTTCTTTATTTAATTTATTAAGTACATTGTAAATTAATATCAAAGACTTAAAGGAAACTAAAAATTATTAAATGAAACTGATCTAAACCTGATGAACTAAGATGGTGATTTGAGGTGATTTAATTGGGATGAGCTGGAGCTTCACAACTATTGTTCAGCACCTCCAGGAACTCCTTCCTTTAAGACTCTGCTCTGCTTAAGACTCTCCCTCATGAAGACAAAGATAAATGCGAAACTAAAATATAAAACATGTTCTGGTTGGTTTAACACTTTTTCTTCAGAGAATAATTCAGCATATGTTCCTGTATAGCTTTAATATAGTCTTCATTATTAAATTTACAACATTTAAAAATCTGAAACAGAAAGAAAAAATTGCAATAAATTTTATTACAATACATTCATTGACAAAAAAATAATGGTTGTACCCAGAAGGAATCATTTGTCAGGAATGAAACTTGGTGGGTTGTCTTGGTTGGCCAATGGACCAATGGTGTCATGGTGCATGATGCCATATCACATTACATGTGTCTTCATTACAGACACTTTAACAACCCAATGCTCCAGGCTAATGAAGTCCTGCAACCAGTGACCCTTCCTTTTCTTAATTCATACACCATACAGTGCAATATTCCAACAGGACAGTGCTTGTACTGCTGCCATATCAACAACCTGCCATGAGGATACAGATGCTATGTCGTCACCTTTACTGAAAGTGTGTGAGATGCTATTGGACACTCTATTAACACTCCACCATCCCGAAAACACAGAATCTGCGTGGCTATTTAAACTGCATGGGATGGATTGTTACAGAAGACCATTAGGAACCTCTACATACAACTCCATGCTGAAACTTCTGGTGAACAGCAGCGCACATTCATTTTCCAGTGTTACAGAATCAGGCCTGTTCCTCTAGTTCTACAAACTACTTTTAACACAACCATTCTCCATTCCTGTCTCTTTCCTTCCTTTCTGTTTTCTCTATATCGATCTCTTTCACATGTATCGAGATGAGATTGCCCTGCTGCCACTGTGACACCGCACACTCATACACACATCACCACACCACAGCACACTGACAAAAATGATGAGTAAAATTTACTTTGAAAAAGTTTCGCAACTTTCTGCATTTACTTTTTTTTAAGTAAATTTAATTACAGATAAATTTAAGTAACTTCAACTTGGTTTCAAGACTTAAATAAGTGAACTGAACTTCAGTCAATCCTTTCTTTTAGTAACCTTTACTTTATTTATTTTATTTTTGCGGAATCAATCTTTCTTTTAGTAAACTTTGTTTAAATTCTGCATACATTATTACCTAATTACAATTACTTCATTTATACAATATTATTATATATAAGTTTAGTTAAAACACACATTCAAATATTTACATAATCTCAAAGATTTATTTTGTAAACAGACCAAGTCTCACTGTCTCAACACATGGATGGCATGTAATACATTATATTAAGTTTACTAGTATAAAGAATGTATTACATGCCATCCATGTGTTGAGACAGTGTAATATGTGTGTTTTAGCTAAAAATAAAATAAAAATTAGGAATTATAATGTATTATGTATCATAAATTATTTGAGTAATATTGTATAAATGAAGTAATTGTAATTAGGTAATATAGTATGCAGAAATGAAGTAAAGTGTACTAAAAGAAAGGATTGACTGAAGTTCAGTTCACTTATTTACTCTGTGTAACATTTAAGTCTTGAAACTGAGTTGAAGTTACTTAAATTTATCTGAAATTAAATTTACTTAAAAAAAGCAAATGCAGAAAGATGCAAAACTTATTTAAAGTAAATTTTACTCATCATTTTTTTCAGTGTACTTGGATGCATGTACAGTATTCAGTGCTGTCCCATAATATAGTCTTCACAAGCGTATGAATACTGATACACTGATACACACATCACCACACACCACAGCAGTGATACATGAGGTTAGCACGTCTCACAACAGACACAACAGGCAAGCAGAAACACAGGACACTCAGGACTCCTCACCCAGAACATGCAGGACAGGCAGACCCAGGTCCTGGCCCGTCCAGCCAGAGCCGCCGGCAGCCCCAGAGAGCAGGACGGCATCCTGAAGAGATCCTCCCTCCTCCTCCAGCAGCAGCAGGGCAATTCTTACAAAAATTCCCAAAATACAGTATTCCAGCCTGTGCTGCCACTAACAGCTCAGCTCCATCCCTTCAGTAATCAGGACAGAGAGAGAGAGAGAGAGAGAGAGAGAGAGGCTGCAGCGAGACTTTCTCTCCTCCACACTCCTCCACTCCTCTCTTGCTCTTTCTCTCTCGGGGTCAGGCATGCTTGACTTTCTCCAGGCAAAAAGAGAGAGAGAGAGGGAGAGAAGGATAGAGAGAGAGAGATGGAGAGAGGGGGTACTGTCTGGCTCTTATTTCCCTAACAAGCCCCCTTCCCTCGTTTCTGTAGCCCCTCCCTCGCTTCTCTCCTTCTTGTACCCCCCTCTTTTACTTCGTATTTACCCTTCCACTGCTTTATATACTCTCTATATATTTTCTCATCCTCTCTCTCTCTCTCTCTCTCTCTCTCTCTCGCTCTCCCTCTCTCTCTTTCGTTCTCCTGTACGCCTGCTCGCTCATGTCTTCACTAACATGACTTAAATTTTTCATCGACTTTCTCCTCTCCTTTTTTCCTCAATTTATCTCTCTCTCTCTATCTCTCTCTCTCTCTCTCTCTCTCTCTTCCTAAGCTTCTACTGTTGAAACATCTCATCTCTCATCTCGGAAAGGCTAAAAGTAACCAGTCTCAGAGAGATTTGAGAAAGAACAGGGTGAACATCAGCATCTCACAAACCTGACCCAGATAACACCAGACAAAACACGCCAAAACAATAGAGCAGAATGATTTAGCTTTAGAGGAAAGTGTCGAATCCCCAGCTCTGAATCATCAGCCAACAGACAAAGCGTATAAACAAGAATTGTAATCTAGTGCATAAAAAGTAGGACATATTTTGAATGGGTTCATCTTAAATCTCTGGTAAGTGATTGTCAAGCTTTAAAGTGTTTTAAAATAATGTTCAATTATCTAAATACATAATTGAAATTCAATTATTTCCAGCTCTGTGATGAAGTGTTGGAGTAACGGGCTATCTAGGCTTCAAGAAGTTAGTTAGCAGGCTAAACACAACAGTAAAGACCCTTTATCAGCTAAGTCAGGCTTAAATCCAGAGGTGTAATGAAGTACATTACAATACTTAAGTAGAAATGTTGGTTTTCTATACTATACTTTACTGGAGTAATTATTTTTACATTTTTTACACAATTACCTGAACTTTCTACTCCTTACATTTAATAAAAACAGCCTTGTTACTCCTATTTTATTTCAGCTAGTTTTCATTCTGGCTTCTCTTCATTCAATAAAACGCCTATCCAGATAAATCTCTCCATCCAGATAGAGTGAATCTGATTGTGATTGGATGTAGAGAAGGGATGAAGAGACATATACCATTCCCACTCCCTATTAGTTTATACTGTGATGCAGAGCTTTCAGATCTCAAATCATAATGCAAAGAAAACAAGTTCATATTCATAAAGTTTTAAGTGTTCAGAAATCAATATTTGGTGGAATAACCCTGGTGGTTTTTAATCACAGTTTTTTCATGCATCTTGGCATCGTGTTCTCCTCCACCAGTCTTACACACTGCTTTTGGGTAACTTTATGCTGCTTTACTCCTGGTGCAAAAATTCAAGCAGTTCAGTTTGGTGGTTTGATGGTTTGTGATCATCCATCTTCCTCTTGATTATATTCCAGAGGATTTCAATTTAGTAAAATCAAAGAAACTCATCTTTTTTAAGTGCTCTCTTATTTTTTTCAATTTCTAATCTTTCTTCCTGGCAAAGTCAGGTGTGTGAGGTCTGACACACTGACCTGTCCACCTCAACATCTCCATCTTCCAGCAAGAGCTGCTCAGAGTGGATCCTCTGTCTCTACAGAAAACACACATCGCCCTGTAACAGCTCTCCCGGGATAACCCCACCTCAGAAACCACACGCGTTCAATAATACTCCATATATCTCCTCTCTCACACTCTCAGACAAACTATCTCTCGCCCGGTGGATCGGATTTTCATTGTGATTAATCATAATCTCTTAGGTGGCCAATCACACTTTCAGAGTCCTCTGCTTGTGATCTTTCATGTAAGCACTAAGCAGATTTGTGGGGCACTTCTACTCGCTCTTAATTCAATAAAGTGCTTTACATAATTCAATTTCACATCTAATGTTGTCTCTTTCCATTAGATAACCCTCATAAAGAGCTGTTAAATAACAGAAGTGCATATCACAACAATAAAAGTTACAAATGCACCATTTAATAATACACAAGTTAACATCATCCAGTAAAACTGGTTAAACTTTACAATAAAAGTACACTGATTAAAAGGACTTACAATAATTACTTAATCATTAAGCAATGCCTTTAATAATGAATAATTAATTGACACTACTTTAAATAGTATTAAGTAATGCATTAAAAACATTAATACAACTATAAATACAAAACAACATTTGAATTTAAAACCAACAAAAGAAGGAAACATTCACAAAATTCTTGTATAAATGTTTTGTATTATCAACATATCATTTATACTAGTCTAGTACAACATCATATTAACCATGTAAAACAGCAATCATCTCACAACCACTTAGCAACACCATAGCAACCATCTGGGAAGCTGATACCACAGCAAACACCCAACAAACACCACAGCAAACAATTCAAAGCCCAATAGCAACACCACAGCAACCACTTGTAAGGCCAAAGCATCAACCTGCAACACTGCTGCAAAACATGTCAAGCACCCACAGCAAAACCACAGGAAGCAGTTAACAACACCACGGAAACCACCTATAATACAATAGTAACCACACAGCAACAGCCTAGCAACTGCCAGGAACTGGAATCCACTTTATCCAAGATTTCACAACATTACTCATGAATTAAGAAGGTTATTAAACATTTAGTACTACTTAATAATGTCTTAATTAGTATCAATCAGACATTAATTAACCATTTGGCAGTGTTTATTTTTACCATATGTTCAGTTAATGTACTCTTGTTTTAATAGTGTACATAATAGTTTAAAAGTGTTTTAATAAATCCTACAAAACAATGAATCATTCATTAATAATTCATGCTATAAAGTATTTATATCAATATGAATAAAATAAAGAGTGGTAAAGCTGTTGATAGTAATAATAATGTAATAATAATGATGATAAAATATCTGAATAATACAGATTATTCAGATACTCTCTACTGTAATGATGGAGCTGAAAGCATCTGACTGCATGTTTGTGATTATTATGCTGTAGGCTGTGGAAAATGATAAAGCTGAGGTAAGGTATTCGGTTTGTGGTCCGTTTGTCCACGTGTGTGTGTGTGTGTGTGTGTGTGTGTGTGTCTGCCACGAAATATGAAACAGGCTATTGTGCTCCACACCTCCCTCAGAGCTGATCAGGATTCCACTCGTTTTTGCCCTCCTTTCTCCAGCATCGGCCGCTGAGAATCACTCATAAACCCAACAGCCCCCCCTAGTGGACGTTACTGAGCCAATGATCACAATCACACACCGCCACTAATGAACTGCTGAGACCCAATCAGAACCAGCAGCATCACTGACACTACTGTACTGCTGAAACCCACCAATCAGAACCAGCAGCATCACTGACACTACTGTACTGCTGAAACCCACCAATCAGAACCAGCAGCATCACTGACACTACTGTACTGCTGAGACCCAATCAGAACCAGCGGCATCACTGACACCACTGTACTGCTGAGACCCAATCAGAACCAGCGGCATCACTGACACTACTGAACTGCTGAGACCCAATCAGAACCAGCGGCATCATATTGTTATGTAGTTGCTATAGCTCTGCAGTTAATATGGTATTGAAAACTGGTAGCTATTGCACTGCTACTGTGTCCCAGGTGGTTGCTATATTGTTGCAAAAGTGCTTCCCAGGTGGTTGCTGTGGTGTTGCTTAGCCTTTGTTGAATGTTTGCTGTGGTATTGCTACATAGTTGCTATAGCTTCCCCGGGGGGTTGTATTGGTATTGATAACTGGTAGCTATTGCATGTCTTTTGTATCCCAGGTGGTTGCTTTGGTGTTGCTAGTTGATAGCTACTGTTACGTAGTTGCTATAGCTTCCCTGGTGGCTGCTATGGTGTTGCTAGTTGATAGCTACAAGTTGATAGGTACAGGTGGTTGCTATAGTTTTGAAAATTGGTACGTATTGTATTTCTATGGTATCCCAGTTGGCTGGGACGTTTGCTGTGGTATTGCTACAGGGTTGCTAAAGCTTCCTAGGTGGTTGGTATGGGGTTGCTATTGGGTAGCTATTGCAATTATGTGGTATCCCAGGTGGTTGCTATGGAGCTCCTTAGTGTTTGTGAGTTGGCTGCTGTGGTGTTAATAAGAATTTTGCTGTGATTATTTACAGGTGGTTGCTTAATTGTCACTAGGTGGTTGCTATGGTGTTGTTATGGTGCTGCTTAACAACTAAGAACTTTTGATATGCCAGTGTAGAAGGTTGAGGGAATGTAAAGTATGCATTAATCCCAGCAGAGCTGCAAAGCAGCAGGATGAGCGCTGTGTTTGTATGTCTGCAGGTCACTCTCAGACGTTTGGTCGGATATCTGCAGGATGTTTCTGTGGTAACGGGGTTACCAGGGCTGGAATAAAAGTATCCAGGCTGCTGCTGTTGTCTGTGCAGCGGTGATACGGGCAGATAAAGGAAGAGCTCGTTCATCACATGATGTTCAAGACTAAAGCATTTCTCCTTGGCTGTCAGCAGGGAGCACAGCACGGGCTAATTTATGAGCGACCGGGACATTAGTGAAATGAGTGGAGAGGGCGACAGGTCCTCCAGCGTAATGGCTACCAGGGAGAGATGCATGCTGGGAGCATTCAAAGTGTTCTTGGTTGGGGAAAGGAGAGATTAATTCTGGGGTTAAAGACAAAAGGAATTCAGGGGATGCAGGGATTGTTTCTCTCTTTACCAAACTTCACGTCCCTACCTGCTTAACTCCAACCTCTAGACCAGGAAATACCCCAGGATGGGATGCTCTCAGGTCCAATCACATTTATCTTTTATTTTTGAGTGTAACCCTTCCCCTAGAATAGAGTTATATACTCTATGGAAGGAAATGAAAATTAAAATGCATGAAATCATCCCTCTAAGAATTGGGGAACCCTTCAAGCACCCGATCCAGATATAGCTATAATAACAGTGGAGCTCTAAAGTTCAGCAACCTAACTGCTGCTGCTGATTACTTGTTAACTTTAGGATGTGTTTTATCATCTTTATGTCTTAAGAAAGAAGGCATGGAATGAAGTAATTAATTCCTCTATTCCTCTGTAGTTTCAGCAGCTGATATACGCTTTTATTAGCATTTATTTCATTGGGTTTTTTTGTCTGTCCCACCTTGCCTATTTATCCTGCTGCTGAACTTTCCATGGCCTCCAAGAATGTTTAATTTGCTGTCTATAACTAAATTCAACACAACCGTGGCCTTTAAACATTCTAGGCATAACCAGTTTAATAAAACACTGCTTGTTCATCTACTTGCAAGCACAAATCAGCAAAAAACAAAGTCCTACTCATGTGTACACTGTATTTTTTTTATTGCTTTGCCTAATAATTATACTTTGAATGTTATGGTCAGGTAAATAAAATAGATTTAAGTCAAGTCTTCTAATCTGTAAAATACAGATTTTAAATACTGTTTAGTAGTAAAATTTATTAAGCAGCTCAGAAAATGATGCTTGCTCTTACAGCCTACAACATAAAACTCAAAGATCTCCGTTTGAATGTACATGTGCCCACAAATGTTCATGCTATTTAAAATAGTTGAATACATAAAACTTATTTGGGGGTTTACAATGTATTGTGTGCCCAACATCCCACCACAGTAGAGGTCGAAAAAGGCATGACACTTCCCAGATGCCCAAGACCCGATGGGAGTCCAACTGGGAACCAGAATGGTTTGCTCCCATGTTGGTCCCTCATATGAGTGGGTCCAACAATGATGGGTCCCTACTGGGTCAATGATGGGACCAGGATGGGACTCCATATGATTTAAACTTAGCACTTGGGGCCTAGATAGGATTAATGTGGGATTATTAAGGTAGGCTGTAGTGATGGAGCCCATTTAGGAAGCCCAACTGGGTCCGTGTAACACACATGTGCAAAGGCAATAGAGCCCATTCCCACCTGAACCCACCTGGCCATTATTCCCACCATGTGATCCCATTCCAGTCAGATTAATGCGGAGTATTTGTACAGTAGCAGTTCTGTTCAGACAGGGAATCTCATGTATGAATCTACAGTATGAAGCACTACAGCTAGAGAGTGAGATAGAGACGGATGAAGAGGCAGAACTCTGAGCTCCATCACTCTGCTCCTGTCTGGCTGGAGCGTTGGCAGCTGTCCCTTCCCTGGCTGGGGTGAGTAAAGTTGCCAGAGGTGAAGCTCAGGTCATACTGAGAGGAGTCTGACTCTCGCTGAGCTACATGAGAACACAGCGCACCAGCTAACAAGCTCCACAAACACTCGCACCACTCGCACCACTCTCACTGCCGTCCTCACGCTCAGTGTGCACCAGCGTCAGCAATTATCAACTCATTACAATCCGGCCTGAAATATTACTTTCATCATCCAGCCAGGGGAGTCCTGGAGCACGTAGACAGATCTAGTTATAAGATTTATCAAAATTATCCCGTGAATCATCACCCACACATTTATGACGATGTATTCTCTGCCACTCATATGCAGTTCCTGAATCAGTTTCTCTGATTTTGCTATTTATAGGTTTGTGTTAGAGCAAAATGAACATTGTTGTTTTATTCTATAAACTACAGACAACGTTTCTCCCAAATTCCAAATAAAAATATTCTCATTTAGAGCATTTATTTACAGAAAATGAGAAATGGCTGAAATAACAAAAAAGATGCAGAGCTTTCAGACCTCAAATAATGCAAAGAGAACAAGTTCATATTCATAAAGTTTTAAGAGTTCAGAAATCAATATTTGATGAAATAACCCTGGTTGGTTTTTAATCACAGTTTTTTTAATGCATCTTGGTTTCATGCACGTTCTCCTCCACCAGTCTTACACAATATTCCAGAGCTGTACCATATTTTACGGCTTATAAGGCATACCACATTATTATAAGGTACACTATCAGTAATTGTGTATTTTCTGGTCTATTTTCATATTATAAGTAAAAAATAATGTTCTTAAAATTCTTAAAAAAAGAAAACATTTTCTTTCAAAGTCAAACGAGTGCTGGATGTTTATCCACACAGGTTTCTCTCCTAAAAACTGTTTACTTAAGGGTAGAATCAGCCAATCAGATGCTATAACGCCTCTATTTGCTTTATACCGAGTCAGTATAATGTTTAGTATAAGGTCAGATGCTTGCAAGGAAATGAAGACACTTGGAAGATTGGAAGGTTCTAACTTGTTAATAATAGGTGACTTGCTTTGTGTTGTGCCCACTAGATAGAAGTGATGGACTACAATGATTTTTGATCCCCCTCTTCTGATTGGTTAAAAAAGTAAACTAAAAAAAGTAACTTTGCTTTTACTGAGATTTTAGGCATATGGTGGTGTGTTTTTATACAAAATATATCAAAGTTTTCCCCTTCAAAAAAATCTCAGCATATCGCTTTGTGTAGAGTATCACAATATATCACAATATATTGAATCGTAACTGCTGTATAGTGTATCATGGATAAGTCCTTGCTAATACACAAACCTATATCCATATTAAGGGTTAAAATGTTTCTGGCCATGATGGATAAAGTAGATTTCTGACAGTCACTTATCTGTTCACATGGACATTTCTTGCCAGATGCCACTAGTCACAATCATTACTACCCACTGCACTGTCCACTATGGGTTGTAATGCTACAATGATGTATTTCTGGTATACACAACACTGTCGATTAAAGAATTGTTGAATAAAAAATGAAATGTCACATTTCTCTGGCACCCACTATTAGGCCTCGCTCGAACTCTGATAATTCCACTATTCAAACCTACTCACAAGATAACACCTCACAACTTATGTAGATGAATTTCAGAATGCCATGTCAGGGTATAATGTAGGTCTCTGTTTAAATGTATTTCTACTGCAGGAAGACTGAGAGGAAAACGCTTTAGTCAGGGCACGGTGGGGTAAAAGCAGGTGAGCTCAAACGTCCTGCGAGACAAGATTCCCCACTCTGCCAGAAGTTTACCATCAAAAATTAAGGAGTGTTCCAGAAGTAGAGCACACATCCTGCAAGCCATGTGTGAAAACTGTTTAACAGAGCAACACGTTTTCTCTCTGCGCTAACTCTACTAATATTCTGAAAGTGATGTACGTGATTAGCATGTCAAATTTTAACGTAACATGCCTGTTAATACAGCTCTGGAAAAAAAAATAAGAGAGCACTTAAAAATTATGAGTTTCTTTGATTTTACCTAATTGAAAACCACTGGAATATAATCAAGAGGAAGATCAAGCCATCAAACCACCAAATTGAACTGCTTGAATTTTTACACCAGGAGTAAAGCAGCATAAAGTTATCCAAAAGCAGTGTGTAAGACTGGTGGAGGAGAAAGAACATGATGCCAAGATGCATGAAAAAAAACTGTGATTAAAAACCACCAGGGTTATTCTGGTTTTCTTTGCAGTTGAGCCACTTCTCATTGTATGCAAATAAATGCTCTAAATGAGAATATTTTTATTTGGAATTATTATAGGGAAAAATGTTGTCTGTAGTTTATAGAACAAAACAACAATGTTCATTTTACTCAAACTTAAACCTATAAATAGCAAAATCTGAGAAACTGATTCAGAACCCGAAGTGCTCTCTTAATTTTTTTCAGAGCTGTATATCTTGTCTTGTCTTGTTATGTCTTGTCTGCAAATCATCCATCTGCATCCCTGCCAATTTCTTTGGCCTATATTTGCCAGAACGTCCCTCAGTCTGAAATCCACCATGGTGCAAATGGTTGCAGTGGTTCTGACTGTAGTGTTCTCACACGACAAAACCCTGCGAAAGCAAAAGCTCTCAGCCTGAACGAAGAGCCCTCAGTAAAGGGGGGGGTTTTGGGGGAGAAAGAAAGGAGAGAGAGAGTTGGGAGCCAGGGATCAGAAAAAAGAAAGAAAAAAAGGACGTGTCATAAACGAGCAGCGGATGAGCGCAGGCTGAAGACGGCTGTGTGCCGGCTGTGCTCGGGGGCTGAATGGAAAGCGCTTGGTTGGGGGGGTTAGTAGCGGGAGCTGAGAAAGCCTCGGTGAGGTACGTGAGCTGGGAGAGATAGAGAATTGGGGGGGATGGGAGAGAGAGAGAGAGAGAGAGAGAGAAAGAGAAAAGCGAGAGTTCTGCGGCAATGGTGGGGGGGGTCTGCAGCAGACATCGGGAAAAGCGCCGAGGTACGTAATGAGCAGACCAATCACAACTTGACCCCTACTCTCACCACCCCCCCTGTTCCCCGTTCCCCGTTCACCATGCACCTCGCACGGGGCACCAGCAGTTAGCCAGCACCAGCGATGCCCTCATGGTTATCGGTTATGATCATCTGAGCATGTCCTTAGGCTGAATCGTTTCATAAAAAATAAAAAAAAATATTCAAAAGCCGTGCCACCAAAAGCAACCAATTAGAGCTGAAGGCACCAGCGAGCACCCTCGGGCTGGTCCGCACCACGGAAAAAAATGATGATGGAACTGGTGGTAATTTGGGATTAGCCTGAGGGTTGTGTTTAATCCTTAAGAGAAAGGCTTTGGAAAAAGGAAAAACGTAAAAAGGGGAAAATGGAGAAAGAGAAAAACTGAAAAATGTGCAGAGACGTAGCGAAGCACGATGACTGTAACGATGCACTTCTGATGATTTGATTGATTCGGGCATCCAGCACATCCAGCATGACTGCTCTTCAAACACTGTGCTGATGAGGCACTGTCGCAGCATCGAATCATATCATATCATATCAAATCAACTCTCTCGAAATGTCAAGAAAATCATAAAGGGCTTAGACTGGTTACATGGATGCACACCTGAGAGAGCGTTTAGCGAGTACAGGTAAGAGATTGGGAAATTTCCAATGAGCGTAATAATAGAATAGAGATTGATCAGTCTGACACTAAACGTAAAGTAAAGGTGACCCTCATATATATGCATGTGTGTGTGTGTATATGTGTGTATGTATGTGTGTGTATGAGTGTGTGTGTGTTAGTGTATATGTGAGTGTATGCATATGTGAGTGATGACTGGTTTTCCATGGTAAAAAAAAAAAAAAACGCCGGTCCATACGCAGCCTTACCTTATCCCTCCTAGCTGCTCTCAAAGGGAAAAAGCATGAAAACAGGAACTTTCCCCAGCTAATAACCGCCGCTAGACACCAATTCAGCCGGGCCATGGCGGCGTCTTTCGGTCAGACGTCCTCCGTCCCCTTCCTGATCCAGTCCAGGTAAATCCAGTAGCGACGTCTTGGCAAGAGGACCAGCCCCCTCTTAGCCTGTTTCCCTGGCTGTGCTCATGCAGAATGCAGAACGCCACTTACAGCATCGCCAGTCCCATACCCAGGAGAGAGAGAGAGAAGGATGGAGGGATGGAGAGAGAGAGAGAAAGCAAAAGAGAGAGAGAGCCAGCGACAATGCACGGTCCTCTCGCAAGCAGCCAGGATCTCCTCCTTATTCTTATCCTTCTCCTGCTGCTGCTGCTGCTCGCTCCTCACTCGCACGGCTTGCACTATAGCTCACTGCGAGGATGCTGCAAGCCTGCAACACACACTCCTCGCTCAGAAAAAAAAAAGTGGAGGAGGGGGAGAGGATGGAGAGAGACACGGAGAGTGTCTCACAGAGAGAGAGAGAAAGAGAGAACAGCAAAGAAGAGAAGAGAAGAAACGAGGGAAATCGAGTGGAAGGGGAAAGCTGGGAAATTGCAAATGAGAGAAGAGGAAAAAGAGACAGAGAGGAGCAATGATGAACGAAAAGAAGGAGATCATGCAAAGAAAAGGGGGATGAAAGGACAGAAAGAGGGACAGAAAGAGGGACACAGAGGACGAACGAGACTAAGCGTAAAAAAAGAGAGAGAGAGGGAGAGAGAGAGAGAGAAAAGAAAATAGAGAGAGAGGGGGGGATAGTGATTAAAAGAAAAACAGCCCCTGAAATCAAAGCAGACGTATAGAGTAAGAGCGTGCGTAATCACACACACACACACATTCACACGCTGTCACACACACTATCACACACTATCACACTCGCACATGCATGCATGCAAACACACACACATATATTTTAGAGAAGGAGGGATGAGAGAGAAAGAGAGAGAGAGAGAGAGAGGTACAGAGGGAATGAGGTACAGAGAGAATTCAGCACACAGCACACAAAGTGGGTCGACGCTACGCTGGCTATGCCATGTATATGAGCTGAACAGTGTGTGTGTTAGTGTGTGTGTGTGTCGCCTGTGTGTGTGTGTGTGTGGGGGGGGGGGTGTCGCATGTGTGTGTGTGTGTATGCTGTGATTAGCGCTGTAGCGTCAAACGCTGCCTGTCCAACTGCAGGTGCACCGCACCACTGCAGAGTCGCTACGGTTCACTAAGAAACCCATTCTCACTCTGCACAGACACAGAGAGAGAGAGAGAGAGAGAGAGAGAGGAGGCGGGAGATGAGGAGAGCGAGTGAGAGACATTAGTGTAGAGAAGAGAGGGAGACAGAATGCAAGCGAGCGAGAGAGAACGAGGAGAAGGCATGGAGAGCAAGAATAAGAAAAAGGGGGGAGAGAAAGCGTGAGTGTGAGAGAGGGGGAGAAAGATGGGGAGAACCAGAATAAGAAAGGAAATGATAGAGAAAATTAGTAAGAGGGAGAGAGAAAGGGAAGAAGGCGAAAGATGTGAGTGAGAGAAGGATGGTGGGAGAAGGATGACGGAGAGAGCAAGAACAAGAGAAAGGGAGATGGAAAGAGAAATTAAGAAAAATAGAGAGGGAACGATAGAGGAAGAAAGAAAGATAGAACAGAAAAGAATGGAAAAAATTTAAATGAAAAAGCAAGAAAGAGAGAATAATTGAGAAAATAAAAAAGAAAAGAGTTTGAAGGCCAGAGAGAGTGAGAGAAAAAAAGAGAGTGAGAGAGAAAAAAAGATAAAGATAGAAAGATAATTATAGAGAGAATAAGAATAAAAAAGAGGCAGAACAGAAAGAGAAAGGGTGAGAGAGAGAAAAGGGAGAATGAAAGGTGAGGGAAAGAAAAGATAGAGAGAGAGGGAAGATGTGAATAAGAAAGAGAGGGGGCGAGAGAGAGAGCAAAAGCGAGAGCAAAAGAGAAAGAGAAGAAAGCAAAATGAAAGAAAGAGAGAAGAACGAAAGGAGAGTAAATAAAAGAAATAGGGGTGAAAGAGAAAGTGGGAGAGCAGCAAGAGAAATAGAAGGATGGAGAGAGAAAAGTTCAGGAAAGCAAGGAAAAAAAGAGAGGGGGAGAGAGAGAGAGCAAAAGCGAGAGCAAAACAGAAATAAGAAAGCAAAAAGGAAGAAAGAGAGAAGAATGAGAAAGAGGGAAAATTGAGAGAGCAAAAGAAGGATGAAGGGAGAGGGAAGATTTGGAAAATGGGTGAGAGAGATTAGTGTTGAGCACACCAAGAGGGTGCAGAGAAAGAGAGAGAAAAGGATGGAGAGAGGCAAGAGGGGGAAAGAGGAATAAGACAGAAAGGGGGAGAAGGATCAGAAGCAAGAGCAACGGAGAAAGAGAAGAAAGCAAAAGGGAAAAAAGAGAAAAGAATGAAGGGAGAATGAGAAAGAGGGGAAACTCTGAGAGCAAGAGAGAGAAAATGTGTGAGAGAGAGAGATCAGTGTAGAGCAGAGCAAGAGGGTGGAGAGAGAGAGAGAGAGAGAGAGAGAAGGATGAAGAGAGAGGGAAGATGGGGAAAGAATGAAAGAATGAATAAGACAGAGAGGGGAGAGAAAGATCAAAACCAAGAGCAAGACTGCGTAATGGTTTTGCATTTATTCTAATCCCCCCATTCTGCATCATCACCACAGCACCCGTCTATACTGAGGCTATGAGCTTTCCCTCACACATGTACTCAAGGGGTCCTTCATCATCATCATCATCATCCTCATCATCATCATCATCCTCATCCTCATCATCATCCTCATCATCCTCATCATCCTCATCATCCTCCTCATCATCATCATCATCATCATCATCCTCATCATCCTCATCATCATCATCCTCATCATCATCATCATCATCATCATCATCCTCATCATCCTCATCATCATCATCCTCATCATCCTCATCATCATCATCCTCATCATCATCATCATCCTCATCATCCTCATCATCCTCATCATCATCATCATCATCCTCATCATCCTCATCATCCTCACAGAGTTCTCCTGCTCTCCTCACAGCTGGACCACAGCTTCACCCCTCCCTCACTGAGACCCTCTGCTGTTTACTGGCCCACAATAGCAGAGGTGGAAAATAATTAATTACATTTACTTAAGTTACTATAATTGAGTAGATTTTATGAGTAATTTGTAATTTTTAAAGTAGTTTTTAAAATAGGTCTTTTTACTTTTACTCAAGTACATTTTGACACAAGTAATTTACTTTGCTCCCCGTTACTGAGTAAAAAATAAAATGCTGGGGGAAAAATAATTTGTCTGAATTAAAAGAAATTGGCACAGATGCATGTAAATAGCAGTTAAAGCAGAGCAATGGAAGGTTAAAAAATAATAATGAACTGTAAAACTATAAAAAATACAGTTTATAGTCACCTATTTTACCATAACCTTTTAATAGTAAAGAAAAAAATGGATCATAGAAACTTTTACCACTTGTTTTATGGGGTGGTCTGAACAAATACTGCCTGAAAGATCCAAATTATTATGTAACTTTTACTCAAAGTACAATTTAAATTGAGTACTTTTTACTTTTACTCAAATAGATTTTTAGATGGGTACTTTTACTTTTACTTGAGTAGAACTTTAGCAAAGTAAATGTAATTTTACTCAATTACAATTTTTCAGTACTTTTTCCACCTCTGCACAATAGTCAGTCGTTCTTTTTCCGCCTGTCAGAAAGTGAGCGTCTGTCTGTGCACTGGTCAGCAGATGCTCATGTAGACATTTCTATAGCAGCAGGAATAAGTCACGCTCACGCAGCCGCCTGCTGTACAAACCTCCAACAAATCACCCCAGCGTGACTCCCTCACCTTCCCCACACACTGGACCCGCTCGCTCTCATACACTCGCTGACATACGCCCGTAATTTGCATTGTAGATGTGCATCGATTGGACTGGGGAGATGAAGAGTGTGAGGCCGGACGGGTGCTGGAATCTCTTTCAGCAAATAAAAAGGGATTACTGAAGCTCTTTATGAGAGTAAAATTATTTATATAGCATTATGTACACTAGCAGTCAAAAGTTATAAGAAACCCTGATTTTTTTTTTCCTGTTATTTTTGCCATTTAACCCTAAAAAAATAACCTTAACCATCATTAGTAACGATAGGTATACACTGTATAACAAGTTTTGGAACCCTCCTTTAATTGTACAACATACAACACAACAAATAAAAAAGGTACTGATTCAAACTGGTTCGAATCCCGGTCATGCAGCTTGTCATCAGCTGCCGGAGCCCTGAGAGAGCACAATTGCACTCTAAGATTAAGATTAACATGAATAAGGACTGAGTCTCAGTTTCAGCAGAAGAGAAGAATTAGAATTAGAGTTATTCTGAAATCAGAAGAACTGCAGTAATAAAGTCATTGATAAATTAATATACAGTAATAAGAAAGCTAGAATCTTCTGAAATGTCATGAAATCACTAATACAAATCTCTTATAATGAAGGCAAGCGTGCATGCATGCATGCAGGCACTTCATGACTCTGAGCACTGTTCAATTTCTCAATGTGTTATGCAGCATTTTGAGAGTATTACATTAAATTAAAGCCATATGGATCATATCAATCACAGGTGACTGATGTGATTTATAAAATAGTAAGTACAATCCAGACATTTCCAATCTTTTCATAAACAAACTAATGTTAAGGTTAAGTTAGCTCAGCTAATGCTAAAATACTATCCGAGCCCTGTTTGTGATCTGTATTCACCTGATACTCTATTAATATTTTAAGATCAGATAACCAATATTTTAACACATATTATTAACAACTATAATGTTATTATGTTGATAGCCAGTGTTGTGTACAACAGGGTTCAACTTTTCCATGGAATGAGCTGCTATCACTCTCCCACAATGCACCACAGATCGGATTAATCACAGCATGACTCATCTTCACAGCCAGCCCTTCCTTTCTCCCACAAAGCTCCATTCACCATTATCTCTCTGTCTGTCTTCCCCTCTTTCTCTACCTTCCTTTTGTTTTTATGTCAATGACAAGGTCAAGCGCACAGACATGAATACCTGTCAGATCAACTCTAGACAAACTCCAGCTCATCTTCAGCTCATCTTTAGCACAGCCGCTGTCTGTCCTCACCTGCTCCTCTACGGGTGGAGTTTATAAACAACACCAACAACAACGTGACCCAGAGACCTAATAATGCAACAATCAATCCGGACACATTTGTAGGGATTAGCGGCGTTAGCTTTGATGAGCTGCTGACTCATGGAGGAGCGTGCCGAGTGAGAGAGAGAGACAGAGTGATTGCTATCTTACACCCGGTCCACAGTTTATTTTCATGCCTTGCACCTGCCCTGTTAATATAGTATCAGAGTTTAGGAATATATCTGCACTGATTGGGGTGGTGGTCTGGAAGTGAGGTGTGTTCAGATAAATATATAGAGTTTTTTTTTTTTAGTATTTCAGTGTCAACAAGCCCAACCCACCCCATAAACTTTACATTTATTGCAACTCTTTTTAAATAATTACAACATAGAACACTGTTATTAATATCTTATTCATTTATTTTATTCTATTTTTTTATTATTTATTTATATGATTTACTTTTGCAAGTAAGATATGTTAATATATATATATATATATATTTGTACATGTATTGTTATGTTTTTTTTTTTTTTTACCTTTTGTAACTTTAACTTCTTGTTTCATTGCTTTGGCAAAAGTTGATAATTGCAATTCATGCCAATAAAGCTTTTTTTTATTGAAAAAAAAAAGAAAAAATGAGAGAGAGAGAGAGAGAGAGAGAGCGAAAGAGAGTCACAAAGAGAGAGAGAGTCAGAAGGAGAGAGAGAGAGAGAGAGAGAGAGAGAGAGAGAGTCAGTGGCAGGCTCATCATTGTGGTGAGGTAGAATCCCTGTGGACAGATCTGATCTGAGTGTACTTAGAGTGGAGATCTATGAGAGATGATGTTTCATGATGACTGCCAGGGGGACTGTCCTACCGTGCTGTGTTTCACACATGCACACACACACACACACACACACACACACACACACACTCGCCCATTGTCTTATACAAGGCACAAGGGAGTAAATATTGGTCCCCCCACAGTAAGAAGGTACACATTCAACACACATAAGTGACCTTTAACTGAAGTACAGTATAAAGATTCACTGGTGGTTCAGAAACATTAGTATGAGCCTCAAAGATTTAAGCCATTATCATTAAAAAAAATGCCAAATTATGTGAATAAAATAATTGAACGTATTTTGTTAGCCTAAGAAAACTGCCACCCTTTTTATGTAAATGACTTACAGATACTTCATTGTGTTACTTCAATAGAAATGTTGGTTATCTATTCTATTTTTCAGACTTTTTACTTCTGCTCCTTACATTTTAATAAACCAAGTAGTCCAGTGGACTAAGACACTAAGGCACTGCCATTATGATCAGGAGATTGCTACAGATTCGAATCCCGGTCATGCAGCTTGCTATCAGCTGCCGGAGCCCTGAGAGAGTACAGTTGGCCTTGCTCTCTCTGGGTGGGTACAGTACAGTAGATGTTGCTCTTTCCCCCTAGGGTGATGTGGATCAGCACAAGGCTGCGTCTGTGAGCTGATGTATCAGAACCGAGTCGCTGCACTGCTTTCCTCCGAGTGTTAGCGCTGGGATGCTACTCAGTAATGCTACAGCATCAGCAGCAGTTCAAAAAAAGGCAGAGTCTGACTTCGCATGTATTGGAGGAGGCGTGTGCTGGTCTTCTTCACCTGATGAAGACACCTGATGTTGGGGCATCACTAGTGATGGGGGGAGTCCTAACGAGTGAGTTGGGTAATTGGCCGTGTAAATTGGGGATAAAATGGGATAAAATGTAAAAAAATACAAAGGCCACAACTGTTCCATTAACTTCTAGTACAATATTCAGGACAGGAAACTGGATGATTCAGCATCTAGATTTTTTTGGACACCACTGTTCATTCTCAGGCCTCTTTAAACACAGCAGCATTATTGACCTATTGCCTTGTTGTTGAGCACAGTTGCCAGCACTGCACATTATGAAAAAATCCATTACATCCTGGCTTCAGATGTTGTTTAAGATGCACAGAGGAGTAAGTAAATGAAATGTCTCTCAGATCTGTATTTACTGTGGCTCAGATACTTTTGTACTGTGGTAAATTACCCTACAGTTGTGTTTGTTGTTGGTATTGTTGGTATCTTTAAAACATCAGAATGGGCCGTTCCTATGAAAGAAGGAGGCTCTTGACTATCTCACACCCCGTCAACAGTTTATTTTCACGTCTATCTGTTGAAATAATGGCGGAAAAAACACAGGAGCTCCACTGACTGATTAAAACCCTGACAACAGTCAACAGTCAATCATCCAAGTCAAGAGAATCCATTCCTACAGGTGCTCCCAGTGCACTGCATACACCCACACTCATTAAACACATACACACACACACACACACACACACACACACAGACAGACACACCACAGACCACAGACCACAAACTCAACTTTATTCTCAACAATACACAGAATAAAGAATAAAAAAACATTGCTGTTCCCTTAAATGAGCTGCTGGTGTATCTTCAGAGCATGAACAAGAAGGTCAGTTTCCTCTGCTGAGACGCATAAAAGCGCTGTGCTGTTAAGATATGAACACGCCAAAGTCAGAGCTCACCTGGCTCTTAAAAGGAATGTGAGGCAAGTGACACACTGATTGGTTTATTTCAAGCTAAAACCTAAACACACACATAATTTTTGCACCCTCACAATACCAAAGACACAGACGCGCCCTAAATGCAGTTGTTTGATCTGCAATTGACCGAAGCACTGTAGATCGCTAAAATACGACCCCTATACTCTTTGACAGGTGCTTGAAGTCTACCTCGCATAAACTACTCTGACGTAGCCTGATAAACGCAGCACCTGTGCTTCCATATGAAGCTGGATCTGCTCCGCTCAGTGCTTTGGTGCCTGGAGACGGTGATTAATTGGAGTAATTATGTTGAGTGAGGAGTCGTCTCTCCCTTTTATTGATCACCGCAGCCATTTCGGGGATTGAGGGATTCACAAATGTGTGTGCGCAGCAGACAGCCAGGTCATTACTGAGAACTTCTCCCGTTTCTCTGCTCAGGCAGAGAAAAATCTCACTCTACATCCATCCACACTGTCACCAAATACCAGAGCCTGAGCTTCCAGACTACTGGAGGAGCAGTGAAGAGTTTGAAACAACATCTTACTGCACTTGAAGAGCCTCAAACTACATTAAATATAATTAACTACATGAATTGATACTACATGTGTGATATTCATACTCCTCCACCCTCTCCGAAACGACTGAAAACAATAGTATACCCTTGGCTTGGTCGTCAGTAGAGATTTATGGATGGGGCTTACCCCCATATACTATGATGGGTTGCCTGTTTGTAGTTATGATTTGGTACAAAAGCAGTATACACCAAAGCACCAAAGAGTCTCTGAGGGTCAAACATGAGACAAAGGGTTAAAACAAGTGTGTGAAAACATTTTTAAGTGTTTAAAATCAATGTTCCTTAAAGCCACTGGGAACAAACGTTTATATACAGCTCTGGAAAAAACTAAAAGACCACTTAAAATGATTGAAAAAAACATTTTTAAACATCTGGAATATAATAAAAAAGAAGATGGATGATCACAAGCCATCAAACCAAGCTGAACTGCTTGAATTTTTGCACCAGGAGTAAAGCAGCATAAAATTATCCAAAAGCAGTGTGTAAGACTGGTGGAGGAGGAGAACATGATGCCAAGATGCATGAAAACTGTGATTAAAAACCAACCAGAGTTATTCCACCAAATATTGATTTCTGAACTCTTAAAACTTTATGAATATGAACTTGTTTTCTTTAAATTAGTTGAGGCACATTTTTTTCTTATTTCAGCCATTTAATAAATAAATAGCACAATCAGAGAAACTGTTTCAGAAACTGAAGTGGTCTCTTAATCTTTTTTTTCCATCTCCTGACTTGCCACGGACAGTAGGTACAGATCCCTCTTTCAGACAAAGTCTGATGGCTAATCCTGCTGAGGTTCTCAACATAAATGATCAAAATTGCGTATCTTCACCTGTGAAGGGGTGGTGCCAGTCTTTTCGAATGTTTTTCTATTTTTAGAAGAGTAATTAAGCTTTCTGAATACTTGATCTTACAATATATAACACAAAACAATAAACTATCGCAGTGTCTATTATATTAGTTTAATTCAAAACTGTGATGCCCTATAGCTGACGAACAGAATCATTTAGAATCAGACAAAATCAGATGTATCACAGCAGAAGAAACACTGCTTCAAATCGCTGCTTCATGCCTCTCTGGTCCTGCTGAGCGTTTAGAAGTTTAGAAGCTGGATTGAGACGCTTCTTATCCTAGATCTGCAATTAGGACTAACTTCACATGCAGGATTAGCAGCCTGTGAAGCTGATTAAAGCCTCACCTCCCCAAATAAAGCTTTAAGGGAAGCATGGAGCAGTTCTTCAAAAAGGAGAACTGCAGGAGAATGAGCCCAGAATACACTAATCAGGCAAAACATTATGACCACCCCTTTGTTTCTTTATCTGTTAACCATTTTTTTTCAGCTCCACTGAGCAAATAGAATCATTTTGTAGTTGTATAGTAATTGTAAAGCTGAAAAGTATAAAAATTAAACAATAATATATGAGGTGGAGTTGAGTGCTGTAGATCAATGCCAATATACCAATATTACACTGTATAGCACGCACCTCATGTGTATTATTGCGATTTTACCATAGTTTAATTATCGCTGTTTATTGAAAGATTTTAAAGAGTTAAAGAGGAGGAGAAAATAGGATCTGTTCTGCCAGTTAAAATAGTTCCATTTTTGCTCTGTTTGTAGCTGCGTTTGTGCTGTTTGGCTTGTAAGCGCTGCATTGTTGCTAGGTTACCTGTATGCGGCGGAGTAATACATGGAGAGCTTCGGTTATTAGCTTCAGTGCATTACCGGCTGATAACAGCACTCATAGAACTCATAGAGCCTCTTAGCCAATCACATTGCAGGGTTGGAACGAACTGTGGTATAATATAGGATAATGGGTGTAGAAACAATAAGGTAGTCATAATGTTATGCTTGATCAGTGTAAATGGGACTTTGAGGAACATGCACTGTATGCAATGTTACGAAATACAAATATTATAAAATTAAAAGTGGTTGTTCTCTCAAAAAAACACCCTGATCTCCACGATTAGTGACGGCCTAAATCCAGTTACATCCAGGACACAGAGACGCGAGTGCTGCTTGTGCAGCAGGACACTGCCCCAGGACAGCACTGAGCAATTACTAAATAAAAAGTCGCCTTGCCTTGTGACCTTGTCTTGCCTTCAGAGAACAATCATATAATCGATTAAAGCTGAGCACCAGAGAGGACCTTACATGAGAGTACTATGATTGTGACAATACATGATCAGGGTTGCACGATGCATCACATATATTATTATTGTAATATTGACTTAAGGAATAATGTCAGTGCTGTAGGCTGTGATACGTACCAACATTTCAAATGTCATAAGACAGGAACTACCATTTGCGATGTCATATGGAAGATAAACAATGCTGTTCGAGCCATAAAGTAAATAAAATGAAGTCTATGAATGTCTATAGCACATTTAAAAGACAAACCATCACTGATTGGTGGAAACTTCACACTAGACCTCGAGCAGTTTGGACTGTGTGTCTCTCCACTCTTCCTCCAGACTCTGATCCCTTGATTTCCTTAAAATGAAATGTAAAATTTACTGATGATCAGTGATGGTTTGGAGAGTCATGTCTGTCATCTGCTGGTGTTGATCCACTGTGTTTTATTATCAAGTCTAAAGTCAGTGCAGTTTTGTTTTCCCACAAAATCTTACAGCACTTCATATCTTACAGCTTCCCTCTGCTGAAAACTACTTTTATGGAGATGCAGATTTCATTTTCCAGCAGGACTTGGCACACTGCCCACACTGTGTACCAAAAGTACCAATTGGACTGGTCTTATATAATGTTCTAATTTTCTAAGACACTGTTTTTTGGGTTTTCATTGGCTGTAAGCCATTTAAAAAATCAACAATCAAAGAAATAAACGCTTAAAATAGATCACTCTGAGTTTAATACATCTATATAATATATGAGTTTCACATTTTCAACTGAATTAATGATATAAAGTAACTTTTCAATAATGTTTTAACTTTTTGAGATGCAGTATGAGTACTGTACTGTATTTACACAACCTTGTGTACAATCTCTTTAACAGGAAGCCAGAAAAACAGTGTGGTACCAAAACACATAAGGACATTTTGTAAAATTAGGCAGAAATAACTCCTGATATATAATAGAGTTCTTATAAAAGAGTGAGTGATTTAAAAAGAGGCGCAGGATGAAGGAGCGGTCGCTGGCACGCGAGGGGCTTCTTTTCAGCTAAATCTTTTTATCACATATGTGAGGCACAGCAGAGGGAGAAGTAGGCCACAGAAGAGGAAGGAGGAAAAGAAGAAGAGGGAGCAGAGGAGTGAAAGAGAGAGAGAGAGAGAGACAGAGAGGGAGGGGTTCTCAGATTAGCTCCAGCAGCCTGGGTAGTGTCAGGACAGGAGGAACGCTCTGATTGGCCATTTTCTCCCCCAAAAATGAAAATCTGTATGACTGATCTGATATGACTGAGTGTTCTCCATGTGAGTGTTGGTAAAAAGTCTTTCAGAGACTGTAGATATTTCACGATGGACTCCAATATTTACAAATATATTCCTTATCACACATAATACAACATAAAACTATTAATAGAAGACATATTACACAATATAAGATGTTTAAAATGAAACTCTCTATAAACTCTCTCTAAAAAAAAATAAAAACAGGAGGAAACAGCATGATATTGATTTAATACTAATGACAAAATGCCACATATACTATATTTCCTCTTATTTTACTCATGCATTGTTTTCTTTGAAATCAAGGGTATCCCAAAAGAGTTTTTGATAAGAGATTTTGTCTAGAAAAAGCTACTACTTTCTCAAAAAAGCTAGCACTGCGGTTAGCGGCTAATGCTAATACTGCTGCTCCCAGCCTTAGTGCTGGAGAAACTTCACTAAAACCTCAACTTTATAACGCAGTACTTCAGTGGAGTGGCTTTACTGCTTCTTAAAACCTGATTGGTAGAATTCATACATGAGATACACTGACGATTTTTGGGAAAATTTGCCTCACTCTAACGCAAGTCTCGTTATGTCACATGAGCACAGTCATTGTGCAGTGTGAAGAGCTCCCTCTGTGGCTGCATGGTGGTAGTGCAATGTTATTGTCGATCTCTCTTAATGCCTTTATAACTAAAAACTCATATCACACATACAATAAAAATATTATTAATCATTTTCAGCCCTAATAAAGGTAAATATGGAATAAACAAGTTAAAATAAAGAAATAAAAATGAACATTCCTTAAATTCTGAATATGCAGGAGGAGGTTAAAGGAGACAGACAGACTGAAGGGCAGGAATGAGTTATTACTGGTGGAGTCCTGTACACTCCTCCTCCTTCATTCCTCCACCCTGCCCTTCCATTTCCTTTATTGCACCGCCCGTCCCTCCAGCCTGTGTTCTGAATACAGCTCCACTACCACAAGGTCACCCAGCTAGCCATCCTCGCTAATGCCTACCCGGCCTGAACACACACACACACACACACACACACACACACACACACACACACACATTGTAACAGGCATATTACTGTAATCGTTTATGTCACTTACCCCTTGTAGACCCCTTATCTAATAGCTATGACAAAGAACAACTCAAGATATCCCGGTGAAAAAATATATACTTAATTGTACTTAAAACAATATTGATAAAACAGCTGTATGTACTCATTTAAGTATATTAAAAGTACATTAATATTGTGTGTGTGTAATAATAATGTTTTCATCAAATGTTTAAAAAAATTAACTTTGATCATACTTTTTAAAAAGTACAATATAGTGTATTTTTAAAAAGAAGAGACTACTATGAAGTACAATTTTAGTTTAATGTTATTCAATATACTTCTAAAATACTTATTTCCACATATACTTTTGTACATTTTTAGCAAGTGTGTTAAAAACAACTACTGTTATAGTAGTTCACTTAAAGTACAATGTATCATATAAATGTATCATTTAGAAAGTAAATTAAAAAAATATATATTTTTTTTCCAATTGTAAATGAATACTAAGGTGTTGGTATGGTGTCTGTGGTGGTTGCTATGATGTCAGTAAGCACTTGCTAGGTGGTTGCTATGGTGTTTCTAGGTGGTTGCTAAGATGTTGCCAGGTGGTTGCTAAGGTGTGGAACTTTGAAAAAACTCTGCTCTAAAAAAAACACTGAATTTAAAGTTTTGACTGGTACCTTTTTTTTAGATTGTTGTATATAGTGGTTAGGTTTATGTATAATATGTGTTTATATTATACTATTTAGATTGCTCATTTTGATATTTGAGTAACTATAAGGGTTAACGTGATCAGTTTTACATATTTGGTATTAGAAGTCCTGATGTTTGTCTAAGTTGATTTGGTTTCTTACTAATGGTAAATATTATCTATATCAGCTGAATTATTTGGATCATATTTAGAATAATACATTGAAGTAGGGGTTTTAACAAGAGAAAAACAATTTGCTGGTTCGAATCCCGGTCATGCAGCCATCTTTACTGCCTACAACATCCATGCAATCCAACATCCTGTAAAGTGGATTCAATTCAAATTCATTTAATAATTCATTGAATTAAATTCTGAAATTCTACATTTTGCACAGCTCTGCTATTGCTGATGTAACAGAAGGATGCAAATACTTTTTCACAGCCCTGTACAGCGAGTCAGTTTATCAGTTAAATCCATTATTTATCCTGCTTCTTTTCTATTAACAAGCCCCAACAAATTGCATTCCAGAGCTTAGCAACACCTCATTCAGAGCTGCAGTCTTTTGGGAGCGAGAGTGAATTAAAAAGGATGTGTGTGGCCACTGAGATCCACACCACACGTCTATCAAACGGCGCAGTAAACATGCAGACCACCTACTGAGAAGCACAGGAAACACTCCCCTCTGAGACTCTGCTCTCAGACAAGCCAGAGCATGGAGGAGGCGTCAAACGCTTAATCAGATGAGTTGCCAAAAAAACTGTACGTCAATTTTAACGAATTGCTCTTTATCTTTCCGTCAATGGATCTAGGGCTGTAGGGTAAATGGTATTTTTATCCGTATTGCAATTCCTGATAAGATCATAATACATAATAAGATACTGTATGTGGTAATATTGCAAATACCTCAAATTGCATTACTCACGTGCATCAACAGAGGGAGCTCTTCACTTGTGCTTGTGTTTGTTATATAACAAGGCTGGATGTAGAGTGAGGTAGAGCTCCACAGAGAATGCACAAACCAAACTACTTCTTAGTTCTGGGGAAGAAGTTTGAACTAAATTTCGATCTTTATTTAGATGTTATGCACCCCTATTTGGAACCCTTAAGACATCAAAGCATGAGATGAAAATAAATTAATATATATGGTAACTGTTTCCAGTCATTTGTACAATGAAAGCTACGTATGTTTGTTATAATTTATTTCTTAACCAAATTTGGCTGCCTGTCAATTAGGTAACAATTAGGTAAATGAGAAATGAGAAAGGGTTTTGTTCCTACTTTTAGAGAAGAATATTGTGAAGATTGAGTGTTTTTAAAATGACCGAAAGACAAAACAAGAGTGTCATCTTTCATGCATGCACAAAAATACAGCTCAAAAAGAGCAAATACAGCTCTAAACAAAATCAAGAGACCACTTCAGTTTCTGAATCAGTTTCTCTGATTTTGCTATTTATAGGTTTATGTTTGAGTAAAATGAACATTGTTGTTTTATTCTATAAACTACAGACAACATTTCTCCCAAATTAAATAAAAATATCGTCATTAACAGCATTTATTTGGAGAAAATGAAAAATGGTTGAAATTACAAAAACTGTCAGACCTCAAATAATGCAAAGAAAACAAGTTCATATTCATAAAGTTTTAAGAGTTCAGAAATCTATATTTTGTGGGATAATCCTGGTTTTTGATCACAGTTTTTTTCATGCATCTTGGCATCATGTTCTCCTCCACCAGTCTTACACACTGCTTTTAGATAACTTTATGCTGCTTTACTCCTGGTGTAAAAATTCAAGCAGTTCAGTTTGGTGGTTTGATGGTTTGTGATCATCCATCTTCCTCTTGATTATATTCCAGAGGTTTTCAATTTGCTAAAATCAAAGAAACTCATCATTTTTAAGTGCTCTCTTATTTATTTATTTATTTTACATTTTTGCCAGAGCTGTATATATTAATAATCATTTCTTTTACACAACATCCCAACTTTATTAGACTCATTAGGGTTGTAGGAACCACAGAACAGCACACTACAGACCACAGCATCCTCGCTTCTGCATTTCTCTCCTGTAATTTTACTCAGAAATATTACAGTACCCTGTAAATAGTCTAAATCTAAATCTCAATATTACAGAATAAACCAGCAGCTCACTCACCAGCCACAGCCACATCTCTAAACCCCCGGACCCGCCGGGCTCCTCCACACGCCGACCCCGGGGCCACGCTCAATACCCAGCCCTCTCACAGGTAGCAGCACCGCCACCAGCTCCCCACGGCCGCCTCTCCACACCCATCACCAAAGCAGTGGCCGTCAGAGGGCTGTCCTCACACACGCTTCCTGAGGGACATTGTGAGCGGGATGGAAAAACATACACACTGGCAAACACACACTCAGACACACACACACAGACACACACACTCAGACACACACACTGAACGGCTGGAGCAGCACCAGAAGAGGTGTAATGGAATGGCGTGGTAATGTCCTGCCCGGGCGGCTGCTGAACGCTGTTTTTCTTTCCTACTGGTGGGATTTCAGCTCGCTTCTAAAGGTCAGAGTTCAGCCTGAGACTGACACAACGCTCCAGAACGTCCTGATTTCCTTTAGGAGAAAACGGTGGCGGCTTTTCCATCCTCACAGCCAGCATTCACCAACCATCCTGTTACTCTGTGCCCTATTAGCTCCTGCACAAAGCTAGTATTGTACGAGTGATTGCTTTTTTTCTACTGGTAAAATGTGCACTGAAAAAAAATGATGCGTAAAATTTACTCAAAAAAAGTTTCGCAACTTTCTGCATTTGCTTTTTTTTTGCGTAAATTTAATCTTCAGATTAAATTTAAAGTAACTTTAACTCGGGTTTAAGACTTAAATGTTACATAGTAGAGTAAATAAATGTCAATCCTTTTTATTAGTAAACTTTACTTCATTTATTTTTGCATACAATACTACCTAATTATAATTACTTAAATTATAATTACTCAATTACTTTATTTACTTAATATATACAATTTATACAATATTACTTTATTTACTACAATAATAATGTATGATACATAATATATTATAATATAGTATACTAAAAATAATATATTACATGCCATCCATGTGTTGAGACAATGGGACTTGGTTCGTTTACAAAATAAATATTTGAGATTATGTAAATATTTGAATGTGTGTTTTAATTAAAAATATTTACATTTCAAGAATTATAATATATTATGTATTATAAATCATTTGAGTAATATAAAAAGTCAATATAAAAATATAAGATATTACACACCGGCTTTCAATGCAATGGAAATAAAAAAAACTTAAATATTTTTGTTAATTGGATTTATTTGATATATATATATATATACACACAATACAGTAGTATATATATATTAGAATATTATAGTCTTCTTTTCTGAAAACAGCATTCTTAGTTTCTTTTTTTATTATTGGAGATAATTCAGGTCTGAAAGGGTTAATTAAGCTTTTATTAATGCTTTCAGTGTTTAAATACACATCTGCATTAGCAGTATCATCATTTTTATCATCATTTATTATCTAGATTATCTGTGTAGCTCCGGTATGAATACTGCAGGGACGTGTCTCATGTTTTAGGGAAACCGTCACTAAAAGGGTTGTTGGGAAAGAAAGTGGAATAACAGCTGAAGAGTGTCAATGAGGGCTAATGAGAAATCGTTATTTTCGACAGGACGTTCAGGACGAGACGCTCCGCTCGTCTCTCAGGGGTCACCGTCCCGTCCTCACTGATAAAATCTGACTTTAGGAAGCTGGACGGCCGTCCCCGTGCCCCGTCCCCGTCCCCGTCCCCGTCCCCGTCCCCCCGTCACTGACGCAGGGTCTGGGATACGGCCAAATCACAACACCAATCATCAGAGGTGACAGTAATGATGTTACAGTAATGAAGGTGATCTCGAGCCGCTCGGACAGGGATGCTGTTGTGGGGAATGCTGTGTTCAGATGAGCTGAGCTAATGCTAATGGACCCCTGTCAGGATGGAGCGGATTTTAATCACAGCGGATTTTAACTTCGTCCAAAGAATCAGACAGACGAGACGGGGAGACAAAAGACCTACTTACTTTAACTCGAGAGTTACCAAAAATATATATTTTCCAAAACCAAACAAAATTAAACACAAAGCTGTAAAGCAATTATTGAGTGTTAAATAAGTAAAAACATTAAATAGCTACAGAGCCCCTAAGGTGACATCATGTCAAAATAAAAGACTTATTATAACTTATTAAGGCATGGGAACAAGATCCTAATACGTAGACACAACTTATTAAGGCGTAGAAACAGGTTCCTAATGCGTGGACATTACTTATTAAGGGTTGGGAACCTAATACATTGCCATGACTTATTAAGGTATGGGAACAGGTTCCTAATGTGTGGTCACAACTTATTAAAGCATGGGAATGAGATCCTAATGCGTTGCAATGACTTATTAAAGTGTAGGAACAAGATCGTAATGTATGGCCACAACTTATCAAGGCATAGGAACGAGATCCTTATGCATGGTCATGACTTATTATGGTGTGGGAATGAGATCCTAATGCGTGGGAATGAGATAATTAAGTTGTGGTCATGACTTAATAAGGCGTGGGAGGAGAGAATTAAGTCGTAGTCAGAGAATAATAATAAAGTTTGCTTTTCTGTAAATTAAAGCCCATGAAGAAACTGAATATTACATTAATTCTTCTTTAATCCAAGGATAATCCTTAGTAAAAAAAATGGAAAGTGAACTGGTTTATTTTTTTTTTTTTTTAATAAATCATGGTGATGTTTTGGAGTCTCTTGCAGTAAGACATAGCATAATTCTAAATCAAAGACACTTAATTCTAAAGAACACAATATAATAAAATACATAATAAAATATTTATTGAACACTAAGGGCCCTATCTTACACCCTGTACAAAGCGCATCATAATGCTTATTGCTATCTTACTATTGGCCTGTGTGAATGTCTCCTATGATATACTTTGTAATTTTATATCGCTACGTATCGGCAACTATCAAAATGTCCTGTAAAATCTGTGAAGATTCAGTAAAACAAGTATTGGATCAAATGGGAGCCTCAGCAATAGGAAACCAAATGGAGGGTATGATAAAAATAAACGTGATTAATTGACTAATCGGGGGAAAAAAAAATAGATCAGTCGACCACAAAAATCATCATTAGTTGCAGCTCTAAATTTATATAGATAGTTCTATAGATACAGATCCACTTATTTACACAGAGACACATCTAACCCCCCTGTCCTGCAGGGTACAATCTGCGTACCAGGCAGAAATAAGGAGCACTTATAAAAAGCCAGGTACAAAAAGGTACAAACGGCGTTTGACTTTGAGGCATCCGGAGAGCAGGCAGGGGAAGAGGGCCTCGGGGGAGCTCTTGTCCTCTCTGGCCCCGTTTAGGAGAGTCTCTGAGGCAGCACAGAGATTAATGAAGCTGTGTTGACACAGCCCTCAACAGAAACCCTCTCCGGCTCTCCTATAGAGTGTACAGTACACGCACACGCAGCAAACGCTTACAATACAATACACTCACAATATACAGTAATATACTACACTACCTGACCACAACACACTTATCTATTCTTACACAGTATATTGCTATAGACTACAAATGATAGGATCATTTTTTAAATAAAATAAAAAATTATATGATAAAGTTTTTTTTAGAGTAAATGCCATCTGTCCCATTTAAAAATGTGTACATGGGAGTTTTTAATATTCTTTTACTGCACTTTAGCACTCAGATGACTAATATTACTTTATTGTGTTTCATATTTCACAGTATTTCTAGACAAATCGATTGCAGTTTACGCTTTAGTGGACGGATCTTTCAATAAAGTTGTATTAGTCAACCATATTGGGATCATATAAATCAGATTCTATGAAAACATTATAAAAAAAGACTATCATATTTAAAATGTTTATTTTATTTTACAAACTCCATTTCCCATGATACACCTGCACTCCACTCTCTGGACATGCCGGATCACATGACGCGTCAGTGTTCCGGTTCACCCTCCTGCTGATTGTACACACCTGGACTCA
The DNA here is from genome assembly GCF_023375975.1 of Astyanax mexicanus. NCBI lineage: Eukaryota > Metazoa > Chordata > Actinopteri > Characiformes > Acestrorhamphidae > Astyanax > Astyanax mexicanus. The sequence continues at coordinate 56,130,030 of NC_064412.1, read as the reverse complement.
CCACTATAAATAGAACACACTTCCACTCACTCCTTGCCCGGTATTGAACCTATTAATTTTTTTTTTTGCTCTTCTGCCTCGTGTTTCTTTTGTGTTTTGACTCTTTTGTTGCCGACCCTTTTTACATTTTTAAATACTCTTTCGTTTAGCCCTTTTTTTGTTAGCTTATTTTGTTTTTGACCAATTTTTGTATTTTAACCAGCATTGTTAAATTACATTGTTACATAATATTTAGCATTGGCTGAATATTGGCTTAAAAATGACCATTGTCTTTATTTAGTGAAGTAGAGATTAAAATCTCTGCCCGAGCCTGACCCGATGCCCAAACCGAACTCAGGTCGCCAGGTTGAGTCAATTTGGGTCGATTTTAATCAATTTTAATCTTTTTAATCGATTAGTTGTTGTGTCCAGAAAGTGTGAATCTATATTAATTTCTGGAGTTTTTACAAGATCAAAGATTCGTGTCCTAATTTCTTACCAGGAACGCTCAGCTAGTGCCCTTGAACTTGGTGCAGTAGGACGATGGCGTCCACTGCCTGGGATTACGCCTGCTCCTTCTCTCCAATGCCTCCATCTTGTGGCCACAAAATACAGCCTGCAGCTCTTCACTCAGATTACACTGAGCTACACATTCTGATTATTACATTCTTTATTTATACTGCTAAATACAGTTACACAAAAAGTTGATTATTAACTTATTGACACGGTAATAGCACCTACATAATACTGCAATTGCATTTAGCAAATTAAAGCTTCTATATAAATAAAAAGATATATATCAATATACAATATATAGGACATATATTAGAACTACCATTTTAAAATCTAGATATTTCAGACAGTAAATCTCATGGAGCTTTTTCATAAAGTCTTCTGGTACTGAGTATTATGATGCCACAATATGTATTTATTGAGTATTTCAATTGCTTTAAATTGACAGTGACAGGCCAAATTTATGCACCTGCCAAATTGTGTTTAAATAATTATTTTACACTTTCTATAAATCCTATTAACTTCATTTCACTTCTTAAATATCACTGTGTTCATCTGCTATATGATATATTTAACTGAAATTATTTATCCAAGCAACCAATAACCAATGATTCATAATGAAAAATCATGAAAACTTTTTTCATGTCACTGTAAAAAACTATTGAGGTGTTCTAAATAATTATTCAGAGAACATTCAATATAATACAGTTTTAAAATAAATGTTTTGCTGATGAAGGCTGATATTACAGTGGATATTTATTAATTTATTAATCTGGTTGGCTGGCTGGCGCTCAAGCGCTCTCTGGTGTTGGTGGGTATCTGGCAGCTCTATCTTGGCGTACAGTGAGTGTGTGAGGCGGCGTGGCTGGAGGCTCCACAAGCCCGCTGAGTGAGGCTGCCGCCTGGCACACTGAGCTCTGTCAGCAAGCTGTCAGGAGGATCAAGGCCTGAGGCAGTGTGGGATCACGGCCTGTCAAACACCCTTTACATCAATCACTGAGCTCACGGAGGAGAAGAAGGTCTGCGGCCGGAGCAGCGCTGCATTACTGCTTTTTAGGTCCAGTTTTCACAGCTAAACCTCGTGTAAAAAAACTTTTTTGACTGATCTGATATTTATTTGAACATCAACCGCACATCAGAAAAGCTTGAGACAGTTTGGAAAATACAAATAAATAAGCTGCAGTGTTTTTTTAATTTACTATGAAACCCAAGATATTTGGCCGTTTTACGTTTTAAGGTCAAAAACACAATCCTAAGTTGAGCACAGCGTTGACTCTGTCAGGAATGAATGAGTAATGAGTTATTTATTACACAAAAACAAGAAAACTAATAAATAAAACAAACAATAAACCCAAACTAAAACAACAAGGAAACACAGAGAACACTATAAACTGAGAAAACAAAGAAATATGCAACCTGACTGATGTAAAACGTAAAAGAACTGACAACTGAACACAGGCAGAAATAGGCTATTTATACACACGGAAGGATGCAGGAAACAGCAAAACCCTGGGACAGGTAACAAAGGGGCGGAGCTATACAGACTAGGGCTGGAAAACACAGAGACATACAGACCATGGCAAACTCAGAAAAGTCCATTGATAACTTGGAGAAACATATCCATATTTTAGTCATATATAGGCAAACTGTCAATTGTGCACCATGTGTCGTTGCTATCATAACAGCAGGAAAAGTACACCTTGCGTGGCCTCTACCTCATTTAGCCTTACTCTGCCTTGCTCTGCCTCCAGTATAGATCACTAAAAGAGGGCCTATAGTGTTAATACACCAACTTTGATTAAGAATCCCATTCCTGTACACTTTTTCACTCTCTAGTGACGAAGTTTTCCACTGTGACTGAATTCAGCTTTAAAAACACTACAGCATTTGCAAAAGACCTCTATCTACACACACACACACACACACTCATACACATCAGTGTGTGTGTGCACATCTCTTCTGGCAGAAGTCCAGCTGAGAGAATGATGAATGCACCGTGTTCTCCTGGCTGACATATTCCATTAAAACAAAACACTGCCTTATTTCCAGCTGGCGTTCAGAGACACAAGCCTCGCCGCTTTCTCCCCCACCAGTGTTACTGAATGGGGGAAACAAATGACTGGGGCAGAGTCCACCTACACACACCTACCCCTGCCTGCCTGGAGAGGGGGACGAAAACGTGATCCCACAGGAGTAAAATTAAATATTTCTGCAGGAAAGAAATATGTTGCTTTGCAGGCAGGCCTGTTTTAAGGCATTTGGGGGCTTTAAGCAAAAATGCCCAAAAAGGTTCATTAAATGTTATAGATCATTACTAACAGGTACTAGTAGCCAGATAGGAAACACACAATATAAACTTTACCCATATATTTTGTTTTGATTTAGCCTACATGCAGCTAAATGCTAAATAATGGCCTTAAACTTTCCTTTATTTATTTATTCCAGTGTGAATTATCACTTCTCAATGTCTTGTTATTTCTTTTGAAGTTTCATATTTTACATAGCTACTAGTGGGTGGAGCCAACTTGAGGGGGATTCTGATAACAGTGTGGTTGTTTCAAAACCCTTTAATTCCTTTAGAAAACCAGTTTAAGGTTTTTTGCGAGGTGTTATCTTGTGAGTGACACATAAACAGAACAGGTATTACCACTGAGAGTGGGCAGTGCAGTGACATATAAAAGCAATGCAAAGAAGTAAAACATTAATATTAAAAGAAGTAAATACTAATAAAGAAACTAAAGGTACCACCTTAAAATAAATATTTACAAGGGAGTTTATTAATGGTTATTAATTAGGTTATAAACCATTAATAAGCAGTTACAACACATAAATAGGAAGGGTAACAGTGGTCTGTCCTGAAAAACTCATTTATAAACCATTTATAAACCCTTTATATGGGTAGTCTTATTTTAAAGTGGTACTGAATTATCATGCCAAGGTTAAAAAATCTGAATATACAGGGAGCAAAATAATAATAAAATTAAATAGAGAATCACACAGAGAGAGAAAAAAGGAGAGTAAGAGAGGGAGAGAAAGAGAGAGAGAAAGGAAAGGTATGTAAAATCAACATCATGCATTGAAGCTGCTGAGTTTGAAGGTTGTGGGCTCCTGGGCACGCTGCATACGCCAGCTCAGCAATAGCTTACTGCATTTATGTGTAGACCTAATCATAAAACCCCTGCTGACACCTGCCCTCAACATCATTATGATTGGTTTTCAGTGCCTAATCATCCGAGCGTTTGTTTCTGACGTATTTCACATCAAGTAAATGGGATAGTTTTGTTATCTAGTGCAACGCCAGCAAATCAGAGAAAGAACGTGAAATCTCTCTCACACACACCATAAACACAACAATACAACTGTAAACTACTGTATCTGTTAGGCAGTACATTAGATCAACTGTCACTGAAAAGTGTGAAGCCAGGCATGTTAAATGTATGAAAAATAAAGTCAACATGCAGCTCTGAAAAAGAATTAGAGAGCACTAAAAAATTAGAAGTTTCTATGATTTTAGCAAATTGAAAACCTCTGGAATATTATCAAGAGGAAGATGGATGATCTCAAACCATCAAACCACCAAACTGAACTGCTTGAATTTTTGCACCAGGAGTAAAGCAGCATAAAGTTATCCAAAAGCAGTGTGTAAGACTGGTGGAGGAGAACATGATGCCAAGATGCATGAAAAAAAACTGTGACTAAAAGCCACCAAATATTGATTATTTCTGAACTCTTAAAACTTTATGAATATGAACTTGTTTTCTTTGCATTATTTGAGGTCTGAAAGCTCTGCATCTTTTTTGTTATTTCAGTCACTGGTGTACTACATAACAGATGTCAAACAGGTAGTCCAAGGAGAAGCAGTTGATGATAAATTGATGATAAATAAATGAGAAAATATTATGAGTTCTGTAAAGAAACAAGCTAAGTCGCTCTGTAGTTTAAACCACGAAGACGGGAAGGTGTGGAAGGGAACATGAGCTTGGTGGACCAATCACAGCTGCTGCTATTTGCATAGTGCTATGCATAGTTACATTTCTGGGGAGGTGCGCATCGGGCTATGACATAGGCTACAGCATAGAAGTATAAATTTAAGCAGAAGTAGAAGTAGAAATTAAAGCAGAAGTAGAAATTTTCCTTCAAGAGGAGACTGAAGGGAGTAACCCCCCCCCAAATAAAAAAGTTTATTGTGCAAAAGTTTAGTGATATCAGTGGGTCACAGGCATCATGCAGTTATTTGAAACTAAATATTAAGTCTTATTCACTTTTATTATTTATTTTAAGTAAATCACTTTTAGTCACAAGACAAATGGGTTCAGACTATTCTAAATCTTCTGAACTTTTGTTTCATATTCACATAGTAATGCCAAACACAAATGTTTTCAATCTACAGCAGAAATAAAGAGATTCACATCAGTGTTTCAATACTTTTGGAGGGGACTCTGTTTATACAGTATATTATATTAATTGTTGGTCATCTATAGATCTTAAACCCAGTATAAACCTGGTAAATGTGTATGTAAGATTCATATTTTAGTGACCCTGCTTCTTCTTCTGCTTCTTCTCAGGGTGTGTATGATGATCCTGTGAGGAGATCAGGCTGAATAACGTTGGTAAACAGTGTGTGTCTCAGTGTCTCTGAGCTCAGTCTGAGGTCGTGGCTGCGGGGCTGCGTCGGCTCTGCGGATCTGAAAGCTCGGGCCGAGCTGGAGTTATATTCTCCTGTAGAGCCGGGGAGGGGCGGCCCGGCCCGGCTCCTCTTCCAAAAACCCAGAAGCAGCAATCAGGTGAGGACAAGGCTGCCGTTACTATAGCAACGCCGAAACAGAGGCCGCACTGTTTCCTGGGAGCCGGGGGGCGAGAGGAATGGAGCGATGGATTGTGGGAAAAAAAGAAAAACCTCTGATACACATTCCTTATCTGATAACTGCAGAATGTGCGAGGTGGTGGAGAGCGGTGAGGAGGCGGAGCTCTGCCGGCAGACCGCCACCTCTGTGATATTTAACCAAAAGAAGAGAAAAAGTGAAAAAAAAAACTGCAGCAGCAACTTAATACCTCTTTTATACAGTTATAACATTTTAGGAGAAATTAAAGCCAGTTACAGTGTGTTAAATTCAGTTTATATTAAGCTAATAAAATTAGAATTAAGTGGGTTGTGTTAATACACCTCTGCTCTAATTGGCTGCCCTGTATTGTACCTCATCAAAAATGACCCACAAAATATATACACAATATATATGAGGTAATCAAACTTTAATAGCAGAAAAACAGCTAAAGAAATTAAACAATAGACTGTAAAATGAGATACGCCATCAACTTTATCACAGCTTCCTTTACAAAACTAAATATTTTAATAATCAGCGTCAATTCTCTTCTTTCTGGTCTGAAAGTGAGGTAAATTGGGTAAATTGCTGCCATGTTTCTATATATTTTGGCGGCTGAAAACAAAGGAAGCTCCACTGACCGATTAAAACCCTGACAACAGTCAAGCATCATAGTCAACAGAGTCCATTCCTATAGACACACACACACACAGACACCGTAGGACCCAAACCCAACTTTTAACTCAACAATAAACAGAATAAAGAGTAAAATAACATTTCTGTTCCCTTAAATGAGCTGCTGGTGTATCTTCACAGCATAAACCAGCATCTCAGTATCTGTCTCTGCTGACACACCAAAAGCACCACACTGTTAAGATACGAATGCGCCAAAGTCAGAGGTCACCTGGTTCTTAAAGGGGAATGAGAGGCATGAAGTAAAGCTGTCAGACTGACCTCAGGCCGCATGACTCCAGATCCGTCCTGCTCCTGCTCATCATGGCGCGAGAGCGGCACGCGAAAGAGCTCTTCCTCACAGCAGATGAAGCTGATCGTACATCCCATCCGTCCTGATCACCTCCAGCATCTCACCACCTGCACACACCTGAGCTACTACCTGTACCTGCAGCACAGAGCCCAGACCCAGAGCACTGATCACACTCACTCTCACACTCAGAGAGAGAGAGACTCCAAACTTCAGCACAGTTCACTCCACACACACACACACTCCCTCTCCTGGAGAGAGACAGAGCATTCACACACACACACACACACGGTAAAGAAACACAAATACTGTCTGAATAAAAAACAAGTTTTGCTTTTTATTATATGATTGTATTATAATGATTATATTTATTTTTTAATCACATTTGAATATCTATTATTACCGTCTTAAGAACAAAAAGTGTGCAATTAATCAGGATTTCAAAATTATTATTATAGGTTTATGTTTGAGCAAAATTAACATTGCTGTTTTATTCTATAACTACTGACATTATACATATATTGTACATTATAACATTTCATTCAAATTTCAAATATTTTTATTTACAGTAAAAGTGAGAAAGATTCAAAACCTTAAACAATGCAAAGAAAACAAGTAAATTAATATTAATTATATTAATTTAGGAACAACAATATTCATATTTTAAAAGAATTAATCACAGCTTTAATGCGTCTTGACATGTTCTCCTCCGCTCGTCTTACACACTGCTTTTAGGTGATCTGATGCCACGTCTGGCTCAAAAATTCTTCTTTTTAGTTACATTCCAGAGGTTTTTAATGGGGTTCAGGTCTGGAGATTGAATACTAGAACCTCATTTCATGTGTTCTGCTTTTCCTGTTAAACTGCTCTAATATTGTAAAGACTTACATATATCATTATAGATCTTTATATATCTAATGACATAGCCGTTAGAAGATGGGTGGATAGTGACCATGAGGAGATGCATAATGTCAGCAATAGTACTTAAACAATTAACAGGCATAACGTGTGTCCAGATAAACTATTTTGTGCACTATTAAAGCACCTCCACCAGCTGAACTGCTGACAGAAGGCAGGTTAGATTCATGGATTTAAACTGTTGGTGTTAAATTCTGACTCTGGCTGATAGAAGTGGAGCTCAGCACGATCTTCTGCTGCTGCTGCTGCTGCTCGTTCACCTCAGAAATGATGGTGTCGGTCATTCTTGGGCAGTTATACAGAGCTGGTATCTGACTTACTGTTGTCTGCCTATTTCCTCATTGTCCTCTTTCCCCTCTCATCAATACTCCAACTGCATACTTGTACAATAGCAACACCTTATTTTTATATATTCTATCGTTAAAAGTTTATAGATGACTTGTTGTGCATGTCATCTATAAACTTTTTTATAAAACATGGACCAATACTATTAATTGCTATCAATTACGTACATGCGTACATATTACGTAATTATTCATATTAAGTAAATATTCATACGTAGATGCGTAGATTTCACTCACCTCTACACGAAGAAGGGGAAAAGAAAACTCTTCAAAAAAATAAGTATATTTATTTATTTATTTTAATAAACTAAATTCCTTAAGCCCACAATACTTGAAAAAATATATAACTATTGAGTCAATTAAACTATCGTTGTGTGAAGTTGAATAAACTTAACTGATTCAATTAAAATTCTATATATTGAGTCAAAGCGAAGTGATGACTTGACTGAGTTTAGTTGAGCCAATAAAGAAACTTAATATTTGTGTTCATATTTCCTAAACCCAGTTACTTGGATTTGAACATTTTAAATATAAAACTCAGTATAGAGCTTTTTTGACGTGTATGCAGCAGATTTACAGTTTGATGGTAACTCAGTGGATTTGCTCTGAGCTCCATGAAGAGAAAGGAATTTTACAGCACTTTTTTGATGAAGGGAAGTCAGGCTATGTCCCTCTAGGGAGCTTTATGTCCTTCTCTAATGTCTCTAATGTCCTCCTCCAGGCTCTGGAGCTCGGGGGTCAGGGGTCAGAAGACTCTGGACAGACAGCAGCGTTTGTCAGTCAGTGGAAGTAAGTGGATATGTGGTGGAAACGGCAGCTCAGAGGAGGGAAGGACGGTCCGGGGAGAGATATACTTTGGGAGATTGTTGACACTTAACCCCATTAGCGGAGGAAAGAGGCGGTGATGTCACTCGCCCCGAGGAACAGACCATGTGACATTAGAGCCGGCGCGGTAACAAAGGCTTTCACACCGCTGCTGTGTTGAGGTGGATTAGCTGGTGACGGAGCCGCTTTAGGTACAGTAGATCTGATGGTCTTTGTGTTTTTACAGCCTGCAGAGCTGGGATGAGTTATCACTGATACCCACAGACACGACTAATGTACAAGAAACACGCTCATATTAACACACGCACAGAACTACAGTATATTCAGATATACACTGAAAAAAATGATGCATAAAATTTACTTTTAAAAAGTTTTGCAACTTTCTGCTTTTGCTTTTTTTTTAAGTAAATTTAATTTCAGAGACATTTAAGTAACTTTAACTCGGTTTCAAAACTTAAATGTTACACAGAGTAAATAAGTGAACTGAACTTCAGTCAATCCTTTCTTTTAGTAAACTTAAAATTAAAAGAGTGACTCTCCGCTCTGCTCACCTTCAGAAAGAGTGTTTTGTTCTCTTTTTCTTCACTAAAAGTAGGTCAGTATTTACTCCTGCTGGTTTAAAGGCCTCTGGCACACTTGGCACAGTTTTTCTCGTGAGGATGGTCAGAGATAGATGTCTCCGACAACAGCAGCACCAATCAGAGCACAGCCACCGAACTATCTCACCACAAATCAGCAAGTTAGGAAATTAAACTAATGAGAGAAATCGTTCACAGACAAATAAAACAGAAAATGAGTTGTAAATATGGTGTTTATTGGTGTGTTGCAGTGGATAACACTACCTCCTGCCAGAAAGGCATACCCAATGCATAACTCCATAGCTCCGTGTCTGTCTCTCAGCTTGTCCAGAAGTGCATGTTTAAAGCATGTGCTGTAAAGTGCTATTTAGTGGTGTCTAAAAGTAAAGTAAAGTAAACTACATCTCACAACTGTAGGTTAAAACCAGGAACAAGAAATTCCAATTTTCCATCATAGTTTATGACACTGTTATAAGTAGAAATATTTTTGTACAGTGTATACTGACGTGCCAAATGTCATGGGATGTCTCCACAGTTTTTCTAAAAGCCATAACGACTATACAGTTATATTAACATTTTGCACTATGTTGTTCCCTGGTGTTTCAGCTGCATATATGCCCACGGTGTGTGCAGGTGGGATGGATGACAGTATACACCAATAGGGAGTCGGAATGGTATATGTTTATACTTCTCTACATCCAGTCACAATCAGATTCACTCTATCTGGATGGGGGTGAAATAGGTGAAATGAAATAGGAGTAACACAAGGCTATTTTTATTGAAATGTACAGTATGGAATAGAAAGTTCAGATATTTGTGTGAAAATGTAAAAATAATTACTTCAGTAAAGTAAAGATAAACAACATTTCAGCTTATTGCATTAATCTTTAGCGATACATATACAGCCTTGTACCTCTCTCTAGCTTTGTCAGGTATCTGAGTAAAAGTTCATAGTTAAGCAGTTATGTGAGAGCATTATTATTCCCCTGTGAGGTTGAGGAGGTTGATCGACTGAAAGACCTGGAGATGGACTCTCGCTCCACTATTCCTCTCTTGCGCAGCAGCTTCATCAGATTGCTTCTGAACTTCTCTCCTACGAAGGCGTACAGCACGGGGTTGATGCAGCAGTTGAGCAGACCCAGGCTCCGGGTGGCCAGCAGGGCTCGGTCGATCTCGTGTCTCCGATGGCATCCTGAGTCCACCAGATTCTCCCTCATCAGCGTGTCCACCATCATGACCAGGTGGTAGGGGCACCAACAGAGTAGGAAGGCTGTGACCACGGCGATGATGACCCTCATGGCTCGCTGCTTGCGAAATCCTCGCGTCTGGACCAGACGGGCGATGGTGACGCCGTAGAAGACTATCATGGTGCCCAATGGTAACAAGAAGCCCAGCAGGTGACGGAGCAAACGTGTAGCAAAGCGCCAATAGGAGGCGCTGGAGGTGGTGTATCGTTCTACACACTCCAGGATTGTACTGTTCTCCATGGAGCTGTAGGACGTACTGTAGACGAGCACAGGTACAGACAGCAGGAATCCCAGCAGCCAGACACAACCGCACGCGATCCAGCTCAGCCTCAAGCATCCTCCAGACCTGCCCCTGCCCTCCGTCGCGTTATGAACCACCATCATGTAGCGATCAGCGCTGATACACACCAACAGCAGGATGCTGGTGTAGAAGTTAATCTCCACGATCATGCTGATCAGCTTACAGGACAAGTCCCCAAAAATCCAGCCTCGCAGGAAGGACACGGCCGAGAGCGGCAGCGTCGCCGCCAGCAGCAGGTCAGCCAGTGCCAGGTTAAAGAGAAACAGATCAGACGGACTGAGGCTGTGGCGGCTGGAGCCCACGACCAACCCCACCACCAGGTTCCCGGGAATAGCCAGCAGGAAGATCTGCATGTAGAACACGGTCATGAAGATCTGCACTGCTGGAGGAACCCGATGGGCGCCGCACGGTATACTGCCGATATTGATGGTGAAGTTAACGAGGTCTGTTGAGTTGTCGTCTCCATAGCTATAAAAGTCGTCTAACTCCTCACTCGAAATGGAAAGTTTAATATCTGTTAAACGAAAAAAAGGAGAATATCAGGATTCATTAAATATCCTTTTACATGACTTTCTTAATTGATTGCTTGCTTGTTAGATTTAGCACACAAAAACAATACCCCATGAAATATGTGTAGATTGTATATTGAATTTGCAGAAAATTCTGAGAATACAGGGATATAAAAAGGTCTCAAAATAATAGGAATTGATTTGTTCCACAAAATAGTAAATGTGCCATTCATTCATATTAACTAGTGGTTAGTGTGGGCGTGTCCTAAGTTTCGTCAAAGAAAAATTGTATTAGGCCTCGACTGCAGTAAAGAAAGATGAAATGTCCATATGTTTAAATATATACAAAAAATTAAGAAAAAAAAGATATATATATATATATATATATATATATATATATATATGTGTGTGTGTGTGTGTGTGTGTGTGTGTGTGTGTCTGTATTTGTTCCTCAAATGTCAAGAGCATAGTTGAGAATAGATTAAAGTTAATTAATAAAATAAATATCCAGATTTTTGTTATTATTATTTTAAAGTGCCGAACAAATAAAAAAATTGAGTGCAAACGAATATTACAGAATGAATCTACTAATTTTAACGAAATTCTTAAAATATAACTTAAAAAAAAACATCAAAAAATATGTTGAAGAAACAGACATAATTTTGATGTGAACGTCCAGATTTACTATGGTTTATTTTGTTTAATTATGGTGATTCACTAAATGAATGCACTAAAGAAGGAACTAAATGTGACTAAACTATTAAAAACAGTAGTAAAAAATGAAGAATATACAGTTCTAGCATGAAAACATCAGAGCACTGGTTTGCAACCATGCCCAAAATCCAAAAAGTATGTCTAATTTTAGTTTTTATTTATATTATGATTAAAAATATGATTAATAATCATGAATTAATAGAGATTGTATTAAGTATATTTTTTTGTCATTTGTATTTATACACAGTAAATTAATTGTTAATTTAACACTAATAATATTGATTTAACACTGATAAATGTGCTGTGTAAACAATAGCATTGATAACAGTAAATTGCCTGTTATGAATAATGAATTCAGCTTACCTGCCATTGTTTCCTCCAGCTGTGAGAAAATAAAGGCTAAAGCGTAGTTTTATTATTATACTGCTGCTTCTGCGTCTGGATGTGTTAAAATTTCCTATTAGGCCAACTCTGACTTTTCCCTTGCATCAGAAGCATTTACCAGAGATGATGTCAGACTGACGTTCAGCCTATAGTTCAGTTTATAACCTGTGGGACTTGGTCAGTTTTTCTGAGAAAATCTGAATTATTTATTTATTTATTTATTTAAATAAATCAGCTTCCATTTCTATTTTCTGTAGAAAACAATTACAGAAATACACTAAAATTATTAGTTATATTAGCATCAGTGAAAATAACTACAATTACAGTTTTTTTTTACACTGCAAAATATCAATTGTCAAAATGTATGTAAATTAAGATGCATAAGATTTTATTAAGCAAAAAAAATCTGTCAATGGGGTTAGGTCATTTTTTTCAGTAAGATTTATTAAAATAAGCAAAAAAGTTAAATCAAGCAAAAATCACTGATTATGTGTCTTAAATTTGGACGCAAGAATCAGAATAACTTCACTTGTGACTTTTTTGTGCTTATTTTAAGTTCAAATTAAAATAAACAATTAGAAATGTAATTTTCCTATAAAGATAAGAGCTTACTATAAAACAAAAGTGATAAATAAAAGCACATTTTTCTTAGATTTATTCAAATCTAAAAAAGGGTTAAAATACGGTCTAGAAAAGGTTCAAATTTGGACCCAAGAATCAGAATAGCTTTGAGTTTACTTACTTCAAATAATGTAAAAACTTCTAATAAGACTGATTAAATTAGAAAAAAAATATGTTTTAAATATTAAAATATTTTACATTTTTGCAGTGTGTCTGTTTTTATTCATTTAAATTTAAAGGTTTTAGGTTTCAATTTTATCTAATTAAACATTATTGGCTGTCAGTGTTTAAATGATAAATATTAAATATATACCAGTCAGAAAATTGTGATATTATGACAGAATATTTTTCAGCTCCACTGACCATATATATATAGTTATATAATAATTACAGACTGTAGTAATTATTACTGTATTATTATTCTCCTCCACAGAGCTGCTTTTATGCTGGTAAGAGTGGATCAGATGCAGCAGTGCTGCTGGAGTTTTAAACACAGAAGGGCTACAGTTTGTACTTATAAATCAGTGGAGCAATGAGGTGGTCATAATAATATGGCAATATTGACTGTGTTTAAGTTCCTGACCAATACTAAGTGCTTAACTTCTGTTTAGTGTTAATTGTCCTCCGTCAATAGCTGTTTCCACACAGGAGATGTGGTAAATGTGAGCATTGATCAACGCAGGAAAACATTTTCTGCAACGTGGAAGTTAAGAAACTTCTGAGTTCTTCAGGTCAAAAAGCTTAGAAGTGTATTTTTCCTCTAAAGATAAGAGTTTAAAATAAAACAGAAGTGATAAATAAAAGCCAAAATGATTCATTATGAAGGAGTCTGTGTTGAGATTATATCTAATTTATGAAATAATACAGTAGGTGGCAGTAAAGGTCCATATTCAGCTTATATAGAGGATTTGAAACTAAAGTTAATAACACTGCCTAGTGTTACATGTGCTTTATTAAATATGTTTATTACCACTGAAAAGTTTAGACACCTTCTCATTCAGTGTTTTTCTTTATTTTTAATTTACTTAGTTTATTTTCTACATTGTAGATTAATATTAAAGACATGAAAATGAATAAGGCGCACATCTACTATGCAGGCAAAAGCCCTCTGGTGCTGGAACTGTTTTCCATAAAGGAACTTGAGTTCCTCTGAATAGTTTTGCTTTAAATAATAATATTCATCACCTCCCTTTGATAGTTGATCCATGTTTATAAAGCCTCTACATTTGCAATGCATATTACAGAACAGGCGTACCATTTTTTACTACCTCTACCCACTCATACATTATCTAAAATAATTTACTATTTTATTATTATTTTATTTATTCCTTTATCACTGTACAATGCTTTATGTCTTTATAGAAAAAAAAAACAAAGCAGATATGTCACTGCTTAAAGGTTTAGTCTGATTATGATACAAAGGGGCTTGCCACAAGAGGGCGTAATATGCTTCCCTTTTAGTTATTTATAGGTGAGCCGTCAACTGTGCACCCTGCAGCTTGATTTAGGGCGTGTCAGTGTGTCTTTGCAATCGTAACGACAGGAAAAGTACACCTTGCGCTGCTTGAAACTTGCAAAAGGCACAGAAGTACTAATTCTCTTAAATAATCATGAGTGTGTTTTGGGTGTAACGTGAAATAAACCAATCAGAGTGTCACTTGCTCATCATTCCCGTTCCATGACTTTGGTGGATTGCTATTTTAACGGTGCAGCTACCTGGACGTGTCCAACAAACTCTTCTCAGCAGAGAAAAACTGACCTGCTCGTTGTTCACGCTGTTCACGTAGTCATGGTTCTAATCAGTCAGTGGCACACCTGTGTTCTTTGTTGCCAAGATAGCAATACATACAATACCAGAAAAATATCTGTACACATCTCATTTCCAGGCCACCGCACCTATCGGCGTAGATATATTCTCAAGAACTGTTGCTATTTAAACAACTCAGATGAAAAGAAGTGGCAATATACTGATTTATCGTCAATCAAGAATTTATGGTATCAAGCTACGAGTGTAGAGCTACAGGATCTACAGGCCCAGCTGTAGCAACATCTGTGGGTAAATGTGCTGCAGGATCCATACAGAACCTGAACTTGTATCTAAGCTAGAAGCTCCAACAGATTACTAAACCCCATTTTTAATTGTAATAAAGTTTTCCCTAAATAACCTTTAAATATTCTTTCTTTTTCATATCGTAATCACTTACATGTATTCTTATTGGAGTCACACATATAAAGGTTCATTCAGTTCCTGCATCTCATTCTTGATGCTATATGTATTTTTAGAGAACAGAGAAGGGTGAAGCAGATTGTGAGGATATTTATGGTAAATGATAAGAGAATGATCTTCAGCAGATCTTCTTTATCTGGTTCAGACCATCAGTGTGCTTCTGCAGTTTGGGTGTGTCATCAACTTCAATACAGACTAAAGTCAGCATAAAGAGATGCTAAAGAGTGATAGCAGAAATCAGTGAGGTTATGATGCAACAACATAGCTTTAAATCACAACACACACGTATACACACTACTACCAATAGAAGTTTGCAATATACAGTATGTATATAGAGATGTATCTGGATAGGTGTTTAACTGAACGATGAGAAGCCGAAATGAATACGAGCTGAAATGAAATTAAAAAGGAGTAATTAGGCTATTTTTAAAATGTAAGTAGTAGAAAGTTCAGATAATTGTGTGAAAATGTAAAAATATTGCTTAGATAACCAACATTTGTATGTATATTATATTAAGTATATTAGTGACTTAATTTAAACAAAACTAGAAAAAGCAAAAACTAGCAAAAAGCACCTTAAAGTAAAAATGTGTAAAGTCCCTGAATACTGAGTACTCTAAAGAACTGCAGTGGAGACTTAAATTCTCAGTAAATTCATCAGTATAAAGTAGGAACTTGGTTACAGATATTCTTGGGCTTAAAGATAGTAAATGCTGGAAAGTGAGAAATTTGCACAACAGCATAGCAAGATTAACAGCCCATCAACAGGTAAAAAAATATATATAATAGTAATAATATTAATAATAAGAATAATAATAATAATAATAATAAGAAGAAGAAGAAGAAGAAGAAGAAGAAGAAGAATTATTATTATTATTATTATTATTATTATTTTATTTTGATTTTTTTTATTATTAAATGAGTGATTATTAGAAAAATCAAGATAAATTTTTACTTACAACTTAGGAAAAAAATCTCTAATTATAACTCCATTAAAAACTGTGCTTAAATCTTGTACAGAACACACAGCTCAGAAAAAAGGAACCAGTAACTCTCCATTTCTGGATATTGTATTATATTCTACTACATGAAGATTTGCTTATGTAAATTGAGATATTGAGTATATTTTCAAGTGGCAGTGTTGGAGGTGTGCCAAGTCCTGCTGGAAAATGAAATCTGCATCTTCTTGAAACTAATCAGTGTTTAATACATCTATATAATATATGAGTTTCACATTTTAAACTGAAT
Organism: Astyanax mexicanus; assembly: GCF_023375975.1. Classification (NCBI taxonomy): domain Eukaryota; kingdom Metazoa; phylum Chordata; class Actinopteri; order Characiformes; family Acestrorhamphidae; genus Astyanax; species Astyanax mexicanus. The sequence goes on along the minus strand of NC_064412.1, from coordinate 56,113,820 downwards.
TACTGAAATAAAGTAACTTTTCAATGATATTCACATTTTTTTGAGATGTGCAAGTACAGGCCCCACATGGGCATGGTATCTCGGTACTTTGTTATATTATTACCTCCTAATAGTACAGGTGCTGGGATTAATATCACACACAGTTACAGTCTCTATTAAAGTTTTGATATTAAAATAATGAGACCTAATCAGACATTTATAGCAATAAACATCCTGTAAAAAAGACAAAGCGTGAACTCTGATGTATTTACTGCAAGCTGTAATCTCATTACAGGAACAAAAAAGTATAATAGGTTTCTTGTGAAACTGTTCTGTCTGTAGTTTCAGTTATTTGAAATGTCTGGGGAATGTCTCTCAGCCTCCACCTGTCTGTGTGTTTTAGGGTGTATTTCTTGTTTGATCGTCTGTGTTAATGGATTCTCTCTGAAGTTAAGCGAGGTTTGGTTAGTGTTCTGCAGTAATGACAGGCAGCTCTACCTCAGAAACCAAACATTGCTCAATGTGCCAATCAGATAAATACAGCTGTCCATATCTAATACTGTAAGACTGAAACTACAGTGCAGGGAGTGTCATTTTAAAAACTCGGCTTGGTATTGTAAATATGACACCACCACTAATCACCACTAATTATGATGGGTTTCTTTTTCATTTGTTTTTTTATTATCTCTTTGCATATGGTGTGACAATGCGTTCATATACAGTTGCAAAAAAAAGTATGTTAACTCTTTGGAATTACTTGGATTTCTGCATAAATTGTTCATTACATGTGTTCTGATCAGTCACAACAATAGACAAACACAGTCTGCTTAAACTAAAACCACACACAAACTTATATTATAAAAAGTATTATTATTATTATTATTATTATTATTATTATTATTATTATTATTATTATTATTTTTATTATTATTAGATGGAATTTCAATATTAATAAACGATTTTGTGTCAGGTTTCCCGGACTTAAAGGAGTAAAAAAAAAAAAAACATGAAACAAAAATTATAGAATTTATACTGAGCATAAATTAACAAATACTGCTTATCTTCGTTCTGCTCAGAATTGTGAAGCATACTGTAAAAATAATAATAATAATAATAATAATAATAATAATAATAATAATAATAATAATAATAATAATAATAATAATAATAAACTGCATTAAATAAATGATTCAGGGTTTCCAAATCGAGATAATCCCGGTTTAATTATGAGAATTTCGGCTAAAATGTTCTCTTTCACTCAGGCAAACACGCGCTGCTCCTATGTGTCCGGTGTTCTGCCGAATTGTGCTACTCGGCCATATGTGCTTCTTATAGGAAGTGCAAAAGCGGTTTCTAATCACTTTTGTTAAATAAATTTAATATTGTAAGCTTGTAAAAGCTAAAAGCTTCTACCTGGCTACCTAAAATACACTTCTGCCGTGAGAATGTTCATATATGGTATTTTATTTTAGTATTTTTAAGATATATATAAATAAATATACAGCAGGGTAGCAGTTTTCGGCAGGGCAGCACAAACCGTCAGAACACCAGGTCCTGCGGAAAAGGGGAGCGGAAGTGTTTAGAGGAGGAAGCGGCCTGTAGTAAATATTCCAGAGCAGAAATCAGAGGGATTTTAACTGAAAACAGATTAAATATTAATTTATTGAGTAAATCTCAGAGTTTTAGAGCGGAGAGATGATTCTACTGGAGATCAACAACCGCATCATAGAGGAGACGCTCAGCCTGAAGTTCGAGAGCGCGAGTAACGGGTGAGAACTGCCTCATACATCCTGCAGCAGCTCAGCCTGACTCTAAACACTGACTCTAATACTGCCTTCTAACTCCGAACACTGCTTATAATACTCACTCCTAACACTGGCACTTAAGACTTAAGTCTCCTGACTCTAAAGCTGCTTCTAAGACTACCTCCTATCACCTAACATCTGCACATGAATCTGGCATCTATATCTGCCTCCTATCACTGCCTCCTGACTTTAAAGTTGCTTTCTGTAAAGGCCTCCTATCACCACACGCTGCCTTCTAAGACTGCCTTATAATACTGCCTCCTGACTCTAATGCTGCCTTCGGTAACTGCCTCACATCACCTAACACTGCCTCTGATGCTTCCTCCTAACATTTACCTCCAACTCCTAAAAACTCTCCTGGCTCCTAAAACACCTCCAGCCTCCAAACACCTAACACTGGCACCTATGACTGCCTCCAACACTGCCTCCTGACTCTAATGCTGCCTCCTAACACTAGTACCTTACTTCTGTAACTGCCTCCTATCATTTAACACTGCATACTAACATTGCCTCCAATCACTTAATACTTGTACCCAACACTAATACCACGTCCTAACTCTAATGCTGCCTTCGATAACTGCCACCTATCACCCAACACTGCCTCCCAACACCTGCTCTGCTGCTGCCTCACTTTGCCTTGCCAGCTTTCTCTGTCTCACACTGCCTCCAGCTTTTTCTGCCTCACACTGCCTCCAGCTTTCTCTGCCTCACACTGCTTATTTATCCTTATCTGTATACTTCCTCTATTTTCTCTGCCTCACACTACCTTTTCAGGTCTGTAATGTTTATACTACTTTGTTTAAATTTGTACAGTAGCTGTATGCTGCCTCCAACTTACCCTGCCTCCAGCTTACTCTGCCTCAAACTGCCTTTTTATTCATAGGTGTATACTGCCTCAAGCTTACCATATACTTCCATTTATAGCCTTATATTGTACAGCTTGTTACTGCCACGTTTCCCCATACTGCCTAATTTAGTCTAATTCAGGCTTATATCTCCTATTATTTTCATTCTGAGTCACATAATGTGGTTTTCTTACTTATAAACTGAACTGTTTCAGCTTTAAATAAATTGCTTCTAATTTTAATAACATGCTCTACTCATAAGAGGACATAATCTTAATTAATTAATTAATTAATTTATTTATTTTTGTTATTTTTCTGCAGCTGAAGGGAGATGTTTTAGAAAACAGCCCATAATACTCTGAGTTTAAAGTGAATACCAAACCATGTTCTGTCATGTTCTGATGGAGGAGGTAGTTGGTGCCTTGCGTCGACTTGTCCTCCACTATAAGGCTGAAGCTATAATAACTCTATAGTAGTTATTGAATAAAACACAGGCTAACTATTAAAACAGTGATGAACAGTTAACTTCTATCTGTTTTATTGTGTTTCTATGTTTTCTTACACAGTAAATTTGCCTGTGTTAAAACTAGGTGTTAAATTCTGACAGGTCTCGCAGTGTTAATGTTGATGTAGCGCTAAAAGCGTTGATTTGACTGAAATTTACTGTATGTGTAGTTTACTGATTCTGATTGGCTAAACATAAGCTTGTTATTTTCTGCAGGAATAAACCTGAGGCAGTTGAAGTCACTTTTGCAGGTAAGTTCCTCATACCTTTCTCATTGTTTCTGTTTCTCATTGTTTAGTTAATCATGCAAGCTGTGATTAGTGTCTGTAATTTATTTTTTATTTTTTTTACATTTGTCATAGAAGAATATTTGTTGGGTAATTATGGTTAATTATTACTAGTAATTTATGTGCAGCTATTGTAGTATCTGACATTGTTTGCTGTAATTATAGACTTTGATGGCGTCCTTTACCACATCTCAAACCCTGATGGAGACAAGACAAAAATCATGGTCAGCATCTCCCTCAAATTCTACAAGGAGCTGCAGGAACACGGAACCGATGAGGTAAAACACCATCACACCATGCATTTAGCTAAACGGCGAGAAAGTATATTTATTATTATCTTACATCCTGCGAAAGGCTTGTTGCAATGTTCATTGCTATCTTGCACCCGACCAACAGTCTATATTCTCACGCCATGCACCTTCATCGTTTAAATAGCAACAGGAGTTTTGCTTGTTTATCTTGGTAACAGAAAACACAGGAGCTCCACTGACTGAATACAACCTAGACAGACGCCAACAGTCAGACGTTCATCGCTATCTTGGCAACACTGTGCAAAAAACACAACTTTTACATCAACAATAAACAGAATACTAAATAAAGTAACATTGATGTTCATGTAAATGAGCTCAGTTTCCTCTGCTGAGAAGCACAGAAGTGCTGCGACATTAAAATAGCAATCCGCCAAAGTCAGAGCTCACCTGGCTCTTAAAGGAAATAACGAGCAAGTGACATGCTGATTGGTTTATTTCACTTTACGCCCAAAATTAACCACGTCTATAATTAATTAAAAGAATTAGTACATGCCTTTTGCATGTTTCAAGCCACACAAAGTGTACTTTTCCTGTCTTTACGATAGCAAAGACACACTGACACACCCTAAATCAATCTGCTTAATTCACAGAGTGTTAATTTATAACTGTGTTGATTTAACACTGCCAAGGCAAGTTAACTGTGTAGGTGATGTTTTTAGTATGTTATTTGCATGTATAAAGGATGCAGTTTGTGCTGATTTTTAGTTTGAGAAAGGTTTGGATGTAAAGCTCTACAGAAATCTAATCATCACCATTTAAGGAAGAAAGAAGCTGCTGTGAGCTCTGCCTGAAAACAGGAAGTACTATATGAGTCAGCGTGTTGACCTCTAGTGACGGAGCTGCTGTGAGCGAGAGCTTTGAAACCAAACTTCGATATAAAACAGAAGGAAGTGCTCTAAATAAAGATTTGGCTTAATTTATAAAAAAGATTGTGCAAGACCAGTGGTGGTGAAGCCTACATAGTACATAGCATTTAGCATATAGCGCTTATAACAAGTGTCTTGATTGATGAATGAATAAATGATGTTGTGAATTAGTCTGAAACTGATGTCTATTAAAATTATCTCCATTAGCTTTAAAGTATATTTGACTATAAATAGCCAACTAAGATTCATTTGCCACTTCAAACTATAGTTTACAAATAAGTTTTACACTTCATTCTTTTTAATATTTCATTTTTATGCACAACTTAAACATAATTTAATGGATAAAAAATAAAAAATATGATACAGCTCTGGAAAAACATTAAGAGAGCATTCAGTTTCTCTGATTTTGCTATTTAAAGGTTTATGTTTGAGTAAAATGAATTTTGTTGTTTTATTCTATAAAATACAGACAACATTTCTCCCAAATTCCAAATAAAAATATTGTAGTTTAGAGCATTTATTTAGAGAAGAAGGCATGAGAAATGGCTGAAATAACAAAAAAAAACATATTTATAAAGTAGTTTTAAGAGTTCAGAAATCAATATTTGGAGGAATAACCCTGGTTGGTTTTTAATCCCAGTTTTAATCAAATGCATCTTGGCATCATGTTCTCCTCCACCAGTCTTACACACTGCTTTTGGATAACTGTATGCCTTTACTCCTTGTGATCATCCATCTTCCTCGTGATTATATTTGACGAAGAAAAGTCACTCAATATAAAATATTTTAGCAAAATAAAGATACTACACAAAATGCCTCCATAGTACAGTAACAAAAAACATATATTTGATATATGTGTGTCTGACAGTGAAGATGAGCTCAGTCTTGTGGTTCTTTAAAGTGATAGTGAATTAGTCACGCACTCTTGGCGTTCACGTTCTCACTGTTTACACTGTACTCCTTCAGAACAGATGTTAGAACAGTGCCAGGTATTCGGGGACTGAAGGAAATGTGTGTGAAGTGTGTCTCAGAGTTAAAACCACTAATTATAGTTAAGAGTACATTACAGTAATAACTGTTGCTCATCATTCCTCTTTGTCTTCCTTTGTAAATTCCTTTGGTTTTGGCTCGAACCCAAAGCCTGTTGTTCTTCAGGACTGAAAGACGTTGATGTATAATTGAAAATACTTGCAGTTTTATTGCAGTTCTAGTTTAACCGGCCACTAATCTCATGAATATCTTTCATTTTCAGCTTTTAAAGAGAGTCTATGGAAATTTCCTGGTGGCACCTGAGGCAGGTATGTCAGCTTGATGTTTTTATACTGGAGGATACAGCATGTTAAAAATGCAGCACAAACGCTGCAGAACTTATTGATATGAATTGATATGATGATAAGAAAAAAAACAACTATATTTACTGTATTTCTGCTGGACACGCGAATGAAATGTGGCCTCCACCTTAAAACCAATTCGTTCAGTAGGGGTGGGAAAACATATTTTGTGAAATTGTGATGTAACGTGGCGTTTTTAAATAAGACTCACCCTCCCTCGCCCAATTTGACAATTTACTTAGAATTTTCAATAAAAAGCGCCATGTGATGCATCATGGGTTCAACGCATCGAGTAGTGGGATACAGTGCGGTGAAAAGTTGAGCCGAAGCAAACTTTTTGCTTATCCGTCTAACGTGATACATCTACCCAATCAGAAAAGAGTATGTAATCCGTCAAATGCAACGCATCTATCCAATCATAAGAGAACAAGTAATCTGTCCAATACGATGCATCTATCCAATCAGAAAAGAGCAAGTAATCTGACTTATGTGATGCATCTGTCCAATCAGAGGAGAGAAGGTAATCTGTCTAACATGATTTATTTATCCAATCAGAAGAGCAAGTAATCCGTCCAACACAATGCATCCCTCCAATCACAGGAGAGAAAGTAATCTGTCCAACGTAATGCTTCTATCCAATCAGAAGAGAGAAGGTAACCTGTCCAATGTAATGAATCTATCTGTATCCAATCACAAGAGAGCAAGTAATCCTTTTAATGCGATGCATCTGTTCATTTTAGGTCATTTAAGGTTCCCTGTCTTTATTATCAATCCCTGACAAATAACTGGGGCTCAGATCAGCGCAATACAGAGCAGTGAATCACTGCAGAGATTGTTGGTGTCTATAGTGGGTTTTAAAAATATTAATATATCATTCAATTTATATGAATTAATGCTGCTTAATAAATAATGTTATAAAAGTCATTCAAACATTTATATGCTGAAGTTTATAGGGTTGTAGGAAACATAGGATAAAATAGATTCTGGTTTAAACGCATTTAAACACACAAACACAATTTAATTGGACGACACAGGTAATACCATTGTTAGTGCGCACATGTCCACAGGCCTGTCACCAATAACCTGGTGCTCTAACAGCTGAGCCACCACTGTCCCATGATTTGTGTGTTAGATTCTGGCTAATGCTAATGTTAATATAAAGGGAGATGAAACGGGCATTCTTATGAAGTTTTGTTATTGTGTTTATTGTTTATTATTGTGTTATTACTCCCTTTATTTCAGGTTACAATGTGTCCTTGCTGTTTGACCTGGATACACTTCCTGCGAATAAGGAAGAGCTGGTTCACCAGGCGGGCATGCTGAAGAGGAACTGCTTCGCTTCTGTGTTTGAGAAGTACTTCAAGTTCCAGGAGGAGGGTAAAGAGGGGGAGCAGAGGGCTGTGGTCCATTACCGTGATGATGAGTCCATGTGAGTAAAGCACTGTCACACAGCTGTAGCTGTCAGTTCTGACACTGTCTTTGTTCCAACAGGTTAATTACTGTGTTTTCAGACTAAAAGGCGCAACAGATTATAAGGCACATTAAACGACACTAGTAAAAATGCTAGTAAATCACTAGTAAAGTGAACAAGGGTGCCACCATGTTTCCCTTCTAATTTAGAAGGCTCTGCGGTTAGAGGCTAATGCTAATGCTGCTCCAGCCTTAGTGCTGGAGAAACTTTACTAAAAACTCATCTTTATAACTCTGTACTTCAGCAGAGAGGCTTTACTGCTCTTTAATACCTGACTGGTAGAATAAATAAGGCACACTGTCTACATTTGGGACAATTAAAAATAACGTTTTGAAAAAAAATTCTGTGCTAAAGTAGAATAATGTGTGTGTTTTATTTCACAGGTATCTGGAGGCAAAGAAAGACAGAGTGACGGTGGTTTTCAGCACCGTCTTTAAAGACGACGATGATGTCATAATCGGGAAAGTGTTTATGCAGGTCAGTACGGCTGGGTTTAATTAGATAACATGATTTCACAAAATACTTCACTTTTCTACTTATAATTATAATAATTTATAAACAGAACAAAGTCTCACATCAAAGTAGATAAAAGCAGAGTGATAAAAATGTGTTTACAGTCTTTTTTTTTTTTTTTTTTTTAAACACAGAAACAGAGTGGGTGAAGTAATAATATTAACAAAGGCTCGTCTCCTCTAAAAAACTGATCTAAAGATCTTAAATGGGACTTTTTCCCTCCACCCATCCCATCCAGATCCATCCCATCCCACTCAACCACCACAAACACACTTACACACACACACACACACACACAGTCTTGTACTGAGAAATCTACATGATATAAACTGTGTGTCTTCACCTGTGCATATTGTCGTATCGTCTGAATAATTGTGTTTCAGGAGTTTAAGGAGGGTCGGAGGGCGAGTCACACGGCCCCACAGGTGCTGTTCAGTCACAGGGAACCCCCCCTGGAGCTGAAGGACACGGACGCTGCTGTGGGAGACAACATCGGTTACATTACGTTCGGTATGTACTGTACACTCTCTCTCTCTTTCTTTCTCTTTCTCTGTTCGTCAGTCTTCTGTGTTCCGGCAACCTGTTTCTGATAAACTAAAAGAATATAAATCATTAAACAGGATTTTAAGAACAAAAAAAAATACAGTAGTCTCCTTTCCTCTCTCAATTAAATACCACTTTTTATTCTGTTACTGACTAATGTTTGTAAACTCGAGTGAGAGAGAGGTTAGCTGTGGTGTTGTTTAATGAAGAAAGTGTGTTTATTATATTAAAGGTGAGGTGCTAGACTAGTACTGTCTGTGTGTTTATTATATTAAAGGCGAGGTGCTAGACTAGTACTGTCTGTGTGTTTATTATTATATTAAAGGTGAGGTGCTCAACTAGTACTGTCTGTGTGTTTATTCTATTAAAGGTGAGGTGCTAGACTAGTACTGTCTGTGTGTTTATCATATTAAAGGTGAGGTGCTCAACTAGTACTGTCTGTGTGTTTATTATTATATTAAAGGTGAGGTGCTAGACTAGTACTGTCTGTGTGTTTATTATTATATTAAAGGTGAGGTGCTAGACTAGTACTGTCTGTGTGTTTATTATTATATTAAAGGCGAGGTGCTAGACTAGTACTGTCTGTGTGTTTATTATTATATTAAAAGTGAGGTGCTAAACTAGTACTGTCTGTGTGTTTATCATATTAAAGGTGAGGTGCTAGACTAGTACTGTCTGTGTGTTTATTATTATATTAAAGGTGAGGTGCTAGACTAGTACTGTCTGTGTGTTTATTATTATATTAAAGGCGAGGTGCTAGACTAGTACTGTCTGTGTGTTTATTATTATATTAAAAGTGAGGTGCTAGACTAGTACTGTCTGTGTGTTTATTATTATATTAAAGGTGAGGTGCTAGACTAGTACTGTCTGTGTGTTTATCATATTAAAGGTGAGGTGCTCAACTAGTACTGTCTGTATGTTTATTATATTAAAGGTGAGGTGCTCAACTAGTACTGTCTGTGTGTTTATTCTATTAAAGGTGAGGTGAGTTTTAAGTGGGTTCTTGTTTATATTAAAGGCAAGGTGCTGGACTATGCAGAAAAATGCAGGTGTGGGAAGTGATGTTTGATAAAAATATGTAAAATTGAATTTGATTCTCTGCTAAAAAAAATGTTTAAAATAAAAGTAACACAACTGTTACCTGTATATAAAAGTTCTGATGTCTGATTTGAATCTTAATAATTGTATTTATTCTAATATAAGGGCAGTGGTGCTGGGTTCTCCGCTGTTGTAAACCTTGTGATGGTTTGCGGTACTGGTTTGTGCTCAGCAGTTAGAAGTCATCTTAATCTTCAGGTTTAAAAAATGTAGAGAATCCTTAAATTTACATTGAGTTGGAAGTGAGCGTCAGGAATGCAGCTGGGTTCAGATCAGTCAGCTGTTTCTGCTGTTTCTTGTCTTTCATTTTAAAGTTGTAATTACTCTAATTACCAGAGCACTTCTTCTCTTACAGTCCTGTTTCCCCGACACACCAACGCAAATGCCAGAGACAACACCATCAATCTTATTCACACCTTCCGGGACTACCTGCACTACCACATCAAGTGCTCCAAGGTAAAAACCACTTCATACAGGCATACACTACTAACTGTACTGTACACTGTACGATTTTAAAGCGGCAAGCCGTATTATTTTGTTTCTAAACTGAAAGCAGAAGCATTTCTGAGTGGAGAAGAATATGGATAAAATAGTGTTTAATGGTACCAGCGTGCTGGAACAACCATCCCTGCTAAACCTGATAATATATTCATTCTAAAAACTGGGGTGTCGGGTCGCTTTTCTGGCCACGTCACGCGCCATTACGTACTTACATCACACGTACAGCCTCTAAAAGAGGATCCGGCTCAGTTTTACTGAACGCGAGCGGCTGGTGGAGCATTGGGGACTTCAGAAGAGGAAACTCAGAGCTCAGTAGCTCATTCACTCATAGTAAAACCAAAGAAATGAAGTAGTGAAGTTTCTGACTGAGCTTTTTCTCTCTGACTAAACATAACATGGAATCGGATTCATCCGCTCTGAAAGGAGACCTCATCACACCTGCCCAGTTTAAAATGATTCTTTCGCATGCTTGGTGCAATTACCCATTCTCACCAGAGACATAATCCCAAAACTTACAGACATCAGCTTTAAGCAGCTAAATGTTTTTAACAATATTTTTACCAGAAATAGATAATTCACACACACAATTTAAAAAATCCTTTCTAATTGTTCCCTAATTAAGTTTTTTTCCCTAACATTAGAACATTCATACATAAGAAAAATATATTTAAAAAAAACATCTGAAGGATTTTTTTTTACTATTTCTTATGTACTAGTGCATCTCAAAAAAAATACTGTAGAATATAATTGAACAGTTACTTTATTTCAGTAATTCATTCGATATTATATATAGATGTATTACACACACAGAGTGATCTATTTTAAGTGTTTATTTCTTGTATTGTTGATTTTGTTAATGGTTTACAGCCAATAAAAACCCAAAAATCAGTGTCTCAGAAAACTTTTGGAGCAGTGTGGGCAGTGTGCCAAGTCCTGCTGGAAAATGAAATCCACATCTCTATAAAAGTTGTTTTCAGCAGAGGGAAGCTGTAAGATATGAAGTGCTGTAAGATTTTGTGGGAAAACAAAACTGCACTGACTTTAGACTTGATAATAAATCACAGTGGATCAACACCAGCAGATGACAGACATGACTCTCCAAACCATCACTGATTGGTGGAAACTTCACACTAGACCTCGAGCAGTTTGGACTGTGTGTCTCTCCACTCTTCCTCCAGACTCTGCTCCCTTGATTTTGTTTTAAATAAAATGTAAAATTTACTGATGATCGGTGATGGTTTGTTTAGAGAGACATGTCCGTCATCTGCTGGTGTTGATCCACTGTGTTTTTTATTATTAACCAGTCTAAAGAAAAGACACAAGATACTGTAGATGTAGATGTGCTTACTCATAGCTGTTGTTCAGGTTTTCTCTGAATACATTTAGTCCGCTGGTGTGTTAGTGTTTGTCGTGAGCGAGTAATTGGCATGCACGTCTGTTTGTGGTTTGTTCACTATTGAGTTTGGGTGGTGGTGAATTGTAGCTCTGGCATGTGGCCACGCCGCGAATACTTGAATGTCTTTACTGCAGATGGGTTTCCTGATAAGCTCGAGTTCTTCTGCCCACTTGTTTCTTCTTCTGTTTCCAGGCCTACATTCACACACGCATGAGGGCCAAGACCTCAGACTTCCTGAAGGTGCTGAACAGAGCCAGACCTGACGCTGAGAAAAAGGAGATGAAGACCATGTCGTAAGTTCTGCAGAACACATCTCATAAAACCCTGCCCAAACCCTCCACTGCTCCATGACTCTTCTGTAGGGCTGCTCTGAGCAGACTCTGTGCATATAGATTGCTCATTAAAAGAAAATATGTAATGTGAATGGGATTCATGTGATGGATCACAGGAAAATTAATATAGCAATTTGGGAAACGCTTGCCAGAAGGTTTTATAATAGAAATGTTTTATAAATTGAGAATAGATTGCCTCTGATGATTAATGCACTTACGAGGTTAAAACTAATGCATGGAAGACATTGGTTTTACTTACTGAACAAATGTTTTCAGTATTTTATCTAGAACACACACAGAAACCATGTTTGTATTAGTTTATACTGTAGGTAAATTGTAATTCCATAACCTGAATGGATCTGCCCCATCGTGGATCCAAATGCAAGTAAATTGCAGATTAGTTGGCAAAGAAAAACTAGGAAAGCAAGCCTTTCTGGCCCAAATTTAGCAAAACATGCTGAAATCATGATACTGCCACCACCATGTTTCACAGATGCTATAAGGTTCTTATGCCAGATTACAGTTATTTCTTTCTCCTAACATAAAGCCTTTCATTTAATCCAAAAAGGTCTATTCTTCCATTTTTTCCAATAGCTTTCTGGCTTGTCTTTAGCAAACTAAAGACCGTCAGTAATGTTCTTTTTGGAGATCAGTAGCTTTCTCCTTGCAACGCTGCCATGCACACTACTGTTGTTCAGTGATTTCCTGATGATGGACATTAGCCAATGAAAGGAAGGCCTTCCGTTGCTTAGAAGATACCCTGTGGTCTTTTGTGACCAAGGCAACTATTACACACCTTGCTCTTCGAGTGATTTTTGTTGTCAACCACTACTCTGTTTATATGACTGTTGATTTGAGCAGTCTAAGCTCTTTAGAAATGATTTTGTAAACTTTTCCAGCCTAATGAACATCAAAATCCTCAGAAACCTCCTTTGTTTGTGCCATGATACACTTCCACAAACAGTTAAACAAATGAGACAAAAATATTATACTTGCTCATTTATTTATTGAGGAAAATGATTTAATATTACATATTTGTGAGTTTTGCAATAACTGCAACTAAATATTTCAGTGGCTTTCTCCTAGCCATGAACATTACATTAGGGCAATCTGAGAGAGGCCTTCAGTTGCTTAGAAGTTACATTGGGGTCCTTTACGACCTCGCTGACTATTATACACTCAAACATGAGTTGTGAATAGAAAACTTTGATAGATCCCTTTTTGCTTTTCATATAAAACATGGTGTTGAATATGGATGTGTTGCCTTTTTGTTTGAACTAACATCCCCACGCAACTTCAGCCAGTAGAAATTAAATGTGCCATTAATCTGGCAACCATTATGAAACCTTGCTTGTATGTTAAAGTTTCCCCTTACATTACAATTAACAAATTTACAGAGATTCACCATCCCTCACTAGATAACACCTAACATGCCATTCCACTCATCCCCTGAGATAACACTTCAATCAAACTGCAAACTGGTATCACATGACATACTTTTGGCATGTAAATATATAATATAATATATATATATATATATATATATATATATATATATATATATATATATATATATATATATATATATATATATATAAAATAAACATCTTCTGATTATCTGGAAAGGCTGCAGCACCACGATGACCTGCCAGATAAACCACATGCAAAGCTGAGGGAGGCTTGTGTTTGCTGTGTTTGTCCAGCGGTAGCTTTTCCTGTATTTACTGGTGCTGTAACTCATTTAAACCCAGTACAGACCTGTTAATTAGCGGATGGGTGGGACCAGAGAAAACACTAAGATGCTCAGTGCAGAAATACTCCAGAACTGGTAAAGCAAACAGTGCATTAGTCTAATAAAACAGTGTTTATTTTGGTGGTATGTCCTTTGTGACTACGGCAACTCAAGGTTCCCACGGGTCCTTAAAATGTTTTATAATGTTTTAAATGAAAATCTGTGTAATTAAGTTCTTAAATTGTCTTAAATGTGCTGTAAATTTGATGTGTTTAATGCCGGTGGTAAAACACAGTGGCCCACCCTAAATATCTAACCCAAGGAGAGAACTGAGGTTAGCAGAGAGCTAGCTAACAAACTAACATTAGCAAGGAGCTATCTGACATGCTAGCATAATAACATTAGCAGAGAGCTAGCTAATAAACTAACTTTAGCGATGAGCTATCTTACATGCTAGCATAATAACATTAGCAGAGAGCTATCTCACATGCTAAAATAATAACATAAGTGGAGAACTAGCTAACAAACTAACATTAGCGGCAAGCTATGTAACATGCTAACATAATAACATTAGCAGAGAGCTATCTCACATGCTAACATAATAACCTTAGGGGAGAGCTAGCTAATAAACTAAAATAAGCGGTGAGCTATCTAACATGCTAACATAATAACATTAGCGATGAGCTATCTAACATGCTAAAATAATAACATAAGTGGAGAACTAGCTAACAAACTAACATTAGCGGCAAGCTATGTAACATGCTAACGTAATAACATTAGCGGCCAGCTAGCTAACATGCTAACAATAGCATTAGCGGAGAGTGAGCTATGTTACTGGGGAGAGAACTAAGGTTTTGATTTATAATACAATACATTATTTTCTATCAAAGAAATTATGACTAAAGTTTTGGGTCTTAAAATACATTTATTGAAGTCTTAAAAAGGTCTTAAAAAACATGAATTTAAACTTTTTAAATGGTCAAGAATCCTGCAACTATTCTTAATCTTTGTTGATCGACCACTCAGCCTGTCTGACTGTTGTTTGGTGGAGATTACCCTAAAACCAAATGCTCAGTGTAGAGATCCTCCAGCACTGGTAAAGCAGGGCAAACGTTGCATTAGAGGCTTGCAGTAATGCAGCTTATGCAACCCTAGTTACTGTATAACATTACAATAACTTTACTACAGCATTCCTTCCTCCTGATTTAATCTAGTGACTAGCGCACATTCTTTAAAACGCAGAATTTCATTTGCAAAGGTCAATAATGTTGTTGTTTTCCCTTTTTCTTTTTCAATGGTTATCTTTTTCAATGTGTGCGATAAGATCACGTCTGGCCTTTCACTTTAATACACCCATGTAACTGTTACAGACATGGAGGATGACGTGAGTTGTTGGTGCAGTGGTGCAGAACAACTTAGCGCTATTCACTCATCGCAATGTGAGCATTCGCAATCGTCACATCACAGGATGTTAAAGTCACGTAACGATTATAAAAGTAATGCTAAAATGTGTTTAATACAAAATAAAGAAATGTGGCACATTTTTATTACAGTTTTGTTACAACTAAAGCTTCTAAAATAAACCATTTGAGAAGTCTAGTCATCTACTGCATGAAAAATAAAAAAATTGGGGTGAATATATTTTTACAGAAACGTTAAGCTAGATTAAATAGTGTTGTGAAGAAATTTTGTGTCTGTGTAGCCGTGTGTTTTGAGTTGAAACACATTGAACATGCTAACGTTTAGGCTCTATTTAATGCTTAATTGCTTAATTGAAACACAACAGGCTTAATTATTAATCTCAATGGTAATCAATTGGTGACATGTAATACAGTCTTTTGCGTTTAGGTTTAAAGTAAGTGATTTAGCAGATTTTTAGCAACTAGTCCTGGGTTTTTTTCTTATTTGCACTTAACTGAACTGTTTCTGAACATAATATAAAAGTGCAAAGGTAAAGTTTATGTAGTTAAAAGCAGGAATGTTCAAGTGTCTCAGGTTTCTTGTCTAAAGGACTGATTCATCTTGCTAAATTTAGCTTGATTCTTCATCATGAATGGAAGGACTTTGCAAAAATCGCCACATTACTTGGATGTGTGACTGTCAGAGCACATAAATTTAAGGTAGATAATTTAAGACCTCGGTTAAGGACTGCTGAAGTGCTTATAATTACAAGTGAGGCAGTCCAGAGTCCTGTAGTAATGTGGTCTGAAGACATTTCTACCTGAGCCGATGAGAACTCTGTGCTCTAACATTCCCACACAACACTAGAGTACTGACAATAGCGCCTATAGAACGTAGCGTGAGCTTGCGTTAGTGTGTTAATGTTTGCATGTCTTACATTCATGATCTCGATCCAAGAAATCCTGTCCTCTTATCTGATTCTGCGGAAGACCTTCTAATTACGTTTCATTCTCGATTCATAAGCATACCATCAGATCTTATCAGAGGTGGAAAATTTGTTTGAAGATCCTCAGTTGAGCCTTTCACAAGATTTCAGACGGACCCAGAAAAGACTGTGTGGTTTTTGTGTGTGTTGTTTGATTCCTTTCACAAAGCAAACGATGCAAAACCAGCTTTGAATAGCTTAGCGTGACTCTGTGCATCACTGTTGATGCACTCAGGTGTCTTAGTTCTGTTGTTTTAAGGGCGGTGGTTCTTTATAGTAGTGATAGTAGTAGTAGAATCTTGCACTGCTGGCTGGCCAGCCAGAATCGTTCATGACAGTTCTTAGTAGAGATTCACCAAAATTAAACATTTATATTAATACCGTATTTTTCACACTATAAGGCATTCAGGATCAGTTAAGGTTTATTTTGAGGTTTATTTTTACACACAAGGCACACTGGATTATATAAAGCGCATTTTTAGAGACACTAAGGAACTTCTAATTCAGCAGGTCTAGCTAAGTAAGCTAAGTAAACAAAACTGTAATAAAAAAATACTTTCTTAAAAAGTAAGGCAAGTGTTGGCTGTTAATCTACACACATATATCTCCTGTAACCATTTATTTGATTGAGTAAAGCACTTCTGTGTATTTACAGTAAGCTTAGATTTCTGAATTTCTTAGCATTAACGGCTAACCGCTAGCAGTTAGCGGCTAATGCCACCCGACAGCAATACACTGCCAGAGCCCTGAGAGAGCACAGTTGGTCTTGCTCTCTCTGTGTGGGTACAGTACAGTAGATGGCGTTCTCTCTTTCCCCTCATCACTCCTAGGGTGATGTGGATCAGCACAAGGCTGCATCTGTGAGCTGATGTATATAAAAAAAACGAGGCGCTGCACTTTCCTCCGAGCGTTAGCGCTGTGATGCTACTCGGCAATGCTACAGCTATCAGCAGCAGTTCAAAAAGAGGCGGAGTCTGACTTCACATGTGTCGGAGGAGGCGTGTGCTAGTCTTCTTAACCCCTTCTGGTGCATCACTAGTGATAGGGGCAGTCCTAATGAGTGGGTTGGGTACTTGAACATGTAAATTGGGGAGAATAAATTGGATAAAAAAATGCATTCAGAGTACATTTGTAAAACTCTTTTTTCCCCAAATATAAAAGACAAGTACGATTTTTTTTTTATGTTTTTGAAAAAATGTATTTTTTTTTTTTTTTAAAAGCTGTCTGCATCCTGTCCAGAATGTGTCCGTGACCCACTTTTGGGTCCCGATCCTGTTTTAGATCTATTTTATTACTATTTGTCCACCTTTTATGAAATTCTAAAACATAGTAAACAAAAACTACCAGATAAACTGTCAACAACAAGTGAAATGGAAATAGGAGCTGATAATCTGTTGTTTTTGGGATTTAGGGCGGGAGTTTGCTTGTTTTTCAGGGATCAGCTTTGCCACTACTTGCTAACTATGCAGGTCTCGCAGCTTCTGTGAAAAACGATAAAATCTCACGTCTCGGATGATCGGCTGCATCAGTGAGTAGAATAAAACTGTAGAGCTGAAGCTTCTGTGAGAAACATTTACAGCCCACGTTTTTAGATTCACACCTGACCAAAACACATTAATAAACGTGCCATAAATAAATAAATAAATAAATAAATACAAAGATAAGTTTCTGTGGAAGGAGGTGTAGACAAATAGAGCACACCTCTGTGGACACTTGCTGAGAGGAATTTATGACTCTCAAATATCTCGACTGCATGAAGCGTTTCACAAGAGGAACTTTCTACAACGAGAGAAACGGAGATCCGGCGCTGAGGGAGCACTGAGATTCATTTAGAGAACATTCTGTTTGAGAAAGGAGATGCTCGCCTGATCCGAAGTGATAAGTGATAAGAGACGGGGACACACTACCTGCTACCTACATCCAGCACTGCGTCTCTACGTCATCCTGCCATTCATACACAGAGTACAGACAGAGCTCCTAAATATAGCCCTATATGTGGGCAGAGATCTGTGGACACTGCTCACAGATTATACTACAGGCTTCTAAGAATGATTTAAATACCATATAACAAGCATAAACTGGTGTCTGCTGAGAACCAGGGCAGCACAAAATATTCGGAAAGTAAAATATTCAGCAGAAAATGAAGTACTCTCTGTGTACTCATCTTCTTGAAAGTCATACATTGTGATTCCTCTAAATTTAGTGTTTTTTTTAAGCAGTGGCAGAAGGCCCTCACTCTTTACCCAAGCCCCCAGATAAGCTGTATCTAGTATCACCGGGCTGTTGTATACAATGCTGGGACAGAGCTAACAGCGGGAAAAATAAAGAAAATTAAATAATTCCACGTGAAGTATCATGCTTCATGAAAGTTTACTACCTCATAACTTCACAAACTGGTTGTTTTTTTTTTTTCCAGCTGAAAGATACAAGCTGTACAGGACTAGGATAGTAATGTGACCTGAGTAGCTTTACTAGAGTATATTTATTTTTAAAATATCACTACTTCTAGGGTGATGTTGATCAGCACAAGGCGTCTGTGAGCTGATGTATCGGAATCGAGACTGCTAGCACCGCTGGAGGAGCATTAGCATTACCTGCTAACCGTGCTAAGCACTAGCTCTTTCAATATTCAGAGGGAGTATTTCAGACTGTAGTCTGCTCGTTTACAGTGTTAAAATAAGCTACGTGGGACGAACCGCTAGCTGATATCGCCCTGGCTTACCGGAAAGGGTTCCTCAGTATATTGCTGTCTTAATGACCTTGAGAAAATGTGGGTTCTGGGCTGAGACCAGCTGGAAAACCCTGATCTAAAGGACTCTGAAATGTTTAACATTGACCCCCACTGAAAATGTTCCCAACAGGACTGAATCATTGACCATATGCTTTGTTTGGTTCTTTTATTTCAGGGGAAAGACCTTCTCTCGCTAAAGGACACTTACTCCAGTCCCAGGCTCCTCAGAAAAGGCCTTTCAGCTCCATCAGCTTCTCAAACGGGAGGAGAGGACTCCTCCATCATCGTCTTCTCCTTCTTTTTTGTTGCTTTGCTTTTATAAGAATACAGCTCTGGAAAAAAAACTAAGAGAGCACTTCAGTTTCTGAATCAGTTTCTCTGATTTTGCTATTTATAGGTTTATGTTTGAGTAAAATGAAGATTGTTGTTTTATTCTATAAACTACAGACATTTCTTCTAAATTTCCCCAAAATTCTAAATAAAAATATTCTCATTTAGAGCATTTATTTGCAGAAAATGAGAAATGGCTGAAATAACAAAAAATGCAGACCTCAAATAATGCAAAGAAAACAAAGTTCATATTCATAAAGTTTTAAGAGTTCAGCTTCAATATTTGGTGAAATAACCCTGGTTTTTAATTTTGCAGTTTTCATGCATCATGTTCTCCTCCACCAGTCTTACACACTGCTTTTGGATAACTTTATGTCTTTACTTCTGGTGCAAAAAATAAATAAATCAGTTCAGCTTGGTTTGATAGCTAAGTGGTCTCTTATCTTTTTTCCAGAGCTGTATATGCTTCGTAAATAAAATTTCAGACAATTTTTTTTATTAAAGGGCATTCCTTCTTTGAAGCACATCAAAGTATATATTTAAATCAGAAATATATAAATATATCTGTATTAAATTGAAAAAAAAAACATTTTTATACGAAATCTTTTACTTGTTACTGTGTTACTGTTTGTTATCTTGTCACTGACTTACCTTTGTTTGATCAGTGAAGCTGATCTTGCCTCAGGCTCCTCCCCCCGTTCCTCTCTTTCATGTCTGTCACAACTTACCACTTTAAACGGATGGTTACAACATGACAAATAAAAACGCCTTCTTTCGGATGTGTGTGTTGTGTTTTTGTGTGTGCAGTGTGTGCAGTGTGTGTGTGTGTGTGTGTGTTTCCAGAGAACCTCATACATTCTCTGTCCTTATCTGCCAGGTGCTGGCGTGGTTGTTGTTGCTTCTATATAATTTGTGGTGCACCTGAGCTGAGATGGATGGATTATAAACACTACATACACACACACACACACACACACTTCTGCTGGAGTTCTGAGGAAAACAGCAGTTTGCTTTTAGTTGATTGAGCCCTGTTTTCTGTTTTGTTTCTTTTTTTTTGTCCAACCGGCCGCCTGAAACAGCCTCACATTCTTTTCTTTTCTTTCTTTCAGACTGTTTACACTTCTGAGAATCATCCAGAGGGTCACTGCAGTTGAGTTTCATTTTTATAAGAAATATATGGAAAATATGTTACTGTAGACTGTTGATTATTCCTGGAAATTCACATTTGAGGACTTTTAGACTGAATTAGATATACAGGTGTTGGACAATGAATCTGAAACACCTGGTTTTAGAGCACAATAATTGATTGTGGTGACGGACAGTTCTGGTGGAAACAGGAGAGTTGAGGTGAACATTGAATTCTGCGTGATTTGATCAGCCGTGGTTTTATGTTTTTTGGATACAATCCGGGTTAGCACCCGAACATCCCTTTCAGACAGCTTCCTCTTACAGCATCCACAGTTAATCCTGTTGGATGTGTTTGGTCCTTCTTGGTGGTATGCTGACATTACCCTGGATACTGTGGCTCTTGATGCATCACAAAGACTTGCTGTCTTGGTCACAGATGCTCCAGCAAGACGTGCACCAACAATTTGTCCTCTTTTGTCACCCATAATGTTGTGTTCATTGCAATATTTAGAGCAGAACTATGCTCTTACCCTACTAATTGAACCTTCACACTCTTCACGTTCTTACTGGTGCAATAATGTGCAATTAATGAAGATTGAACACCAGGCTGCTCCAATTTAGCCATGAAACCTAAAATCCCACACTAAAATGATGACAGGTGTTTCAGTTTCATTGTCCAACCCCTGTATACTAGTGCATTTGAAACCAATGATACCAAAAATATAATTGAAAATTACTTCATTTCAGTAATTCAGTTCAAAATGTGAAACTCATATATTATATATAAGTGTTTATTTCTTTTATTGTTGATGATTATGAAGCTTACAGCTAATTAAAAACCCTAAAAATCAGTGTCTCAGAAAGATAGAATATTATTATATAAGACCAATTGGTACTTTTGAAGTCCTGCTGGAAAATGAAATCTGCATCTCCATAAAAGTTGACTTTGGACAACTTCTTCTGAAGATCATGGGGAGATCAAAATTAAGCTCAATCTCAACACTCAGTCCTGTTACCTAAATTAATTCTTACGTCTTATTTGTTCATTTTTAAGATATTTTATTTTTTTAAATTTTGGGAAAATCACTAGAAGGTGCTCAGTGTCCTCACAGTAACAGGAGTGAGTTTCAGTAACAGGAAAGAGTGCCATTAACAGGAGTGACTTTTTTTAAAATATTTTAAATATCAATTATTTGAACATGCAGTCAAACTTTTTTGGGTAGTTGGGGAGTTTAGAGCATCATAAGAAAAGACAAGAACAAGACAGGTTTGTGAAAATGTATTTTATTTCATTTTATTTCCACAGACCTCAGTGTACAGGATTCAATCATGAATAAAGTTTCACTACAAAGTTGATATAATTCAGTAGAAAGAAAGAAGAGTTGAGATCTCCTCATCTGCTCCTTGCTGGTCATCATACAGGACCTTCTGCAGATCATCACTGATGAATGCTGTCTGATTTTACTTAGCTGTAACAAGACATATATAAAGAAATATATATAGGTTTAAAATCAATCCCCATCTTCCTTATATTTTACTAATGAACGATTTGATTTCAGTTTATTTAAGATTATTAAAGATTAGGTACCACTTTATTAAATGGGTTTATACATATTTTATAAAGGAGTTTATTAATGGTTATTAATTAGGTTATAAACCATTAATAAGCAGTTACAATACATGAATAGAAAGGGCAACAGTGGCCCACATTCGTTTATACTGCATTAAATCATGTGTTAAAAACATATCTGTTATTATCTTTACCAACCCAGATTAATCATTTATCATAATGTGGTGTACAATATATTAACATAAAATAACATTAAATATAACTTAACTGGCTTTCTATTTTATTTTATTAGATATGTTAATGCTGACGGATAAAAAAAAACGAAGTAGGAAATGCTTAATGTGTTGGAACTATTCATTAATAGCTTATTATTAGTTTATAAGTATTTACAACCTAATTATTAACCATTAATAAACTCACTCAGACTATTAATAAACCCTTTATAAAGGAGCCTTATTTTAATGTGCTACCAAAGATTATATCATATTATATCATACTACAATATTTTTAAAGATACAGCATTGAAAAAGATCATTATTTTAGATAATTATTTAGTTTTATTAGTTGATACTAACAAATTCTTCCAACTCACCCTCATTCTGAATAGCCTGCTCCAGGGAAAAGTTTGCACTGTGGGAGGAAACGAGAGAAAACAAACATGATTTACATTAGCAATTCAAAACCGATAAAAAATATACATGCTTATGCCCTTTAAATTCCCCCTCAAAAACAAAAGCCCTTAAGGTAAAATGTGTTGTGAAATTTGAAGTAATAAAACATAACAGTCCTGTTTAAAATTTTATACACACTTCCTAATCTTTAAAAAATGCTTTTATTGTGGTCATTTCTGCCTCTACAGTGACGATGTTTCTGTCTACTTTGGTACACAGACACATCACAATATGCAAATCAGTCAATCAATACTCATCTGCGTCTCACCGCAACTAGAGGCACACTGCAGCTGCTGCAGCTCAGCCAATCAGCTTTCCCTCCTGCCCCTCCCCTAAACCCATACATCACCCAGTGCCGCACCCAAACTACCCCTCCCAATTGTTTAGCCTTTTTCCTATTTCCGAGCTGAGGGTGGAGTCAGCTAAAATCTGGGGGTTTAAGTTGCATCAAAAAACTAAATCTTAGTAAGTAAAATTGTTTAATTTTAAGGAAATAACATGTTTGCTTACTAAGCATTGTGTACGTATAGAATTATTCTGTTTATTTTAGGAATAATACTGTTTATCAATGTTATGTAAAAAATGTTTACCTTATTTTAAGTGATCTACGCTCTAAATAGGCACAAAAAGTGACAAGTCAAGTTATTCTGATCCTTGTGCTCAAATTTAAGCTCAATTTAAGAACATTTTGCTTGATTTAAACTTACTTTACTTGTTTTAAGACTTTGCGATTGCTTGTTTTAAGGAATCTTTCTAAGAACAATTTAGCTTACCCTTTGGAATGCTATTTTTTTGCCTAAAATAAGCATATTTGTCTCAATTTACATACAGCATATCTTGTCAATTTTTTGCCATTTTTTGTTAATTGTGCCCCTGAATAATCCCCATGCTCTGACCTGTCATCAGTTGCTCCCAGCAGGCAGCGGTAGCTGTCAATCTCAGCCTCCAGCTTCATCTTCACATTGAGCAGAGCCTGGTACTCCTGGGCCTGACGCTCCACCTGATCTCGCACTTTAGTGAGTTCAGCTCCGAGCTGCTGGAGGATCCGGTTCAGACGCGCCAATTCCTTCCCATAGCGGCCCTCCGAGTCCCTCAGCGTTTCCTCCAGAGACACGATCTGAACAAGAGCCAGTGAAGGAAGACCGTCAATAAAACAGATTAACACTCCACATCAACACAAGCACATACATACTAGTGCATCTCAAAAAAAAAAAATAGAATAATTACAGACACAGAGTGATCTATTTTAAGCGTTTATTATTTATTTTATTGTTGATGTTTATGAAGCTTACAACCAATGAAACTCCAAAAATCAGTTTCTCTGAAATTAGAATATTATATATTAGAGACCAATTGGTACTTTTGGCAGTGTGGGCAGTGTGCCAAGTCCTGCTGGAAAATGAAATGACATGACTCTCCAAACCATCACTGATTGGTGGAAACTTCACACTAGACCTCGAGCAGTTTGGACTGTGTGTCTCTCCACTCTTCCTCCAGACTCTGATCCCTTGATTTACTTTAAATGAAATGTAAAATTTACTGATGATCAGTGATGGTTTGGAGAGACATGTCTGTCATTTGCTGGTGTTGATCCACTGTGTTTTATTATCAAGTCTAAAGTCAGTGCAGTTTTGTTTTCCCACAAAATCTTACAGCACTTCATATCTTACAGCTTCCCTCTGCTACTGACAACTTTTATGGAGATGAGGATTTCATTTTCCAGCAGGACTTGGCACACTGCACACACTGCCAAAAGTACCAATTGATCTTAATATTCTAATTTTCTCAGACACTGATTTTTTGGGTTTTCATTGGCTTTAAGCCATAATCATTAACAAAAAAAGAAATAAACTAAATTACTGAAATTAAGCAACTTTTCAATGATACCATGAACTGATTACCATGCTCTGCAAAGCCTGGACGTCGATTTCTCTCAGTTGTTTAGTGCGGCGGAGCTCGGTGAGCTCAGTCCTGCTGTTCTGAAGGGACTCGGTGTTCTTCGCCACCTCCACTTTAATGTTCTCGAACTGTAAACAGGAGAAAAGTAGTGGAAGCTGAATCTGAGAGAACTGGAAATAAAGGCTGAAATATATCAGGAGGCATATCTGATCCTGTAGGACTGGATTCCTGCTCTGTTTAGTGTTTAGTGTTTTTCATGCTTAAGCACACCTGATCTGATTTACCTGTTAATTACAAGGTTTATACCTGAGAAATCTGGGAATAGTGTAACACCTGTATTTACTGTGTTCCAGTTCTTACAATTTTACACAGTTTCAAGAAAACATTTCTAAAGAAAAAGATAAAATCTTTGGAGTTTACCACAAGTGGTTTGGCATTCCTTTACCAGTGTTTCATGATGAATCCAGTCAAAATATGCCTCACTTTTTATATCACCACCAGGATATTGTTGTTAACATTATCTCAGATTAGCATTTTTAGCAATATCAGGTGATGAAAATGCATTTTTGCACATTTTTATTGCGCATGCTAGTCACCCAGTGTGATTTTGCTGTGATTATACTGGTTGTCTAGCCTTCTATATCCTTATATTTCACTATGTATTCTTCTTCTATATCATTATATATCATTATATATTCTAAAACATTCTTATATATCCTTCTATATCATTCTATTCCCTATATATCATCCTTCTATATATTTGTATATCATTCTATATCCTTCTATATCTTTATATATCCTTCTATATCCTTCTATATTCTTCTATATCCTATTTTAGCTAACCAGCTTAACCAGCTTCAACCAGTCTTAACTGTGCATCTCCTTGATATCAACTCCCCTTCCCCATCCCCTCATTGTGATGCTTTACACTGTGTTCTTGTCCGTATGACACTGTTATATTCATAATGAATTTAATTTCACTTGTTTCTTTAATACAGTTTTTTCCTATTTAATCCTAAAATGATGATAAAAGAGGCACCAACCAAAATCTGGCCTAGGGCCTGATTGCCATCTTAATGTGATTTTTAGCTATATTCTTAAGACGTTATACATTTAGCATATGTATTTTAATTCTTGGTTAAAATCTTTGGTCTACCATTGGAGTTGGACCCGTTGATTTTACCTTGTTTTTGTACCAATCATCAGTCTCCTCGCGGTTCTTAACAGCCAGCTTCTCGTACTGGTCGCGGATCTTGTTGACGGTGCTGCTCAGGTTCGAGTGGGAGGAGTCTGCCTCCACCGTCACACTGGACTCCTTGATCTTCTCCTTCAGCACAGCGACTTCCTACAGGACAGCGACAAGACAAGAGGACAGGTGAGCTCCGGTTTATTCAGGTACCCCTCAGGTATCACCCATAATCAAACTGAAACTTACTTCCATCATCTACATTTACATTTATATTTACATTAACGTTAACATTTATAGCATTTACCAAAAGATTTTATCCAGTGCAACGTACAACAGCGTTACTCATAATACAGAAGTGTGTCAATGTAGAGTTAGGAGTCTAGCCCAAGGAACACTTAAGGCATTTTCACTGGTTAAAACAGACTCTGTTTCGTTTGCAATCACCATTTTACCACTTTAAAGATAAACTTACGTCGCGGTGCTCTTTCTTGAGGAAGGCGAGCTCCTCCTTTCCAGACTCGATCTGACTCTCCAGGTCGAGGCGAGCCAGCTGAGAGTCATCGATCACTCTCCTCAGATCAGAGAGGTCATGCTCCAGGTTCTGACGGGCAATGCTTTCCGTATCCAACCTAAAGAGAGAGAACCACGGATATAAAACATTTATTATGTTACTAAATTAGGAAAACAGACAAATTTTGAGGCATTTTTGTGTCCTTTTTTCATTTGTTTTTGCTAGCAGCAGTTTAAACCTTTGTGATATGCACTGACACTTGTTTCTTTAGACTAACCAATATTTCCGTTATTTTAGATTGATTTATATATCAGTCCTGTCACTGTCTGTCTGCCTACCACTGATACTAATTCCCTTGAGAAAGACTCCATTTCCCAGAATTCACTCATGCTCAACCCTCCGGACAGGGCAGATCACGTGACGCATCTGCATTCCGGCTCACCATGCTTCTAATCATTACTCACACCTGGACTCCATAGTATATATAGCCCCTCTTTTAAGTATCTCCTTGTCTGGTATTGAATCTATTTCATATCTCTTCTACCTCAAGTCTCATTTGTTTTTTTGACCGTTTGTTTATCGACCCTTTTTTTATCAACCACTCTCTTGCCTAGCCCTTTTTTTGCCGGTCTGTTGTTCTTAAAACAATCACACATAGCTAGAGAAAGGAACCAGAGAACAGCACCACGACAGTGAATATTTACTCTCATGAGACCAATGGTTGCCTAGTGTGCCTTTAATACCCAATGTATACATGTGGATAAATGAAACTACATTATACTTACTTGTTTTTCAGGTCTTCGTTGGCCAGTTTGCTGTTGTCTATCTGCAGCAGAAGGCGGGCATTTTCCATCGTCTTGTCACGGATCTGCAGGCCAATAATAGTTACTACAAATAGCTTAACAAACAAACTAGCTTAGCTAGCTAGGTAGTCGTCTATGACAAGCTAGTTTAAATTACACCAGTGACACAAGTATATATCAGATCTACATATCCAGAAAACCATTCTAACTTGTTATATAACTTTTATATTAACTTTTATCAATGTATTTAAAATTTTCTGCCATTTTCTCTCAATTTTGCCACTACTTAGCTGTATATTGCCCATCACTAGAGATGCTACAACACCAGGAGGTTGAAGACTAGCACACGCCTCCTCCGTTACATGTGAATTCAGACTCCGCCTCTTTTAGAACTGCTGATGATGTAGCATTACCAAGTAGCATCACAGCGCTAACGCTCGGAGGAAAGTGGAGTGACTTGGTTCTAATACATTAGCTCACAGAGCACGATCTACTCACCCAGAGAGAGCAAGGCCAATTGTGCTCTCTCAGGGCTCTGGCAGCTGATGGCAAGCTGCATGACTGGGATTCTAACCAGCAATCTTCCCCAGGAACACACATTTTTAATATGATTATTTTGACTAGTTAAATGATACTTGATCATTGATTTACATGAAAACCTCCAGTAACAGTTATCTATAATGACTTTTTTACACACTCTTTTAGTAGCGCTTTAAAATAAGACTACCTTTATAAAGTATTTATAAATGGTTTATAAATTAGATTATTACTTAATATTATTGATTAGGTTGTAAATGCCTTAAAAAAGCAACAGTGGCAACTTAGTTAATTTTATTTATGGTAAATAGTTAAATATACATAGAAATATATTAATATGACAGGTTTAATGCTGATTGATGGAAAACACAAAGTTAGATCAGTATCTAGAAAGATATGAGGTTTGACAGTATAAATGAGTGTATAATCATTATTATTTTATCCATTTCTATGTATGTATATATTAATTAACTGCTTATTAATGTGTAAACTTATTTATAAACCATTCATAAACCCTTTATAAAGGTAGTCTTATTTTAAAGTGTTACTCATCTTTTTTTACCTCCTTCCTCAGATCAGCCAGAGGTTTCTCGATCTTGTCCCAGTCCCGGTCGGCCGTCTGCCCCCTCTTCTCCAGGATGTCTCTGATTTGCTCCTCCAGCTCCTGGTTGGATTTCTCCAGTTTCCGCACTCGGCCCAGGTACCCGGACAGGCGGTTGTTCAGGCTCTCCATGGTCTTCTTATCATCAGCAGGTGGAGGAGCCAGAGCTCCACCGCCCTGCGGCTGCTGCTGGCTCTCAGGACGCATGGCGTTCCTCAGGGCCTGGAGAGTGGAGACCGAGGCCCGGGTGCCCTGACCCCCCGCCCCACCAAACATACTGCTGGCACTGTTACGAGACATACTGCTGACGAGACTGAGAGAAACAAAATAAAAAATAGCACTTAAAAATGATGAGTTTCTTTGATTTTACCAAGTTAAAAACCTCTGGAATATAATCAAGAGGAAGATGGATGATCACAAACCATCAAACCACCAAACTGAACTGCTTGAATTTTTGCACCAGGAGTAAAGCAGCATAAAGTTATCCAAAAGCAGTGTGTAAGACTGGTGGAGGAGGAGAACATGATGCCAAGATGCATGAAAAAAACTGAGATCAAAAACCACCAGGGTTACTCCACCAAATATTGATTTCTGAACTCTTAAAACTTCATGAATATAGGTCTGAAATAATTTTATTTGGAATTTTAGGTTGAAAAGTAAGACTTACTAAGTAAAGTCTTACTTTTTTCTACATTTTTCAACTTATTTTAGGTCATCTAAACTCAAAATAAGCACATAAGCATCTGATCAAGTTATTTTTCATTCTTGTGTCCACATTTAATCTAAAATAGTTGCTTCCTTCAAGCTTTAATTCACCAATTTTGAGATATTGTGATTAAAGCTTATTTTAATAGGCAGATTTGTTTATTTTTTGCTTAATAAAAGCACATATATATCTCAGTTTACATATATTTTGTCTAGTTGGATTTTTGTTTTGCAGTGTGCTTTTTAGGAATAATGATTTTGATCAGTCTTACTTAAAATGTTCACTTTATTTAAGTCATTTGGACTCAAATTAAGCACAAAGCACAAGTTATTCTGATGCTTGTCTACAAATTTAAGCTAAAATATGTATGTTAAAAGATGTTTTCTTGATTTAAGTTCTACTTCTCTCATGTTGAGACTTGAAAAATGACTTGAAAAATGAGCTTACCCTATCGTCAGATTCTTTAGCTTATAAAAGCTAAATATCTCAATTTATATATGTTTTTGCCAATGGATTTTTTGCTATGCAGTTCTTATACAGTTATACAAAACTTATACAATATATTGTACATCTAAAACAGTACTTAAAATATTAGTATAACTGAAGAAATTGTATAAAAAATAAAAATAATAATAAGTTCCTACTCACCTCAAGCACTGAAGTATAACAGGAGGAAACAGAAGACGAGTCTCTCACCTGCTCTTTGCTGGTGTTTCTGGGGAAGGTGGGTGGTTTTATACTGAACCGTATCTGATGTAGAGAGATTCCATTGGGCGAATGGCCCCACACACCTGTCCAACAGGTTTTTTTGGGGATGGAACACCAGGTTTCCTCCTCTTTGTCACCAATGAATATAATTATTCAGTTATTCATAATTTCCAGTGGGAGGTCCTGACTAACCCTTAATAAAAAGCTCCCCTCTCCGCTGCTCTGCTCAAACCCTCCTCTTACCTGTGAGAACTTCTCATCCAGACGTTACCTGAGGCAGAATGGCACAGAGAGGCAGCAGACCCGGCTTCAGCAGCCGGTCCTACACCCCCTCTAACACCAGGGTCTACCCGAGCGTGGCCTCCTCCAGCGTGGACCCCCTGCTCAACTCACCCGTCAGCAAAATGGACCCTCAGGACCAGGAGGCCAAAACCAAGGAGAAGGACCAGATGGTCGGACTCAATGACAAGTTTGTCGCTTTCATTGACAAGGTAATCCTATTTTAACCACAAGCCTATTAGAATTAACACTTAGTGCTGTACTTATTATACTCATTTCTGTTCAGAAAATAGGGGAGAATTACACAGAAAATACAAATATATAATATTTAGTTCATACAGATTTATCTCTGTCATTTCTCTTCATAAGAAACTGACTGGTCACGTCTGATGCTGAACATACAGTAGATCACAAGACATGTTAGTGCAACTTAAAATAGACCAACAAACAAATAAATAAATAAATAAATAAAATGCAGTGTCATTTTTGAACACTAGGTGCCACCGTCTAGTAAAAAAACATTTCTGTCCTCTATTCAAAACTTTAAGCCTTGTGTAACCCCATTGTTATGTTCAGCTGTTTAGAATAACAGTTCAGTATCAATCTAAAAGGTTGATAAAAGATAAATAAATATTTCTCTATTTTCATGAACATCATCTTTATCTTTGTCATTGAAAATGTTATCCCTTATAGAGTTTACTATTTATCACCATTATATATATATATATATATATATATATATATATATATATATATATATTATTTATTTATATTATGTATTGTCTAAATTATTACCCTTTGAAGTCTTTGTTGCCACTACTGGAAATTAACATTGTGGAATATTATGGGTTGTTTTCTCAGACAGGGAGTAAGTCTAGTCTTAGACTTTATTTTACTTGTAGTGGGAAATCTTCATTCACAATGCTGTATAAGCTTAATCGCTATATAATGCATAATATATGCTAAATTGGTCATATTCAATTTGCATGTTCATTAGGCTGCACTAATTAAGACCAACTATTGTCAAGGTTACGTTTTAGGGTTTTATGCTCCAAATGTTTTTTTATTTATTTTTTTTGGATAACTTTATGCTGCTTTACTCCTGGTACAAAAATTCAAGCAGTTCAGTTTGGTGGTTTGATGGTTTGAGATCATCCATCTTCCTCTTGATTATATTCCAGAGGTTTTTAATTTGGTAAAATCAAAGAAATTCATCATTTTTAAGAGGTCTCTTATTTTTTTCCAGAGCTGTATATCATATCAATTCTATTATACATATCCATCCCCCAGTTTGGTTCTTAAAGTTATTAGATGTAACAAATAAAGAGAGAAAAAGAGAGAGAGAGAGAGAGAGAGAGAGAGTCAGACTTTATGCTGGAGTTAATGTGGTTTCTGCTTGTAGTCGAAAGAGACAGTCCTTCTTGTGATAAGTGGATTCAGGAATGTATTCAGATATAAAGAGGGAGACGGGTGCAGGAGGGTTAGAAGTTAGATACAGTAGCTGGGAGGAGCTTCAGGCATGTCAGACAGACAGACAGACAGACAGACAGACAGACAGACATAGATAGATAGATAGATAGATAGATAGATAGATAGATAGATAGATAGATAGATAGATAGATAGATAGATAGATAGATAGATAGATAGATAGATAGATAGATAGATAGATAGATAGATAGATAGATAGATAGATAGCCATAATCATGAACAATAAAATAAATTAAAAGACTTAAATTAGATCACTCTGTGTTTAATACTATAACATCTATATAATATACGAGTTTCATATTTTGAACTGAATTACTGAAATAACTTTAAGTAACTGAAGTAACTTTTTAAAGATTTCTATTTTTTTTAGATGCTTCTGTAGATAGACAGATAGATGAATGGGAATACTTTTCACACTCTTAGTTAAATCATATGATGTCACGTCGAAATAATAATCATTAAATGTATTAAATGTATTAAATGTAATTGCAAATCTGTTTTATTTTTTATTTTTTAGGTTCGTCATTTAGAGGAACAGAACAAAATCCTGGAAACCCGGCTAAAGATTCTGCTGGAGCAGGACAGCTACAAGGGGAACATAGACGACATCGTGAAAGAACTGGCTGCAGATCTGAGGAGACAGATTGACGGGCTGGACCGAGACAAGGACAAGCTGGAGTCTGAGGTGGTGAAGTCCAACGATGAGGTGGACAACACCCGGGACAGGTGAGAACAGACTGAGGACACTTCTTTACACTTATTTTCACATATTTGAGCTGTTTGTTGGCTGTTAACTTTTTAGCTGTTAACTTTTTGACTGTTTAGCTTAAGAAAAAAATCCCTTGTTTGAATCCTGTTTATGCAGCTTGCCATCAGCTGCCGGAGTCCTGAGAAAGTACAATTGTTCTTGCTCTCTCTGGGTGGGTACAGTAGATGGTACTGTCTTTCCCCTCATTCATCACTCCTAGGGTGATGTGGATCAGCACAAAGCTGCATCTGTGAGCTGATGTATCAGAACCAAGTCGCTGCGCTTTTCTCCGAGCGTTAGCTCTGTGATGCTACTAGGCAATGCTACTCAGACCTCAAATAATCCAAAGAAAACAAGTTCATATTCATAAAGTTTTAAGAGTTCAGAAATCAATATTTGGTGGGATCAATCACAGTTTTTATGCATCTTGGCATCATGCTCTCCTCCACCAGTCTTACACACTGCTTTTGGATAAATTCAAGCAGTTCAGTTTGGTGGTTTGATGGCTTGTGATCATCCATCTTCCTCTTGATTATATTCAATTAGGTAAAATCAAAGAAACTCATCATCATTAAGTGGTTTCTTATTATTTTTTCCAGAGCTGTATATGTATATATATATGTATATATGGTGTCCACAAATTAAGAAAAGCACCTTAAGAACTCTGACATGATCTCAAGTTGCAATTACATAAACAGCTGCTGTCCAGTGAGCCATGTAAGGAGGATTTGGGTGCAGGAAGACTCTGGTATGCGCTCCATGTTGGGAGAACAGGCCATCATTAAAGCCATTCATCCAGCCTGTGCTTCCGCAGCCTAGTCTGTTTCCACTCAGTCAGAGCCCTGTTTTCTTCCACTGGTCACAAGGTCAGCGCTGACTCCAGAGTTCAGCAGCACTTCTGACTTTATTCTGCACGTATTCTCTATTTGACAGGTACGAGAACGAGATCCAGAAGAAGACTGACCTGGAAAATGACTTTGTTCTCACTAAGAAGGTAAAGAATCCCCTTCAGTGTAAAGTATATTTATATACTGAGGAGTTCTCAGTGCGCTATGTGACGTTCCCTGCATTTTACAGTGGGTTATTGTGTTTTTGTTGTTTTGTTTTTGTGTGTTTTGTGTAGGATGTGGATGATAGTTATATGCAGAGGGTGCAGCTGGAGCTGGAGCTGGAGGACATCACACGCGAGCTGGAATTCCTCAGGCGTGGATTTGATGAAGTAAGTCATTAAGTTATATATTAAACCCATAACTTATATACTAGATATATACTAGTGCATCCTAAAAAATGTAATAATCATTGAAAAGTCACTTTATTTCAGTAATTCAGTTCAAAATATGAAACTCGTATATTATATAGATGTATTACAAACAGAGCAATCTATTTTTAAGCGAAAATCAGCGTGCCAAGTCCTGCTGGAAAATGAAATCCGCATCTTCATAAAAGTTGCGCTCTCCAAACCATCACTGATTGTGGAAACTTCAGACTGTTCCTCCAGACTCTGCTCTCTTGATTTCCTTTAAATGAAATGTAAAATTTACTGATGATCAGTGATGGTTTGTTTTGAGAGACATGTCTGTCATCTGCTGCTGTTGATCTACTGTGTTTTATTATCAAGTGGAAGATGCAGATTTCATTTTCCAGCAGGACTTGGCACACAGCCCAGACTGACTCATTTTCTGAGACTGATTATTGGGTTTTTATTGGCTGTAGTATTCTGTATTTTTGATCTTCGGCTTTTTGAGAAGAATGTAGATCATCCAGTTGACCATCCCTGATAACTGATATGAAACTTAAATACCTAAAGAATCGCTGACAGTTGTTTTGTTCTTCTCTCTTGACTCCTCTTCTGGAATAGGAGATAAAGGAGCTCCAGTCTCTGATCCGGAACGAGACGGTGGTGGTGAAGACGGGAAGTAATCGGAACCTGGACATGGATGAGATCCTGCAGAGTGTTAAGGCCCAGTACGAGAACATGGCCTCCCGCAGCCGAGAGGAGGCGGAGCAGTGGAACAAGAGGAAGGTCAGTTATATGCTGAGGACAAATAATAAAAAATATAATCATAATTGATCATTAATGATCATTTTATACTTCAATTTTTTTCTTAAATCATTTTATTTATCTAAACAGACAGTTTTCAGTTCTGCTACAGTGTTGCTTTCAAATAATGTGAAAAAAAGTAAACCAACAAATTTAACCCTCAATTTTTTATCAGTTATGTAGAATTACATGAGAAATAAAATCAACCAATCGCAATAGACAGATGTAAATTAGCCACAGATTAATCCAGATTTCCTTACAAATAAAATCATACCTTTAGCTATTCTAGAGTTAACATTGGACAGATAATGAGGATGGATGGATGGATGGATGAATGAATGAATGAATGAATGAATGAATGAATGAATGAATGAATGGATGGGTGGGTAGGTGGATGGATGGATGGATGGATGGATGGATGGATGGATGGATGTTTGGGTGATTGGTTGGTTGCATGGTTGGTTGGATGGGTAGGTGGATGGATGGATGGATGAATGGATGGATGGATGTTTGGATGATTGGTTGCTTGGTTGGTTGGATGGTTGGATGGATGGATAGATCGATTTAGTTTTTTTTGGCTATTTATTAGTGCAAATGTGTCCTATAGAAGTTAATTATTCCATAGTTATAATAGTTTTTTACAATATGTATGATTTTTGAATCCACAGATGGACGACATGGTGCAGAAAGCAGGGAAGCATGAGCAAGATGTGAAAGATGTCAGGAAGGAGATCTCAGATACTCAGAGGAGCATCCAGAGACTCCTCGCTGAGATTGAAGCTCTCAAGAGGAAGGTACAACTCCTCACACCAACAGTTTATATATATTTTTTTGTGCGGGAACTAGGGATACAGATGCGTAATTAACCACAGTTCACTCCTAACTTACGTACAGTTTCAATCAACAAATTTATTTAACAATTTTACCCTTCAAAAACAATAACCCTTCAAAATTTACAACTTATAATATCTTTATAATGAAACAGCTTAGAAATACATTTAACCACCTCTACCTGAATCTGTAGAGTCAATTTGATTGCATCTTTTGATTGGCAGTGATTGTATGTGATTCATAAGGGTATGAAAAAGGCTTTGATAATTAATCAGAAGAGTAGGTGGTACATGTCAAAGTTTTAAAAAAAAATCAGTATCATAGTGCATAAGCAGAAATGTAATGTCCACATATGAGGACGCAGGGACTAATTTATAATGCTTTGCATTTGTGTCCACATCTTTCCATGTGATCAGCCACCAGTCCTTTCTTTTTGCTTTAATATATTTTCTTTGCTGGTTTAAATGTGTTTCTGCTTGAATTTTGTAGAAAAGTAATCTGGAAGACGACATCAGGAACTCTGAGATCGGCGGGCAGCAAACTCTGGACGATGCTCGGGACCAAATCGCACAGCTGGAGGAGGCGCTCCGCAGAGACAAGCAGCTGATGGCCCGACAGGTCCGCGAGTACCAGGAGCTCATGAACCTCAAGCTGGCCCTGGACATCGAGATCGCCACCTACAGGAAACTTCTGGAAGGAGAGGAGATGAGGTACGGTAAAAAGAGAGAGACTGCTATATTAGCCTTCTGAAAACTGGACTTTTTCTTGGTGTGCAATTACTTCTAGCTAAAAGTTTGTCTTAGTACATGAATTTGTCTGTTTTTGTTTTTTTATTTTTGCAAAAAACAATGTCCTTTAATGGGAAAAGTAGTTTATTTTAACATTTTTTTATTATTCATGCCATTTGGAATGAGAAGAGTCAAATTAGTCCAAATTAAACTAAATTAAAGCTTTCTACAGTAAGTAAATGAACTTTTAAATAAAGTTTCCGTCTGGACTGGCTGTAGAAACTCTTTACTGGGATTCCTGCCATCTTGTTTTCAATCAATTAAGTGTAAACATATGTGACCACTAGGTGGTACATGTCAAAGTTAAAAAAAATGAAGTGTCATAAGTGCAGAGAAGCAGGAATGTAATGTCCACATATGAGGACGCAGGGACTCAAGAGGATTAAAAAATGTTTATGTTGATTTTTTTTTTAGGTATGAATCCTCTTTACTGTGTGTCTGATTTGTGTTATTATATTTTTCACCTGCAGGCTGGCTGACCAGAGGCGTGATCAGTTTGGTAAGAAGTTTTACTAACTATTTCTAACTTTCTTTTCTTTACAGTAGCACATACAACATCTATTCATTTCACGCTCATTTTCATTCCATTGACATTTTTACTCACATTCACGCACCTGCGTCGCACCTCCAGACCCGGGGCGTAGGCTGTGTCTTTCCGCTGTCACGCTAAAGTAAACTTGTCTCATCTTTTGCTCAGATTACTAAAATCAAACCAAAAATCGATCCTCGTCCTTGCTTACGCAGACGTCAAGGCCCCAAAGTCCTGTTCGAGTGAGGAGCCTCCGCGAGTCGACTCTCCTGATAAAGCCAAGAAGTGCCTGCTTATAAGAATCGAAGTGAAGGATGGACACGTGATTTCTGAGAGTTCACAGCTTGTTTAAGGATTTTAGCTTCTATCACTTTAATGACGTGATATAAAGTAGTGATTTTTACCTCATTTGATTCATTTTGCCTTAGAAACACTTAACAAAAGAGGTCGCAAATAACAGTGCTTATAAAACTTACAAAGTAATGTCTCAACTAAGTATTAATTGACACTAATAAAGTCATTATTAATCATTATATTCAATCAATATTTAATGCTTAAAAATGTTTAAACACCAGGAGAGTTAAGAAGACTAGCGCACGCCTCCTCCGATACATCTGAAGTCAGACTCCGCCTCTTTTTGAACTGCTGCGGATGCTGTAGCATTGCCGAGTAGGTTCTGATACATCAGCTCACAGACGCTCAGAGACCTTGTGCTGATCCACATCACCCTAGGAGTGATAAAAGAGGGCAAAGAGCGCCATCTACTATACCCACCCTGAGAGAGAGAGAGAACAATTGTGCTCTCTCAGGGCTCTGGCAGCTGAAGGCAAGCTGCATGACTGGGATTCGAACTGATAGCAAACATAGTGGCAGCGCTTTAGTCTCCTTGACCATTTTATAAAAAAAAATGATTAATAATGTCTTATAATTAATAATTAATTGATACTTTCTGTTTAAATACTGTTAATTAACGTACCCTTTTTGAAAAGTGTTACCCCTGTCTTATGGACATATAATGTGATTTAACAAGTGTGACTAAATGGCAAACTGTGTAGTAGGCCTGTCTATTGTCTTGTATCTCTATTTTTACACTGACATTCATTTAACACTTAAGAAGCTTTTATTTTTAACTTCTTCTATAAAGTTGCTTATTTGGAGATACAAGTTATTTTGTGTGACACCTATAATATACTAATATACTATAAAAAATAAATAAAATTATCAAAATAATGCAGGTCAATCACTGTTACAACATTTTAACAGTTATTTTACTTACTTTACTTATTAAATTTTTTTTTAATTGATCAAATAGACAACTGTGAGACAGCTCATGATCACAATACAGCCCTGGAAAAAATAAGAGACCACTTAAAAATGATGAGTTACTTGATGAGTTACTTTGAAAACCTCTGGAATATAATCAAGAGGAAGATGGATGATCACAAGCCATCAAACCACCAAACTGAACTGCTTGAATTTTTGCACCAGGAGTAAAGCAGCATAAAGTTATCCAAAAGCAGTGTGTAAGACTGGTGGAGGATATGGAATTGGGGGGAAATGTTTTTTTGTCATTTTACAGAATAAAATGTAATTTATAAAATAACACAATGTTTATTTTATTCAAACATATACCTATGAATAGAAAAAAAGTAGTTTCTTAATTTTATCCAGAGCTGTATATACTAATCGTTATTTTAGTACTTTGATCTTATTCTACACAAGAGAATGTTGAGATTAGAACAAGGCTTGAGAACCACATCACTAGAACTACATTACACCTCTACTCGTCTCAGTCTGGATATGAATCAGGAGAGCCGCTGGTGGACTCATCACTGCTCCAGGACTTATTATTTTTATTTCTTTACTGTGTTTCTGTTTGTGAAAGTGAAGACATGCTCGTGTATACTTGAATATCTCAAAAGGGAAATAAAGAGGAACTTTTCGTGCTCTCTGTTCAGCTGTTTGTCTTTTTTTGGTCTGTTTATGGAAGCAGTGATTCAGAATGGAGGCGCTGGTCTTCGTCAGTCTCCAGCACAGACTCGCAATGTTTCCTAGAAAGTCATCAGCATCAGAGCTCACTTCAAAAACACGCATTTAACACGCAGAGTAAATGTACCTCTTGAGATCGTGGAAGGAGGGGCTCATTCATTTACTCAGCTGAAGTACTGAATAGTAAAATTAAGCAATAATTAATGAGAGGGAGTGCTATAACGTGGATTATACCACAGTTAGATCCGACCCTGCAATGTGATTGGCTGAGAGGTGTTTTTTGACTACCATTATCAGCCGGTAATGCACTAAGACACTGGGTCTGGGAGATGAGGTCCAGGGAAGACTCTGCTCACCCAAATGTAGTAGTAGGTGAGTCTGGGTCAGCCTCTGATCTCTACTGTACAGAATCTGGTCACAAATTTGCAAACATGACTCACATTTATAGTTTCTTTTCTATAGAACAAAAGGAAATGGAACCACAACGTTCTACAGGCTTTCTTTAGTCATTGGTTTGGGAATGTTGTACTCTATTTGCCCCTTTACCAAATTTAAACAATAAAAATCATGTCTCTTTTGTGCTTTTTAATACCAGCTAAAGAATACTCAACCAACCACCGGCTGCAACTGTTCCAAATATGTTTAACCCCTTAACAGGCCAGCATTTTTAGGATCTTGAGGATTTCTGTTTAAGCATTACTTTAAAAGGTTTCATGTTTGATAATAAAGGTTACTACAAATTCTAATTGTGATTGTAATAGACTTTATCCTAAAATTTATTTTAAAATTCGTTTTTTTTTCCTGAATACAAATCAAACAGTTCATGTCCTCCAAACCTTTGGTTTTGTTATATTTGTCTAGTTTTTACGTCTGATAAAACCTGCAGAATTTGGGTTAATTCAAACCCCAAAGTTTCAAAATGTAAATAAGTTATTTTACAGCAAAAAAAAGGATTTTGACAAGGCATTTTAAGGGTTTTTTAACCTACATGTTTATGATCAGGAGGGTAAAGTTAAAGGAGGATCAGCTAATCTTAAGCTGAATGTAGTACTGAACTGAGAGCTCCTAGACTCTCGGACTGAGAAAGGAGGACCTGGAAAAGCGTGAAATGATGAAGATGACAATTTGAACAGCAAAAATTCTGGGATTACAGCCAGTCACCTTCACACCCTCACTTACTCACTCACTTGCTGGCTCTTCCCTTTACAGAAATAACACCCTGTATCTGTAAATATCAAATGACTGGCTTCAGATTCACCATCAGTACAAATGTTGCAGTATTTCAGGCTGGATCGGTATAAATAGGTTGTAAAAAGAGCAGATGTTACCAGACTTGGACGTCACAGAAACTACATAACCAACCATTGATCACTTTCATTGTTTTGGGGTTATGGACATTATTTAGAGCTATAAATCATATAACTCTCCTCCAGATCTACAGTATTATACTTTGTCTTAATATGCAAAGGAATTCAGACCATTACAAAAAGATACACCACTACGCCGCTAACAGTTAGCTTAGCTTTAACTAAAACACAGAGGGTGAACCAATGGTTAATTAGAGGAGACACAGGGGACTCTATTTAAAACAGTTTACAGCCTCCTCTTCAGGATTTGAACATGCTGAGTCTCTTTGTCTTGTGTAAAGTGTTATAGATCGCTCTCACGGAGACAGAGACAGGAATGTATTATAAGGATGATGAGATGGGTTAGAGATAAACAGTGTAATTGTTAGTGTGAACTGAATTTCTAAATATTTTAAAAGTTACAGAAGTATTCAGTGCAGCTTCTTCCCTCCTGCACAGCTAAATATCTTACATTTTTATAAATGTCTTCATTAAAAATATCACAGTGCATTTTTGCCAGTAGGATATTAGACTAAGACAGTGGTTCTCAAATCAGCAGAGCTTATAAAAGTATTTAGATAGCAATGGCTGTTGTTTAATCAACAAGAGGATATTAAGTTGGGTTATAATAATTATAATATTACATTTGTGGCCATACAACTCTTTGGAAATATTCAAAACCTACTATATCCACCTTCTTTCACCTCATTTTCACA
Organism: Astyanax mexicanus; assembly: GCF_023375975.1. NCBI lineage: Eukaryota > Metazoa > Chordata > Actinopteri > Characiformes > Acestrorhamphidae > Astyanax > Astyanax mexicanus. The sequence goes on along the minus strand of NC_064412.1, from coordinate 56,073,779 downwards.
TCAACTTAAAAAAAAAAGCTTCTTTCACCTTTATGTTAAAATGTCCAGTTATTTTATATCAAAGGGTTCTCATTGTAATGAGTGCTAATGATGATTTATGAGTGCTAATTATAATTTAACTAACTATTCCAATAGTCCATATAATGTTGTTTCATTATATAAAATAATATTTAATATTTTATATTTATTCCATTGACTTTTGAGTAATAGTTTGAGGGGAAAAAAAAGATGTGCACCTGGTTGATTCATTTAGTAGGGCCAAAACGTTCGTGTTTTATCTGTGAGTCAAATAAATATATTGGATATTATACGAGTGCTGTCCGATCTTCTTCAATTTTTGGATGTACCAGCATAATATCCCACACAGCGAACACAACAGCTTAATAAAAAAGATCTGTTCATAACTCAAGCGTCTTTAGCTATATCAGTACTTAATATGCATCTCCCCCGCGAAGGTTAACACCCCTCTGCGGCCGCGTCCGGCGCCAGCGGTGCCACACCTTACACAGCAGTCTCCTGGCGGGGTCAGTATACTCCCTGTTGGCGAGACCCAAGAGCAGCGGCACGGCAGCCATGCCACCCAACCCGGTGCACAGCAGCACGATCTGAGCCGTCTGATTGACGCGTGTCTGGCGGTTCAGGAGGAAAGCCATGTTCACGTGAGTGTAGATGATATAGGGCAACCAGCAGGCCAGAAAGGCCAGCGAGACGGTGGCCACAGAGCGGGCGTAGCGCAGGTCCAGCTTACGCTGGCGTTCTGCGGTGGTGACGGCTCGCTGCAGCCGCTGGATGTCCTTCAGCTGCCCCCGGGTGATCCACAGCACCCGACCCGTCATGGCGGCGATCAGGAGGACGGCGGGCGTCAGCAGGCCGTAAACCTCCAGGTAGATGTACGCGTCGGTGAAGACGATGTGATACGTGCAACAAGAGTCTTTAAATAGAGATGAGGAACTCAGCTCAGAGTGAACCGTGGTAGTGTTAGCATTCTCCAAAACACCACAGCAACCACCACCGGCCTTACCGCGCCCATCCCGGTTGTTCCAGCCAAAAGCAGGCAGCAGGGAGACGAGCAGCGGCAGCAGCCACACGGCCAGCAGGGCGGGGATAAAGTGCCGGCGCGGGCAGAAGTGTCCCGGCAGCATCGGGCTGACGATGCTCAGGTAGCGCTCATAATGAACCAGCACCAGGTTAAACATGAAGGCCAGGAACAGGAAGTTGGGAAAGACGTGCACCAGCAGGCAAGAGGAGAAGCCCAGAGACCGACTCCTGTTCATCCAGGGGATAAAGGGCACTGCCACCCCCGTGCCCAGATCCGCCACCAGCAGACTCAGGTAGAAGTAGTTGGGGGGGTTGTGGAGCTGCCGGCTGCAGGTGATGCCCAGGATGACGGACAGGTTGGCGAGGATGATGGCGGCGGACAGAGGCAGGGTGATGGCATAGATCAGCTGAGCCTCTTCCGCGCTGGTTCTCGTATCGTTGCAGACCATGCCAGCCATCGCGCCCGCTTCCCATCGCTTCTACATCATCCTGCAGTGAGGAGTTCAGTCCGTCTGCATGAGGAGGAATATCAGATATCAGTACAATGTTCCTCTACAACTTTACCAGTTAAATTCAACCATTAGTACGTCTCAAAATACCAACTAGATTCATAAAGCAGAGCTAGAGTAGGGTGATGCTCTGAAATAAAAGCTTTTTGAATAGTATTTGCAATTAAAATGTACATCAAACGTCTTTATAAAGCCCTCTAACTCTGAAATTACCTTTCTGAAAAAGTTCAGGGCTCAGATAGAGTCTCAATGTTTAAGTCTTTGAGATATTAGAACATGGGTAGAAAACTGCAGATAGTTTGGATTTGCTTAAGTCTCAAATAACAAATCAGTGTAGAATATATAATAGAGTAATAGAGTACTGAAGTATCTGATTGATTCTGTTCAGCTGTAAAACACTTGGAGTGTAAGGCTGATCTGGATTGTGCACCACTTATTTACACACAAAAAAATATTTTATCTTGTTCATAATGCTAAATTTGGTCACTCTTTAAAATCCAGCAAGTTCCCTAAACGTATGGAAAACTTTGACATTTACCATTAAAATTTCATGACATAACAAGCCATAACTTCCATAACTGTCCGCTCTCAAGCCTGACAGTTTTAAGCTGCTACAGTACTGATCATCAGAGCCTGCTAGAATTAAATTATAAATTATTCAAACTTAAACAAGACAAGAAGCATAATACATAATAAAAATCAGAATAAATCACTGGAATGTGACTGGAGTAGAGCCTTTAATTACCAGTAAGACCTGGTTAGTACAGTATTTTGTATGTACTGGTCGTACAGAGACGTTACATGGTTAAGTTAATGGAAATTACACTATAAAACTGTATTATAAATCATTACCTACATTTTTTGTCTTGAAAAATCAAATGTACAAACATAACTTAAAAAAAACAAGCTGATGTAAGGCGGATTAAAGTGTTATTTGTTTCAATATATTCACTTGCACACAAAACCTAAAATACAGTATATATGTATATGTATGTCAAGTTGAATGCTTAAAAAATAAAAATATTTATTTTGAACTGTAAACTGTAAAAAGTCACAAACTGAAGTAAATGAAATTTAAATGTAAAATAATGAAATTTGAATGAGGATTTCCTTGATTTTACACAGATATATGCATATATTTTTAAGCAGCTCACTTACGGTAACAAAAAAAAAAAATATATATATATATATATATATATAAATTTAAAAAGGAGATTTCTCATCATTATTATTCACATAACCACTGCATCTGTTTTTTGTTTTTTTTATCTGTAAACATATGTTAAAAATAAAAGGACAGTTTCTGAGAAATGGCTTTTGTGATCCTACCTGGCAGAGTGGAGCTCAAAACGATGTAAAACCCTATTCCTCATAAACAGCCCATTTGCCAGGTTTATAGCGGGTATGAAAAAGGAACTCATAAAACACATAAATCCTCCTCTGCGTCGCAAACACTTAACCAAATGTCACGCTGCTCTTTTTCCAAAAAATAAGGAGATAAAACTTACGCTTCTCAAGTAAAGCATTTAGTCGTGGAACAGAAACCCTGAGAAACTCCTTCAGGTCTTCATTACTGAGGAATAGAGGAGCATGGAGAAGGTCAGCCGAGAAGATCCGCACTCTTCTTCTTCTTCATCAAACAATACAGAACTTATATTTGTGCTGCAACCATAAAGAGCATGCATCTGTACTCTAACCACTCATAAAATCCTCCCGCTCTTCCTACCGGGGCTTTTCTCTGCTCAGCGGCGAGTCCAGAGACGTGCTGAAGAGAGGAAGCACTCAGCAGGACGAGTGGACGAGTGTGAGAATCAGCAGAGACATGAATTAAAGCGTAACTGCTGGAGATACACTAAACGCATCTGCTCCCTGACGCACTCGCTCACAACTCTCCCCGAGACCTTTGTACCACTGTAAACCTCAACCATGAGATGCTGAAAGAGAGGAAAACATATAGGTCTAAAAATATCATTTATATAGGCTTCCACCCACAGTGTGAGGTCAATACCTTTAAGACCATTCCAGACCCTGGAGAAGATCAGAAATAGAGTTATTGTCACAAGGATCCAATATAGTTCAATATAGAATATTGAAGGATCTCAACACAGGGTTCAACATAGAAAATCTAAAGATCCAGACACAGAGTTCAACATAGGCAAACAGACTGAGGGTTCAACACAGGCAATTTTTGCATCTAGACATAGGGTTCAACACAGGTAATCTAAGGATCCTGATACAGAGTTTAACACAGGCAATCCAAGAATCCAGACACAGGGTTCAACACAGACAATTCAAGAATCCAGACACAGGGTTCAACACAGACAATTCAAGGATTCAGACACAGAGTTCAATATAGACACCCGAAGAATTTCAACACAAGGTTCAACATAGGCAATCTAAGGATTTAGACACAGAGTTCAAAATAGGAAGTCTAAAAATCTAGACACAGAGTTTAGCCTAGGCAATCAAAGAATCCAGACACAGGGTTCAACACAGGCAATCCAAGAATCCAGACACAGGGTTCAATATAGAAAATCCACAGATGCAGAAACATGGTTCAACACAGGCAATTCTAGGATCTAGACAGAGGGTTCAATACAGACAATGAACATAGGCAATCTAAGGATCCGAACACAGGGTTCAACATAAGTAAACTAAGAATCCAGACACAGAGTTCAACACAAAGGCAGTCTCAGGTTCCAGACTTAGTATTTCACATAGGCAATTCAAGGATCCAGACACAGGGTTCAACACAGACAACCCATGGATCTGAACACAGGGTTTAACACAGGCAATCCAAGAATTCAGACACAGGATTCAACATAGGCAATCCAAAGATCCAGAATAAAATATATATATAGGAGTTAATACAATTAAGACAACTGGATTAATCACCAGACAGTAGTTCAGACAGGGTACCATAGTGTTTATATCATAATACATCATATGCATTTAATTATTATTATTGTAGATAAGGTATCTAGTTATCTGGACATGCATTTAAATTATTTAATATTGTTTTCTTTGGGGAACTAATTTTTATTATATACAATAAGTTTGCAATAGTCCTCAAACACTCACTCACAGCAGTTCTACACTCCGGCTGATGGTGAAATTCTTAGAAGAACATTCATTTTCTAAACTGCTCTCATATAAACAAACAGCCCAATGAAAATGTTGTCTGTTGCCAATATGTCTTGGTTTGGTCTGGACATATTTGCAGAAGTGGTCAAACAAAAGTCTCTGCATCAGACAGTAAATACAGCAGATGGTATCTGCTGGAGTTTAGACAGGACTGTGAGACTGATGCTCCTGCAGGATCCAGAGACACTGGGGAGGTCTCCTAATGATGACAGACTCTTCCCATTAACCCATTAAACTCACTCACTATAAAAACACTTACTGAAACGCGTCTCCTTAATGAGTCGGCCGTTATTAGTTGTCAGTTTGAAAGATGATAAGATTATGGGGTCTATTTAAAGCCTGTTTGGCATATTTTATCAGAGAGTATATTTATTATAAATGTAGAGTGAACATATTTTGGCTGTCATAAATTCAATTAAAGGCCATACATTTGCAGGGAACGGGAACACCAGCACCAGGACTGAAGAACCATGCACGTTAAAATAATATTTGTTTTGTTCTTGTTATATTAATGATCTGATACACACCCAGACAGTACTAGTCTAGCACCTCGCCTTTAAACATTTAACAAAATTAGCTTAATAAATTTTAAAAAATCAGTCAATAACAGAATAAAAAGTGCTTCATATATTATAAAATATATATATATATATATATATATATATATCGTCGCTGTCCTATAAAAAAACACTCATCTCCATTTTTGTCGATTTTTGGTTTACTACATAATTTAAACAGACAATCTGTCCGTCACACTGTGCCAAAATTTCTTGATGAACAGACCAATAGAAACTCTTCAAAATGACCTGAAATAAGGGTTTTAAGGGTTAAAATAGGGTTATTCCAACAAATATTGATTTCAGAACTCTTAAAACTTTATGAATATGAACTTGTTGTTTTCTTAGCATTATTTTTTTGTTATTTCAGCCATTTCTCATTTCCTACAAATATATAAATGCTCTAAGTTACAATATAATAATTTTATTTGGAATTTGGGAGAAATGTTGTCTATAGTTTATAAAATAAAACAATGTTCATTTTTTCTCAAACATATACTTATATTCCTGACTGTATATTTTGTCTCACAAAAGTCACGTTAATAGAAAACTAGAATATATATATATATATATATATATATATATATATATATATATCTATATATATATATATATATATATATATATATATATATATATAGTAATTTTATTGTGATTGTAGATTGTAGTCGTGATCACTGCACGTTTATCAGCCTCATGTTTGTGACTGTAGAGGGAAATTTGGTTCACGCTGCAGTGCTGGAAATATGTTTCTGTGACGGGGCAAAGATAAACTTGCCATGTAAATTAACCCCCAAATAACCCCAAAATACACTGAAGCTGCAGTGGCACCACCGTAATACATGAACGTATGCAAATAATCACTGCTGGGAGGACTGAGGGATGTTTAGGCTCTATTGTCTGCCAGTCATTGTTCTGGTTTACCAGTAGCTCATATAGTTTATTGTCTGTGTTTATTGTCTACCTGCTCGGCTGGTTCTCTGCTGCTGTGGTGTCTCCAGCGTGGAGCTCCTGCTTCCACAGGAACTGGCTTTTGTTCCATAAGGAAGACGCCTGTGACGTGAAGGAGGACAATAAGCAATAACCACGTGCGTGAATAGTTCAGTAATAAGACAGTGGGTGGGTGATATGAGGGGAAAATATCCATCATGATATAATATTAAATATCTATACTGTAATCTCCACGGTTCTACTATATGATGATTACAGCTGTTTATTGCCAAGTACTTCCTGATATGATACCTATTATGATACAGGAGTTGTGATTTAATTTATATATTGCAAGACACCCTCTCTGTATATATATATATATATATATATATATATATATATATATAACATTTATAGATATAGAGGGCAGTCACTTTTATCTGAGGTTCATGGCTTTGAATCCGGGGTTAATGCTGCTTGACATCAGCAGACGGAGTCTGAGGGAGCACACATACACACGCATGCACACACACACAGACCTGTGCTTTCCTGCCCTCCTGCTCTTTATTCCTTAGATTTTTATACTCATTAAATTAAGTTTGAATTCAGAAATCCTCACAAACAATTTTACAATCCAGTTTATCATGCATTCTTTATTCCAGCAACCTACGTTGATTTTATCTCCCAAGTATATACTAATCGACACCGTTAATATACATATAACTGCATTTTACATTTCTTCCATTCATTATTTTATTTACATTTAAATATCCACCATAAAAATGTACATCTGAGGAAAAAAACAAGTGCGATTAATCGCAGTTAATCACAGAATTTTGTTGTGATTAATCGGATTCAATTTTTTTATCGATTGACACCACTATTAAAAAGCTATTAAAAAGCTAAAACATGTTGACAAGGAAATCAATAAAAACGGAGTAAATTAGTAAACGTACATGTGAAATATATTTTAAATATTTTCAGCTAAGAAGGTTAAGAATGATCTATCCCATTTTGATTACATCATCACCCAAAAACATCATCAAAAAGAAGAGAGACACCAGAGTGATCTGGTTTTAAGCCACGCCCCCTCAGAGAAATTAAACCAGTCTTTAAGTTCACACCACACTGTATTTATTCTGCATAAAGAGTGTAAATAATCCTCAAACAAAACATACAAACTGGTGTCTTGGAAGATCAAACAGGAGGATGCGCACGCAAACGATGAGCCGACGCTGGTCTGTTTGATCTGATAATAATAACTGTTTTTATTATAAACATAACTGGTTATGATAACAGCAACAGGTTCTTTCATCAACTACCAGAAATTACACGGATATGCCAAAAGTCATGGGACGGCAGTGTCTCACAGCTGAGTTGTTATCTTGTGAGCTAGCAACTCAGCTGTGAGACACTGTTCAGTGTGCTTATGAAAGGGCAAAGTGAATTATCAGGGTTTTTTCCAGCTAAAAAGGAACACATTTATTTAATTTCTGAAGTTGTGCTGGTTTTTAAAATATATTCCTCCATCCACACAAAGTCATAACAGCCATTACCACCCACAGTGGACAGTGCAGTGGGTGGTAATAGTTTGCAAATTATCAGCATCAGACAAGTGACTTTTGCAGAAATCATTTCTCCATGCAATGCAGGAGCCTATTGCATGCATATCTAATTAAAAAGACAAAGGGGCACGATAATCCTAATAGTTTCTGTCCATTCCCATGAAATGTGGCATGTCAGTTTTCATCCACTGTAGTCTATAAGGCTATACAGCTTGCTGTAATACGCAAAAATTGACTGTATAATCATGTCTAATTCAGCATTCAGTTGTATTTAAAATCAAAAATTGGTGGTTCGAATCCCAGTCATGCAGCTGGCCGTCAGCTGCCGGAGCCCTGAGAGAGCACAATTAGCCTTGCTTTCTCTGGGTGGGTACAGTAGAGAGCAGTAGATGGCACTCTTTCCCCTCCTTCATCACTCCTAGGGTGATGTGGATCAACACAAGGTTGCGTCTGTGAGCTGATGTATCAGAACCGAGTCGCTGCACTTTCCTCCAAACGTTAGCGCTGTGATGCTACTCTGCAATGCTACAGCATCAGCAGCAGCTCAAAAGGAGGCGGAGTCAACCTAGGACTAAATACAACCTAGAACTGAAAAAATGAAAATAATATATATATATATATATATATATATAAAAAGGAACACTGATTCAGATTGACTTTTCTCTGTAATGCAATGTTACAGACTACATATACCTACTACAGATACCTATTCACATCAGTGTAATAAATCTCACGGGTGTGTTATTTTTAATCTGAATAATCACAGTGACCAGTCCGTCGTCAGCCAAGTCCAAATTAATGGTTTCACAAGTGTGGTTTCACACGAGCATCACACCAGAGCTGATTGATGGTGTTAAAATATCAGTTCTCTGAAGTGGGAAGCAGCTGGAGTCCATCAGTAAAAAAGAGGCCGAGGTTCAGATCCATCTCTGAGGAGATGATGATGATGATGATGATGATGATACAGCAGCAGAAGCAGAGGACTGACGGGAGCAGGAGCTGAAGATCCTACCGGTCGGGTCTCTGGAGACAGAAGACTTTGGCTTTGTGGTCTCCGCCTGCAGTCACTGCTATAGAGCCCTCCCTGCAGAGTATAGAGAGAGCAGAGGGGTCAGACAATTAAATACTATATACCGTATTTTTACACTATAAGGCACACGTAAAATCCTATCATTTTCCCAAAAATTGTCAGTGCGCCTTATAATCTGGTGCTCCTTATGTATGAATTCTACCAGTCAGATATTAAGGAGCCGCTAACCATGCTAAGTGCTACTACCTCTTCCATCGTTCAGAGGTGAGTATATTGGACTGTAGTCTGCGTGTTTACTGTGTTAAAACAAGCTACGTGGGACAAACCGGTAGCTAATATCACCCTGACTTACCAATAAAACCCTCAGGGTTCCTCAGTGTAGCACTGTTGGGCGATATTAGCCCCTTACCATGCCATACAATGCTAGCAGTGCTAGCCGCTAATGCTAAAGCTAATGCTGCACCAAGCCTCAGTGGAAATCTGGGAATCTAAGCTTACAGTACATAAACAGAAGCGCTTTACTCACAAAATAAACAGTTTTCAGGAGAGAAATCTGTGTAGATTAACATCCAGTGCTCGTTTGACTTAATTTAAGAATTTAAGAATACAGTTTTGTTTACTTAGCTTAGCTTTCCAGGTCTCGCCACCCAGCAGTGAGATCTGCTAAATTAGAAGGAAAACATAGCAACACCCCTGTTCCTTACTAGTGTCACATAAGCGTCTTATAGCGTCTTATAATCCAGTGCCCCTTATGTATGAAAACAGACCAGAAAATAGACGCTCATTGATAACGCGCCAAATAATCCAGTGCGCCCTATAGTTAAAAATACGGTAATTTGTGTGTAGGGGCTGGTGGTAAACAAGATGAGCAAAGTTCCTAAGTGACACATACTTATTTACAGAATGTAGGAGTGTTGGGTAAGTCCTTTAGATAAAAGCAGCTCCTGTTAAAAGCGTATTATTTACCAAGTTTTTTGGTATTAACACTAATAAAGATATAACTTCTCTTCTCTACAGGGGACAGTTGGTGATGGGCAAAGAACTAAAATAACCTATTTTCATCCACCTAAAATCTCTTTCCTTTCTTTTTATGGTGCTCTCCAGCTTTATGGGCATAAAATATTTGAATTTATATGTAGCTTATAGTCACAGGTAGCTGCTTAGATTTGCATACACCAAACTCGTGGTGCCTGGTGCTTATTTTATTTTTCCACCACGTTTAGAAGCACAGAGGCAGTGGAAACCAAACACCCATCACCCAGCAGTGGCTTTGCTCCTCCTGCTTCAGCCAGAGAGAGATAAGCTCACCTGTTTAACACGAAGTCCAGGATTTCTGCTGAGTGACCTCGGTACTCAGACACCATGTTTCCAGAACGAGCATCCCAGAGAGTCACGGCTCCTCCCAGATTACAGGTGGCCACCACTGCAGACTCCTCCTCCCACTGTAGATGAACAATACCAACCTGGAACACATTCACACACAACGATTTCATATTTTCACACAATTATCTGAACTTTCTACTCCTTACATTTTAATAAAAACAGCCTCGTTACTCCTGTTTCATTTCGTTCAATAAAACCCCTATCCAGATAAATCTCTCCATCCAGATAGAGTGAATCTGATTGTGATTGGATGTAGAGAAGTATAAACATATACCATTCCCACTCCCTATTGGTTTCTACTGTGATCCATCACACAAAACACATATGTTCTATATGTATGTTTATAATAATAAAGTTTGGACACACCTTCTCTCTCTTTTTCAATGTGTTTTCTTTATTTTCATGACTATTTACATTGTAGATTCTCACTGAAGCATCAAAACTATGAATGAACACATGTGGAGTTTTATGTACTTAATAAAAAATGAGCTGAGCCTCCACAGTCACCGGACCTGAACCCAATCCAGATGGTTTGGGGTGAGCTGGAGCACAGAGTGAAGAAGACAAAGGAGCAACAAGTGCTAATAAACACCTCTGGGAACTCCTTCCTTCCTTCAAGACTGTTGGAAAACTTTTCATTTCAGGTGGCCACCTCTTAAATGAAGCTCATTGAGAGAATGATGCCAAAAGTGTGTAAAGCAGTAATCAGATCAAAGGGGGGCTATTTTGAAGAAACTAAAATATAAAACATGTTTTTTTTTTTTTTGTTATTTCACCTTTTTTTGTTAAGTATAAAACTCCACGTGTTCATTCATAGTTTTGATGCTTCAGTGAAAATCTACTGTAATGTAAATAGTCATGAAAATGAAGAAAACGCATTGAAAAAAAGAGAAGGTGTGTCCAAACTTTTGGCCTGTACTGTAAATATAAATATATAGTACCTCATGTTTACACCTGTGCCTCAGGCTCTGTGTGCCCAGGTCGTATACGGCTAGAGTGCCATCCAGATAAGCCACAGCAACCAGCGGTAACCTGTCAGATAAACATGATAAAAAAAATACAAGACAATTTGCATTAAATATACAGAACAGGTAGAAGAAAGTTTGTCTTATAAACCTGTTTTTGCATAAGTAGCATCAAAACACTACTGCATAATAAAATGCAGCCCTGCATCAACATCCAGTGAAATTCCACCAACATTCTTCTTTATTTAATGCTTTGAGAAAAGGGACTTAACTTGTGGAAAAAGAGCAGAAACAGAAACAGAAACAGGTTTTAAATATGTGATAATTCAAGAAATATACTTACACATTACAAAACCCTACAGACTCTACAGAGTTGGAATCCTGCTGATCCGCTGTGTTTTTCGCCTCACTGTTCTCAACTGAGAACGATCCCAATACCTGCACCAAAATAATTATATTAATAAGAAATATGATATGAACATTTAGGCCAAATCTAGGCAACTGCTAAAATATTTTATTTTATTGTATTAAGGCCACTTTCTTCAAAACAACTGTATATATATATATATATATATATATATATATATATATATATATATATATATATATATATATATATCCTAAGGAATTTGGAGTTGACAATTATACTTAATTGTTGTGTTCTGTAATAAAGTACATATGTATTTGATTTATTTAGATAGACATTTAGTCAGCGTCGAGCTCCACTTAAAAGCCGAGAAAAACAGCAAAACAACAGTAATCAGTCCCCTTAATGAGGCATTTAAATGGCCTCTTAAAAGGTAAATAAGAGAGTTTGTTTTTTGGGGGTTAAAAGGGTGAATTCTACGGTGGCCGAGAAAGCCCAACGCAGTGCAAATTGAAAAGCGCTGCAAAAGCACAAAACACATCCATCAAAATTACAACACAGGCGCAGCAAATAGAAAAACGCGCTGCAAATAGAAAAACGCGCTGCAAATAGAACCACAACACAACGGAAGTGAGTCACAACACAACGGAATTTTCCCGGGGGACCTTAAAAGATGCTGTACCAGCTAAGCTGCGTCTTCAGTAACGTCTCGGACTTCACTGTGTGTACAAAGGACAATAAGTGGCAAACAAGGCGTTTTGTGAAGCAGAACTTTTAATAATATGCACACAACCGTGGTAATCACAGGTAATAAACATAACTTACTTTTCAGAAGCTTGTTTGCCACTTATTGTCCTTTGTATACAGCTGGTACAGCATCTTTTAAGGTCCCCCGGGAAAATTCCGTTGTGTTGTGACTCACTTCCGTTGTGTTGTGGTTCTATTTGCAGCGCGTTTTTCTATTTGCAGCGCGTTTTTCTATTTGCAGCGCGTTTTTCTAGTTGCAGCGCGTTTTTCTAGTTGCAGCGCGTTTTTCTATTTGCAGCGCGTTTTTCTAGTTGCAGCGCGTTTTTCTATTTGCAGCGCGTTTTTCTAGTTGCAGCGCGTTTTTCTAGTTGCAGCGCGTTTTTCTAGTTGCAGCGCGTTTTTCTAGTTGCAGCGCGTTTTTCTAGTTGCAGCGCGTTTTTCTATTTGCAGCGCGTTTTTCTATTTGCAGCGCGTTTTTCTAGTTGCAGCGCGTTTTTCTAGTTGCAGCGCGTTTTTCTAGTTGCAGCGCGTTTTTCTAGTTGCAGCGCGTTTTTCTATTTGCAGCGCGTTTTTCTAGTTGCAGCGCGTTTTTCTAGTTGCAGCGCGTTTTTCTAGTTGCAGCGCGTTTTTCTAGTTGCAGCGCGTTTTTCTAGTTGCAGCGCGTTTTTCTAGTTGCAGCGCGTTTTTCTATTTGCAGCGCGTTTTTCTAGTTGCAGCGCGTTTTTCTAGTTGCAGCGCGTTTTTCTAGTTGCAGCGCGTTTTTCTATTTGCAGCGCGTTTTTCTATTTGCAGCGCGTTTTTCTATTTGCTGCGCCTGTGTTGTAATTTTGATGGATGTGTTTTGTGCTTTTGCAGCGCTTTTCAATTTGCACTGCGCTGGGCTTTCTCGGCCACCGTAGAATTCAGCTGTAACTGGAAATATTTGCACTGCAAAACTGTGCTGGACTGAGGTGCACAGCTTTCCACACCAGTGTTTATAAGCACGTGCCACCATCCCCCCCCTCATGCTTCTCACTCACACGGACACAGAGACAGTGCTGTGTATCTATTGTACTTCTTGTGTCAAGAATAAAAACATTGCAACATGACGTGTTTGATTGAAATGCCTTAAGTGACATTGCGCATCCTGAGATTTGACTATTGAGCGAGCACACATCGCCATGACGATGCATAAACGATATATCATGCAGCCCTAATACACATACAGATATATGTAAATATATATAAATGTATCGTACTGTACAGTAACCAGCATGATTGTTGCACAAGCATATTTTCCATTTGTTAATTTGTTAAGGCCATTTTCTTTACAACAAAAAAATATATATAGTTATCTGTCTCACGGTTCCACCTTAAATGCCGCAGCCCAAGCAACTGCTGCTGTACCTCTTAAGGTGGACTCACTTTGCCTGTTGCTGTGTTGATGAGTTTAGCTTCTCCATCCACTGATCCTGTGAGGACCAGGTTTCCATCTTTGCTGCACTCCATGGAAGTCAGCGGCCCCTGGTGGCCATCATGACCTGAAAGGGTGTTTATAGAGCATTTATAAAGCATTTATTAAGCAGTAGTTACATTTATTCAGGTAGACAGATTTATATGTTTAGTTTTTACCTTTGATGAGATGGATGATCTGGCCTAGCTTAAGATCCCACAGACGCAGAGTTCCATCCTCATACCCCACCATCATTCTCTTCCCTGTAAAACACAGCAAAGACATTTAAAAATCTTATTAAATATAAGCATTACATAATATTTTATAATACTGATTAAATTCCCTTTATTCCACATTGCTATGTTTGGTATTTCTCACCATCAGGGAGGATTTTTCCGCTCGTCGCCTGACAGTTCGGCCCCGGGAACGTCTTACACTCTCCACTCGGCATCTTCCACATCCACACGTTCCCATCAGCCGTACCCGCCAGCAGTACTGGTGCAGCGGGGTGCCACTGCAGCCACTAACATAAAGAGAAAAGAAAAAAAATATATTCAAACATTGAGTGGTATATTATCAAATGGATTGCAATATTGTATTGAATGGTTTCAATACCATATAAAAATATATATTTTCAAATTATTTACAAATTAAATAAATGCACACATGGTATAGTTTTTTGCTGGTATTGAACCAAAAAAGATACTAAGTCATAATTACAAGATATTAAGACATAATTATGAGATATTAAGTCATAATTATGAGACACTAAATCATAATTACAAGATATTAAGACATAATTATGAGATATTAAGTCATAATTATGAGACACTAAATCATAATTACAAGATGCTAAGTCATAATTATGAGATATTAGGTCATAATTATGAGGTATTATGTCATTTTGAGACACTAATTGATAATTACAAGTCATAATTAAAATATGCTTTGTCATAATTACAAGATGCTATGTCATAATTATGAGATATTAGGTCATAATTATGAGGTATTATGTCATTTTGAGACACTAAGTGATAATTACAAGTCATAATTAAAATATGCTGTCATAATTACAAGTTGCTAAGACAATTACGAGACATTAAGTCATGATTACAAGATAATAAGTCATTACTATGAGATAATAAGTCGTTATTATAAGACGCTCATAAGTGTGTTTGTGTTGCTGTTGAGTTTCAGGGTCAACATTCATTCTCTTCAGAATAATATACAGGACCTTAAATTTGTAATTTACCTCCAGATCTCCGACTTCAAACGACCAGATTTCCTCTTTTGTTTCAACTTTCCACACTTTGATGAGACCACTCATATCCCCCGAGGACACCAGCTTTGAGTCGTAGCTGAATCCTGCACACGTAACCGAGTCCTTATGACCTGAAAAGAAAGAACAGATAAGATTATAGTGACTCTATAATGCCGTTTTTTTATTTGCAGCCATTTCTGACACAGATGTGCAAATTCACACACTCAGCCTGCAGTACTTTCCTAAATATATTCTGCTGAACTCGCCTGTGACAAAGTGCAATATCAGTGCAGACGTTTACAGAGAATCATCTGAGGATTATTCTAACAGACCTGTGCACTCGAACAGCACCTCTCCATCAGCGACGCTCCACACGTAAGCCTTATCATCTTCACCTCCGGTGACGGCGAGATTATTGGTCACTGGATCCAGACTGATGCAGAACACAGAACCTGGGAAAGTAAAACGATCACAGTGAATACAAACCTGTATTTACTCTCTGGGATTTAAAGCCTAGTTTCAGAAGTGGTTACAGGTTAAAACACTTGTGCTGTAAATAAGAAGATAATATTACAAGGCTGGATGCAGCAGAAATAGCATTTCAGCTTGTTGTAAAGTGTTGTTAATGTTAACAGATGATCATTAATCCAAAAGACTGACAACTGCATCATCTGCGCAATTTCCATACTTTTTGTCTGTTTCTCCACTTTTATTGTTTTTAGTTCTACTTTTTGCAGGGTTACACACTGCACTGACACTTTGCAAGGACAATTATATATTTAAAAACAGCACTGACAGTTTTTATCCACACTGAGACACTTTAACATGTTACTGCTCTCAATTCATTCTCATCCATCCTGCTATAGCAAGGTGGCACTTTCCACTTAATTAAACTGTAAACTGTGAACTTTAAGGACTTGCGCACGCATTCACTTTACCTGCCTTAAGCTATATACCATATACCGTATTTGCACTACTGTTATTTACTATTTTTACTGTCATTCCATCTCAATCACCATCAATATTGCACTATTGTCTTACGTATGTTTATTGTGTCTTGCTGTATTGAACATATAGTGTCTCCCACTCTTTTATATTATAATTATATATCTATTTTTTACTTATTTACTTATATTTATATATCTATTCCTCCCCCACACCACTGCGCCTTGTTTTTGTCTCATGTATGTCTATTGTGTCCCTGCTGTATTGTACCCATAGTGTCTCCCATTCTCCTTTATTATATCTATTATCTGTACTTGCTGTAAAATTGGGAAGGAGAGTAACGTAATTTCAATTCTCTGTATGTCCTGTACATATGCAGTATTGACAATAAAACTACTTGACTTGACTTGACTTTGGATTTCATGTTGTTGTTACTTCAGTTCTCTCCATTTGTATTTTGTATATTTATTTTGGTATCTAATTTTATTCTATTTTCATCTTTATACTTTATATCTTACTTTACCATTTGCTCTTTGGGTGTAACTGGACCGTGAGATTACAATTTCATTCCACCTCATGCACCACATGTTTGGTGATGTTACGCATAGTAAACACACAAGCTAAGTAATTTATTTCGTTTATCCAGAGATAAATGTACCTGTGTGTTTAGAGAAGGTGAGCTCGCTGTCGTCTTGCTCAGCTTCCATCTCATCCTCAGTCTCCCAGCCCTCATCATCCTGATCTTGGTTCTCAGCATCAGCAAACTCCACATCCTCGAAATCATCAGCGAGGTCATCTAAAACACACACACACACACACACACACACATCACATTATACAGATCATCAACTAGCTATTAACAACACATGTTAATTTAATTAACAAAAACTATGAGGAAAATTTCACTTACAACCTATTTTTCATGACGAAAAAAAATAAAAACTATTACTGAAAACGGAAAACTGATAAGAACTAAACAAAAATGTAAAAGACTGACGAATGGGGAAATGATTTGTTATAAATCATATCTAAAATAGTAAAACAATATAATTACGTAATAGATACTTTTTGTTTGATTAAAATCCATTTAGACTATAACTAGACTAAAAAGTTTTTTTCCCATTAAAGTCAACTACAACTAGACTAAAATTAATAACAATCAAAACTAAACTAAACCAAGACAAGACATTATTAATCCCAAAGCAGGCAAATTTGCAATATAACAGCAGTGCAGAAAACAGATGTGTCACAAAATACACAATAAATTTAGATACAAGTAAAAAACTATATATAACTTTACAAGAAAACCAAAGACTTATAGAAACTAAGTTTGAGCAAGCATGATTCCCAGTGAGTATATTTAATAATATATTGTATATCTCACAGTAAGCAGTGTTCAATGTTGCTGTACATAGATTTACACTAAACTAATTACAAATAAATTGTAAAATGTAAACAGATTATGCTAAAAAAAAAAAAACAGTGTAAACAGACAGTTTAAAAAGACATATTGATTAATTAAACGCTATCAGCTAAAAGTAAATATGAATATAGAAACCTGGAGTCTGTTCTGTATCGTTTAAATCGATCACTTCGATGATCTCCTCATCCCCATGAAGCTCCACAGAGTCTTCTCCAGGGTTCTCCATGCTCAGCTGCTGGGCTAGGCTAGGCTAGGCTAGGCTAAGCTAAGCTATAAATATATGTATAAAGTTCAGAGGCGGGTTATAATAATCTCCTGAGCGGGTCTGAAGCTTCAGGCAGTGTTTTAAACCCCGGCGGGACTAAAATCACCTGAATAAAGAGTTTATTAAGCTGTAAACTGTAAAATAAGCGCTAATCAGAGAAGCTGTGTTTTCTCCATGCTGTTCACGTGTTAACCTCTGAACCCAGCAGTGACGTTTACTGAATCAGGAGTGAACTGATGCTTAATGAACCGATTCATGAGTTCAACTGAGTCGAACTGCGCTTTTTATTATTATTTAATGTTTTATTGGTTACAAAGTAATAAAAAATATACAGAAAATAGCACATTAATCAATATGAACAAACAAACATTTGTTAATAGCACAGCAAGGAAACAAAGTCTTTTCAGAGTTATAAGAAAGGTTATACAGCTGCAACTCAATCAGGTTTAAAGTGACTGAATCGAACTCTTATGTCGTTTTAATAATATTTTGTAAAAGTAATAATAATAATAATAATAATAATAATAATAAAAATAATAATATTTAAAAATATTTTTTCTTTTAGCTAGAAGTGTTCTTCTGTGTCAGTCTTTGCATTTAAATCAAAAGGGTTTAATCAAACGGATTCACACTCACAGGAGTCGAATCCCGCTGATTTCGGATCATATGAGGATGAATCTGAACTGACCGGATGAGGATGTGAATGAATGAATCAATCGTTCGATTCGCAGAAATGCACAGTTCAAAAGAGTCGATTCGTTCAGCTGAATATATACTGTGGATCTAAGAGGCGGGGCTTCCTTCCTCTTATAGAAGGCAGCCTGTTATTCCCGTTTATGACACTAGATGGCGCGACGCTGTTTATTACAATAGTTATGAAGTTCTGTTATATATGACTTTTAGTATCTCATATATCATGTTAAACATCTTATCAAAAGTGATATAAACATATTAAAAAGACATACAAAATAGAAAAAAAAAGATAATTTAGATACATAACAATACATCAGAACACATCTCATCTCTGAAAAAGATGTCATCTTGAACATGATCTTGTCATCATATGTTACTTCTGACAGGATCATTTTCCGGTCAATTATTTCCGCTATTGTAATGATAACTGATGTGGACTTATTCATAAAATATTTATTTATTTATTTATTTATTTATTTATTATTTACTGTTATTTTAAAATGATTAAATTTAGTTATTATTTTCTTTGTCATGTCAATCCTTATTTTTTTGTAAATGCTCGGTTACATTGAAAAAGACCCAGCTGGCAAACATCCGACCTTCAATGTTGAAATGTGGTTGAAATATTATTAAAGTAATGTCTGTAGCATTGAAGCTCACATTTATTTGATATATATTTTAAACTTTATTCATCATGTTTTAACCTCTTAAACTTCTTGTGAAAATACTGTAAATGGTTCCTGCTGGATTTCCTCAGCCACTTTGCACTGCTTTGCATGTAGTTAACAAATAGTAAATCTTATTGTGTAATAATATAAATAATAGCCATAAATACAGGCCTTACACTTGAGGATGAATTGATTTCTTATATTATTAATTTCCAATTGACTCTTAACACCTTCACCCCACTCCTTTGCTTGGCTCCTATAAAGAGTCATTGATTAAAATGTGACAGTTCTGGGATATAAGTGATGTTTCAATATATTCTCTTTTTTATATATATATTAATGTAAAACATAGCAGATCTAACACCACCTCGAGTCCTGCTGACTTGTTTCTGTCTGGCTTTATCTCAGTTGGGAACAGTTTCTGTAGATGTCTTGTAGTCGTACATTCAGTGCGCTTTAATGAGCACAGCGACAGTTTAGCGGGTGACACTAAATGAATTGGCCAGAGCTCTTAAGATTCACTCTGATGCCAATATGCATAAATCGTTGGGGGACGGCAACTTAAACCCTGGAGCAGAACAAGCTGCAGACTCATGAGCTTCAGGACAGTTTGTACCATGTTAGACCACTTCAGTTTCTGAATCAGTTTCTCTGATTTTGCTATTTATAGGTTTATGTTTGAGTAAAATGAACATTGTTGTTTTATTCTATAAACTACAGACAACATTTCTCCCAAATTCCAAATAAAAATATTCTCATTTAGAGCATTTATTTACAGAAAATGAGAAATGGCTGAAATAACAAAAAAAAAAAGAAGCAGAGCTTTCAGACTTCAAATAATGCAAAAAAAAAAAAAAAAAAAAAAAAAAAAGTTCATATTCATAAAATTTTAAGAGTTCAGAAATCAATATTTGGAGGAAAAAAAATCACAGTTCATGCATGCATTCTTGTCATCATGTTCTCCTCCACCAGTCTTACACACTGCTTTTGGATAACTTTATGCTGCTTTACTCCTGGTGCAATTCAAATAAATTCAAGCAGTTCAGTTTGGTGGTTTGATGGTTTGTGATCATCCATCTTCCTCTTGATTATTATAGTTATTACAGTCTGATCATTCAGTACTAAGCGCTGATGAAGATGATGATGATGGTGACGATGATAATGATGAAGAGGAGCAGAGAAACCAAGAGACTGATTAGTGCTTTAAAAGAAAACACCAACATTGAGCCCTATCTTAAACCCTGTGCAATCTGAGGTACGATGCTTATTGCTATCTTACACCCCGCCAATAGTCTATTTTCATGTCATTTAAATAGCAAAGACGCTTGTGAATATATATATATATATATATATATATATATATATATATATATATATATCTACACAGATGGGTGTAGAAACCCACAAATTTAAGTATTTTCCATGTTAAAAATTATGATAACCACTACATTCAATCAATCAATCAATCAATCTTTATTTTGGCTCAAAAATACTTTGAAGGCAACCCTCATTTTCAGTGTAGTCGAGCATTTCCATATACAGGGATTGACATGACAAAAAATAACTAAACTAAATTTTATAATTTTAAAATAACAGTAAATAAAAGATAAAAATAGATTTAAATAAAAATTGAAGAATAATGATAAAAAGAAGAAGAAGAAGAAGAAGAAGAAGAAGAAGAAGAAATTAAGATCAAAAGAAGATAAGATTAATACAACAAAAAACAGTTAAAATTAAGCTAAAACTAACTTTTACCTAATACAATAAAAGAATACAAATAAATAAATGAACTAAAAATCGATCGATTCTTAAGTTTCAATTTATCTTCAGTAAAACTCCAGGCTCCCCCCTAAAACTAAATGATTTATTTCACTGGAATCGAAAAATAGATATATATATAGTTATGCCTCAAAATCTTTTATGTTAACTGTCAAAGTAACATGCAGATTTAAGTTACCTAACAAAAGTATTTTTAATTGCCTGAAAACTTTGTCCTGTGTTTTATTATCATCATAAACATGATTAATTAATTAATTATAAACATAATTTATTGTATATTGGTGATGCATTCACATCATTTAATTATGATGCATTGCTCTCCCCTACACAGAAGTAGATAACAGAAGTAAAAAGTATCGGTATCGGTATCGGAAGCCAATCGCCAGAGTATTGATTTCACCTGTTTCCCTCAGAATAAATACACCTTCACTTCACTCCCAACATGTCAAGTATTTTTACTTAACTACTGTACTTAGGTACTAAAATGTTGAATACTTTAGTACTACTACATAAGAGTGGAGCTTAAACAACTTAAGAGTAGAGTCTGGGTCTCTACTACTTTATGCATGAGTATTACACTGTTTTAGTTTCCACTTTTAAGAAAAAAACTATTCTGAAAACTCTCAACATCTAAAGATTGATGATGCATTCACTTCATAAATTGTGATGCATTGCTCTCCCCTACACAAAAGTAGATAGTAGATAGAAAGTATAGTAGTAAAAAGTATTGGTATTGATATCAGTAATGGCGATACTGGCCCTGTATTTACTTGGTATTGGATCGATACTAAATGTTGCAGTATCGCACAGCCCTACAGTAAACCGTGTTTATTTCTTGGTAGATCATATCCAATGAAACCGCTCTGCACAACTGTTCCATTTTCCATTTTAACTAAATTAACTAAGCTGTGATTCTGAGTAAAATAACTGTGGTGGCGTGTTCACTCTCAGGCCCCTGTGATAAATATCTGGGCTCTGATCTGGAGCAGAGTAATCATGCACAGGGAACGGTGGTGAACGCTGGCGTTCTGTTGAGGAGGAGACGGATGAGATCATGCTGGCAGCGCGGCGGCCGTGCAGACATCTTCGGTTAAGTTGCTGATGATTTTAAGTAGCCTAAATCCACGGCTGCATTACATCATTAGCCGCAAGATGCCGCAGATGGAGGCTGATGGAGAGGGATGCAGCGCTCGTGTACATCACCCTGTCCTCGTGCACGCTGTTGTGAGCGCTGGGCCGCGGGCCTGTGGGATGCGTCGCACCTAATAGCGTTAAATTTGTGTCTGAGACACAAGAGTTACGTAACTAATGTTCCCGAGGTTCGAGCGGAGAAGTGGAAACCCTCTGTTACCATGGAAACCGCAGTCCCAACCGGCTTCTGTTGTGCCACAGGACCGCCAGGCTGATGCAGCCACAGGCCTTTCCCTCAAAACACCCAAACACCCACCGACTGCCCCGCTGCAGCTTATTTATTAACACTGATATATAAATATACAGACTGTATATATACTTCTTTACTTTAATCCTCCTCATTTTACCCTGTTCTTCAATATTCAGGACCCCACAGGAGAGAAAATCACCACAAAACAGCTATTACTGTTACTATTATTATTATTATTATTATTATTAATAATAAAATTATTATTTGATGGTGAGTCGATATTCTCAGCACGGCAGTGATAAGGGTCTTTGACATGACGTGGCCTTTTTTTCGTCCAGTGTGTCAGATATATGTAAATGATGGAAAGATATGTCAAAAACTTGATGATGATATTGTTCAAAAGTTCTGTTTTATATGAACTTACAAAGCATTCATGGGATTAACATTAATTTTTTTATTTTATTTTAGGAGTCAGCTCTACCTGCGATCTACAGCCTCCGGACTACGATACCCAGAATTCACCTCACACTGACATCACCCCTCACCAACCACATGACACACAGCACATGGCACTACCCAGAAGCCAGTCACCAGAGTATTGATTTCACCTGCTCCCCTTGGTATAAATACCTTGGTATAAATCACTTTACTCGAAGTATTTTTACTTCACTACTGTACTTAAGTACTAAAATGTTGAATACTTTAGTACTACTACTTAAGAGTGGAGCTTAAAGAACATAAGAGCACTTATCAAGTCTGGGTCTCTAGTACTTTATGCATGAGTGTTTTTCAGTGATCACGGGATGCTGCCCACAGGACACTGGTTTTAGTTTTCACTTTTAAGAAAAAAAAAACTACTCTGAAAACTCTTAGCATCGGAAGACTGCTTTTGCTGATAGCTCAGATGGTCTACGCTGATTTTTTAATCTTTGATGGTCAAGATGTTTTAAAAAAATGGTCATCCAGGCCAACACATAGCCTATACTGGAAAACCAGCTGGTTAACTAGCTTCTGACTAACATTGCACATGTTGAAATAATTTTTGTCACACTGGTCTATCAGTTTAGTCAAGCTTGTTTAAGCTGGTTTATTACTGTACTCTGTAAAAAAAAAAAAATTCTTGATGATTGCTTCAGTGTATATTGAGCCAAATGCACATTAATTGTGTGGGTCATAAAGCTCAGGGCTAAAAAGACAATACATTAAGGCTTTTATAATATAAAAAAAGTAAATTAACAGTGTTTCCCTGCAGAACGTCGATCGAAACCACTGTATTAAAGGAATTTAATCATAAATATGCTCTGAAAAACTATAAAATAATGGGGTATGTATGTAAAACCTTTCATAAAAATGCATGTAAATTTACTGGTTTTGCACTTCATATGAATGAAAGTATTTTACTTTAATTTTAGGGTTTTGGTTTTTGTTTAGATGTAGATTGGTAAACTATTAAACTCAGTTTTATCACAGCATGAAATGGGTCTAATCTAAAGTCCTGTTTCTCAGTTCTGGTACTTGCTTTTAACACACTTGACCCAACCAGTGTACGAGCATTTCATGAGTTTAAAATTGGTGCTTCTGAGGGCTCTGAAGTGGTGCGACCATCTGAGCACTGACCTTTTCACCAGGGGGTCATGAGCATGATGTGAGAGTCCAGGAGAGAGTAATTGGTCTTGCTCTCTCTGGGTGGGTAGGATGGCCTTCTGTCTCCCCATCACTCAGTGTGATACCAGTCGATGCATTTGTAGCTGTTGTAACAGAAGAGCACATGGGGAAAGAAACATGGCCAGATTAGCTCTTGACCAACATAGGGTAGGTTTCAGTTTAAGATTGATGGTTCAACTGGTCTATAAGCATAATTAACCTGCACGAGTTAGACAACCAGCATGACCAGGAATATCATTATATGTATACAGCTCTGGAAAAAAAAATGAGATCACTTCAGTTTCTGAATCAGTTTCTCTGATTTTGCTATTTGTAGGTTTATGCTTGATCAAAATGAACATTGTTGTTTTTTTAGTTCTATAAACTACAGACAACATTTTTCCCAAATTCCAAATAAAAATATTCTCATTTAGAGCATTTATTTACAGAAAATGAGAAATGACTGAAATAACAAAAAAAGCTTTCAGACCTCAAATAATGCAAAGAAAACAAGTTCATATTCATAAAGTTTTAAGAGTTCAGAAATAATCAATATTTGGTGGAGTAATCCTGGTTGGTTTTTAATCACAGTTTTGGATTTCATGCATCTTGGCATCATGTTCTCCTCCACCAGTCTTACACACTGCTTTTGGATAACTTTATGCTGCTTTACTCCTGGTGCAAAAATTCAAGCAGTTCAGTTTGGTGGTTTGATGGTTTGTGATCATCCATCTTCCTCTTGATTATATTCCAGAGGTTTTTAATTTAGTCAAATCAAAGAAACTCATCATTTTTAAGTGCTCTCTTATTTTTTCCAGAGCTGTAGATTGATAGAGAATGATATAAAAGTAAGTTTTGAGGTTTCCAATTATTTGATTTCACATAATGAATGTCCACAATTTGCAGTCTGACCACAGTAACTGGAAACTCATTGACCATTGCTCAAATGTCAATAGTCAAAATGGCAAGAAATCACATTAAATCTCTTAGAGGAGTTAAAAAAAAGATCAATTTAAACTGTATAAGAATACATCACATCCTCTTATACAGGGGCGTGGTAACCACAGCACACACAGCACATACTATACATGCTGAAGTACTCATGCATTTAAACATGCTATCACTTTTTAACTCTTTAACAATAAATAGAATAAAAGAATGCTTTATTTACCCTGAAAAGGTTGAAGTTAGCTCATCCTATAGAGTAAAGGTAAGTGAGGATAGTGCTGAGAGTTAGTGATGTATGCTCAGTACAAAGAGTACAAATCCATGCTGATGCTTAATGTGGGTGTCTGAGATCCGAAATCAAATAACGCAAATGGAAATGCAGCATTATTGAATTTGTTTGCAATAAAAAGGGAGTGCTCTCAAGTGGAAATGGTAGTGAGTTGGAAATGTATTATTTATTTTTTTTAGTCTGAGCGTCTCGCTCCTGCTAATGGCATCCCAACGTTCTGCTCCGGCTGGCACGCTCAATTTGCCATAGAAATTTCATTATGGGTGCTTAACTAATGAGCTTCTGTTGTCATATTCATGTTGCTCCCTAAAAATGCGAACATAATTTTGCGGAAAGCTAATATGTTTACAGAAACCACCGACAAATCAGTGTTATGATTATGATTGCCTGGAAGATGGGCAATAAAGCCGAAATAGCAGCTCGAATGTCGAGGTAATCTTAAATGGAGAAAACAAACAGTGTGGTTAAAAAAATGCACATGTAATTTAGTGGAAACTGATATGTTTACAGAAACCGTGCAGCAAGAATTACAGTTATAATAACATTAAAGGCCACCAATGTAACTGTTGCACCTCAGCCCTTATTTGTAGAGTTTGTTCTTTTCTTGGTTCTTTCTTGTTTGTAGTATTTCTAGCCATGTGCTCTATAGGTTGCTCTGGTTTATTATTGCCATTAGTGTTCAACCTGTATTGTTTGTAACCCCGCCCCCTTGTTACTTCTCCAGGTGTTCCTTGTCTGTGTCTGTGTATTGAAGTGCTTTTGACCCTGTCTTTTTATTTGACCTGTTTGCTGTTTTATTGACTTCTTGTTTGTTAGTAGTTTGCCTTTGTTTGTTTTATAGTCCTTGTTTTTAAATTAAATAAAGAAATAGAAAAGAAAAATCTAAAATTAATAGGTGTGTCCAAATGTTTGACTGGTAGTGTACATTAATAAGCACATAAATAAAGACTCACACAGGGAAAGGTGCTTTTGTGTGACAGAATGCATTTGATATGGAAAATAAATTCAGTTTTGATCACTGTTTGTGTCAGTTTGCTAAGTAACAGTTAATGTGATATAAAAAAATATCTAAATATTCAAACACACAGAATGCAGGCAGCGGTTTAGTGAAAATATTTCGACTTATTTCCCCGGCACAGCGTCTCACAGGCTGTTACATAATGGAATACTGAATTTTTCCAACAATCTAACTGAATGTAATCATAGCATCATGACACTACTGCTGCTTTCCATTATTTTTTTCCAAAATAATTTATGTCTTTAAGCACATCTTCAGCATAGCCTCAACCGACTGCATTCTTCCTATTTTATTCTGAATATATTATACAATATTATAAATCTAACTAAATAAATCAAACTGAGTAAGTTGTAAACTGTTTAAATATATATATAACCATACATGCTACATGCTTTAAGACTTTATAAAGTGTTTCTGAACCCTAAGATGTGATTTTCCTGCTCCCTGAGGTAAAGCATGTGTTAAAGGGCAGAGAAACTCTGCTTTAAGATATTTAAAAAGAACAGAATTGACCCTTGTTGGTTATCAGGTTATTAGCTTTAAAAAAACAACAACAATAGTTGTTGTCCTAATTTCCTAAGTCCTAATTTTGAGATACTCAGGCACTATTTTGAGAGACTATCACAAACTTGAGATTCTTTCTTGTTATTTTGAGATAGGTAATATTTTTGTAATGCTTTCACCTTATTTTGAGATTCTAAGTCATAGTTTTGAGATATTAAGTCATGATTTTAAGATGCTTTTTCATTATTTTGAGATACTAATCTGCTATTTTGAGATACTAAGTTGCTATTTTGAGATACTAAGTTGCTATTTTGAGATGCTTTCTTGTTTTTGAGATAAATCATAATTGTGAGATACAAAGTCATAAATGTCTCTTTATTTTGAGATACTTAGTTAGGACAGGATAGTTGTTATTTTGAGATACTAAGTTGTTATTTTGAGATGGCAACTATCCCAATTTTTTGAGATACTAAATCATTGTTTTGAGATACTAACCCACTGCTCCTTCTATATCCTACAATATAGCATTTATAAACTGCTTTAATGATGAATGAACTGGAACGTCCACATACTGGGTGTATTTTTTAGAGCCTTTCTTTCTCTCTCTGTCTCACTCTCTCTGTCTCTCCCTCTCTTATTCTCTCTCTTTCTTGTCTCTCTCATTCTCTCTCTTTCTCCCTTATTCTCTCTCTCTTTTTCTCCGTTATTCTCTCTCTCTTTCTCCGTTATTCTCTCTCTCTTTCTCCGTTATTCTCTCTCTCTCTTTCTCCCTTATTCTCTCTCTTTCTTGTCTCTCTCATTCTGTCTCTTTCTCCCTTATTCATCTATCTTTTTCTACGTTATTCTCTCTCTCTTTTTCTCCGTTATTCTCTCTCTTTCTCCCTTATTCTCTCTCTCTGTCTCTCTCTCTCTCTCTCTCTCTCTCTCTCTCTCTCTCTCTCTCTCTCTCTCTCTCTCTCTCTCTCTCTGTGGTACAGATACAGTACAGGCTCTCCACACGTGATTCCTTAATCAAAAATCCAGTATGGCGGAATCTGACAGCGGAGGTTGTTATCGCGGCTGCTCTTCGCACGAGGGCTGAAATAACCCGGGATTTCCTCGGGGAGAAGCTCCGCCGGGCCGCGGGAAGGTGAGCGGGTTGCTGCGGGGTCTGGGGCCGGGGCGGTGCGGTGTGTGCGGGGGGAATGTGGGGGATAGGGCTGGGTATGTGAGGCGGTGCGGTGCGGTGCGGTGCGGTGCGGTGGTGGAGCTGTATAGCTGTAGCAGAATGAACACAAACAACCGCACGGGCTGATTAATCAGCACAGAGGGGGCGGCGCAGGGATACACTTTCAGTTACTACACACAGGTATATGTTTATTATATTTATAATATATATCTATAACTACATATATCACTCGCTACAAGTCGTGACTACAGCAGCAGTGTTCTCCTGAATGGGATTTAATAAATAAATAGAAGAAAACACTGTAGCAGAGCGCGTTTTTCTCTCTCAGTACCGACAACAAACAACATTACACACAGCCAGGGATGAGCGCGCGGGGCGCGGAACCGGGGCGCGGAACCGGGCAGCGGAACCGGGCCCCCGAGCCCCCGAGCCCGGGCTGGTCCCGCCGCTCTCGCTACCTTTACTAGTATTATGCAACTGTGTGGTTTAGTCACTAATGGCCAATGGTATCAGCGGTGGGTTACGGATGGGCGGGTGTTAGACCACGCGGCCACCATTTTTGTGAATGAGCTGAACCTGTATTATACTGAGAGAGAGAGAGAAAGAGAGAGAGAGAAGGAGGGAGGGAGTGAGGGAATACTGCACTTCACTATGACAAATCCGTTTACCCCTAAAATCACACCAATAACACAACCCCCCTCGCTCACATTCTGATAATAAACACTACATTTCCCCAGTACCTTACCTGAGATTTCTCATATTTAATTCCCAATCCCGCCACTAAAAGTCCAACACCTACCCTTTCTCATTATTAGCTACATAATTTGCTCATTATCTCATTTTTTTTTAAATGCTAAGGTCATGAATTTGGTATATTAAGTCAATATTTTTAGATACTAAGTTGCTATGTTGAGATACTAATTCATTATTCTGGTTGAACTGATGAATTATTTTGAGATACTATGTTGCTAATTTGAGATACTATGTTGCTATTTTGAGATACTATGTTGCTATTTTGAGATACTATGTTGCTATATTAAGAACTATGTTGCTATTTTGAAATACTATGTTGCTATTTTAAGATGCTAAGCTGCAATTCTGAAAAGCTAACTAACTCTCATTATGTTGAGATGCTAAGTCGTCATTCTGAGATACTTTCTTTTTATTTTGAAATGCTAACCTAACTATCATTATTTTAAGAAGCTAAATAAGTCATTATTTTGAGACGCTAAGTCGTTATTTTGTGTAGCTAGTTATTTTGAGATAATAAGTTGCTATTTTGAGATACTAAGCCATTATTTTGAGACGCTAAGTCGTTATTTTGTGTGGCTAAGTGTGTATTTTGAGATACTAAGTCGTTATTTTGAGATGCTAAGTCGATAGTTTGATATACATTCTAGTTATTTTGGGATGCTAACCTAACTTTTTTTTTTTTTTTGCTGTGTCATTATTTCTAACTCACATTAATTTGAGAAACTAAGTAATTACCATTGATTTAGTTGTAAACATGTAATTATGCATAAGAGACAGCAAGATTTTAAATCAGTTAAATCAACCATTTAAATGAATGTATGGTCCCATAGGATAGAGAAGGATATTTGGTCTAGAGAAACAACCAGCAGGTTTAATATCTGGACTAACTGCAACTGTGAGTGCATTGTAAACATTTCATATCTAATATTTGAATTTAGAGTTTGTTCTTGTATAAGCTGCATTACAGAAATCTGTTATTATTAATGAGTTAGGACTGTAGTCTCTGGTGTCATTTTCGGCTTAAACTTTTTTTCAGCTTGCTATAGAAGAGTGTAATTCACAGTCCTGGATCATGTTCAGCAAGCAGAGGTTCCTGTAGTCTGGGAACCCACTTGTGTGGACTAGGAGTCGTGGACACAGTGGATTAAGCAGCAGGCATGTAGTGGAAGCATTTGTTGTTTTGGATAAAGTTCAAGGGGCTATTTTATGGTATATGTGAATGAGTATATAGATAAAGCAGTGTAGTGAGCAGATTACACAGTGTTTACCTCGTGTAATAGACATTGCATAGAATAAAAAAATAATCGAAACTGACATTTACAACTTCTAATTGAATTAATTATGTTTGAACAGGGCTTTTGTATAACTATGTTATTTTTGTATTCTGTTAATACACAACTGTGTGCGTGTTCATGTACTTTCTCCTTATTTATAAGTACATATTAGGGGCGTGCCATATCGTATCATGCACAATAATATTGCCAACATTTTTGAATATGGTGAATGATATTAAACCCTGAAATATCGTGCCATATCACCTACCTCTAATTATTACATTACGGTACTATTTTTTTCTGTTTTTACCAAAAGAAAAATTCACACTGTTCTCATTTCCCATTATATAGTATCTACTAGAGGCTGCTTATATCTGTGCAGTATCATTTATTTTACTTTAATCCTGGAAATATGGAGATATTTGGAGTGCATTATTATTAGTATCACAATATTCTCGATCATTGACTTCTATTACAAATATGATAAAATTCTTGTATTTTCTAAATATCTCAGTTAGGGGTGTGCCATATCATATCGTATGCAGTAATAAAATTTTATTTTCATTTTGTTGCAGTAGTGCATTCTTGAAATTTTTATGTTAATTCAGTGTTTTTTTAATATCGCCAAGAGTATCGTTATTGCGAAAAATACCATGAAATATCGTGATATTATTTTTTAGGGCCATATAGCCCACCCCTAGTAAATATCCAGATTAATGTACTGATTATTGTAGGCCTCACTGGTCTGTCTGCTGCCAGTGTCAGGCTAAACAATGCTCAGTGTGGTTAATTCCTCCTGCCTTTAGGATTATAAAGCTTGTTTTAAATATAGAAAAACTGAGCAGAGGGCAGTACCGTGAAGCATGTCATCCCCAAAATGAGCAGTGATGCAGAATTGCATTGTGTTGCTGTGTTGCTGTGCAGTGCTGCTTGTCTCTCCTCACATGTCACCGAGGCTCTCTTGGCTGTTTGGGGGACAATAGATGCAGACAGGCAAGCCCCCTCAGCGAGCTCAGTGCCCACATGGGGGGGGGGGCATGTCCTGCCCCCCTAGTGGGCTACGCCCTCCCCTCGCAGCCTTCAACCACAGCCCCATCACAGGAGATTAGCATAGATGGGCTCTGTGACCGACTTTCCTTCTATTTCACCCTCCTCCTCCTCCTCCTCTTCTTCCTCCTCCTCCTTCTTCACCTCTCCCTTCTGCTGTCTGGGCATGGCAGGGAGTGGGGCTACACAAAAAAATTTAAAAATAGGCAGTTTTAACTCACTGTGACAAGCCAACAGTAAATTCACCACAGCAATAACATTTCTAATTTTATCCCATTTTCTCCCCAATTTACATGGCAAATTACCCAAACCCTATCACCAGTAGTTCCCAAACACCAGTAGAGTGACGACTAGCACATGCCTCCGAAGCTCGGAGGAAAGCGCATCGACTCAACATCGTTCTGATACATCAGCTCACAGACGCAGCCTTGTGCTGATTGATCTACATCACCCTTTGGAGTGATGAGGGGAAAGATCGCTATCTTCTGTACCCACCCAAAGAGAGAGCAAGGCCAATTGTGCTCTCCCAGGGCTCCGGTAGCCGATGGCAAGCTGCATGACCGGGATTCAAACCGGCTAACTTATGATCATAGTTATAGCGTAGTTAGAATTAAATTTACTCAACAGTGCTGTGCTGATAGATTAAGTTTCCTTAGTAAAATTGGTTTCTTTGAACTTCTTATTAAGCAAGTCCCCTGCACTTTTTTCTGGATGTGAAAGCATTCATTAAGCGCTTTCTCGCTTCCTAAAACATTCATTGAGATGTTCTGCAGTGGACAGTTCCTCTTTGTTTTCTACAGAAGGTAGTCTTTGTGAATAGGGAGGCTACAAGACTGGAATCTACATAAAGAAGGTCAGAATCTTTTAAATTGGAACTAAAGAAATCCTATAGAATATAGCCTATGGTGAACCACTAATGATGTTCCAATATAGTCTTTTTTTGCTTCTCAATCTCTCTAAACCATACATTTTACATTGCATTTGTAAATCTAGGGAGCAGAGTCTGGAGGAAGAGTGGAGAGACACACAGTCCAAACTGCTCGAGGTCTAGTCTAAAGTTTCCACCAATCAGTGATGGTTTGTTTGGAGAGTCATGTCTGTCATCTGCTGGTGTTGATCCACTGTGTTTTATTATCAAGTTTAAAGTCAGTGCAGTTTTGTTTTCCCACAAAATCGTACAGCACATGCTGAACCTCTGCTGAAAACAACTTTTATAAAGATGTGGATTTCATTTTCCAGCAGGATATGGCACACTGCCCACACTGCCAAAAGTACCAATTGGTCTTATATAATATTGTAATTTTCTGAGATGCTGATTTTCGGGTTTTTATTAGCTGTAAGCCATAATCATCCATCAACAAAATTCAGTGATATTCAATTGTTTTATATGTAACTGTGTGTATATATATATATATATATATATATATATATATATATATATATATATATATATATATATATATGTATATAGAAGATAATTAAGAAAATTAAGAAGTTTGATATGCATCACTATTATGATAGTTTACTGAGATAGATTAATACAGCATATTTTCTTCTCTCTCTTTCTGTGTTGTAGGTGGATTCCAAGACAGCAGATCTCTTTATCTGGTGTTTCCCTGTGACTGATCCTCATTACTCATCTGCTTGAGGAACTTACATGAAACATCCCTACCTTTAAAGAGAAGACCTGCTCAGTATCTGTCAGTAACAATGACCTCTCATGGTCACTCAGGTAAGACAGCTCTGTAGGATTTAATCTCAGTGTGATCTGTCTCTTTTTACGCTTTTTAAATAGAGATGAGATGCTGTGCTGAACTGAACTGACAGGTTTGAGACTGTGGTTATTTGAAGGAACGTTTCTGAAGGTTTCCTGTAGCTGTGTGATCACTGCAGCTCTCGTGCAGACGACAGTGAAAAAATCCTTCTTCTGATAAATACAGCGTCAGCAAACCACAACCATAATGCCACATATGACACTCGGTATAAATTTAGCTCAGACGTGATGCAGACAGAGTTCTGCAGAATAACAGAGCTCATATAACTCAACGTTCTTCAGGAACATCATGTAAAACATAAAAACAGATCAAATAAAACTACAGAGAAGGATTTATTCTGAAAGTGTTCATTTAAAAAAGCTGAACTTTGCTCATCTTTACGGTTTACGTGCTTTATTGTGGCGCAGTAAACTCACAGACCAATCACGAGTGCTGTAAGATCACCAAACGCTCTTCTCTGCCAATCAGATCTTTGCAGATGTGGGAGGGCGGAGCCACACAGGCGGATTACACAGTGGGAAGATGCAGTCGGAGAATAATGCGAGAAAGGCTAATTTAGATGGTGCGCACCAGAAAAAAGAAATTAAAAAACTACATTTATAAAACATATGAACAGTAATATATAATAATTAAATAAAATAAAACTGATATTCTGACCAAGTTCAGCATTTCAACATTTCTCCATATATTGTACAATTTGTCATTCGTGTAATTATTATCATGACAGGCAGGCCTAAATCTTATATATATGTATATATATATATATATATATATAATAAAAAATAATAATAAAATATAGCATTATGAAACATTATGAAATAATGAAAGTTGAAGTACAGAATCACATTAATAGACTCGATAAAACTCGATAAACTATTGAGTTTGTTTGCATTTATTGTATGATAAGTCAATGATTTAATTATTGTGACAGGCCTATTTAAAACAAAAAATAAATATCGTTCAAATATACTGAATAATATTTGTAATCATTGCCTTTAAGTTGTTGATAAAACACTGATAGAACTTATAGGCCCGTACTGAATCCTAATTAAATCCCCCTGCTCTAAATAATCCAGTTTAATAGGAATAAGCACAGATAAACCCACAGCATCAGTGTGTTTATATTTTAAAGCAGTAAAAACAGGAAATGCCTGTTGCTGTAATGCACAGCCTGCACTCTGTGGCCAGCCTTCAGTGTCAGCCTTTTAATCCAGGGTCTGCCTAATGATATAATGGGTTTTCCCATCTAACACCACTGTAAACACCAACTCTTAACACTCCCTAGATCCCTAATCAGCTTCCAGAGAGATCAGACCAGCATTAAGTTATATCACGCGTATATTAACCGCGTCTGTTCCTTTACAGTAATGGACATAAAGGGTGGTTTAAATGGAAGCAGAGATATTTTATTTTATTGTTTTGTTCTGCATAAGAAACACTATGGGTGTCAGTCTGTTCATTGTCTACTTTTTGTTTCCATTGTTTCCATGTCTATTTCCGTTCCATTTGTTAATATATATCCATATACAGTGGTTGGACAATGAAACTGAAACACCTGGTTTTAGAAGACAATAATTGATTGTGGTGACGGACAGTTCTGGTGGAAACAGGAGAGTTGAGGTGCACATTGAATTGAATTCTGCCGTGGTTTGATCAGCCGTGGTTTTATGTTTTTTGGATACAATCCGGGTTAACACCCGAACATCCCTTTCAGACAGCTTCCTCTTACAGCGTCCACAGTTAATCCTGTTGGATGTGGTTGGTTCTTCTTGGTGGTATGCTGACATTACCCTGGATAATTTATTTTCTTTAGTGGCATAATGCTGAAATTAAATGATAAAATGAAATAAAATGTTATAAAACAGCACACTCTGAACACAATGCACTACTGAAAGCACTTCTTATGATGGTGTACTTTTATTAAAAATAATGTAAATTTACATTTCATTGAGATGAATAGGGAAAATCTGTGGTAAAGAATATTGGTTGTCATTGATATCCATAACTCTTTGTATTTGCTTGTTTAAGAGTATTTTATACTTAACTATTATAGTGAATTGAGATTTCATCATTATCGTGTGTAATGCATCGTGATCATGAGATGCTCTGTGATTCTCACCCCTTTTTTTAACAAGTATTTCATTTTGCACTTTGCACTGCAATACATAAAAGTAATATAGTTTAAACCTATTGTTACATGAAATAAGAATAGTAAGAGTTAAAACTTTATCTTCCCCCTCTTTACCTTTTTGGTTTGACTGTTTATTATGTGACCAGTTTGGAGAAGATGCAAATAGATGCTCTTTATATTAAGAAAATAAAGGTTTACTCATAGCAAAATAAGTAGAAAAATACATTACACAGTGCACTTTATGTGGTTCGGCCCTCGAAAACACTTCTGAAATGAAACAGTGATTAGTCATAACTGATCTGTTTTCTATAATGCTCCTGTTTCTATTTTTACCGCTTTCTTTCACATACTTATTCCTAGAACTGAGGATGTTGTCTGAGTTGAAACCTGGTGAGCTGATCTTTTAGCTGATAAAGTTGATTATATTGTTGTGATGTGTTTGGTAAGACTTTTTTCTATAAACTACAGACAACATTTCTCCCAAATTCCAAATAAAAATATTGTCATTTAGAGCATTTACTTACAAAAAATGAGAAATGGCTGAAATAACAAAAAAGATGCAGAGCTTTCAGACCTCAAATAATGCAAAGAAAACAAGTTCATATTCATAAAGTTTTAAGAGTTCAGAAATAATCAATATTTGGTGGAATAATCCTTGTTGGTTTTTATTCACAGTTTTTTTTCATGCATCTTGGCATCATGTTCTCCTCCACCAGTCTTACACACTGCTTTTGGATAACGTTATGCTGCTTTACTCCTGATGCAAAAATTCAAGCAGTTCAATTTGGTGGTTTGATGGCTTGTGATCATCCATCTTCCTCTTGATTATATTTCAGAGGTTTTTTTAAAACCAAACTAAGGTTTTTCTAAGAAAGAGTCAGTAAATGCTTGGTATTCAGTCTATGGCAATTCTAGCCTATACGGTATATATTTTTTATAGGAACCAAAACATATACCATATTTTACGAACTACAAGGCGCACCAGTGAACGTCCATTTACTGGTCTAGTAAACAGCATTTAAAGTGACACTAGTAAGGAACAAGGGTGTCGCCATGTTTCCCTTTTAATTCAGCAAAGTCAAACAAGCGCTGGATGTTAATCTGCAGGAGATTTCTCTCCTGAGAACTGTTTATTTGGATGGGTAAAGCGCTTCCGTTTATTTACAGTAAGCTTAGATCTAATTAGGTCTAATATTTTAGAGCAGTTAGCATCAGCGCTAGCTGTAGATAGCAAAAGCGCTAGCAGTAGATAGCAACGTTTAGCGCTAGTAAATGCTGCCCAAAAGCGCTACACTTTAACACCTATCTGTGCAGCACTTTAATCAACTAATCTTGTGTAAAATAAGTAAAATAAATGCTCTATAAATAAATTAACACTGACACAACACCCAACTTTAGTGTTATGCAAAACAATTTACTATTTTTAAAATAATGTGTTTGCAGAGGTTTTAAGAGAGGGGTTGGTGCTCGCGGGGTAATTGATGTTAGTAAGGGTATCTTTGTTAGTTCTTGGCTTGTTGAAGTGATTTGCATGACAGCTTTAACCAGACTAATTGGGTTAATCTCACTAATCCCACTAAGAAACCGTTTGGCTCCAGAGACAGTGGGCACTTATGTTCTCTTTACTGAACTGTAGAATAGCAATGCTTGTGTTGAAATGAGATATATTTATGAGCTAAATATATGTGCTTGTCTTTTGAGCCCCATTAAAAGGTCTGGAATTTCATATCTAGATTTAGTAGACATTGAGTCCCATTATTCTTTTTTAGTTAAAAGATCCAATTTCTTTCCTACAACTGCAAACCGTTAATTAAGGGCTAATTAAGAGTGTAATGCTGGTCTGTCATCATTAATCTGTATATTATTTTTTTCTGCTTAATCGATTGTTTATTGAATTAAAAGGAAAAAAGCTACATTTAATTTCCATATTTTATCAACCAAACTGTATTTGTACTAGTGTCAGAAAATCAGAGTCAGAAAATCACTTTTAAATTGCTTTAAATGTACTATTACCAATGTTTGGATAGATTTTTCCTTACTCTAAATGTAGCTACTGTAACTGCTGACACATTTAAGGTGGAATGGAAAGCTTGATGAACACGAGTGAGATATGAATTTACTAAAATGAGATATGACTTGTTTAACTACTCTAGCAGGCTCTAGAAATATTAACTGAGAGAAAAAATTAGATTAAGAGATTAAGAGATAAAAAAAATTAGAATATCATTGAAAAGTTACTTTATTTCAGTAATTCAGTTGAAAATGTGAAACTGATATATTATATAAGCGTTTATTTCTTTTATTGTTGATAATTATGAAGCTTACAGCCAGTGAAATTTTCTGAGTGTCTCAGAAAATTTGAATATTGCCAAGTCCTGCTGGAAAATGAAATCTGCCTCTCCACTAAAGTAAGTTTGAAAAAAGGAGTTAGCGTTTGTGTGTATGAGTCATGGTTTGGAATGGATTTTACAGCGTTTGCGGTTGGGAATACCTGAGCAATAGTTATTATTGGGTCCCTGCAGACAGAGGCCAGTGCCCTACTTCAGCCTGGGCTCCCCACTGTGAAAATATCTAGTGATTAATGTTCTGCTACAGTATATAGTGCACACTGAGGCACACACCAGTGTGTATACAGCCTTGGCCTAAATTGGAGTCATATTCAAAGGGAGAGCATTAATCTGCACAAATAATTCTTCTACTGTGGTACGAGGGTATGAGTACACTCGCACGTTTTACTCCTGCCGAGCCTTTTTTCTGTTCTATAGCTGGATCTGAAGAATATTTCAGATTTAGCAACAAAGATTAGGTTTAGAGAAAAAATACCAATGTTGTGGGGGAGATCACTGATTTGTAACAGCACCATGTGCCTCCAAAAGTGCTCAAACACAACAGATTACATATTTACTCACTAAATATCAGCACTTTTAAACAATTAAATATCTTCTGGACATTTAAAAATCATTGAAATCCCACTTTCAGCTGTTTCTAGCATTCTCCTGTCATTCTATTATTAAATAAGGAGGGCATGGTGGAAAAAAAAAAAAGTTGACTAATTGTTTAATTTAAGATAAAATCGATATACAGCTCTGGAAAAAATAAGAGAGCACTTAAAATTGATGGTTTTCTTTGATTTTACCAAATTGAAAACCTCTGGAATATAATCAAGAGGAAGATGGATGATCACAAACCATCAAACCACCAAACTGAACTGCTTGAATGAATTTTTGCACCAGGAGTAAATCGGCATAAAGTTATCCAAAAGCAGTGTGTAAGACTGGTGGAGGAGAACATGATGCCAAGGTGCATGAAAAAAACTGTGATTAAAAACCAACCAGGGTTATTCCACCAGATATTGATTATTTCTGAACTCTTAAAATTTTATGAATATGAACTTGTTGTTTTCTTTGCATTATTTGAGATCAAAAAGTTCTGCATCTTTTTTGTTATTTCAGCCATTTTTAATTTTCTGCAAATAATGCTCTACAATATTTGTTGAATATTTCGAATATTTAGTCGACTACTAAAATAATAACTATTGCAGCCCTAAATGGATGTTCATATCATGCTGTGGCGTTCTGAGTAGCAGAATGGAAAGAAAAGTCGCTAAAACTAATACCGAAAGGTACAGTATTCCCTTTTTCCTCCGTATCACGAGCGCACTCGTGCACGTGTACGAAAACTTGGAGGAAAGCTGCTGTAGATCAGGAAACAATTTCAGCTGGCATGTTTTAATATTCTATATTTGAAGCGCTGGATTACATTTCGTGTCTCTTCCCTTCCCCCGATCTGATGAAGATTTGGATGGATTATGCATTGGGTTTATGATTTTAAATATAGAACTTTTTTTTTTTCCTGTTTGACGGAAAAAGAGGGCGGTAGATGTGAAACGCTCAGAACACTCAGAACACAAATTCACTGACTGACACAAAAACAGCATTGCTGCATGCTGATTGGAGCGATTTGAGCTTGAATTAGCTTAATAATGCAGGAGGAGCCTGACGACGGCGTCTCCTCCTCACACCTCGGCTTTCTCTTTAGACGCGACTATAAATTAAACATAAACTCCGGGTTTAGACGAGATGAAGAAGAGTGAGGATGATGCCGTTCTCTAATTCTCTCTCTCTCTTTCTCCTGCTTATCTCTCCTCTCCCCCTCCCTCCGCTCATCGCTCTGTATCTGGCGTGCTGATCTGTCTCCATCTTTCTGTGTTTATATTTATCTCAGCGGGGCCCGCGTGTTGAATGCAGGATTAAAAGCCTGTTCTGCTGGAACGGCAGAGCGGCTTAACCCAGCTCTATTTATAGATCTGCACGGATCCCGCACGTGCACAACACAAACAAACGTGCCGATTGTTTTTGTCCCCCTCTCCTCCCCATCCCCCTCTCGCCCCGCTCTGATCTGGCTCTGCATGTGTTCAGGCTAAAATTAGAACAGGCCTCCACAATACACTCTTGACTCGACATGCTAATGCCTGCCGGAGCAGCACCACAACAACCAGTCATCAGCATTTGTTGATTGTGGGAGAGCAGGACGTCTCTGGAAGGAGAAGCGCAGACTTTCCAGTCTGATTGAAGCCACCCTGCCGTGGATAAGAGAATTAGGGGCTGTGCTGTTCGCCGGTGTTCCCCTGACTTATTCTCAAACTCCCAGAGTTTAGGATGAAACAGAAACTTTCAATTCTGAACTTGTTTCTACATAAGCTATAACTCTCCTTAAACAATACAGTACTTTGTATTCAGGACTGATACCCAAACTAACTTTTTTCAATACATTTTTCTAAATTGTAAGCAATAAATACAAAAAACGATGTTTGTGGCACTTTATTAAGAACAAAAACCTTTTTTTGTGTTTGCTTTAACTACAAATATGTTTCCTACACATATTCCTTTATGCTTTATGCTTTATTTCAGTTTGCTGCTAGTTCCCTGTATTTTTGAGAGGGGGGGGGGGGCAGTAATAACAGTGTAATGCAGTTTAGTTCAGGCAAACTAGAGCTTTTTTACTGTATTATAATTTCTCAGAAACATGCTCACTGTTCCTCTGACTCCTCTGAGTCCTGGTTTCTCCTAAGGTTTCTTCCTGTGAGACAGAGTGTAGACAGAGCTTTTCCATGACATCTGCTGACCTTTAGATTAAGGGTTTATTCGTTTTTTTTGAGTTTTATTTACACCTACCTTGTTTTGTCTGAATTTTTAGACTTTTCTGTTGTGTCCGAACCAAAGTAGCAGGTGTGAAAAGGGGGGGTGTGAGCTTTAACAGAGTTTGGTGTGACCAAAAGACACAAGGTGTTGTACTTTTCCCATCGTTATGATAGCAAAGACACACTGACACGCCCTAAATCAAGCTGCATGGTGTGTGAATTATAAGGTGCACTATTAGTGAATGACTATTTTCTGGTCTGTTTTCATACATAAGGCACACCTCTCACCTCGGCTAAAGAGCTAATGCTCAGCGCGGTTAGTGGCTAAAGCTAATACTACTCCAGCCTTGGTGCTGGAGAAACTTTACTGAAACTCCTGTATAACACTGAACTGTAGCAGAGTGGTTTTACTGGTCCTTAATATCTGACTGGGAGATTTCATACATAAGGATCACTGGATTATAAGGCGCACTGATGATTTTGGGAAAATTTTCTCATGTTATTATATTTTTTATATCTTCATACCCTTACATCCACCATACCTCCACATTAGAGCATCTTTCTTAGACATCGTCCCGCTCTTCCAGCTGAACTCTGACCGTCTGAGCTCGCCGCTCTAACTCGTCTGCCGCATGGCACTCTCTGGCACTTCTCGGTATCACTGATGGAGCCATTAGCCTCATAGTACAAAGTTATTCCTGCTGGAACAAAGGGCCTGGCCAGCGGGCCGGGGGAAAGGGGACGCGGTTAGGACTTGTACCAGGGCTTTACGCCTGGCACAAGGTTATGTGTGTCTGTGCTAAACAAATAGGGCCTTCATGGGGTCTGAGCTTTGTTTTCAGAGCACGCACGGAAGCGTGCTGATTTTAATTGGAAT
This sequence comes from Astyanax mexicanus, assembly GCF_023375975.1. NCBI lineage: Eukaryota > Metazoa > Chordata > Actinopteri > Characiformes > Acestrorhamphidae > Astyanax > Astyanax mexicanus. Next base: position 56,033,129 of record NC_064412.1, on the reverse strand, counting down.
CAGGGTCCGGAGAAAGGAGAGCGGCGGGGAGAGCAGGAGGTGTCGTGGTGTCAGGGTCTTTGTGCCTGTCGAGGGCGAGAGAGAGAGATACTGGATGTTCTGCCAAATCCTGACAGCACCAATTACAGTCTACACAGATACCGTCCCTGCCGTCCGGCCTTTTGACATTTTACACTTTTGTCTGCGTCCATGTCGGACGTTGACGTAAAGATCATAATGATATCAACTCTAATTACGGAGATGATGCAGTATGTCACTAATTGCATTTTTCTCTTTTTGTTTTTTTTTGGGTCTGCCGTGGTTTGTCTTTCTGAAAGCGTCTCAGTAAAGCTCCAATAGTCAAGCGAGAGAGTGATTCAGGTGTGTGGAGAAAGTTTGCTCATTCAAATCTAATTCAAATTTCAGTGCTTTTATATAACAGAAGTATCTCTCAGTCTCTTTTAGCTAAAACAAGTGGTTTAAACCCATTTTTGGACGGAGTTTGAGTTTCCAGAACAAGACTTTCTTTCTTCTCAACTCTCTTTATTCCTATTTCTGTCTGATCTCTGTGCTTTGAGAAATCCTTTGCTATGAGTTCAAAGCAAATTCTTCTTTTATATCTTTTTACTTTATTACTTTTTTCTTGCTCAGATTCTTTGTTTTATGTTTCTTTTGTTTTTTAACAAATGTGCATCATCACCAACGCCAATTCTATAAATGATAGCACAATTCTAACATTTATTGTATTGAATTTGTATTGATAACCATTAAAGACGTTGTAAACTTGTAAAAAAATCCACATTAATAGTTAGGCCTGATAATATAATTATTGTACATTATTAACGTATCATATTATTAAACGTATCATAAGTTGTTATATGACTTTTGATGACCTCAATTTCATTGTTGTGTCTATTTGCATGTATTTAAGCAAAGACTTTTAACCTGTTCTATATACACACACAGATTTACAGATTTACAGCTCCAAGATTTGATCCGATCCGTGAAGCAGATTTCTGACAGTATGTTTGGTTTTAATGGTGAGGATAGTAATATTGGATTCTGGGATTTTTCTGGGGCAGGGGGCTGCTTCTAAATCTTCCTCATTAACAAACCAGAAAATAACTTCCTTCCCATTTATCTCAATAGCTCTGTTGCTATTTCAGGGTTTGACCCAGATCACTTCTTTTTCAGTCTAATATCACTGTCAGATTGAGTGGTAGGACTAAGAAAACATTAAAAACAGATGTTTTGGAATAATGTAACTAAGACCCTGTTTACACGTAGTGTTTTTATGTCTGTTGCCAACTAATATAAATCAAAAAGCATAAAATTAGACAAAAAAGGCATTTTTATTCCTGGATATTGCGGAAAAGATTACTGCTTGAATTTTTGAGCCAGTAGTGTCAAAGTTATCCAAAAGCAGTGTGTAAGACTGGTGGAGGAGAACATGATGCCAAGATGCATGAAAAAAAACTGTGATTAAAAACCAACCAGGGTTATTCCACCAAATATTGATTATTTCTGAACTCTTAAAACTTCATGAATATGAACTTGTTTTCTTTGCATTATTATTTGCATTATTTGAGGTCTGAAATCTGTTATTTCAGCCATTTCTCACTTTCTGTAAATAAATGCTCTAAATGAGAATATTTTATTTGTAATTTAGGAGAAATGTTGTCTGTAGTTTATAGAATAAAACAACAATGTTCATTTTACTCAAACATAAACCTATAAATAGCAAAATCAGAGAAACTGATTCAGGAACTGAAGCTTCCAGAGCTCACCTGAGCTCTCATAGTACACTAGATTTGTTCTGTTTTCAGTGTAAATAAATAAATATAGCTGCTACTCATCACCTTAAGGCGAACATGTAAATAGATTGTGGTTTATAAATGGTTTGCCTGAGTTAATGCAGGCTGTATGCTGAAGCTTTCTGTGTAAAGATAAACGCTTCAAATGCCTGTTTGGAAGCTTTTGTGTGGGAGTGTTTCAGAGAAACTGCAGTTTTGCCTCAGCCACATTCACTGAGAGGCAAGGTGACCTACAGCGTGGCTCCGGCTGCCTCCAGTGTCTATGTTTAGCTTCTCGCTGCCCTTAATTTGTTATTTTCTGGTTTCTAGTCCAGTCTTTCGGCCCGTGGCTACAGCAGGTGCAGCTCTTGCTTCCTTATCGTTCAGCTCCTCACCTGTAAATCAAAAAGCTTAAAAAACAAAGCTTTCCGGGTTCAATACTACTGACGATATAGATTTTTAGCATTTCTTTATCATTTAATAAGATGTGAGGAAAGTTATTCACAGTGGTCTGATGTACAGATGTTTAAAGACCTAAGTTTCTTTTACAATGGTGGTGATATGAACCAAAAATTACAATATCTGTAACACCACTATGGCAAAATACAGTAATTAACAGTAAAACAAAAATAAAAACACACAAGTTGGAGCTGTTGGAATAGAATTGAACTTTATACATTACATACATTAATAAATGCTTAATTAGTGATAAATGAAGGAAGTGTTGCTTTAATAGGTAATAAACCCTTGCTGTGTGTGGATGAGCATTATCCTAGTTTTGTCAATGAGTATATATAGTATGTGAGAGTATATATTTCATATTTTTTGGATTATAAGACGCAGTTTAAATCACTTAATTTTCCAAAAAAAATTAAAAAATCACTCCACTGAAGTACAGAGCTGTACAGGAGTTTCAGTAAAGTTTCTCAATCACCAAGGATGAAGCAGTATTAGCATTAGCCATTAACCGCGCTACGTACTAGCTTTTTAGCAGTTCAGAGTGAAGTATTATTGGCTTATAGCCTGCTGCTAACTCTGACTAGCACTGCTGGAGCAGCATTAGCGTTAACCGCAAACCATGGTAAGCACTAGCTAGCTCTTTTGCCACTCACTGTTCATAGGCTCTGTGTAGATTAACTTCCAGCGCTCATTTGACTTTAAAATATATATATATATATATTTTTTAAGAAGCGACGAGACCTTGCGACACCCCTATTCCTTACTAGTGTCGCATAATGCACCTTATAATGCGGTGCGCCTTATGTATGAAAATAGGCCAAAAAATGGACGTATATTAATAATCTGGTGCGTTTTATAATCCAGTGTGCTTTATAGTATGAAAAATACAGTACATTAATGTGCAGTAAGGATTTAAGCGATAGTGAATGATGCTCTAAGATATTCTTATTGTTTAATTTTCCGTTTAAATCAGAAGATTTTTCTAATTTCTCATGCTTTGTCAACACAGTGTAGCTCTATTCTTTCTGTAATAGTTGTTTAACATTAAACTACACTGTATGACTTAATTTATATGATTTAATTAGGCAGAAATACTCAGTGGAAGTGGAGGAGAGAGTGTGTGAGCCGGCTGTACCACAGCGTTAGTTCTGCAGTCTGGCTCGGCCTCTGGAGGCTGACTGTCCGGTTTATCAGACTTGGCTACAGTGAGCTGGTGACACTTATCATGACACTGCAATGCTTTTGGAGCAGATACTGAAGTTCCTCTCCCTCTGGGTGCGTTTAGACACTGTGAAGTTTTGCGGGATAAATGTCTCATCCTATAAGCTACAAAAATGACATGGAAATCCATAGAAATGGGCTGATTTTAATCGCGAATCATCTTTACTTTTGTACTCTATATCAGCCAAATACATCATTAATTAAGGAGGGAACTAGATGTCATAACTTAGCATCGGTCATGTTTTTTTGGTGGCTAATGTGGTTTATACTCCATAACTAGCGAGTTTCCCATATTATACTCAGCAAACAAGGTGATGGCACATGTTTCCCACTGTTACTGCTGTTCACTTGGTGTGAATAGTGGTGTTTGTTAGCTCTACTGTGTTGCTGTGTGTGCCCTCTTGAGAGGTGTATCTGGTTAGTGAGGTTAAAAGACTTTACTCTCTTTCCTTAATGAGATGTGTTAGTGTTACACATTCTACAAAAATATATATTTGAGTCAGATAAGGCAAAAAAGAACATGGATATGGACCTGCCAAATGAATAGGTTAATTGTACTCAGATTCTGGTCTCATTTGTCAGACTCTGTTTGCGAATTTTACTACCTGATGGATATGTTGGGCTTTATTACTATAGAACTGAAGATAAGTAAAATCACAGTGCTTATACTATATAGAGAATCAGGTTTAATGCATAATTATGCATTTAATGATTGTACTCTACATTTAAAAATTATATGTATTGCCATATACAGTATGTATCCCAGCATTCTTCACTAGAGTGATACTCTAGGGTTGGTGATACGCCTATATACATATATATATATATATATATATATATATATTTCAATAGTATTTACTGTTCTTTTCTAATGTGTTCATATAATAACTGAATATAAAACAAGATAATTTTAATAAATTAATTTACAGTCATAGTATTTGATAATATAATATCAGTTACTCTCAGAGCTCTGAGGCTGATCGAGTTTTGCTAATTGAAAGGGTGTCAATTGGCATTAGGTGATCATAGTGCTGTGTAATAAAAGGCTTTTTGACGGGGCATTTAATTCAAAGTGACAACCGAAGAGCTGATTAGAAGGGTGAGAAGAGACAGCAAGAAATGGGAAGAGACATGATGTCTGACAGGAAAATTAGCGAATAGGTGAGTCAAAGACAAATCATATATAGTAGAAGACTGTGAGCTTATTATATGTAATGCTTTTATATGCATGTAGATTAAATTCAGGACCTAAAACTGAGGTGGTCTCACTCAGAAATAAGTTTTTAAAAAAGCAGAAAATAGTTAAAAAGTTGCATATTTATGTTATTATTTCACAAAGAATTAAAATGACAAACTTTCTCATGAATTATGATTGAAAGCCCATTTTTAGTTGTTCAACAAGACAATTAGGACTATTCTGATGGAGTTCAGGTTCCAGCAGCTGCAGTGGGAGATGGGAGAGGATCTAGTTCCTTACCAGTCAAATTTTATTGCAAAGAGAATTAAACTCTAAAATTGACTGAAAATAGAGTTTTTTTAGTCTAATTAGACTAATATTTGGCCTTTAGGCATCAGACTAGATACTGTGTTTGGTGGACAACAAAGATTGCACATCACCACAAGCACACCAACCATCTCTACTGTGAAGCATGGTGGCGGGAGCATCAGTTTAACCCCTTCAGAGTAGTCATAGGTGTCTTGCTGGTCTTACTAACTGCATCAAAATCCATATATTGTGTCTAAACCAGTAACAGCTAACTAATGCATAATGCATGTGAGGTTAATATTAAAGCTTTTATTGAGAAACCTCTGGAATATAATCAAGAGGAAGATGGATGATCACAGACCATCAAACCACCAAACTGAACTGCTTGAATTTTTTGGCATAAAGTTATCCAAAAGCAGTGTATAAGACTGGTGGAGGAGAACATGATGCCAAGATGCATAAAAAACTGTGATTAAAAACCACAAATGTGTTATTCCACCAAATATTGATTTCTGAACTCTTAAAACTTTATGAATATGAACTTGTTTTCTTTGCATAATTATTATTATTTAAGGTCTGAAAGCTCTGCTTCTTGCTTTTTGTTATTTCAGCCATTTCTCATTTACTGCGAATAAATGCTCTAAATAAAATAAAAATATTTGGAATTTGAAAGAAATTGTCTGTAGTTTATAGAATAAAACTACAATGTTTATTTTACACACAAAAATATACCTATAAATAGCTAAATCAGAGAAACTGATTCAGAAACTGAAGTGCTCTCTTAATATTTTCCAGAGCTGTATATGTATTTAAATTATTTAATGTTAAAATTTAGTAGCTACTAGTTCCTGGGTCGGTGTTAAATTAGTAATAATCAAATAATCAAATTAAAAAACACTCTCTTATCGGTGTATAAGTAATAAAGAAAACACAGTCCAGTCAGCTCAGCGCAGAGGGAAGCAGATACCCTAATGATTTATTGAAATTGCTCTGGAGTAGTAAAATTAACCACTAAATGTGATGTGTTTTTTCTTTGTTTTTGTAATAGGATACATCTGTTTAAATAGTTTCTCCACTGGCAGAAAGCAGCAGCATCCGCTTGGTTTCTCTACATACAGTTTGCATGCCACTAAAATGACAGGGCCCATCATTCCCATCATTTCCATTCTTACACAAATCTGATTGTGTTTTATGGAGCTGTGGTTTGCTGGTCATGGATCTGCACAGTCTGTGACACAGGGCTCGAGTTACATCTTCCAGCTTTCAGACGGCCGCGGGTCATTGTTTAAATAAGTATGGTCATGCAAAGTGGACCCTGCTCCCTTCTTGGTGCTGGAAACCGCTGCATATCAATTGCACATATCAATTTTGAACCCTGCTCAGTCCCTGAGCGCAGACCAGTACACTACATTTCCCATGCAAATCCCTGCAGAGCAGCACCTGGGTAGGTTTCAGCCCCGGATTAATTGGCCTCTCTCTCCTCTTTGTGCACGGCCGGCTTGAATGAAGTGCGCCGCTGTTCTCCAGCCTCTTCACATTTGCAATTCTTCCCCTGTAAGAAAGGTCTTAGGATAGGGCTTAGGATGCAAATGAGTGCAGTTAAAATTAGGGATGCACTGATCTGACTTTTGCTGTTCTGATACTGATGCTGATATATAAACTTTTTCATATGGGTCGATACCTCATACTTTTCCACTTTGAAATTTGAAGTAGACCTATGTGAGTATGTGAGACTAATAAAGGAGTGAGTAACTACTTCCTTCTTAGTTCTTCTTATATGAAAAACTGCATTGTTTAAATAGTAAAAGTGTGTCTGAATATATCTACACTGAAGGGTGTGGTGTTCTGGAAATGAGGTGTGTTCAGGTACATTTCTGGAGTTTTGCTTGTTTATCTTGGCAACAGAAAACACAGGAGCTCCACTGACTGAATACAACCTAGACAGACGCCAACAGTCAGACTTTCATCGCTATCATGTAGGGGTGTCAAGATTTCTATATTTCATCGAAATCGATCAAAATTATGTCATGGTCTCGAGCCTCAAAGTCAAAAAGAGGATCGACCATCCCTCGCAGCACGCATTAGTGCCTATTGCTTACAGTATCGCAATATATATCACGATATATTAAATTGTAAGCCCTGTATCGTGTAATGTATTGATACTATATTGTATCGCCTAGTATTAGCTCTGCTAGTGTACTGTACTCCACAGCCAAGCTGTTCTAAATCCTGCACACACTGACTCTCAGCATCAGTTCAACTTCAGCAGCAGCACAAATCCGGGTTTACCTTCAAGGATGAGCAGACGGCGGCTGATTTGAGACAAAGGCAGCCCCTGGATGGCGTGCTGCTAAAAATAGAGACGCACACACACACACACATGCACTTCTGCTCACTAATGCATGCAGTACTCTTTATTATCGGGGGGCTAATTAGAGCCGTGTTTGCTCAGGGATCAGGCGTCCTGTGATAATTCTCTAAAATAGAGCTGGGGTAGAGCATGTGGAGCCCTGGGAGGAGGAGGACGAGAAGTTTTCTCCTCCTTTTCTTTTCTTTCCTTTTTCTTTTCTTTTTTTTAGCTTTATTCCTGCTCCACTTTTTTTCACGTTCTCGCCGTGCATTAAGAAGAGTGAGGTGGATAAACAGATGGAGAGAGGAGACCCTGCGGAGGAGAAGAGAGGAGGTTATTTTAACAGAGGAAGCTGGAGCTGGAATCTCGCACACTTTGTGTTATTGGAAAGGGACTGATTGTGCAGCTTGGTCTGTATGCCTCCTTGCATACTGATGCTCTCCTCTGTTTCTCTCTCTCTCTTTTCGTCTCTCTCTCTCTGTATCTCGCCCGCTCTCTCCCTCTCTCCCTCCCTCTCTCCTTCTTTCTCTCTCTCTCTGGGTTATTTATAGCCAAGTCTTGCTGCGCTGGGGCTGCTGGGGGACCATGAAAGCCTTTTCATGTTCTGATAGTAATTACCACGGTGGTGCCTGGTCTGCAGCGGCAGCAGCGGGAGCAGGAGGAGCAGGAAGAGGAGAGGGGGCAGTGTTGCTGCTGCTGCTGCCGCCGCCGCTCTGTGGACATGTGCTGTTTTCTATCAGACCATGCGTTCTTTTATTGATCCGTCTCCTCTCCTCCGCTTGATTAGCCTTTGTGATGCTTTAGTCCTCCACTGTCTTTCTTCCTGTCCCCTCATTAGCATTCAAACTTCCACTCGTTCCAATCAAAATTCTTAAAAAAAACTCAGGAAGAGCGTTTCTCCAGCCTGTAAGAGAGAGAGAGAGAGACTCTTATTTATCGTTTTATTTATCGTTTTGAATGAAGGTGAGCTCTAACTCTCTTTCTCTCTCTCTCTCTGTTTCCTCCTGCACAGATTCGCAGATGGAGCAGCCTGTGGAGCTTCTGAAGCCGTCAGCCTTTGACCACATTCCCACAGGTAAGCAACTAAAGCAAGTCTTCATGCTTCCTCCTCAGGCCCTGCTGTTTCTAACTGAGAAACAGAGTAATTAACAATAAACTACAATAATAAATTAGTAAAATTTAAATAAAAGTATCGACATTCATTACTTAGTAGGTGGAAGTATAGAAGTATAAAAAAAATAGAGTATCATTAAAAAGTTACTTTATTTTTTTTTTTGTAATTCAGCCAACGAAAACCCCCTAAAAAATCAGAAAATTCAGAAAATCTGAAAATTGGAACGTTATATAAGATCAATTGGTACTTTTGGCGGGCAGTGTGGGCAGTGCGCCAAGTCCTGCTGGAAAATGAAATCCTAAACTCACTAAAAAATAAAAAAACAAACAAAAGAATGTCAAACACAGAAACACAGTTCTTGTTTTTTCTTTCAAGAAATGTGTACAAAACCAATGTAGACTTCATTATCCGGACGGTTGACTGAGCGGTTAGTCTATTTGTGACTGATGTGGCCTGCAAGCATGAAACATCTGGCCTGTGAGCAATAAAGAAAAAAGATAATAATAAAATGCTTCTCTGGTGAGCTTTTGTTTACATTCCTCCCCTGTCTCGTTTTCGCTCGTTCTCGTGTTTTTTCCACCCGTTCGCGGGCTTTCGATCTCTTTATAAGGATTTTTTTTTTCCTGGCCACGTTCTAATTCACTAGCCGGGGCAGCAGCAGTAGTGTATTGGAGCGCGACCCTGACAACACGGGTTATTTATTTTGTTTTTTCCTTTCTTCTTGGGTGTAGTGTATTTGTGATGTAATGCTGATTTCTCTCATCACATCTATCACACGTTGAGTGTGATAAAGGTAAGTTAACAGCTTTTATTTAAGAGAAAAGAGACGGATGAGGAGTTGTAACCACAGCGACTCGTGCTTTTAAAAAGCTTTATTCAGAAACGGAGTGAACAGGCCTGGTGTATTCATTTCATCTCATCGTAACGCCTTTATTTAGCACACTGAATTATAGATGAGGTCTTAAGTGCTAGGCTGGGCTGGGGGGGGTATAAGGGGGGTATGAGGGGGGTATGAGGGTGGAGATGGAGGGGGGAAAGGGTTTGGGGAGGCTGGAACTGGAGCCCCATGCTAATGAAAGATTTTACATTAGCATTTCAAAACGCCAGCATGAAGACGGTTTCAGCAGCGCGGCCTCGCCCGCTTCCATCTGCTCTACTGCTCTACCACCACTCACTCTTTCCTTCCTCCACTCGTCCTGCGTTCATCCCTCTATCCATCCTTTACAATACTGCAGGACTTTTCCTTTTAGTTGTTAAAATTCTTCACATCATGCGCTTCCAACTTTATTAATATAATAACTGTATCTGTGGTTGGTTTCCCAAAAGCTTCCAAAAGCTAAAGACTTTATTTCCTGGTACTTAAGATTGATTGTTAATTATAAAATGTTCCCCAACCCTTTACATAACTAAAGTACGACATAAACTTGCTCACGAATGAACAAGTAACCCACCCAAAAAGTGGATTTTGCTTGCAGTTCAGCACCTTAAACACTGGAGACGCCAAATCTTAGGGAGACAACGGGTTTATAACATAGTAATAAAATATTATTAAATTATATTATATCATATATTTTTTAATATATATTTTTTTTTTCAAACAAACATTTTTTTCAAGCTACATTGGAAAACTCACCGTTATGAGTAAAAATAAAATGCTGGGGGAAAAAAACAATTGTCTGAATTAAAAAAAAATTGTCACGGATGCTCGCGCGTAGAATAACAAGGCAATAACGTTCTCATGCAATACAAAATGTGCTCCGTCGGACAGAGCTGTCATCTTAAAAACTTCCACATCAAACCTGTGAAAGCATGTGGTTTAAGTACTTTTATCATTAAACAATCTGCTTAAATGTTAAAAAACATGTAAATAGCAGTTAAAGCAGAGCAATGGCAAGTTAAAAAAAACAACTAACTGTAAAACAATAAAATTACAGTTTATAGTCACCTATATGACCATAATTTATTAATAGTAAAGAAAAATAATGGATCATAGAAACCTATGCCACTTGATTTATGGGGTGGTCTGAACAAATACTGCCTAAGAGGTCCAAATTATTATGTGGAATAATAGTTCATTAAAACCTTTTTTTTTTTTTAATTATGTTTTTACTTTTTTACATCAAATAGTTAAAAGTAATTATGTAACTTTTACTCAAAGTACATTTTAAATTGAGTACTTTTTACTTTACTCCAGTAGATTTTTAGATGGGTACTTTTACTTTTACTTGAGTAAAATTTTAGCAAAGTAAAGGTACTTTTACTTAATTACAATTTTTCAGGACTTTTTTCACCTCTGCCCTTGACAAAACCAACAGCATTGGACCACTGTCGAATAGTGGCTGCTTTTGCTTGATGCAATCTGGCAGTGATTTGCTCCAGTATAAGAATATAATTATATTATATTATATTAAATTATATTATATTTAAGCAATAATAATTAAGAGTTAAAGAGGAGGAGAAAATACAATCTGTTTGGTTATAGACAGGTAAAATAGTTTCACTGCTGCTCTGTTTGTAGCTGCGCTGTAAGCTCTGTGTTGTTGCTAGGTTAGTGTGGTGGCCTCTATTTTTGTCCATTTCAGTCAAAATTGTGGAAATCTAAGCTTACTGTAAATAAACAATAGAGCTTTACTCACCCAAATAAACGATTTTCAGGAGAGAAATCTGTGTAGATTAAAGTCCAGCACTCGTTTGACTTTGAAAGATTTTTTTTTTTTTAAGAATTAAAGTTTTGGTTACTTTATGTTTGAGTATGTTGAATATCCCTATCTCAGCTGTTACAGGGCTTAATTAATTGCATTAATAAATTAAATGAAGTTGAGAAGACAAATCAAGAAATAGCTTGAGTTCATACTGTCTGCAATCAAATAAAAGTGAAAGTAAAAGTAAAAAACCTTCCCTGATTTGGGGTTATATATGTGTCTGTGTTCCTGTGAAACCAGAAGGAGAGATCAGACACGTGTCTAATCTTGTCGTTTATTTAATTTTATGTAATTAAATTCAGTGTAAATTAGCTCAATGTAACACTGACAGCAGTGACAGGGTGTTGTAATGACCCTGCCTGTGTAAATCACATGGCTAATGCAGCATAATTACGTATGTTTATCTGTAATTATGCCGGCCCTCACTGAGCCGTGGTTTATTTTAGGAGGTCTCTATGTCAACACGCTGTGCCATCCACTCATAAATCAGGAAAAAACTCAGAAATCACCAACACAAGAAATACCATGGGGAAAGGTGATGTGAAAGTAAAACCTCTCTTTTATGAGAAACACCTGCGCAGGTGGAGCACCATCACTGCCACCAAATCCAGTGGCAAAAACTAGACAAAATATGTCTGAATTGAGGCGTAAATGATTTTATTGAACAAAAAAAACAGCCAATGGTGTAAGCATTTTTTCTTAGTAACATTTCTTAAAATAAGCTTAAAAAAGATTTAAATCAAGCAAAAATCACTGATATTTAGCTTAAATTTGGACACAAGAATCAGAATAACTTCACTTGTGATGTGTGTAAAATAAGGTGAAAATATAACAAAATAACAGCGATTAAGATCATTAATAAGATCCTTAATAATAAAAAATAAAAATAATCTTGCTTAGTAACACAAAAAATCTTATCAGAGAAAACAAATAAGATGTCTTGCCTTAAAATTAGATGATTTCTCTCAGTAATAGTTAGTTTTTTTGTAGTGATGTAGTTTTTTTTTATTGTAGTTTTGGATTGTAGTTTTTGGTGATTTTGCTGTTTATTTAGTTCATACGCATTTTGTGCTTTTCATCTTCTATCTCTTCAGTATTGGTTTCTTTTTTTTTACAGTAGGTTTGTCTATTAAACCAGTCATCATGGATGTAAAATATTAAAGAGGATGGTAGCTATGGAGTTGGATGTAAACTAGAGCACAATCACAAACAATTTTGGCAAAACAAATTTAACGTGTATATACAAGCAGAGGTAATGTGAAACAGGCAAATGTAATAAGTACTCAGGTGAGGAGGAATATAAAACAAGGGTGCATTTCCCAAATTGTTCTTAAGGCTAAGAACTTCGAAATTAGGAACATTCTTAAAAACGTTGTAAGTTATGTATTTCTTAAGCTTTTTCTTAGAGAAAATTCTCGTGATGGCTTACGAATGTCTTTTTGCACAGTTCTAACTTACAATGTACAGACGTATTGGGTCAGCACTCAAAAACAGCTTTTTTATATATATAAAAAACATAATCATCACATCACAAAAACTACATTTGGGTTTTCATTGCCTGTGAGCTTCAATATCATCAACAATAAAATAAATAAGCGCTTAAAATAGATCACTCTGTGTTTATTACATCTATATAATATATGAGTTTCACATTTTTAACTGAATTTCGATTATATTCCATTTTTTTTTGGAGGAACTATTATAGGACCCAATATGGAACCTGTGTACCTTCATGCTCAATTGAATCTCTCATATCTGGTATCAGGCAGTAGTGTACGACCCTCAGATTACGCAATAAGCCATCCCAGGCCACTACTGCTTTATCCTCAGTCCCAAATAGAGTAACCGCTCAGTCAACCGTGCGGTAATGCAGTCTACGTTGGTTTTGTACGCGTTTCTTGGACGAGGAAATGATAACTGAGTTTGATATTCTTTTGTTTCTCTCCAATCAACACTTTGTTGTTCTGCAGTCGTCGTTCTGGGTCTGGTCAGGCTCGTGCACATGCTGTACAACTGCTGCTAATGCCTTTATGAGGCAGCGCTGACCCGGAAGTGCTGAACATACTGAGTGGTGATAGGTCGGCGGTATGAGCTGTAGTCTCGGACCTCGTTTGCACTCAGGAAGCAGCGTGTCCACACTGACACGGTCGCAGGGTTCCAGCACATCTCATCCCTCAGACTGATCCATATCCATGTCCATGTGGAGATGGACAGATTTGAGCAGGGTGGGGGACGTGCAGGTAGGACAGATGTCTCCGGGTTGTCTCCAGCTCGTGGGTAGATGCTGTTCCAGCAGGCGTCTGGTACAGTGGGTCTTGTTCTGACCTGTCTGCTCCCCTACGCTGCTGAGATACATCCGCCACCTCTGTCCACATAATCACATGTTTTTATAAACACATCTCATCACTGTAAGCTCTCGTGTTTAATGTCCAACTGTGTGTGTTGGCAGTTTTATTCTAGCCTAATGTCTCATTGTTACAGGAGCCAAACACGGGACAGACAAGCGAAGATACAATAAAAAATTTTGAGGTTTATTAAATGCAGACTTAAACAGATAAGAGAAGTCAAACAAAGCAAAGATTGGGCTAGAAAAAAGATTGGGCTAAGGCAACGCTAGGTAGAAGAGCTATGCAAGTATAGAAGGTGTGTAAGAGAGAGAAAGAGAGAGAGATTTATAGTGCTGGGTCCAGGTGTGTACAATCAGTAGGAGGGTGAACCGGAACACAGATGAGTCATGTGATCCAGCATGTCTGGAGAGTTGAGCACAGCTGTATTATGGGAAATGGAGTTTGTTTCTGGAGTATTTGAGTCCATGGCTGGCAGACAGACAGTGACAGGACTCATAGTTTTATTTGTAGTTATTATAGAATTATACATCAAACTGAAAATCTATATTATAACTTTTTTTTATGTATACAAACGTTTTCCAAATAAAAATATTGTCATTTAGAGCATTTATTTACAGAAAATGAGAAATGGCTGAAATAAGAAAAAAGATGCAGAGCTTTCAGACTTCAAATAATGCAAAGAAAACAAAAAAGTTCATATTCATAAAGTTTTAAGAGTTCAGAAATAATCAATATTTGGTGCAGAAATCAGTTTTTCATGCATCTTGGCATCATCATGTTCTCCTCCACCAGTTTTACACACTGCTTTTGGATAACTTTATGCTGCTTTACTCCTTTAATCGGTGTTGGCACAAGATGTAAAAATAGGCTGTTGGTGGGGTGTAAGGTGGCAATGAGCATCGCAACAAAAAGGCAGATGGAAAATTACCATAGCAACGTGGGTATGGTCAATAGATTTTAAACGAAAAAAGTACATTTTCAGGAAAAGTCCTTCAGTGCTGTCTCTACAGAATTTATTCCACTGCTTCTAATAACGCCGCTTGCTCAACAGTTGCACCACTTGTTCTTTTCCTGCCTTCTTTTCTCTTTTTCTCTTGTTGCTCGGCTGTAAACGATATCGGACACAGGATCCCGGCTCCCCTCCTCCCGGCTCCTTCCAGCATCCATTAGTCTAACAAGCAGCGGCCCGAGCATCAGACGCACAGAGATCATAACAGATCGCAGACATTAAACCACAGCGCCCGGCATTGTCTGACTAAAATAGCCAAGTAATATGAATCGACAGCTCAGGGCACAGTACGGCTCATAACCTGGGCCTGAGCAGAGAACGAGAGAGAGAGAGAGAGAGAGAGAGAGAGAGAGGAATAAATAGGAAGAAACGTTAAAAAACAGAGTGCTACACATTCTCAGGCTATTAAACTGGCAGCCATCATATGAACTTGTTATTGTTTGGCTGCAGAAAGTGGCTGTTTTGGGCCGGAGAGCAGTGCTGTTGTTATGTAAGCAAATGGCCATCGTTCCAGAGAAACTAGTGATTTTACAGGGAAATGCTTTAGATATTCCAGATCCGAGATTTAACATCCAATTACTGCAGACCATAGCCAATGATCTGAGGAGCTTAACCTTTCCTGAACCGCTGGAGAACCTGTAAATCTTCTCATGGTCAGAGCCAATTTATTAATTTATAGACGCTCATTTAAATTCATATCCAGTAGAGCTTCCTGCAGAAACTTGTATTTTCTTAACAAATACATGTACCGGTATGTTGAAATAGCTAATACACTCTAAAAACAAAACCTGAACTAGAATTGAATATGCAGATATATGCATTTGTATATGATGCTGCACATGATGAAACTCTTCCTCAACCTCGTCCTCATTGTCTGCAGCAGCTAGTAAAAAAAGAAAATATTCAGAAAAGTGAGTCGATCAGGAAAAGCATCGTGTCTACGTCAACCAGTGAATTAGTATTCATGGCCCCGCCCACCTCGGCTCGGGACCGCCCACAGGCAGAGCTGAAGCGGGGCGGCGACGCCGTCTCGTCAGATAGGAGGAGCTAACAGCGCTAGAAACAGCATGCAGTTCATTCCTGTGTTATTTGTGCGAATAATACATCAGTGTTTTATATATGATTTACCCAGTAATTCAGAGCTAAGAATCAAATGGTTAGAATTAGTCTATGGAGGAAAAACACCACCAGCCAAGTACAATTGAGATAGGTAGGTGTGTGTTTAGAACAGTTCTGTTTACACTAGTTAAAAGTAAAACCCTGAGTTGTGTACTTCTGTGTGTAAGTAACTATAGGTTGAAATAGGATCTCCGGTGGATTTGGCGTTTTTTTACAGAGACTCTAAGACTAGGTCAGTATAGGCTGAACTGCACTTAGCAGGGCTTTATTACACATGTTGTAAAGTAACATATAACATTGTAAAGACGGTTATTAGTGTAAAAATGTTCATCTCGCTTCCTCCTGGTGTCGCAGTGCTGTTAGCCAATCAGAGGCGATATGTTTGCATGTATCAATATTCATGAGCAAGAGCAGAAATCCTATCTTATAGGTTCATAAATAGCAGCAGATAAATTATATAAATTATTAATAAAACATTAGTTACACATTCAGAGCATGTTTTTTCATCTTTGGGTAGCAGGGTTTGTTGTGGTTTGTCTTTTGTTTTCCCGTAACAACAGAAAAATTAAAGTACAGTAGTAGTTGAGCTGACGTGTGTGTGTGTGTGTGTGTGTGTTTCTGAGAGAAACAGAAAGAGAGCTAGCTAACAGCATTATTTATTCATATGCCCTTCTGTCTCTTTCTGCCTGCCCACAGACTCATAAATATCTGGACATATAGGTCAATGTATATATTGTAGACAGTGTCCGATAGTGAATAGTGAATGAGTAGTAGTAGTACAACAGTACAGGAGTGCCTCTGGTCACTGTTTTACATTAAAACAGCATTTATTTTTCATTAAAGTCACAGAAAGTGAGTTTTGTGTGGGTGGACTCTGTATAAACAGGCTCTGCTCACACAACTACAGAATCACCCGGTTTCAGGCCTCCCTGTCCTTTATGATCAATTCCTGCTGATTTACAGCGACTCTGATCAGAGTAATACAGCGTGGAAGAAGGCTTTCAAGATTGTTGGGGTCTCTGGTGGGTTTTGAAAGTATTAATATATATTTTAGTTGGAGAAGTTTGCCTTTGTTAGCCTATATGCTCTAATATGCTCATTACACAGTGATATGAAGCTCAATAAAACTTTTATATTTATAAATATGTACATTTGTGGGGGCTCCAGGTGGTCCAGGCGCCGGCACTATGATCAGAAGATTTGAATCCTGTTTGAATCCTGCCGGTTTGAATCCTGTTTATGCAGCTTGCCATCACCTCCCAGAGCCATGAGAGAGCACAATTGGCCTTGCTCTCTCTGGGTGGGTACAGTACAGTAGATGGCGCTCTCTCTTTCCGCTCATCACTCCTAGGGTGATGTGGATCAGCACAAGGCTGCCTCTGTGAGCTGATGTATCAGAACCGAGTCGCTGTGCTTTCCTCCGAGCGTTAGCGCTGTGATGCTACTCGGAAATGCTGCATGAGTCTGACTTCACATGTGCTAGTCTTCTTAACCCTCCTGGTGTTGGGGTTCATCATTATTGCTAGGGGGAGTTCTAATTGACCATGTCAATTGGGAGAAAATGGGGTAAAATTTTGAAATTAAAAAAAAAAACGCAGGGCAGTGCGTTTATGTGCGTTGACACGACAGAGCAGTGTTAATACAGCGTAAGGAATAAACTGTAAATATGTAATCAGCTTCAGTTCATGTGCAGTTTTGGGAGTTCACAGTTTCGTTTTGAAAGCAATTGAGATAGGTAGCTGTATAGGTTTAGAACGGTTTTGTTTACACTAGTTAAAAGTAAAAATCCACCCCAGGGTTTTGTTCCAACTGCCTGGACTCCTACTTTCCTACATTTTGGACCTAGACTACCCACCTCTGTGTGTGTAAGTAACTATAGGTTTAAATAGGATCTCCGGTGGATTTGGCGTTTTTTTACAGAGACTCTAAGACTAGGTCAGTAGCTGAACTGCACTTAGCAGAGTTATTACACATGTATAAACTGTGTAAATCTGTAATCAGCTTCCATTCATGTGCAGTTTTGAGGATTTTTGGGAGTTTTTTCTTCGTCACAGTTTCGTTTTGAAAGCAGTGGATAACCTCCATAACTCCATCCTGTGGGAATTGGCTGCAGCTCCTCCGCAAACAAAAGCATTTGTTTGTGTGTTTGTTTGTTTTGTCTGGTCAGAGTTTATGAGAAGTCAGGCAGTGTTTAATGTGGCGCTCTAGTCCCAACACGGTTCTTATCAGAGCCGCTGTCTGCGCGCTGTTCTCTTGGCAGCGCTCGGCGCTAACCTGGTCCAAGAAGCCGTTATTAGGAGCGTGAAACGTGTCCGGACGCAGGGACGGGTTACGTAAGCGCAGCTCCAGCAGCGGGCGGGTAAACTCTGCAGCACTCATGCGGGGGGTGGAGATGGAGGTGGAGGTGGGGGTGGTTGGTTGGTGGTTGGAGGACCGTGTTGCATCGTTGGCTTTTTTTTTTTTTTGGGAAGTGGAACGTGTCTCTTATCGGCTTCATCTCTGTAAACCTGAGGTGGGCTTTGACGTCAGAGCGGCTCGACAGGGCAGATGGGAGAGATAAGCCCCGTGCCGTCATTTCTGACACGCCGCTGACCTGCTCACACGCCGCTCCAGATGTTGGAGAGAAAAGAGCGATCCAGATGTTGGAGGGGTCTCTTACAGTGCTGTTTTGAGAGCTGGAGACACTGGAGATGCATTTTAGAAAGTCATGTAGCTCTGCTGCCTTTACGCCTAAATATATTTATTTTATATACTTTTATATAAAGCAAACTTTTACAACTAAAAAAAAAAGTATCATACAACTCAATGTTACCTATCAAATTTCACTTTATGCAACAATAATGTAACCTTTATCAACATCTTAGGTAAAAATTATATATTTATATATCAAACAGTGGCGTAAAAATGTATTTCCCCCCTACAGATTTCATCATACAAAGATACGACTTTTAAACAATAATTGTATTTATTATTTTTTTAAGGTAAAAAAACTATCCAAAGCAATCTAGTCCTGTGTGAAAAAAGCATTTTTGCCTAACTATCCTAAACCTAATAACCTAATAAGTGTTTTTCAAACACTTTTTCACAAGGGATAGATTGGTTTGGATAGTTTTTCTTTTTCCTTATAAAAAAAATTATAATGATTTTTATATTTAGTGAGGTTATATGTTTCTAATATTAAAGTTTGTTTGATAATCTGAAAAAAATAAGTATGAAAAAAATGCAAAATCAAGAGAAATCTGTAAGGGAGCAAATAATTTTTCAAGAAACTGTATATAAGAATAATTCTAGATGAAGCAGTTACTGGGCAGTGAGTAGTACTATATGCACTGTATGAATGACGTGTGTTTTTGTGCATTGGGCTGAATGGCTGCGCTGCTATTTAAAGCTCTGTAGCTCTGTGTGCTCTGTTGCCAGGTCCTCTCCGATCACAGCAGTGTGTAAACTCAGGTATCTGTAGAGAATGGAAGCAGTATGGCAGTGAGTGGCTGTTTACAGGGGGGGCTATAGCCCCCCTAAAAGCTGAATGAACTGAAAGATGTCACAGTTGTGTGAAGAACAGGGTTGCCAGGGCTACATCCGTGTTTGAGAGCAACGCTCAGGTTGTTGTGTCCTAGAGAATGTCTGAAGAGCTTTAGAGCAGCATTAAATACGTCTGAGTCTGAGCGCGCCGCCCGCTCACGTATCGGCAGCACGTCCCAACAGGGAGAAGATAAAGCAGCGTGTCTTTAGCGCAGCGCCCTGTGCTCTCCTGATATTGATTAGCAATAGCTATCGATTCCTGTCGCCTCAGTTTAAACAACCTGCCCAATCACACTCAGCCGATTCCCTCTGGCCTGTTAGAGCTGGGCACAAAACGAGTCTGTCAGAATCGAGCGTCCAAAGCTGATATACTGAAGGATAGTTTTCCTAAATATATGTGTACAGTTACTGTAATACTGTGATAAAATTGATTTTAAAGCTTTAATTGGCATGTCTCCACTAGGGCTGCAACTTATGATTCTTTTGGTAGTCGACTAATAGTCAAAAGGTTACAAAGCAATTTTCATTGCATTGTGGTTTTTAAATATGCTCTAGATATAAATAAATTTGACTTGATTTTAACATTTATCTTATCGTGATACATTATCATGATTTTGGTGCAAGATTGCTGGTTCGAATTCCAGTCATGCAGCTTGCCATCAGCTACCGGAGCCCTGAGAGAGCAGAATTGGTCTTGCTCTTTCTGTAGGTGGGTACAGTAGATGGCGCTCATTCCCCCTTTATCACTCCTAGGGTGATGTGGATCAGCACAAGTCTGAGTCTGTGAGCTGATGTATCAGAACCCAGTCGCTGTTTCTATATGCTTTCCTCCGAGCGTTAGCGGTGTGATGCTACTCGGCAATGCTACAGCATCAACAGCAGTTCAAAAAGAGGCGGAGTCTGACTTCACATGTATCGGAGGAGGCGTGTTCTAGTCTTCTTAACGCTCCTGGTGTTGGGGCATCACTAATCCTAATGAGTGGGTTGGGTAATTGGCCTTGAAAATTGGGGAGAAATAAATAAAAAAGAGGAAATAGCATGCACATTTAATGCAACTGTTTTCACTTTTTGAATCATCAAAAAAGGTTTTTCTGGACAAGCTGAGAAAAACAGACCCGTCACTGATCATGAAAAATGCATGGTAAGCAAAATTTTACTACATTTTACACAAATACTGTATATATATATTGCAATATTTTGTGTCTGAACACTAAACTATGGTTTAAACTGAACCCTAAAGAGAAATGAGGAGCTGGACTGAACTGAAGCTGGTCTCACTGGTGTAAGAGCACAGGGTTGCCAGGGCTATCTCTGTTTAAAAGCAACACTCTGCTGGTGTTCTCGAGAGCGTCTGGAGTGCTCTAGAATCAGATTAAATACGGCAGTGTCTCGGTGCTGCCCATTTACTGCATGTGTTTATTATAAGACATTATAAGAATTTTATTTTATATTAATATGTTTTGTGTACAGTAGGGGTGAAAAACACTCAATAATAAGCATAACTTTTACGTAAACTTGAAGCATTATTATTATCTGAAGTATAATCCGTTGTCTGAGGAGAGCTCTGTGTCGTCTGTGTTTATGTTTACACCAGCTCAGAGCCTTATATTTACACATGGACTTTAAGAACAAAGTTTTGAATCATTGATTCTAATTTGCACTCGATTCGTGAACCGATTTGCTCATTAAGTCGACTCTACACTCTATAATCTATCGTGTAAATTCCTCAAAGCGTCCAAACACCACACAGATCACAAATAAATTATTTAAAATAATGTTTTTGCAGTTCCAAGTTAGATTTTTTATTATTATTATTGCCATGGTATCATTTTAATATAAGTTTCGAGATATTTAGACAGGTATCGCATACACAGACATATCTGTATTTATAATAGCTTATTAACGAAACAAAAACAATTGATTAATTAAATGATTTTTCAGTAGAATACTCTTAAATATTAAACAGCTGCAGCCCTAATGTATAGTCTTCATTTAAAAAAAGATAAAAATCTGAATATCTTTACATTTTTGTCACAAATTTAATGATTTATTTAATTTATTTATTTCATTGTCAACATCAGAACACAGATTTTAAATATTTGCAATTTTTTTGAAAACTCTATTTTTTTAGCATCAAAACAAATGAAAAATGAAAAACAGGGAAACTGCATTTATACTTTTAAGGTTGAACTATGAAAGACTTTGTGTGTGTGTGTGTGTGTGTGTGTGTGTGTGTGAGAGATGTACTTGTATATGTAAGTGTGGGACACACAGTTCACGTAAGCCTTCAGTCATAGACAAGCCCCCTGATACCAACAGACAGAGAGAGAGAGAAAGAAAGAGAGAGACAGAGAGAGAGAAAGAAAGAGAGAGTGAGAGAGAGAGAGAGAGAGAGAGGATTGTGGGGCGTGCACTGAAAGAGGGCGGGTGTTAAGAGAGCGTGAGAGAGAGGGAGAGAGTGAGAGAGAGCTGGAGAGCGCGAGAGCGACAGAGAGAAGAGAGAGCGAGAGGTGGAGACTGAGAGACAGCAGTGCTGATCAGAGTCGCTCTGCTGTAAAGAGAGAGACGGGAAGAGAGAGAGAGGCAGACAGGCTGTTCCAGAGAGGGCTTCCCCACACTCCTCCTCAGCACTGATGGGTAAGGAACACACACACACACACTCACACACTAACACACACGCTGCTCTGGGTGTGTGGGTGTCTGTGTGTGATCTGCGTGGGGTTTCTGTTCTGGATGTTGGTGTGTATGAAGAGTCTGGAGCTTCTTCCTGATCCCTCCTTCACAACACAGCAGCTGGAGTCTCTTCAGTAGAGTCATGAGTGTTTTTAGAGTTTTAATCTGAGTATGTTTGTCCGTACACGTGTTTCTGCTGTTGCAGTAGAACTTCCTCAAGGTTATAAAGTTTAACAGAAGCTGTGCATGCATGTCTTTTAATGTTGTTTCCCTGAAATAGGTATTGGAGATGGATTTATTCATTATAAATAGATTATAGACATGTAAGATGTTTGATGGAACTCTCTGAAGCTGCACAATATATTGTTTTAGCATCATCATTGCAGTGTTTATAAGTGCAGTGCTCTCATTGGAAGATGTGCAGTGTTTTGTATAATAGCACATTAAATCAGTTCCATCATACTTTTCTGCTGAGTATAAAAAATAGCGTTTTTTTATGTTAGAAAAGGTCTTATTTTTCTATGCTTTTTTTACAGGAGTACTCCTGTCATTATATTTTGTGGACAAATTATTGCAATAAAATTATATTACTGTCAATACACAATGTTTTGATTCTTGACACAAGAAGTCAAGAAGTAGATACACAGCGCTGTCTCTGTGTCTGTGTGAGTGACAGGCTGCTGCTGCCTGAGAAGCACCAGGAGGAGCCTCCATCCACATGGTTGGGCACGTGTTTGTAAACGTGAGCACGTGTGGAAAGCTGTGCACCTCAGTTTAGCACAGCTTTGCTGAAATACAGATATTTCCAGTTACAGCTGAATTCACACTTTTAATACCAGAAATCGCTCTTATTCACCTTATTAAAAAACATTTAAATGCTGATTAAAGGGCCGATTACTGTTGTTTTGCTGTTTTCCTTCGGGTTTGAGTTGAGCTCGGCGCTGACTCTTGATTGCTCTTGATTGGTCCAGACACGAGACAGAGAGCGCGCAGGTGGGGGCGGAGCTAGTGACCTGCATGGGCCCTGCATTGTTTAATATCGCGATATATATATCATCGAAAAAAAACATTTGCAATGTATTTTTTTTTTCCGATATCGTGCAGCCCTAGTAGTAACAATGCTTTCCGTGCCCCTGTCAGAGTGATTATGTATTATGTTTAGGCCTGTTTTTAAGACTTCTGTATTATTTATCATCTTATTATACATGTTTGACATATGTATTTTTATTTTTTCCTGAGAACTAAAACAGTGAAGAGTGGTTTCTGTTTCTGTGTGCTGTTTCTGTTCTTTGTGAATCTTCTTTTCCCCCATTCTCTCTTGATTAAATGCATCAGTTCTCCTCTTTTTTACTTGTTTTAGGTTTTTTTTATGTTTTTATTAGTCTCTGAAGTGAGTTGTGTAACAGACAGTGCTGCTGGTCACAGTGTTTTAGTGATGGGCTGAGCTGGGAAATATATAAGAGATATTATTGTGGCCTGATTTGAATTATATTGGTTAAGTCAAACAGATTCATCCAGGCTGTATCCAGGCTTGGCTACGCGAGCGTCGGTTAGCCGGCGTCGTGGGTGTGTTGCTATGGTATTGGTGTGTGAAGTCATAAGAGATCAAACTCCAAAATCCTCCACCATGTTTCCATAACCATGTGCGTCCGTTTGGCTCTGTGTAGAGAGTAAGATCCAGCAGGGTGGTAGTACGCCAGTGTGTGTGTGTGTGTGTGTTTGGTGTGTGTTTGGTGTGTGTGTGTGTGTGTGTGTGTTTATATGGCCTGAAGTGAGAACACGGGCACGCTTCCCTGTTGTAAAATGTGGCAAAGTCTGTATTGAAGCCTTTTTTCTCCGCTTTCACACATCCTTTCTTTTCCCTTTTCCGTTTTTTTTGTTCCCTCTCGACTTCCCTGCTCTTTTATCATCAGGAGATCAATAATTAAAGACAGCGCCCTCCTCTCTCTGAAATGTTGGTCTATTATCTGAGCAGTGGGAGTTCTGCTGTCTGTGTGAAAAGTAGTTATTCATAAAGCAGCGAGAGCCACTTGGTTACTGAGGGCCGGTGTGCTGAATGAGAGGAAGTGGCTGGAAGTGGCTGCTTAAACAAATTCATGCATAAAATAAAAGTCTAAAAAATAAGTACAGTTTAAAGGGACGGTTTGTTCCGAGTCGCTTTAAAGCTGTATGTAAATGTAGCTGTCACAGTGTTGCAGCAAGGAGGCAGAGAGAAATACGAAAGACAAAATAGATAAACTGAAAAACACAAAACAACATAAATAAAAGTAACTTAAGTAGACTTAAACAAACTGACTAAAGTAAAAAACATGAAACACAAAGCCAGACAAAGAAAGACTGAAACAAAGGGGCTATATACACACAAACACGGACAAGAAACACCTGGGGAAGATAATGAGGGAGCAGGGTAACAAATAAGACACAGGTGGGAACACTAATGAATGGTGGGGAAAACAAACAGACAGGAAAGACAAAGAACAGGATGAAAAAGTGACAGTAGCTAAAAAACAATGGAAATCTATACCCCACCAGTTAGTACTGTGTAAAATGTATATGGAAATGATGTGATAATTTGTTCAGCAGTTTTAAAATAGGCAGTTTATGTTGTTTATGTATTTGTAAGACTAGCTGTTTTCTATAGATAAAAACACGAACAAGTTACACTTGTTTCTTTTTATTAGGGTTCAAGCACCGAAGGTGCGTAGAACCCTATTGTTTTTACTAAGATTTTTCTTCTTCTTCTTCTTCTTATTATTATTATTATTATTCTTTTTCTCCTGTAAAAACAGTTGTGCAGCCTAAACCGTAAGTCATAGAGAAATGAAACTTGGTAGGTAGATGTAGGATCAGTGCATCTCGGTGGACAACAAAAATGGCACCGATTGGTCAAGTGGTGGCGCTATGAACAAGGAAATTCATTTTTCACAATTTTCTCAATAACTCAAAAACCATAAGACCTACATTCAAAATTCTTTTTTTGATGGATTCCTTGGGTCAATACCAACAACTTTCCAATTTGGACCATGCACTTCCGTCTATATAGATTTTGTGCTAATTTGCATAATATGCAAAACCTACTTTTGCATGTTTGGTATCAAAACACTCGTGAGAGCATGCGCTTCAATATTCATTAAGAAAAAGTTGAAATATGTAAACAATATGGCCGCCATATGCAAATTAGTCCTTCCGGATATATGCCCCATTAACTTCAAGAGGTAAATTTGGAGCACTGTTTCTCAGCAACTGTGCAACCTAGCAAGTTGAAACTTTGCATGCAGAATCTATCATACAGCCTCTAAAGGATGTTCAAAGGGCAACTTAATCAATCAACATGGCTGAACACCATCAGCCAAGCAGCATTCAGCAGACATTTTGGCAGGCTGAATGTTGCCCAATCTGGATGATATTTGGCAGTTATGTTCAGGTGGAGACACTGTAGTGACCTGCAAAGTGCTGAAACAATCCGCCCACTGGTGGGCGCTGTTCCAAAAAAACGAGTATATGTCAATCATGCTGTACTATTTTGACATCTAATTGTTTTTGCCATATTTAGTACAGTGGCTCTGACAAATTTCTCAATACAACTATGTTTAAAAAGTGCTTTGTTCATTCATAATTGCTAATTGTTTGACAATAGCTATATTGAAACTACTCTCTGGATATTTGGCCTATCACCTCCATTTCAGTCTTGCTGCACACTGTAGAGTCTCTAGGTAAATGTTCATTAAAAACATTTGTGAAAATTTCACATACAATACTCTCCAGGCATCAAGCAATCTGTGCGTCCTTGGAATTTCTAACCTAAATTGCTGTAACTCTGCAGTATTTGCTGTAATCTCACAATGTTAAAGACCTCTGTACAATATCACTCTGATGAAGCGCCATTTAATACAGAACTAGATTAAGAATAACTTGACATTACATGTCATATCAGAACATTCACTCCTTTGTGCCTCTTCTCAACATTAATAACAGGTGAAAGACTTTTGATAATTTTAATTGTGACAGAATGTCTCCAATTGTGTTAGACCTTCTTACACATCACCATCCTATGCTCTAGTAGGCACCATTGTGCTAGTTGGTGCTTGATGAAGCGCCATTTAATTCAGAACTAGATTTATAATAACTTCGTAATTACATGTCATATCAGAACATTCACTCCTTTGTGTTAATTTAAACTTGTTTGGTCAAACATTTCAGCTTGTTCTGCAAAGGTTCAAAGGTCAATCTGAATACCACTTTGTGAACATTCTGGTTGAAGCCACCTGATCAATACCAATAACATGTAGACACCTTTTGACTAGTTCTAACTCACTTAATGAATATCCTACAAAGTTCACTAGATTTACATGTGAATTTAAGCACTGATCAGGTTGAAAGGCCTCTGCTCAACATTAATAACAGGTGAAAAACGTGATAATTTCTAAATGTGACAGGGCATCTCCAATCATATTAGACCTTCTTACACATCACCATTCAATGCTCCAGTAGGCACCATTGTGCAAGTTGGTGCTTGAACCCGATGATTGCCGCTTGCGGCTATATTTTTTATTTTTTTTCTCCTGTTTTTCTTCCAATTTATCTATACTGCCTGACCAAAAAAAGGTCACACACTCTAATATCTAATATATAGCTTTAATTGTGCCTTTATGTATTCACTGTGGCATTGTATCAATACATTTCTGCAACGTCACAAGATTTTAATTTTAATCCAGTGTTGCATTTATTAATTTTTCACCATGATCTTGCAGCAGCATTGATGATGGTAGAGTCTGACCAACCGCTGCACAAAGCAGCTCTTCTCCATCCAGCACATCCCAAAGATTCTCAACGAGGTTAAGATCTGGACTCTGTGGTGAACTCTCTCTCAATCCATGTGTGAAAATGATAAATGATGATCTCATGCTCCCTGAATCCTGAACTCTTTCACTATTCCAGATCCATGAATCCTGATATTGTTCATCTTGGGATATGAAGAAATTTAAAAAATCCATTGATGGAATAACCTGCTCTATATTCAGTATATTCAGGTAGTCAGCTGATCTCATTCTTTCAGCACATACTGTTGCTGAACCTAAACCTGCAGACCACCTTACATCCAGGTGTACACTTTTTGTCTTTGGCCTGGCAGTGTATTTGAAGTTGTTTGTATTCTGAATTGGGATAATAAGTTAAATAATGCAGTTGTGTTGAATTTTTAGAGCTGTTAGCAGCTCAGCAGTGAAAGCTCTGTATGAGAGAATCAGCCTTGTTAAGTGTAATTTGCATTCTGCAGCCGGAGAGACATCAATTCATTACTGAATAAAAGAATCTGCTGTTAACGTCCTATAGTGCCGCTGCGCTAACACAACGCTGCGCTAACACAACGCCACGCTAACACAACGCTGCGCTAACACAACGCCACGCTAACACAACGCCACGCTAACACAACGCTGCGCTAACACAACGCCGCGCTAACACAACGCCACGCTAACACAACGCTGCGCTAACACAACGCCACGCTAACACAACGCCACGCTAACACAACGCCGCGCTAACACGCGTATTGCTAACTCAGCTCTGCTGCTCTGATCAGCGTCTCTGATAATCCGCGAGCGCAGGGCTGCGCCTCATTTATTTCCACATGAAAGAAACACCTTGAGAAGTGCCGTGCTGTTAATTTCCCCAGAGCATTATGGGCTTGAAAAGTACCATGAGCTATTACTGCTACGGCTTCCAGTGATAATTTGACAATGAATCATAACTTCTCTGCGTCTGTCAGTGAGTGTGTTTGTGTGTCTGTGTGTCTGTGTGTGAGAAACAGAGAGAGAGACAGTGGAGGACAGTGGGGGACAGTCTGTATTAGGGGTGGGCGATATGTCCCTAAAATAATATCCCGATATTTTATGGTATCTTTGCGTTAACGATACTCTACTATTGGCGATATGACAAAAACACTGAATTAAAAAAAAAATGAGGACAAAACAAAATAGATATTAAAACATATGAGAATTTTATCAGATTTGTAACAGAAGTCAGTGATCCAGAATGTCATTATACTAATAGTAATGCATTCCAAATATCTCCATATATCCAGGATTAAAGTAAAAGAAATGATACTGGACAGATATAACCTTTAAGTAAGTCTCCAGTAGATAAATACAGCTCTGGAAAAAAATTAAGTTCAGTTTCTGAATCAGTTTATCTGATTTAGCTATTTATAGGTTTATGTTTGAGTAAAATGAACATTGTTGTTTTATTCTATAAACTACAGACAACATTTCTCCCAAATTACAAATACAAATATTACAGAAAATGAGAAACGGCTAAAATAATAAACAATAAAAAAGATGCAGAGCTTTCAGACCTCAAATAATAATGCAAAGAAATCAATATTTGGTGGAATAACGCTTTTTTTTCATGCATCTTGGCATCATGTTCTCCTCCACCAGTCTTACACACTGCTTTTGGATAACTTTATGCTGCTTTACTCCTGGTGCAAAATTTCAAGCAGTTCAGTTTGGTGGTTTGATGGTTTGTGATCATCCATCTTCCTCTTGATTATATTCCAGAGGGTTTTTTAATTGGGAAAATCTAAGAAACTCATCATTTTTAAGTGAAGGGAAAACATATGGAAGAAGATGGAAGAATTGGTACAGGTTTTTGTATTGTGGGCTGAGGGTCATTAGAGCTGCGGGTAAACGTATCAGCGCCTCTCGAGCTGTTTGTTAGCCTGTAAACAAATATTTCCCCCCTACCGCTGCTGTTTATTCAGAGCTGATGTGGAGGAAACCGTTGGTCTTGGAGTGTTTCCTGGTGTAGGTAGTGCTGGACCGCCGTGCTGGTCCTCAATAGCCTCTTTGTGGCTTTGGCCAGCTGATTCTCTGTACAGCTCCTCAGCTCCTGTACCCTGCTGTACTCTCTGCTCGGCCTGCAACCTGTGGGACCTGCAGCCGGGTGCTTCAGTGAAGAACCAGCAAGAATAAAACTTTTACTATTTTTCCAACGTCTCAGAATTAAACTAAATGGCTCTGCCTTTATAAACTGGTTATTCAGGCAAAGATTCACCATTAAAAATGGTCAGGTGATGACAGTTTACAAAATCACAAAATAATATAGCATCCTCTGGCTGCGTCCCAATTGCATAATACACACTAGAGTTGCACGATATATTGTTTAAGCATTGTCATCGCAATGTGCACATGCGCAATAGTCACATCGCAGGACGTGTGATGTCACTTAAGGCAATTAAATCAATCAAACATATCATGTTGCAATGTTTTGATTCTTGGCATAAGAAGTAGATACACAGCGCTGTCTCTGTGTCTGTGTGAGTGACAGGCTGCTGCTGCCTGAGAAGCATAAGGGGGAAGGTTACAGCTGAATTCACATTTTTAATCCCAGAAAAACGCTCTTATTTACCTTTTAAAAAGCCATTTAAATGCCTGACTAAAGGGCTGATTACTGTTGTTTTGCTGTTTTCCTTGCACATGGACATTCAGCAGTGCACAAACCCAACTTTTTCAGCGTGAACAAGTAGATCATTTTTTCCTGCTGAGAAGTGCTTCGACATTAAAATAGCAATCCGCCAAATCCTGAGTGGATCTGGCTCTTAAAGGGAATGGCAAATGATACAATGATTGGTTTATTTAACACACCCATGATTAATTAAGAGAATTAGCACGTCTTTTGCGCATTTTGAGCAGCGCAAGGTGTACTTTTCCTGTTGTTACGATAGCAAAGACACACTGACACATCAGGCTACACGGTGCACGGTTGACAGCTCGCCTATAGATCCAAAACAAATGATATTTAATGTATTATCAGTGCTAAAAAAAAAATAAATAAATTTTTGCTTATAATATCACTATACAGGCTTTTTATTATAACCGTATCTGTTTCTCTCTCTCTCTTTGTCTCTTCCTGCAGTTGACCTGAGCTCCGCTCTGCCTCTCAGAGTTCCTCCAGCAGCCATTCCTATGGACCTGCGGGTGGACCAGTCTCCAGGCTCGGGTTCGGGCTCGGGTCTGGTATCAGACTCCGTGGACTCCAGCCTGCAGGACCAGCAGCTGCAGCAGGAGCTCCTGTCCCTGAAACACAAGCAGCAGGTCCAGAGACAGCTCCTCATCGCCGAGTTCCAGCGGCAGCACGAGCAGCTCTCCCGCCAGCATGAAGCCCAGCTGCAGGAGCACATCAAGGTCAGGGAGCATCTTCTTTTATTTTATCTTAAACGTTATTTAGAACATGGACAAAGCTGTGAAAACTATTCATATCAATTACTCTGTAGGTAGAAGTATAGGTACTAGAGTTTATTGTCAGCAGTAGCTAGTAAAAGAAGAGCCTCAGAAATACGAGTTGATCAGAGAGATGTTAGGTTGTCAATCAGTGAGTTTAAGGCCTCGCCCACCTCGGCTCAGGACCGCCCACAGGCGGGGCTTAACCCAGGCTACAGCATTAGGAGCTATAGCTAAGGAGGAGCTCACAGCTCTGTTTACAGAGCTAGTTTAAGGGCTAACTTTACCTCTTTACCAACACTCAGTGCTGCATCTTTAACTAAAACAGTATCTCTGAAATCATTTTGTCCTTGAGTCCTTGAGTTTTAGAGCTGTAAAATTCATTGTGGGAAAGCTAGGTAGGTGTTCTCTGCTGCAGTGCTGTTAGCCAATCTGAGGTGATATATTTGCATGTATGAATATTCATGAGCAAGAGCCAAAACCTGTCTTTCTTCAGAGACGATGGAATGAGACCTTAGTAAAAGTAAAAGAGTAAAAGTACTGGTTTCAAAACTACTTAAAGTATAAAAGTAAAAGTAATGTAAAGGAAAAAAATTTAATAAAGCCATTAAGAACAAAAACTTAGGCCACGCCCACAGAATCCTGTAGTGCACTAACCCCCCCCCCCCCCCCCCCCAAACACATTTTTCTAAAAGCCATAATATATATATGGCATGTCATTGTATGATTGCTGTTATAAATTCTAAAACACTTTAAATGTATATATATTTACATTTACGGTTATTTAAAGTCATTTTAAAAACGCAGCTCAGCTCAAGTGGATGTTTATGTGTAATCATGCTGTTAGCATGTGCAGTCAGATCCTCTTCTGGTTTTTCCATCCCCCTCTCATCATCATCATCATCATCATCTCTCTCTCTCGTCTCTGTTTATGCATACATAGCTGATGTAGTGAAAATTTTACAGTAAACAGCGGTGGCTGTAGGAGCTGCCTGGATCGTGATCCCGGGCCAGAGTTTCACCACAGAGCACAAAACCCCCTCAAAAGCAAAGAAAACACGCTTGATGAAATTACGTCCAATTAAATTCATCAAATATTGGTACAGGCCTGGCTACTGAAGGCGTGTGGGTGCAGGGAACACTGCGGATGCTCAGAGCCGGCGTGTTGACTCTCCCGCAGGTCCTGAAGCTGGCTGTGTAACCGGCATGTCCTTGGCCCATTGTACACATCATTTATTTAGCGAGCCATTAACTCAGTGTCTCAGGATCACACACGTGCGGTGTGCGGTAATTAGCAGTGTGTGCTGGGTGAATAGAAGTGTTGTTCAGGGCAGTCCTTTCTAACTTGACCAGCCAGCGTATTACTCAGAGTGAAAGTTAGATTTATTAAGATTTACTAAGTCCACTAAATGCACTTAGTAATTTTTTTATTTACTGTATTTTTTGCACTATATTTTTTTTTGCGCTCTGTATTATAAGTCGCACTCAATCAATAAACGTCTATTTTCGTGTCTATTCTCATATATAAGTCGCATTTTAAGAGTCACTATAAGAACTTTTAATTCAGCAGGTCTCTCCGCTGGGTGATGGGGTGATTGAAAAGAAAGTCTTGTTGCTGTCACAGATTGCAGCAGGGAGTCGAGGAAGCGAAGATACATTTTAATAGAAACAAAGAAAACAAAACAAGTAACTATAATAAACACATAACCAGATAAATAAACAGACAGGGGACTAACTAAAAAAAAACAAGACTAAACTGAAACGGACATAAAAAAGACACACAAGAACCGACCATGGACACTGAAACAAGTGGGCCTGAATACATATAGAGGGAACAGGAAACAGGAAACAACTTGGGACAAGTAACAAGGGGGCGGAGTTAACTGAAGGTAAAGACATGGGAGGAGACAAGAAGTAAACACTGGACCATGTGCTGGGAAGCACATGGCAATGGAAAAAACACAGACAGAGAGGAGAGATATAGAACAGGACCAGAAGATGACAGTTGTGCTGTGAGTGGTAGAGTGAGTGGATCAGATACAGCAGCAGTGCTGCTGAAGTTTTTAAACACTGTGTTTAATCATCACTCACTGTCCTCCACTCTATTACTCTATATACACACACACACACGAAGACTGTACATTTACACTGTATATTCTATTTCTTATTTGATTGTATTTATATGTATCTTTATATTTTATATTTTATCTTTTTTAACTTTGTGTATTGTGTAACCTGCTGCTGGATGCCAAGAATTTCCCCCCGGGGATCAATAAAGTATCTATCTATCTATCTATCTATCTATTACACTCCTACCTACAGCTGAGAATAGCGCTGGGCGATATGGGAAAAATCAGAAATCACATTATGGAATTTTTTATATCACGATAGCGATATATATCATGATATACCACATTTAAGTATATTTCAGTTATTCTTCGAAAAATATGGTAAAATAATATAATTGCTTACTTTTTTCAACTTTATTTCAAAGCGACATTAAACCAAACGTTCACAAATGAGAATTGCTACCTTTTAGTGCAGCAATATATATGTATCAAATGAAAACAGATGAGGTAGATTCAGTAGCTAATTTTTACAAAAGAACAATGCGTCTCCCAATGGAGATCCAGCTCTCTTGAGTTTAATAACGTAAAGCATGTTGCAAACCGGCGTGTCCGTCAAATAACATAAAGTAGCATCATGTGGCAAACCACATTATGAACACATTTCATCGTAGCCTACTTTATATATTTGCATGAATAATTGATGAAATTACTGTAGAAACGATAGGGACAATAGGAGGTAAGTAGCATGATAGACACTTTTCTATCATCCCCACGATATTTATCATCATATTGCACAGCACTTTCTGAGAATGAAGCTTATAAAAATACAAATTAATAAAGGAAGTAGAATCAAGGAGGTGGTCATAATGTTATGCTAGACTGGTGTATACTAAGAGAGAAAGAGAGAGCAGGTTATAGAGAGATTTTTCGTAGAAAGAGAAAACTAAAAGTGTAAATACTGACGTTACGTTACGTACTTTCTCCTAAAGCAGCTTGTCCTCCACCGTTTGATGAAACATTATACTGATATATATATATATTACATGTGTTTTTTTATTATGAAAGAGATCTCAACACTATGAATGTATTAAACCATGCACACACACACACACACACACACACACACACACACACACACACACACACACACTGCGCTGCAGCTACAGGTGCCTGCTCATCTGGAGTGGTTATTTATAGCACACACCTGAGGCAGTGGTGTTCCACTGCGGCGCTCCTGAGGGAATTCTAGAGGAAGAAAAAACAGTTCCTCTCTCATCTGCTCATCACAACTCCGCTCTCAGTCTGATCTCACACTCAGCTTCTCATCACAGATTAACACGGGGGTCATTTCTGATGATTTTCAAGCTGAAAATTCAATTGGAAGAGTGTAGAACAGGCGTGATTATGAACATTATGCTTCTGTCTAAGCCTTTTTTTAATCACTGTTTTGCTGTCAGTGTTTGTAGTGTTGATGGTTGTTGTATTATGTGACGACTGACTGAATTTAATAAAGAATTTAATCAATTTTTTCATCATCATTATCACTTCTATGCTCTGCTAAAATGCAGACCCCTAAGATGCATCATAGGCTAGTGCAAAGTTTATTTAAAAAAAAGGTGGATGTTTCTGAAACTGGGCCTGATGAGCTAACCCTGTATCCCCTTTTCTCCTCCAGCATCAGCAGGACTTACTGGCTCTTCAGCACCAGCAGGAGCTGCTGGAGCACCACAGGAAGATGGAGAAGCACCGGGTGGAGCAGGAGCTGGAGAAACAGCAGCGGGAGCAGAAACTACAGCTCCTCAAGAACAAGGAGAGGGGTCAGGAGAGTGAGTGCAGTGATCTTTATTCTGTTTTTTACAGCATTAGAGTTATTTCATGCATTTCATGAGTTTTCAGACCTCAAATAATGCAAAGAAAACAAGTTCATATTCATAATAATGTTTAAAAGTTCAGAAATCAATATTTGGTGGAATAACCCTGATGGTTTTCAATCACAGTTTTCATGCATCTTGGCATCATGTTGTCCTTCACCAGTCTTACACACTGCTTTTGGAACAATTCAAGCAGTTCAGTTTGGTGGTTTGATGGCTTGTGATCATTCATCTTCCTCTTGATTATATTCCAGAGGTTTTCAATTTGGTAAAATCAAAGAAACTCATCATTTTTAAGTGATCTCTCATTCTTTTTCTGTGCATTACAGACAGAAAACAGCATTATTAATTTTTTTCCATCACTGGAGATACGTCAGGTCTGAAAGGGTTAATATATTTATAGTTTGGGAGCAGCTGAGTTTTAAAGCAGTGTAAAGAACAGCTGCCAGATTCACATTACGTCAAAAAGGGAAAAACAGTGAGATTGTAGGAGCGAGGTTTCCCTGAGTAAAGTGTGAAGTCCCCTCAGCTCCTCCAGAACATCGTTAGCATGTCCTGCTCCACACGCCGCCACCTCTCTGCCGGTCCGAGCCCGGAGCCGCCGGCCTGTCGAGGGGTTTGATTGACGCTTGTTGTGACAAGTGAGTGTTTATGGAGGTAAACAGCGGCAGTATCTCCAGTGGCAGCGGCTGTAATTCAGGATGGCAGGAGCCTCTCTGGCCTGCGGCCTGTCACTCAACACCTCCTTCCCTTCGTCACTCTGCCCTCTGAGACCCATTTACACGCGAGAGAGAGAGAGAGAAAGAGAAAGAGAGAGAGGAGAGAGAGAGAGAGAGAGAGCTCAGGCTGCTGGAGTGCCGCTTAAAGAAAGTATGAGACCTTTTGAAGGCGATGGGGAATAGTTAGCAATGTGTATTTAATAAATGCAGAAATAAAGCTTAAAAATCTCACTTTTTAACATTTCTCTTATTGATATAGAATAGGCCTACACCGTATTCCAAATTAATATACATGTAATATTATTCTCAGATTTGGAAAGGAAAGTCAGTATAATTTCAAATCATGACCTGTTAAACATTAATCCAATTTTATTGAACTAACCTTCCAATTATAACAGTATTTTAAATAAAAAATAAACAATTCAAAGTGCACTGTTCCACATTATTAAGCAGGCCACAGGTTTCAAGCAATATGAAAAGCTTGAAAACAAAAAGCATTATAAAGGAGTTTCAGTAAAGTTTCTCCAGCACTAAGGCTGGGTGCAGCAGCATTAGCATTAGCCGCTAACTGCAGCACTAACTCTTTCACCGTTCAGAGGTGAGCATATTGGACTGTATAGTCTCTGCGTGTCCGCTGTGTTGAAACAAGCCATGAGCTGATAGCATGATGAGTTACCGGAACATTCAGGGTTCCTCAGTCTAGAGCTGTCGGGTGGCATTTACTAGCGCTAATTTCGCAGCTAGCTAATGCTGTTAACTGTGGTTTACTGTAAATAAACAGAAGCGCTTTACTCACCCAAATAAACAGTTTTCAGGAGAGAAATCAGTGTAGATTAATTTCCATCTCCCGTTTGACTTTATAATAATAAATAAAAAGAATTACAGTTTAAACAGGTACAGTATTTTGCAGGATCTCACAGCATTGTAAAGATAGAGAGATGTATATAAAGTATTTTAGAATGTTGTTTTTGTGTCTGTGTGGTTGTGAACAGGTGCCGTGGCCAGTACAGAGGTGAAGATGAGGCTGCAGGAGTTTGTGCTGAATAAGAAGAAAGCTTTGGCCCAGCGCAACCTCAACCACTGCATCACCAACAACCCTCGCTACTGGTACGGGTAAGAGAATCAACATTATATCACATTAAATCACATCTTCTGTGCTGATTATCTTTTGCTTAGAGTTAAATATAGACACAGACCGAGTCTTCTGTTCAAGCTCTGTGTTGATTTCATATTTATCACATTATCTAAAAGTTTACAGACCAATACTACTGGAGTTCATGGGATAAACACACCAGATAACGGACAAGATAACACCCATCCTCACTGTACATCAGCTCGTTATACATTTAAACACATTCTCAGTGTTTAAATCAAACATATAGAGCATTTTTATCTGTCTCTGGAGTTATGAAGAGAAAGCAGAACAACGAGTTGACGCAAGCTGCAGACAGGGTTGCCAGATCCTGCTGCCCAAAGTCTGTTTAACCCTCGCCCGTCAGAAGCGTAAACTAGCCCAATATGTAAGGTTGCCACAGACCTTCAAAACACAGCATATTTTCATTTTAAATACAAATTTAGCTCAAAAAACACACTTCCATCGACGATCAAAGAAGCCCAGTTTGGTGGGAAAAACATAAATCTGGCAACTTGGATTACAGAGGCAAAATTAAGAGCGCATTTTTTTCACTTGGTATTTTTGCGCTACAACTTTTGACACTGATTTGACGCCGAAAGTACAGTATGTAGGCAGTAAAAGTGAAAACCTGACAACTATTATAATGGACATATTTATTTTTACTGTATATGTAATGGAAATATATATTAACATTTAAATGTCAAACTCTTCCTCCCAGAACCTTTATCTATTTATTTATTCACATATAATTCAATCTTATTTCTTCCTCCCTCCCTCCCTCCCTTATTAATTCAGTCAATTCATTTAATGATGGTCTTTTTTCTCTCTCTTATTTTAATGTACTGCATTAATTTAGTTGCGTTAATTTAATCTCCACACTTGTGTTTTCTCAGACAACACTGTAAAAGATTTGGTTCAACACAAATTTGAGTCTCACAGCACAGTTTTCATGTTTACCTCTCTGGATTTGTCCACTTTAAAGCGCAAACACACACTTTTATTAAGGAAAACAGTTTCAGACTTCCAGAAATCTGATGCACCGTCCAAAACACATTTGTCAGACCGGCAGACGGTTTACAGGTTTACTCTCCTCCTATCAGACATGACCGGAGCGAGGAGACCCCGGCCGACCCCGGCCGACCCCGGCTGAGCTGCTTAATAACTGCTGTTATTTTAGCACCTCTGGCATGTGTTGTTTCTGCATGTCTGAACACAGAGAGTACAGTCAGATCTCTGAAGAGAAGAGACCCCTCTGCTATTTTAACCCTGAATCACCTAAAGTATCTCCTGCAGTACATGCTAGCATGAATTTAGATCGGAAATCAGACTACGAAGGATTTTTTTAAATGATTTTTATTAGTATTTTTACACACAAGGACATGCAGCAGTGCACAAACCCAACTTTTACCCAACTAAACAGAATACTAAATAAAATAACATTACTGTTCACTTTACCTGGATGAGATGCATCATAGATGCTCACCTACAATCAGCATTCAGCTTATTATCTGTTTAATGCACCTGAAATACAAGCTAAATTTAAATAATTCTCAATAAAAGAAAAAAAAAAGAATACTCTTAACAATAATATCAACCTTTACCCTAATCCTAAATCAAACCTAAAAACATAAACCAAAAACCCTAAAATATAATCTAAACCCTAAATCTAACTCTAAAACTACGCATCAATCTAACATGTAACCTAAACCCTAAATCTAGCCCTAAAACCCACCCAAAACCCTGATATTCATCCTAATTTTAAATCATCCCTTAAACTACCCATAACCCTAAAATTAAACCTAAGCCTTAAAACTAACCCTAAAAACTACCATAACCCTAAAATTTAGCCTAAACTCTAAATCTAACGCTAAAAACTACCATAACCCTAAAATGTAACCTAAACCCTAATTCTAAACCTAGAAACTACCCATAACCCAAACATTTAACCGAAACTCGACATTTAACCCTGAAACCTACCCATAACCTTAAAATTTAACCTAAACTATAAATCTAACCCTAAAAACTACCCATAACCCTAAAATTGAACCTAAACCCTAATTCTAAACCTAGAAACTACCCATAACCCAAACATTTAACCGAAACCTGACATTTAACCCTGAAACCTACCCATAACCCTAAAATTGAACCTAAACCCTAAAACCTACCTCTTAAAATTTCTTAAGGTTACAGTATAGAATTATGGTTATGTGTAAGTTTATATTAAGTAGAGAATCATTTACAAGGCATCAGCATTAAAAGCAAAACCTATATATAAAATCTTCATATATTATAAATGTAACTCACAATTCTGTTACAAATATTAATGAAGTATACAATCCAAATTTACAATATATATATTTTT
The DNA here is from genome assembly GCF_023375975.1 of Astyanax mexicanus. Taxonomy (NCBI): domain Eukaryota; kingdom Metazoa; phylum Chordata; class Actinopteri; order Characiformes; family Acestrorhamphidae; genus Astyanax; species Astyanax mexicanus. Next base: position 55,994,985 of record NC_064412.1, on the reverse strand, counting down.
CAATTACAAACTACCAAAATGTGTCTAACAAGACAGATGATGTAGTAAAGAAGGGCTAAAAAGATATATTTTTTTACTTTTCTTATATTCATCATTTTCAATGTCTGAATGTTTTTATTTTATTTATCAAAGAGCGTTGCTCTTGTATAGTATATCTACATTATCATGATATTTTATTATCATTATGTCAGTGGTATTAAGTCATAATATCGTCAAAATGACAATAATATAATTCATCATAATGATTTCTGGGAGAATATATTGGAAATAGAAATAGGTATAAGTATGGTAACAGGCTTTAATTCACTGTCAATTTTAAATGAAGAGGCGTCTGCCCTCTGTATAAACACTGTATAATATAGGTTCATACTGTAGTGTTAACATCCATCAAAACCCGGACTAAAAACCTGCGCGAGCGTTGTGTTAACACGAGTACGGTGAGCGCTTTGAAGCGTGTCACTGGTGAAAAGTCGTGCACGTCTCTTCCTGACACCTGCCTTTCTGAGGTGAGTGCGGTTTTCAACGGCTGAGCCGCACCAGGCCGCCGTACTCTGTGGAAAGATCTAGAGTAAACATCCAATACCAGCTTATTATTATACACTGCTGAGAGACTGCTGTTCTTCTATAACTCAACCTTTCAGAGATCTCAGACCTGTTCTACCCCCCTTATCACAGTGCAGAGGAGTCCAGTAACTGAGTACAAATACTTTAGTAACTTTCTACTCCTTACATTTAAAATAAAAACAGCCTCGTTACTCCTATTTTTAATTTAAGTGTATTTAAGGGTAGTGTTATTTTAAAGTGGTACCAATACTTCTACCTGCAGAGTAATTAATGGGAATAGTTTTATCAGGTCTGTAGCAGCTAGGGGTGTCTCGATTTTGATATTTTATCAAAATCAATCGAAATTATGTCATGGTCTCGAGCCTCATCTTCTTAAAGAAAAACTTGAAAATATAAAAATAACAGTTGTTTTGTCTAGCCTCAAATATGTTAATAGTTTTGGTACCTTAAGCAGCATCTTTCTCTCAGATAAAGTTAATAATATATCTTTATTAAAGAAAAAAAACTTGTCATTCTCAGGGACCGAAAAAGTCTTAAAGTCTTATTTTTCATGTTTAACTGTTACAGTAGGATAGAGTTCAGTTTGTTAAGGCTCTAATTGTTCTGTTATTTTCTACATGACTGTTCCTGTATTTTTTATTATTTATTTTGTTATGTTGCACATTGCTGTTTTAACAGTACACACTGCTGCTACCAAAAAAAGCCACTAGATGGCATTACATATATATCTTAATTAAATAATTTAAATTTGACCATTAGTGCCTAATGTGGTGTATTACAGATCACTTGTATCACTTTGCATCACTTATATCAAGCCCACCTTTTGAAATAAGATATTGTAAATTTGATAAATCAAACCAATGACTGACCATAGACTAATCTAAAACTGGCATAGGCCTCTCTGCTGTAAAAAAAAACAAGAAAAAAGAAAATTGAATCAAATCGTGACCCTAAAATCGGAAATAAAATCGAATCAAGGATTTAGAGAATCGCGACACCCCTAGTAGCAGCGTGGTGTGAAGCTGGAGGTGCTGCAGTAGCGGTAGCAGTAGCAGTAGCAGTAGCAGTAGTAACAGCAGCATCATGTGGGTTGTGGTGTTTGAGGCGAGCCTCAGCAGAGGGGCTCTCTGAGATTTTAAGAGACTGTCCTGAGATCAGGGGGGGTGGGCTGCCCGGAAATGTGGCATGAAGGATCTCAGCAGAGCAGAACATTGGTTTGGCCTCAGGCCAGCTTCAGTCTCAGCCTCTCCCTGCCAGCCAACTATAGAGCCTGTTTTAATGTGGATCACAGTTACACCTGACATCCTGAGATATTCCTTCAGAAGCAGAGCCGCCATTCCTCTTCACTGCTGCTCTGTGGACTCTGTGTATAAAAACTGAGCTGTAAAAATGATCAGTTTTAAATTCATTGTTTCGTAATGTCGCAAAAATAACACACTGATAATAATCACACTGCAGATTTAGTCTGAACTGCTTTAAGAATAATGCAAAATAGAGACTAAGTAAAGGCGTTTTCACACCAGCATGATTTGGTTAGTTTAAAACAGACTCTGGTTATTTTGTACTCTCAGTGCGGTTTGATTGAGAAGCTCTGAAAACAGAAATCTTGTGGATCAAAACTAAACAAAACTGCTATAGGAGGTGGGCTCCATCCGACCCAAAACAAACTCCGGAGCGGTTCGCTTGCAGTGAGAGCATGATTCCAGTCTCAGTCCGACCCAGCTATCAAATATACTCCTTGTATTTGAACTAATCTGCATATTAGTCACAGTTAAATCTGATATATTAGGGCGTTTTCGAAACTGTAGTTCGTTTCTCTGGTCTGAGTTGATAAGTTTGTTTACTTGAAGCGGTTTCTACCTCTGTTTGGTTTGGTTTCACACGCGGCTGTGAGCAGTAAACGCGGCACAGACCACGTGTGTAAACAGCATGAACACAGCATTTATTCATGTGGTAATTAGCATTATCTGGCTAATATATCAGTTTAAACTGCGCCTTATCAGTAGTTTAGCTCAAATAAATGGATAATTTTAATAGCTGGGTCGGATCAAGAACCGGATTACGATCTCACCACAAGTAAACACAGAGTTCGTTTGGGACCGAACTGAATCCACCTCCTCTAGGTGGTCTTGGTCCCGTTGTTTTGATCCGCACCTGAGTGTGATTACTGTTTTCACACCTGCTCAATCAAACCGCACTAAAGTTACAAACCGACCAGAGTTCGTTTTAACCGGACCAAATAGTGCTGGTTTGAAAACACCCTTAGCCAGATACCACTAATAAAACACAGCTATGAGCAAACTCTGCCTCTGCTGCTCCATGCTGTTTACACACTGAGCGCGTTCTGTGCAGCGTTCACTGCTTGCAGCTGCCCGACTCCGCTGCACATGCCATTAAAAACACTGTTTAAAATGTTCTATACCAATAATTTATAAATGTAATGTTCACTGCTTATTTTTTTGTCCCTTTGTTTTTTTTTTTTTTATCTGTTTTATAGGAAAACTCAGCACAGTTCTCTAGACCAGAGCTCCCCCCCTCAGACTGGAGTCTCTGCCTACAACCACCCGGCTGTGGGCGTCTACGACTCCAAGGACTTCCCACTCCGCAAGACAGGTGCTGCACTACATCCATACACACACACACACACAAAAACGCACTAACACACACAGTACAGCCAGCATCTGAAGACTTTTGAGCCCTGACATACACTCCGTGCAAGGTGCGTCACGATGCTCTTTGCTATCTTACACCCCGCCAACAGTCTATTTTCATGCCTTGCTCCCGTGCTGTTACAATAACGTCAGAGTTTAGGAATAAAATAAATCTACACTGATGGGCGTGGTGGTCTGGAAGTGAGGTGTATTCAGGTACGTTTCTGGTGTATTTCTGGTGTATTTTGACGGCTGAAAACACAGGTGCTTCATAGACCGATTAAAACCCTGACAACAGTCAAAATTAACCACACGCATGATTAAAAAGGATAGTTAGTTCATGCCTTTTGCATGTTTTAAACCGCACAGGGTGTATTTTTGGCGCCCTCACCATACCAAAGACACACGACACGCCCTAAATCCAGCTACACAATCTGCAATTGACCATTGCACTATAGTCTAGATCACTAAAATAAGGCCCTTTATGTTTGATCACTTTTGCATTTGCTTGGATGTGCAGCTCTGAGAGTGTGTGTGGTGTTGGTGTGATGATGATGATGATGGACTCCAGCTTAAGTGAAGTGAAGGCTTCAGACAGCGTGTTATAGAGAAGATCTGTGGAATATCTGTGGATGTTGTCAGTAATCAGAACGGTTATGTAGGATTTTAATGGAATGTGTGCATAGGAAAGCATTATTGTGTGGTTAGGCAGTGCAGTGGCGCTGGTACAGTATAATTATTCACTTAGCGGCGAGGCCGGTGTGATGCTGTTGACTCTAGCCTCGCCGCTGGAGATAAGCCAGTTTACTCTGGCTGCCGGGACCACATTCCACCCTGCTGGGATGGACTAGGGAGTGGACTCGTATGTGTGTGTACTTGCATGCATGTGCGTGTGTGTGTGTGTGTGTGTGTGTGTGTGTATGTGTGTGTGAATGCAGTGTATATGGGTTTGAGAGCATGCACATGTGCTGCTGAGGTTTTCTCAGTTGTCTGTGGCTCTGTGCATACTGCAGTAATGGAGTACAGTATTAAGTGCATGATGTGTAGATGGTGCACTGAAAAAAAAATGATGCATAAAATGTACTTAAAAAAAGTTTCGCAACTTTCTACATTTGCTTTTTTTAAGTAAATTTAATTTCAGATAAATTTAAGCAACTTCAACTCGGTTTCAAAACTTAAATAGAGTTACATAGAGTAAATAAGTGAACTGAACTTCAGTCAATCCTTTACTTAATTTCTGCATACAATATTACCTAATTACAATTACTTCATTTATACAATAATATTATATATCATTTTAGTTAAAACACACATATTACACTGTCTCAACACATGGATGGCATGTAATATATTCTTATTAGTATATTAAAAAGAATGTATTACATGCCATCCATGTGTTGAGATGGTGTAATATGTTTTAATGTGTTTTAACTAAAATTATTTAGATTTCAGGAATTATAATATATTGTGTATCATAAATTATTTGAGTAATATTGTATAAATTAAGTAATTGTAATTAGGTAATATTGTATGCAGAAATGAAGTAAAGTGTACTAAAAGAAAGTATTAACTGAAGTTCAGTTCAGATCAGTATCAGAAATTAAATTTACTTAAAAAAAGCAAATGCAGAAAGTTGTGAAACTTTTTTTAAAGTAAATTTTGGGCATCGTTTTTTTCAGTGTGAATCATGGCTGTGCTGTTTGCAGTGCTGATGGGTTCTGGATGGTGCTGTAGATAAGGTGAAGCTGCGCTGTGCTGTAGGTACATGGAAACTATCGTTTGTCCTCACCAGCAGCGGCGGCTCTCCTCAATAACCTAATTCATTTCTCCCAGCGTTTTTCCTCCACAGCAGTGACGAGTTTGCGGGATTTGCTTATGTTAATGACAGCCCGTTAGTTAGGAGCGCCTTTATTTAATGCCCGCTCTGTGCCATACGAACGTCGCTTCCAGTAACAGGCAAATGAATCAACGGTGCTTTCTTTTCTTTCATGGCTGGATGAGTGCGAGAGGTTCACTGCATGCATACACTCAGAAAGATGCAGCCTGACACACTGATGCACTCCCTGCTTCTGTATATTACACTGTTATTAATTATAGTCTATAACAGAGGTCGCTAGAGGTCATTATAAGCCTACATCGAAGTGAGCAGTACATATATATCAATAAAAAAAAAAATAAGAGACCACTCATCTAAAATGATGAGTTTCTTTGATTTTACCAAATTGAAAACCTCTGGAATATAATCAAGAGGAAGATGGATGATCTCAAGCCATCAAACCACCAAACTGAACTGCTTGAATGAATTTTTGCACCAGGAGTAAAGCAGCATAAAGTTATCCAAAAGCAGTGTGTAAGACTGGTGGAGGAGAACATGATGCCAAGATGCATGAAAAAAAACTCTACTTTATGAATATGTGGTCTGAAAGCTCTGCATCTTTTTTTGTTATTTCAGCCATTTTTTTCATTTTCTGCTAATTTTATACTCTTTTGATTTGGAATTTGGGAGAAATGTTGTCTGTAGTTTATAGAATAAAACAACAATGTTCATTTTACTCAAATATATACCTATAAATAGCAAAATCAGAGAAACTGACCCAGAAACTGAAGCCTACATTGAAGTGAGCAAGTAGAATATATGGAAAAAATATATAATAAGAGAGCACCTAAAAATGATGAGTTTCTTTGATTTCACCAAATTGAAAACCTCTGGAATATAATCAAGAGGAAGATCACACGCATCATCAAACCAAACTGAACTGCATGATTTTTTTAACTCAGGAGTGGCATTATAAAGTTATCCAAAAGCAGTGTGTAAGACTGGTGGAGGAGAACATGATGCCAAGATGCATGAAAACGATCATTAAAAATCAACCAGGGTTATTCCAGCAAATATTGATTTCTGAACACTTTTAAAACTTTATGAAGTTGAGGTCTGAAAGCTCTGCATCTTATTTGTTATTTCAGGCATTTCTCATTTTTTGCTAATTTTATGCTCTAAATGACTTTTATTTGGGAGAAATGTTGTCTGTAGTTTATAGAATAGAAACTGTAGTGATCTTTTATTTTTTTTCAGAGCTGTATTCTCAGTGGGGCTGAGACAGTAACCATGGATAAAAGTTCTAATAAAACAAGAACAAATTGTTATGATTGATCCGTATTTAATCCATATTATGATGATAAATCCTGTCCAGTATTAAGAGGAGTCTGTTTAGCGTTTGTTTCTCCACAAGCAGCAAAAGCATCTTTTCAGCAGCAGCTACAAAACATCCATTCAGTTCACATTACTTTTTACACTGATATAATTACTCTCAGTCGCGGTCGTCATCGGCTCTGTCCCGCACCGAGCCGCGCCTCCAGCAGCTGATCATGGCGGTTAAGCAGTCTGTGGATGAATGAGGCCGATTACAAAGCCTTAGTGTGCCGCATTCTCTCTCTCTTTCTCTCTCTCTCTCTCTCTCTCCGCCTCATGAAGGAATTAATGGAGCAATTCTGTCCTGTACTACTTGAAGCAGAGCCCATTCATGATGGGGTTGTGTGAATGGAGCAGGCCATACATGGCTGGACTGTCTCTTTTATCAGACGTGTATAAGTGGGCGAGAGCCAACCCCAAGGTCACTGACCTCTCATGAAGGGCAAGGCTGGAATCGGTGCCCTACCCTGCCCCAGCCCCCGGTCCTTACACATCCAGCATTGTGGGGGTCACAGCTTCCCAGTGTTCCCACGTTACACTCAACTAAACCCACTCTGAGAGACGATGTGAAAAAAAGAGAGAGAATAGAAACTGAATTGGACCAGTTGGACCCATGACTGAAGACAGCATGGAGAGCATAACGTCTCATAAAGGAAAGTCACACCAGGTCTAGCGCCTCTGCTGGCTGGTTGCAGTATGATGTGTAGCTCCGTCCATCGTCAAAATGTTCTCCTCTAAACTCTCTTTTTTTTCTATCTCCAGTGTCTATTTCAACTCAAGCTGCAGAATAATCAATATACGAGTGTTAGAGCTCTATTTTAGCATTCTATAGGTGTATAGATATATAACCTTGCATTGTGCACCATAATTTAGAGAGTGGCAGTGTGTCTTTGCTATCATAACGACAGGAAAAGTACACCTTGCCTAGCTCAAAACTCACAAAAGTACAAATTCTCTTAATTAATCATGGGTGTGGTTAATTTTGGGCGTAACGTGAATTTAACCAATCTGAGTGTCACTTGCTCATCATTCTCTTTAAGAGACAGGTGCGCTTTGACTTTGGCGGTTTGCTAATTTAATGGCGCAGATACGTGGACGTGTCCCACGCTTCTCAGCAGAAGAAACTTACTTAAACTGCTTATTCCAGCAGCTCATTGACGGAAACAGCAATGTTATTTTATTTAGTATTCTGTTTATTGTTGATGTAAAAGTTTGGTTTGTGAACTACTATGTGTGTAACAAGCAGGGGTATACACGTGGCGCACCTGCATTGCCAAGATAGCAATGAACGTCTGACTGTTGACAGGAGCACCTGTGTTTTTCCCGTTGCCAAGATAGCAATACGCCAAAAAGTGACCTGAACACACCTTATTTATATTATATATATATATATATATATATATATATATATATATATATATATTCTTTGTTGTTTTTACGAAATTTAGCTAACTCTCTTTTCCAGAGCGACTTAAAAGGTTATTTCTGACTGACCTCTGACTGACAGAGGTGGGCCACTGTAGTGTTGGGAGTCTTGTCCAAGGTCGTGGTGTTATCCACTGCACCACACAATCCACACAATCACTATTTACAAACAACTCAGGTGTAAGGCGTGAAAATATACTGTTGGCGGGGTGTAAGATAGCAATGAACATCATGACATGCCTGGTGCAGCTTGTTAGATACGGCCTTTAATATTAGTAGTGATATAAAATGAATTTATTTAGTATTTTGAAGGTGTTCTTTGACGTGTAATTAGTAAGTATACAATACAATGTGCTTGTATTGGCCTTGCCTATGGCAATGTCCCAACATCTGGGGGGTAAAGACAAGCACATGCCTCCTCAGACACATGTGAAACGTCGATTACCTAGGTGTCGTGGACGAGTGGAGGACAGTGAGTGAACGTAGGGTTTAAGAACTCCAGCAGCACTGCTGCACAAGGAGCATTTAAACACAGTGTTCTCTGAATAAATGACATATCAAAGAATATCCTGGGCATTTTCCATTCTTTTAATAATATCATATTCTTTCATAAGTACCTTATAGATACCTGGTAGAAAGCTTCAACAATGAAAAAAAAGAACATCATGTTCTTTATTCTTCATCCAGCAGCTGATAATATGTGTTTTCTGACTGATCTGAATGGAAGAGGACTATAAAAGAGCTCTTATAATTGAGCCATTGATAAAACCTTACAGAGCCGTGTCATTAGCACTCCAGCGTTGTGCTGAGTGTGATAAGCCCTTCTGCAGATTTAATTATAAACAGGGCTTTAGGGATATTTTAAGGTCTGTGTCCCAGTTTACTTTATTTTGTGCACAAAAAAAACACACACCCTGTACAAACCACCAGGCTAATCAGGTACTGAACATATCATGCAGTGCTGGGAGATTAATCCATAGTGCTGTGATATGGAATAATAAGTCTGTGCCGCTAAACTAAAAGCTAATTTTCTTTTTTCTGGTTAGCATCGGAACCCAACCTGAAGGTTCGCTCTCGTCTGAAGCAGAAGGTCACAGAGAGGCGGAGCAGTCCTCTACTGCGGCGGAGAGACAACCCCATCAGCACCGCCAAGAAGCGCTCTCTGGACATGGCAGGTACAGTCTGAACACACCGCGTTACACTCTGTGGTATCTCTGATGCCTATGAACAGTTTAATGTGTTTAAAAATATATATATATTAGAGTGTAGTTACTCTTTAAGATTATTAAAGCAGTGGGTTCTTTAATAATGGTTTGAATCCCGGTCATGCAGCTTGCCCTCTGCTGCTGGAGCCTTGAGAGAGCACAGTTGGCCTCTTACTCTCTCTGGGTGGGTACAGTAGATGGCGCTCTTTCCCCTCTTTCATCACTCCTAGGGTGATGTGGATCAGCACAAGGCTGCGTCTGTGAGCTGATGTATCAGAACCGAGTCGCCGCGCTTTCCTCCGAGCGTTAGCGCTGTGATGCTAATCAGTGTGCTAGTCTTCACCCTCCTGAGTAATGTTTATTACCCGTTCATTCATTTGCATCTGAATGTTAAAAATCAGATAAATTGTACAGTTTAAAACATTTAGAAGATTAATTTGATTAAATGGGGTCAATGTAGATGAATTAATCACAGATCATGTAATTATTTGGATGAATTTTTTAATCACCTGACAGAAAACAGGAGAAAAATAAAAATTTTGTTAAATTTGTTGTGTGTTGCTGTTGTGCAGATTCTGCATGTAGCAGTGCTCCAGGATCCGGCCCCAGCTCCCCCAACAACAGCTCACACAGCAACCTGTGTGAGAACGGCATCAGCGTGGCCGTCTCCAGCAGCTCTGCAGAGGTAAATATACTCCAGCACGTCTGCCACAGCTCTGAGGACTAATGAGTAGAGACAGTGCTGTATTTTTTGCACTATAAGATGCACTTAAAATCCTTCAACTTTTGCAAAAAATCAATATAATCCGGTGCTCCTTATGTATGAATTCTACCAGTTGGGTATTAAGCTGAAGTACAAGTAGGACTGTCGGTTACTAGCTGCTAACCGCTAGTGCAAGTGCTTAGCTGCTAATGCTAATGCAGCTGCACTCAGCCTTAGTGGACATCTGTAAATCTAAGTTTGCTTTACTCACCCAAATAAATAGTTTTCAGGAGGATTTTTTTTATATATTAACAGTTTTGTTTATTTAGCTTAGCTTCACAGGTGAATCAAAAGGAAAACATGGCGGCACCCCTGTTCCTTACTAGTGTTGCACAATGTGCCTTATAATGCGGTGCTACTTATAGTCTGAAAAATACAGTACGTAAAGGCATAAAGATATCAGAGGACAAATTCTGAGATGTTTTTTATTTTTTATTTTACTTGTTTCTCTGTGTGTGTGTGTGTGTGTGTGTGTGTGTGTGTGTGTGTGTTAGTCGTCTGTAACTAACAGGCTTGCTGGACGGGAAGGCTCGATGAGTCAGCTGTCTCTGTACACCTCTCCCTCGCTACCCAACATCACTCTGGGCCTGCCGGCCACCACCACCGATAATGTGAGTTTCTCCTTTATTCCCTTTATTCTTCAACATCTCTTCTTTTTTATCTCTTTATTTTCTTTTATTTGCTCCCAGAAATAATTGCGATAAATATTATTGTAATTTTAAGACCAGTAAAATCTAACTGATATAATATCATAATGATATAATAGCATAACAAAGCAATTATATACCCTTAATTAAATTAAATTAAATGTAATAAAAAGGTCTGGTAGATACTGTATATATACATTTTTTACATATAGAGCTCCACGCTGTGTGTATTAAGTTATTGCAGTTATTGCAGCTTTTTATGTGAGAAATAAAAACACAATGGACACAATAAATGATTGTCTGATTGTCTGAATGATTGAGGTCATGCCCTGATCTCTACTGGTCCTGGAACAGTGTGTCCCCGTCCCGGCGATGGTCAGTGACTTTGTTACGTAACTCTTTTTATGGGTTTTAATCTGATTTTGTAGGTGACGTCTACCCAGCAGGACAGTGAGTGCCTGCCTGTGACCAATTTACCCATAACCACCCAGTTCCTGGCCACGTCTCACCTGCCTTCTTACCTGGGCACATCTGACTCAGCCACTTCCCACAATGCCCTGCTGCAGCACATGGTCCTGCTGGAGCAGTCAGCCACGCCGAGTCCTTTAGCTACAGGTGAGAGCGGGAGAACTGTCTGTTTTTAATCACGTTTTTTACTAAAATTCTGACCTCAGCATGAAAGCCCCTAGATAAGCATAGTGTAAAATAAATCTAAATTATTGCCCTAGACTTATATAATAACATGAGGTCCTCTTTTATTGGCCAGTTCCGCCTATTGTGCAGTTTCCTTCCGTTAAGAAAATCATAAACACGTCGGCTCCCGCCTTAGACGAACACTTAAACTTTATTCCCCCCCAAAAAAAATTTATATCACTAACAATGTTGTAAATCTGTGTGTAAAAAATGTGTGGAGCACACGCCATATTTCTGTAGCGCAGCGGCTATTTTTCTCAATTTCTAATGTTGTACACTATTTAGGAAGCCTAATTCTAAGGGAACAAGGGTGCCGCCATGTTTTCTGGATCCCACAGGCGCACACTGCACAGTTAAACCTGAGAGGAGCTGCAGATGCAGAGGTGGAAATTACCACAATAAAAACCTTTTTTTAAAGGTTAGGGAATGTTTATAATCATTTTAAGCAGCACTGGTATATTTCATTACTTCAGAGGAACACATTTTAGCTATTAATGGAAATAATACAGTTTGAGGTTTGGGGTTTAAGCCAAAAGGCAGCATATGTGTGGAGACTAGGATTAGACTAGGATTGTCACAATTGCGTTTTTTTGTGGAAGATACGTTGTCACAGAAATTATTGCGATAAGTGATATTAATGTATATTTAAGACCAGTAAAACCAACTGACATAATGATAATATAATAGCATAACTAAGCAATTATGCCATTTTAAAGACAATTAAACTTAATAAAAAATCTGGTGTATATATATATATATATATATATTATGGCAAGCCAAACAGGAAATATATAATAAAAACTGATATATATATATATATATATATATATATATATAATGAAAGCCGATATATATATAATGAAAGCCGATATATATATATATAATGAAAGCGATATATATATATATAATGAAAGCCGATATATATATAATAAAAGCCTATATATATATAATGAACTCTGATATATATATAAGGACAACCCTACTAAAAACATATGCTTCTGCTGAACTTTTCCAGTTAATTTAGTGGTAATTTATGCTCCTACCTTAAGCTTTAGTAACTGCTCTGTGTGTATAAGCTCTGCATTAACCTGGATTTATATAGATAAATCATCTTATCCCCTCCTAACTGGCGTAAAGATCCCAGCTCAGGCCTTCTCCCCACAGACCGGTGTGTGTGTGTGTGTGTGTGTGTGTGTGTGTGTGTGTGTGCTGTAGTTATCATTACATAATCCTGCAAATGCATGAACATTCCCAGCCGTGTCCACTGGGTTCTTCTCTCCGTGTAGTTTAGGGTCTCTCTATCCCCCCCGCACCCCGTTCCTCCCCTCCGGTTAACCAGATCAGTGCTCCGCGGCGGACCCAGCGGGCGATGCTGGCCGTGGAACACCATGTGCCGTGCCGAGGGGAGGAGCCGCATGCCAGCCGGCCCCACTCTGCCATGCTCTCATAAGCCCCCACAGAATCATCTCTAATGCCCTGAATGGGAGCCGGCGGGGTGAACAATGCCCAGGCCCGAACTGGTGCAGTGACCCGGCACAGTGTTCCCAGTCTTCCCAGTTCTATTTTCAGCTGCCAGTTGGGCCGTTCATTGAGCCGCTCAGCTCATTGACTGCTCCTCCCGTCCGCGGCTGGGTGAGGAAATCAGGGGATCAATGGATGTTTTGGCAGAAAGTTTGGCGCAGTATTTTTTATTTTTTTTTACGTGGTTCAGAGAGGTTGCTCTTAAAGGAACATTATGGATTGTATTTTCAGTAGTAAATGATAAAACGATCAAAATGTTTAATTCAGTGCTTTCCTCTTTGCACTATGCAGTGCGTCGCGGTACCTGTGTTTTTACCAGTACACAACAGCAAGCAAGCAAGCGAGTGGTGCTGCAGCATGGAAGCTAGTAAGCAGGCTAATTCACCTGTAGCTGAAACCTCAGCTGCTACACATCCTAAAAAGCCTCAGGATGTCTTAAAAAAGCTCAATGAACCTCAAAGAAGGAATAAAACAAGAGTAAATATTGGCAGTGAGTTTGTAAGTTTCTTTGCGCAAGATAAAACAGTAGGCTACTCAAATATAGACGTATATGTTATCTGTATTGTAGCTCTCAGGTAACTTTAGCGCAGTTTTTAGAAAGTCAGTGATAAGAACAGAATCATTTCTCTTCTTTCGGATTCTTCCTTTAACCCGTACAATCTGATACTGTTCCTGCACATTGTTCCTGTTCTTCAGATCGTCTTCTTTAGCAGTTAGCACGGCATCGTGTTTGAGTAGATAAGCTAATGCTCTTTCTTGTCATGTGCATCGATCCTTAGCGTTACTCAAACTTTCTTCTGCGGAGTTCAATCTCTCCTTCTATCCGTCAATTCTTTTCTTGATTTCTCAAAAGCTCTCATGTTGAGCATTTCCTGACTCGACTCTTCTCGAAACCTACAGAGCTCTGTTAGCATTAGCATTTCAGTCCCAGTGTGGGTCTGAGCTAGGCTAATGTCTAGCGGTAGTTGCTTTTGAATTGTCTTTATATCGTCGCTCTTCCTCGCTTTTGGTTCCCTTCTAGTTGTCTTTTGTGAAGATGTCATCCTGGTTGTGTCTTCTGAGTAGGTATATGGATTTTAATCTTTAATTAAAGGCAATTAAAGATTAGAATATTATGTTCAGAGCACACTAAACAAGTGTCTTCACTTAGGCATACCGGAGGAAGCGGAGGTTGATCAAAAGAAACTGTTTAAATGGCCAAAGTTTACTGAATAATAAAGTTATATTTATATACCTAACCTTATTAAGCTTATATACATACCTAATGGAATTTTAGAACATTTTCCCATAGGATTAAAAGACATTTAAAGACAATACAAATACTCATGTAACACCCAATCATCAGCATGTGAGGTTCCTCAGCTACCACAAATGCCAAAGCCATGACCTTGCCGCACTGCAGCGCTGGAGTTAACTTTATATTTATAAATATTCAGCTTTTCTAGTTAAAATCTGGATCCTTCAGGACTATCTGCTGCAGACGCTGCAGGATTTAATGAGCGGTTTACCTCCTCTTTCTGACCCCTGACCCCCTACTCTGCTCTCCACAGGCATCAGCGCCCTCCCTCTGCAGTCTCCTGCCCTCCACAAGCTGAGGCAGCACCGGCCGCTGGGTCGCACCCAGTCCGCCCCCCTGCCCCAGAGCAACCAGGCCCTGCAGCAGCTGGTGGTCCAGCAGCAGCACCAGCAGTTCCTGGAGAAACACAAGCAGCAGTTCCAGCAGCTCCACATCAACAAGGTACGCACACCTGATTTTATACACTGGAAAAAGTGATGCGTAAAATTTACTTAAAAAATGTTCAGCAACTTTCTGCATTCGCTTTCATATTTATAAAGTTTTAGGAGTTCAGAAATCAAAATTTGGTGGAATAACCCTGGTTTTTAATCACAGTTTTTATGCATCTTGGCATCATGTTCTCTTTCTCCACCAGTCTTACACACTGCTTTTGGAGGTTTTCAATTTAAAACTCGTAATTTTTATATCATCTCTTATTTTTTTTACACAGCTGTATATACAGTAAATTATCATCCAGCTCTAGATAAGTGTGTCAGATGTGTGTGAAGATGGCAGCCGCTGTGGGAATATGAAAATCATGCATGGAAGCTGTTTTATTGAAGGTGATCTGTGTGCGTCTGTTTTACGTTGTTGTAAAGCTGCACAAGTTCATTAAATCACTCAGTTTTCGCAGGAAATGCGACACAATACCTGTGGAAACTCTGGATCCTCTCTGTGTGATGGCAACACTGTGTGGATGTCATGGTAACGCGGGGCTGAGAGGGTGTTTGGTGGAGCAGGATGTATGTTCCAGTGTTAGTTTGTAGTGAGTCAGCGCTGGAGAATGTCTCAGGTAGACTGTGGACTGACTTAATCTCTCTCGCTCAGACTCGCTGTGTTTTATGTGGGTAACAGAGCAGCGAACACAGCGCAGAGGAAGATCTCGACACTCACATCAGAAAATACACTCAGAATATTAATAAATAGCCCTGTCCTTATTATTACATTATTGGCTTATCATACAATAAACTACCATGACTGCATTCATTTTTATTTACCTCACTATTGCCCATTATGATTTGATAACAAATTACAACATGAGATAAAAATGTAATGTGGTGATTGGAAATTATCAGGAGATTGCTGGTTTGAATCCCAGTCATGCAGCTTGCCATCAGCTGCCGGAGCCCTGAGAGAGCACAGTTGGTTCTTGCTCTCCCTGGGTGGGTACAGTAGATTTCGCTCTTTCCCCTCTTTCATCACTCCTAGGGTGATGTGGATCAGCACAAGGCTGCGTCTGTGAGCTGATGTATCAGAACCGAGTCGCTGCGCTTCCCTCTGAGCATTAGTCCTAATAAAAGCATTGGGTAATTAGCCTTGTAAATCGTGGAGAAAAAATGTAAAATAATTTTGAAAAAAAAAAAATGTTTCAACATTATTTCTGGGACCATATATTTAAAGTCCAATATATATGTTATAATAGTATTATTACAATTATTATTATTTATGTAACTGAAAAAATGAATGATAAGTAAAATTTCGCAACTTTCTGCATTTGCTTTAATTTCAGATAAATTTCAGATAACTTCAACTCGATTTCAAGACTTTAATGTTACACAGAATAAATAAGTGAACTTATCCTTTCTTTTTGTAAACTTTATTTATTTTTGCTTTGCTTGTTTTAACTAAAAATAAGTAAATTTCAGGAATTATAATATTTTATGTATCATAAATTATTTGAGTAATATTGTATAAATTAAGTAATTGTAATTAGGTAATATTGTATGCAGAAATGAAGTAAAGTTTACTAAAAGAAAGGATTGACTGAAGTTCAGTTCACTTATTTACTCTGTGTAACATTTAAGTCTTGAAACCGAGCTGAAGTTACTTAAATTTACATGAAATTAAATTTACTTAAAAAAAATGCAAATGCAGAAAGTTGCAAAACTTTTTAAAGTAAATTTTACTCATCATTGATTTTTGTCAGTGTGGATGTGGAGTGACTGTAGACTGCAGTAGTAGTAGGGTATAAAGTGATGGATGGTGCTGAATGCAGTTTTATTAGGGATCACCTTCAGGATTCAGGCTGCGGTGACTTTCAGAGAGCCCTCGTCCGTGTTTTTAGTCTTTGTTATTTAAGAACTCGGTCCTGAGCGTAAAGATCCCCGGATCCCTCTGCCTCCCGGCGTGAGGGAAGCATGCGGAGCTGTGGGGGGGGTGGGGGGTATGAAGGGTGACATACAAAAAAGAGAAGCTTGTTTGGAGCAGAGGACATGGATGAGGCAGCAGGTGGGGGGGGTGGGGGGGTTTCTGACGTCAATAATGTTCCTCTGGCTCTGATCCAGGGCCTCGACTCTCCGCCAACACTGGCTCTCTTTCAACAGGCCTCCAATGTGGGACATGGGGACGGTAGCCATGGTGACCGGGTGGTGCTGGACACCATGAGTCCTGATCCTCAGAGAGATGAGGGACAGTATCTGGTGTTAGACTGGGTCTCGGATGTTTTTATAATTGGTCTTATTGAGGAAAGTTTACTGTAAAAATCACTGAAAAAGTTGAGAAACTCAAACACCAACACTTATGGCAGCTAGAAATCTTTAGTCGTGATAATTAATTTTCATACAGCTCTGGGGAAAAATAAGAGACCACTTAATGATGCTGTTTTTCCTTGATTTTATCATATTGAAAATGGAATTTAATGGAATATAATCAAGAGGAAGATAGATGATCACAAACCATCAAACCACCAAACTGAACTGCTTGAAGTTATCCAAAAGCAGTGTGTAAGACTGGTGGAGGAGAACATGATGCCAAGATGCATGAACAAAGCTGTGATTAAAAAACAGGGTTATTCCACCAAATATTGATTTCTGAACTCTTAAAACTTTATGAATATGAACTTGTTTTCTTTGCATTATTTGGGGTCTGAAAGTTCTGCATCTTTTTTTTGTTATTTCAGCCATTTCTCATTTTCTGCAAATAAATGCTCTAAATGAGAATATTTTTATGTGGAATTTGGGAGAAATGTTGTCTGTAGTTTATAGAATAAAACAACAATGTTCATTTTACTCAAACATAAACCTATAAATAGCAAAATCAGAGAAACTGATTCATAAACTGAAGTGCGACCTTCATTTTTTTCTGGAACTGTATATATAAAAACTTTAAATATTAAGTCTCACCAACTTAAAAATGCACTTTATGTTTTTAGTTGGCCTAATTAAAGTTTCATAAGTGTATATAAGTGTATAAATTCTGCTGACTATCCTTTAGGATCAGTAAAAAAAAAAAAAAACAATTGCCAATGACCCATTTTACATAAAATTTATGTAGTTGGCCGAAACTACGTTTTTGGTTAATTTATGTTAGCAACTGAGAAGGCATGATCGTGCGGCATGACCATGACCCTGTGGGTGTCTGATGGGTGCTAGATGTTTGAAAACATTGGTGTTCAAACAGTGCAGCTGCATTAGAAATGATATCTAATAATTTCCTAAACTACACAATGCACATAATTGCATATCACAATGTGTATTGAATGTAAATCATTAAAGTATGTATGTTGTGAGGGTTTGAAAACCTTTAATTAAATAAAGAGGTGATAACAGGACCTGATCATCATCAGTTTTCTATTCTTGTGTTATCCTCAGATCCTGACGAAGCCTGGTGAGGTGGGGCGACAGCATCAAAGCCACCCTGAAGAGACGGAGGAGGAGCTCAGGGAGCAACAGGA
This sequence comes from Astyanax mexicanus, assembly GCF_023375975.1. Lineage (NCBI taxonomy): Eukaryota > Metazoa > Chordata > Actinopteri > Characiformes > Acestrorhamphidae > Astyanax > Astyanax mexicanus. The sequence continues at coordinate 55,977,098 of NC_064412.1, read as the reverse complement.
CTCCGCCCTGTTGGAGGAGGGGCTACCGCTCAGTGTCATCATTAAACAGGAACCCCCGGACCCCCAGGAGGAGGAGAGACAGGAAGAGCAGGAGCTGCTCTTCAGACAGGTAAGGTTAAAAACTGCTAAACTATAAAAGAGACCGTTACCATATTTTACAGACTGTAAGGCACTGTGGATCATCAGATAAGTCAGATAAGACAAACTTTATTCAGCTCATTAACAATAACAATAACTCACAGATGTTTTTGTAACATCTGTCACAATAATTCAGGCAAAATTCATCTTTCTGTATGGATTTTGATCGCCACCTTGTGGATGTCTTTAGTATGTGCTTATTCACAGGATGTCTCTGCATACTACCATAGATGTAGAGTAAAGAAGTAGTATTAAAATGCTGTATATGTATCTACTGGAGTATTATTTCTTTCTCCTATTTTCACTTTATAAAATTGGATATTTCTAAAAAATTCTCAACTATTTTGAGTTAGTTGAACATTTGTGGGCACATATACTGAACTATTCAAACTGAAATCTTTGATTTTTGAGTTGAACCAACTTATAATAACTGAGTTTAGTCTGTTTTGTCATTAACAGCTTCTTTTTTATTGGCTTCTGTCACAATCTATTTGCATACTGGGTGTGTCCAACAGTTTCTGACAGACACTCACCATCAGTGTGTAGTGATTCCCCCTGAGCTACCTTACAAATAAATCAACTTCCCTTTTAGTTGTAATAACTCGATGTTTTAATATATGCTAACTCAAGTTTTTATTCCCTGTTACTTAACTTTTTTAAGGCAACCGGTTTCCTCAAAATTCTTAAGTAAATTCAACTTATTTGCTTCAGGCTTACAGTGTGCTTCACTGCATATTTTGGATGAGATGAAAACTTTTACTCCAATATATTGTTTATATGCTGCATCGTTATTCGTTACAACTATAAAAAAACTTTTACTGTAGTTTAGTGTCTCTCTAGTACTTTATACAATATTATGCATTTTAAAAATAATGATATGATGTTGTCTCTGATTCTGAGTATTTATAGTATGATATCTGTGTGTGTGTGTGTGTGTGTGTGTGTTAATCTCGAGCAGCAGGCCCTCCTGCTGGAGCAGCAGAGGATTCATCAGTTGAGGAACTATCAGGCCTCCATGGAGGCGGCGGGTCTGTCGGTCAGTTTCCCCGGGCACCGCCCCCTGTCCCGGGCTCAGTCCTCTCCTGCATCCGCCTCCTTCATCACTGTGCAGGACCCGCCCTCCAAACCTCGCTTCACTACAGGTCAGAACAGCTCTCAACTTCCTGTTTAATCTCATCATTAATTCACATTATCCTGCTGCTACAGCAAACCTGCACTCTGGACTTCATGTTGCTGCTTCCTGCCTACCTATTTCTGACTGGTGCTGTATATAGAATATAACATATTAAAAAAAAAAAAAAAAAACTTATGTAGTTATAGTCCTACAGATTAACTTATGAAATTATTTTTAATTACATATGATAATAAATAAGAAAAACGCCCCACATATCAAGCACATATCACCTTTTATCCAAATCCTATAAGGGTAAAATTAGATGTTTTTATCCGTATATTTTATATTTTGATATATTGCTGTGTGAGCATATTTATTGTATTATATATTGTGTTATCTAAATGCCGTTGTTTAAATGCATGCACTATATGTTGGAATTACAGAAATGTGTTGACAATCGTATTTCTCCCTCCCTTTTTGTCTTAATATTTCCATTACTATGTTTTTTAATCTTGCCTATCACCACTGCTGTATTGTGTATAAACTGAGTGTGTGTGTGTGTGTTTGGTCTGCAGGTCTTGTGTACGACTCTCTGATGCAGAAGCATCAGTGCATGTGTGGGAACACCAACACACACCCGGAGCACGCCGGCCGCATCCAGAGCATCTGGTCCCGGCTGCAGGAGACGGGTTTACGAGGACAGTGTGAAGTAAGATGCAGTTCTCTGATGAAAAATTCAGTTTAAAATGTGAAACTCATATATTATATAGATGTATTAAACACAGAGTGATCTATTTTAAGTGTTTATTTATTTTATTGTTGATGATTATGAAGCTTACAGCCAATGAAAACCCAAAAATCAGTGTCTCAGAAAATTAGAATATTATATATTAGAGACCAATTGGTACTTTTGGTAAGCAGTGTGGGCAGTGTGGCCAAGTTCTGCTGGAAAATGAAATCCACATCTCCATAAAAGTTGTTCTCAGCAGAGGGAAGCTGTAAGATATGAAGTGCTGTAAGATTTTGTGGGAAAACAAAACTGCACTGACTTTAGACTTGATAATAAAACACAGTGGATCGACAGCAGCAGATGACAGACATGACTCTCCAAACAAACCATCACTGATTGGTGGAAACTTCACACTAGACCTCGAGCAGTTTGGACTGTGTGTCTCTCCACTCTTCCTCCAGACTCCGATCCCTTGATTTCCTTTAAATTAAATGTAAAATTTACTGATGATCAGTGATGGTTTGGAGAGCCAAAGATGGTTGGTAGTAATTTCATTTTACATGTTTTTTAACTGTTTTGTTTCTCAGTATAATTAAAATTCAGATTCAATTTCTGTATGTTTTAATATATTAAAGAAATCAGTTGTATTATAATTATATTTCCACCTTACTGGACAGATTATAGAGGTAATATTCAGTATTTGAACATACTGGATTATAACCAGCAGAGGGCACTGTGCCCTGAAGAAACAGCAGATTCAGTGTTTTCTCTGTGTGTTTTTCAGTGTATTCGGGGGAGGAAGGCGACTCTAGAGGAGCTGCAGACGGTTCACTCAGAGGCTCATGTCATGCTGTACGGCACCAACCCTCTGCGCCAGAAACTCGACAGTACGTTCAGCACAAACACACACACAAACACACTCACACATGTAGAGTATTGTTAGAGCATTATTACTTCAAACGTCTGGTAGTGCTGGAAAATGTGCATCCTAAACCAATAAAGTAATAGAAAGATGGAGGGCTCTTCCTTACACCTTCCATAAGGCATGTCGTGATGCTCATTGCTATCTTACACCCCACCAACAGTCTATTTTCACGCCTTGCACCTGCATCATTTAAACAGCAGCAGAGCTTCTGAATATATCTACACTGATGGGCGTGGTGTTCTGGAAATGAGGTGTGTTCAGGTACATTTCTGTAGTTTTGCTTGTTTATCTTGGTAACAGAAAACACAGGAGCTCCACTGACTGAATACAACCTAGACAGACACCAACAGTCAGACGTTCATCGCTATCTAAACAACGCATAAACAGAATAGTAAATAAAATAACATTGCTGTTCCCGGAAATGAGCTGCGTCAAGGAAGCGAAGAAGTGCTGCATCATTAAAATAGCAATCTGCCAGTCAAGTCAAGTCAGAGTGCCCCTGGCTCCTAAAGGGAATGATGAGAAAGTGACACTCTGATTGGTTTATTTTACATCACGCCCAAAATTAACCACACCCATGATTAATTAAGAGAATTAGTACATGCATTTTGCGCATTTGGAGACACACAAGGTGTACTTTTCCCGTTGTTACGATAGCAAAGACACACCAACATGCACTAAATCAAGCTGCGCGGTTGACTGCTTGCCTATAGATCACTGCCTATAGGACAGAGAGTATTCTGAATGTTTTAGAAAGACAAATGATGTTAAAAAAATGCAAATGAAAGTCTAATTTCATACTCTCTCTCTCTTTTTCTTTCTCTCTCTCTCTCTCTCTCTTTCTCTCTCTCTCTCTTTTCAAAAAAGGTTCTGTAATTTCCATGTTCGTCAGGTTGCCGTGTGGTGGGATCGGGGTAAGTGTCTAGTCAACAGACGTGTGCAGATATACAGTTAATGTTTTTCTAAATATGAAATTAAATATTTAAATTATCTATTTTTTTCTGTATGTGTGTGTGTGTGTGTGTGTGTGTGAGACAGGTGGACAGTGATACCATCTGGAATGAGGTGCACTCCTCCAGTGCAGCTCGTCTGGCTGTGGGCTCTGTGGTTGAGCTGGTTTTTAAAGTGGCTTCAGGAGAACTGAAGGTAATCACTTCTATTTGTCTTTGACTCTTAGAGCACAAATAAACATGTGAATTATTCTCCTGATACAGAGTGTTTATTCTGTTTTACTGCAGAACGGCTTTGCTGTGGTGAGACCACCCGGACACCACGCTGAGGAGAGCACTCCTATGTGAGTGTCGTCTTTTTATCGTCCAGTTTATTCACATTAAGAGCCCAATTTTAGTGATCTATAGGCCAATCATCGACCGAAAACTGTGCAGCTTGATTTAGGGCGTGTCTGTGTGTCTTTGCTATCATAACGACGGGAAAAGTACACCTTGCATGGCTCGAATTCAAGATTTTAGCATTTCTGCTCTTCTCAGCAGAGGAAATTGACTTAAGTTCTTTAACTGAAAATCTTGAATCTTGAATTGAATTATGTGAGAATGTCTGGTCTTGCATTAGTGGTTTTATTTTAGTACGTAACACAACAATTTAAATTACTTTTTATTTAACCTTTCTCTCTGAAAAAGGATAAATATTGTATTTTAAAAAGCCTCAAAGTATTTAGGATATTACAATAAACAAAAAATAAAAAATGCCAGTCTAGACTATTATTACTGTCTCACAAAGACCCCCCTCACAAAGACAGGGGAGGGAAATACCAGCATTTAAAAATATATAATTATGGTTAATTAAATTGTATATTTTTATTTTGATTGACACCAATAATAAAATATATATTTAAATTTTGCCAATGATTACATTTTAATACCCATTATTAAAGGCGATTAAGCCTAGTTTTACTACTACTACTACTACTACTCTAGACTATATTTTTTACTTTCAATTGAAAATCTCTATGAAGCGCTTACAATCGCCTACAAGGTGATGTCAGAACAGGCTCCTTCCTACCTGCACTCGCTCCTGAAGGCTTACGCTACCTCCCGGCCGCTGCGCTCCTCCAATGAACGCCGCCTCGCTTTACCAAACAAACATTCACACAAAGCAATCCAGACTGTTCTCATACAGAGTTCCCCAATGGTGGAACAAACTACCTTCCACTACCAGATCAGGAGAATCTCTCACTATCTTTAATAAACTCCTGAAGACAGAGCTCTTCAAAGAGCACTTACTCTCTTAACACCTCTAACACACTAACTAATTCCAACCTCATCTCCTTCTTCCTCTTCTCTACTCCTCTATCCCATTATTTCCCTCTGACCTCCTTAAGGCCCTATCTATAGATGCTTTATTTTTAACTTCTATTATTTTTGTACTTAACCTCTTCTATTATTTGCACTTCAATATTGTAAGTCGCTTTGGACAAAAGCGTCTGCCAAATGTAATGTAATGTAATGTAATGTAATGTAATGAATCCTGGTTATGCAGCTTGCCTTCAGCTGCCAAAGCCCTGAGAGAGCACAGTTGGTCTTGCTCTCTCTGGGTGGGTACAGTAGAGAGCAGTAGGTGGCGCTCTCTCTTTCCCCTCTTTAATCACTCCTAGGGTGATGTGGATCAGCACAAGGCTGCGTCTGTGAGCTGATGTATCAGATCCGAGCGTTAGCCCTGTGATGCTACTCGGCAATGCTGCAGCATCAGTAGCAGCTTAAAAAGAGGCGGAGTCTGACATTGCATGTGTCGGAGGAGGCGTGTGCTGGTCTTCTTAACTCTCCTGGTATTGGGTCATCACTAGTGTCCTTGTAAATTGGGGAAAAAATGGGATAAAAAATTTGGGGAAAAAAAGACAGCTATTAAATATCCAGCGTTTTTGTTTCCAGTCTTAAAACTTTTACACCTTTTTGTTTCAGATGTAAAACAGATTCATTTTTATATTGTGCAGAAAGCTGTTGCTCAGGGACCCACAGTTCATGGATCACATTTTCTCTATGAATGAAAAGCACACGTTATATTATATTCTATTCTAATTATAATTTAAATATTATTTCTGTGTCTCACACAGGAGCATTTGATTGCTTTAAAACTAGTTTTAAATGTAGTGTTAATGTTGTGAGCAAATAATTTTTTTTTATTAAGCCTCTCTGTCTCTTTTCTCCCTCTCCCTCTCTCTCTCTCTTTTTCTTTCTTTTGTCTGTTTGTTACTTTCTGAATTTAAAGTTTCTTTGTTAGAAAGATGATGACCCTGACTTCTATCTCTTCCCTTTATCACAGGGGCTTCTGCTACTTTAACTCGGTTGCCATAGCAGCTAAACTTTTACAACAAAGGCTCAATGTCAGTAAAATCCTGATTGTCGACTGGGTGAGTTTATCACTATTAATAATATTATTTTTAATACAGATTTTTTTTTTGCTTGTGCTCAGTTTTGTTTGTGTGTTTCTGTACTGAAGCGTCAGCAGTGCAGTGAAGGAGAATAGCTGCTAGGAACAGAATTAAAAGCACATGTCATCAATGTGTTTTTGATGGAAATATCTATCTGTGCAGGATGTGCACCACGGCAATGGCACTCAGCAGGCTTTCTATGACGACCCCAATGTTCTCTACATCTCTCTCCATCGCTACGATGATGGAAACTTCTTCCCTGGAAGTGGAGCTCCTGATGAGGTAATCCTCCAGTGACAGGAAGTCAGCAGAAGTAGATGATGATATGAATGTATAAGAGCTGTTTTTATAATAATCCTTTATATAATAATCTTTAATAGGTGGGGAGTGGTCCAGGTGTGGGCTTTAATGTGAACATGGCCTTCACTGGGGGGCTGGATCCACCAATGGGGGACGCTGAATACCTGTCTGCTTTCAGGTAAGATCCTTATTTAGGTAACGAATTACAAATACTTAAATTTTCACACAATTATCTGAACTTTATACTTCTTACATTTTAATAAAAATATCCTCGTTACTCCTATTTTTTATTTAATTTCATTCCGGCTTCTCATCATTCAATAATAAAACCCCTATCCAGATAAATCTCTCCTTTATCCAGATAGAGTGAATCTGATTGTGATTGGATGTAGAGAAGTATAAGTAGTGCACTATAGGACTCTGTGGGCGTGGCCTAATCTTTTGTTTGTAGTGGCTTTATCTTTTCTCCTTACATTACTTTTACTTTTATACTTTAAGTATATAAGTGAATCCAGTACTTTCTTTTAAACACTTTTACTTAAAGAGTAAAAAGCTTGAGTCGATTCTTTTTCAACTTCTACAGAAGTATTTTATTAAACCCTAATATCTGTCCTTCTACCTGCCTTCAATTCAATTCAATTTAAATTCAATTCACATTTTATTTGTCACATACAGAGTAATACACAGTATGACTTGCAGTGAAATGCTTGGAATGACAGTCTGCTCACGCAATATTACTAAATGAAATGTCTTACATTTTGAACTACACAATTTTAAAGTGCAAAAATACTAATGTTAAGTTAAAAAGAATAAAATACAAAAGTTTACAATGTAAAACCCTCAATAAACAAAACATATAAACAAAGGTAGTATAATTTATAAGTGGCAGAAATCAATATCAATTCAATTTAATCAATATAAAACTCTGGGGTCTGTATATACAGAGTTAGAAATGTACATAAAAATATTTCCATAGAAGAATTGTTATAATCTCTATAGCTATAAGGTCTGTATGCCTGGAATTATTTTACTTGGCTGAGATGGGAGTGGCTATTTCCGCAGGACAGTTTTATTGTGAAACTTATACAGTATTCAACATTATAAGAACAGCAAACGGCCCAGCAGCAGTGTCAGTATCAGTTTTGTGTGTTAGGTGTTATAAATACACGATTGCTCTTTTTTTTTCTTTCATTTTGTTTTTGCTCATCTCACGTGTCTTCATATTTGTATTTTTTTTATTTAACACGTGATCTGTGCTATTTGTGGAGCAGCAGTGGGAGGAAATATTGATTTCAGCCTCTATTACACTCTCTGCTTTGCTTTGTACGTCCCCATGATAAAACCTCACAGCGTATCTTCTGGCTTTGGCTTTTGAGTTTAGAAAACATGGACAGAAGCTCTTCCCAAAAACTAAAGCCCGGTTTCTATTCCTGCTCACGATCAGCGGTGGGTGTGGTCGGCCTGTCCGTCACATTGCAGATTGCAGCCTGGGCTCTTGTGGGATCGGCAGAAGCAACCTGACTGTAGCTATTAAGCAGATTTGAGTAAGACATTGGCAGAAGCAGGAGACGGTGTGAATCATTTGCTCCAACCACACAGACTTCCATAGACTTCCACTGAAGCTCAGCTGCAGTCTGAGTCCCCTATACTTACTGTAGGTTAGTAATCCGGAGGAGCCGAGGCTCTGGTAGAGTGTGCCAGGGTGCCCAGGCTGAATGTAAACATTACAGACTATTTAAAGTTGTTTTATTTTGGCAGAGAAACTGGAAGCTGCAGTTACACTGAAGAGTATACAGTAAGGGTGTGACGAGACACTAATATCACGAGACGAGACATGATATTGGGTTCACGAGACGAGACGAGACGAGATTTAAATTTTTTTTTTTTAAAGAAAACATCAAAAATGAAAAATGGCTTGAAAAGAGTTTTATTTGACAAAATCAAATTTAAATAATCAAAGTCTAGGCTACTCAAAGCCAGTAATGTTAGTATAAATCTGTACTGCAGTAGAATTGTATAATTTCAGAAACTTGGCTTCATTTGTCTTGCTATCTTATAGCTCAGTTGCTTTAAAACAATTTAATGATAGCATAATTTAAATCCAACAAAAAATAAAACTATTGTTTTAATAAACATTAGCAATAATTAATCCAAAATAGTAAAGTCATAGTGTTTCTTTATACATGCTTGAACTAAACTAAATATTTTAGATTTTTTTTCAGCTACAATGACAAAACATTTTCTTAAATGCTGTTATCAATGTATTTCAGGAACCTTTATAAATGAAGAAATTGTTACACCTTAGCCCATGTCTGTGTTATGTTTCTCCCTCATTTGTTCCCTAGTGCTCCTGCCCCTCTGTTTACCTGTCATGTGTTCCCTGCCATGTGCTTGTGTTGTGTTTTTGTACCTGTTTCCGCCCTAGTCCCGCCCTAACCATTAGTGTTCTCACCTGTGTCTTGTTTGTAACCCTGCCCCCTCGTCATCCTAGCCCAGGTGTTTCTCACTCTCCTCCTGTATATAAGCCCCTCTGTTTGTACGTGCTGTGTCGAGTCTTTTGTATTTTGTATCCTGTATCCGATATCCTTAGTCTGTATGTATCCTTGCTGCCCGTATGTTTCCTAGTCCTAGTGTCTTAGTCGGTGTTTCTTTATTTGATATTATCCAAGTCTTGTTGTTTTGTGTAACCCGTGTTTTGTTTGTTTTGATTTATCTTGTTTGTTTAAATAATAAATATAATTTGCACTTACGTCCTCCTCCTCCATCCCTCCGTCTCCCGCGTAACAGAAATATACTGTACGTCTAAAAAAATAGACATTTTATTTCTTTAGTAAAAACATTTCCTAATGAAGAAATGGTTGATATGTGGTTATTCATTAAAGCTTAGTATTAAGGATGGTATAATTACACTTGTAACATGAGGTACCACCAAGTTATCTACAGTTATGGGAAAATCTACTTTAATTTTTTTAAATAACTCTCAGAGCCAAAATTAAGACCATATACCCAATAACAAAATGACAAAAAGCGCTGAGTGAAACAACCGCCACCATGTTTAATACCAGGCTTGTTTTGTTTCTCAACCAAAGCAGGATTGACTCTATTTATTGGTCCTTAATTTGCAAATAATCAAGGAACGAACAGGTGTCCCGTTATTTTTGTCCACATAGTGTACCAGGAAGCCGTATAAGATTAAACTCATGCTTAAATCAAAAGCAGCTTCTGGCCTTGAGAATCTGATCCAGACCAGTTCTCTCCTGATGCCAGATGACGGAGCTTTGAAGTCTTCCTTTTTTTCTCCTCTCCTCACGTTTTTGTTCTCTACACTTTGTCAGAACATCCATCTGAACACTCGGCCCGTCTGGCCTTAACCCTTTGATAGAGGGTAAAAAGTGAGGTGCTCTATTTTCAGGCATACGCATAAACTCCACCAGATTACACCAGCGGAATAAAAATAGTGCACACACTGCTTTCACAATATCACTATTACACTCGCACATTCAGCTATTTTATTATCTTATGTTTTTCTCTGCATATCTCTGCAGGATGCAGTTGTTGAGATATTAACACTGATCTAACTTTCAGGCCTTTTAAATCATATAAGAATGAATTTAGGGCTTTTTTAAGGATCTGCAGAAACCACTGCATCACAGAAAACGCTCATCAAGGCCTGTGCAGCCACCTGGAATACTATAGCAACTGCCTAGCAACCACTAAGCAACATCATGGCAACTTTGCTACACTACGCTTTGCATCCATCTAACACCTACTTAGTAATGCTGTAATAACATAGTAACCATCTAGTAACAAAACAGGAGTCTTGAGTGTAATACCATAGCAACCACTATTCTATGGTAACCGACTGGAGGACCACCAGCTATTGATCATAGTGCATAGATATATGGATGGATGGAGGATGGATGGATTTTGTGTTTATTGGGGATAAATATAAAGTCCCAAAAAATATATGCAAGCTTTATTAGCATTTGCTTCATTAACATTTCTGTTAGTATTTCTGTTTGCTTTGTACCTGCACAAGGAACTTTTGGGAAGGATACATCAGCTGCGTCCTCTATATTACTTTGAATTGTGACTGCACTCATCGGCTGTTGCTTTTGTTACATTGTATTTTATATGATCAGACCCTGTTTGATTCAGCTGTGAAATTTGACTCTTTTAGAAAGCCTCTAATATTTGAAATAGAGCCTGTTTACCCCAGAAACTGTGACTATGAACGATGTGGGTTTAGTCCAGTACAGACAGAATATCTCTGTTTATCCCCTTAAGATAAAATAAAAATAACACTCAGTATTATTATTATTATTGCTTTGTCATGTTTAGTTGTTTTGTGCTTATATTTCCCGTGTCTCTGGTGTTTCTACAGGACGGTGGTGATGCCCATTGCGAATGAGTTTGCTCCAGATGTTGTTCTGGTGTCTGCAGGCTTTGATGCTGTGGAGGGACACCCGCCTCCACTGGGAGGATACAAAGTCACGTCCAAATGTGAGCATTTACACCTAATTACAGGGAAAATAAATGTACAATTTGTACATTTTGCATCAATTTATACAAATACAGCAAGGGTGCCTTAATGAATATTTGTGTTAGATATTTTAAGTATTTTAGATTTACTGGTACTTTAATATCTACTGTATGTTAATGCAGTGTAAAAATATAGGATTAACAAATACAATATTATAATATTATTACACTTAAATCATTAAACAGTTAAGTGTGGATTATAATCAATTTTGTTCCTTAAAGTGTATTTTTGAACTAGTTCTGATTATTCAATTTGTAGTACAAAATGTTAAAATAAAAGTTATACAGTGTAGAAAATAAGTTTTTTCAGGATTTAACCTTTAAAACATTTACAGTCATGTGCCCCCAAGAAGAAAAACACATGAATGGGCTGTTCACTGAATTTATCTGATTTAATTTTGAGCTTGGTATCAGTATATAGAAATGGTTCTGGGCTCTTATAAGTTAATAAATAATAAATTACTTGTAAAAATTCTGAACCATTATGTTGGTGGTTCTCTTGTGGGCTGCAGGTTTTGGTTACCTCACAAAGCAGCTGATGGGATTGGCTGGAGGACGGGTGGTGCTGGCGCTGGAGGGAGGTCATGATCTCAGAGCTATATGTGATGCTTCAGAGGCCTGTGTATCTGCTCTGCTGGGGAAAGAGGTGAGATTAGGATCAAAGACCCTGTTTACACTTCACATGATAAGTATCTAGATTGTATCCTGATTGGATTGTAGCCTCCAGCAGTTACACTTGGTAGTAAAACCTTAAATCTGATTGCTGTGTGAGACAGGATATGCAAAATCATTTGTTGGGGACTTCTGAGTCTGTCAGGTTTTAGACCCAGGCAGAGAGACGAGGAGGCGGACGTATGTGCAGGTATGGCGAATTTATTAAACAAAGATATAAACAAATAAACAAGTAAACAAGAAACAAAGAAAAACAAGAAACAGAGGCTATAAAACTAGACAGGATGAACTTAAACAGGGCAAGGGAATAAACTAGAAAACTAAACAGGGAACTAGAAAATAAACAGAGATAAACACAGAACAGGGGACTCGGGCTAAGGCTATATAAACACTAAACAAGGACCTAGGGCAATGACAAATGAAACACGGAGAGGCTAAGAAAACGCAGAGAGAGACAGAAAAACGCAGAGAGACAGACAACGGGGGACAGTGCAAAGACCGACCCGGACAGGTGACAGAGGAAAGCTTTTTAACATAACAGGAAACACACTGGGAGTGGAAACACCTGGGGAAGGGGTGGAGCTACAAATGAGACATGAGGTAATGGAAAATCACAGGCAGAACACAGGGGCACGGGTCACGTGGGACAACACAGGCACGAGGACAGACAGGAAACAGGGCCAGGCGTGACAGAGTCACTATAATCCCCGGATCATTCTGCTTGCCATCAGCAGCCGGAGTCCGAGAGAGCACAATTGAATATTCTTTCTCTAAATGGGTAAATGGAAAAGTGGCAGTAGTCCCTGTTTTACACCCTGCCAACAGTCTTTTTTCATGCCTTGTGCCTGGAGTGTTTAAACAGCAACAGTGCTTATAAATATATCTATGCTGATGGGCGTGGTGGTCTGAAAGTGAGGTGTGTTCAGGTGTGTTAAATTTCTGGAGTATTGCTATCTTGGCAAAGGTAAACACAGGTGCACCAGTGCTTAAAATGAACCTAGACAGGCGTCAACAATCAGACGCTCATTGCTATCTTGGCAACACAAACTTTTCAATACTGATACCGCTACAGAACCTTAAATAAGAGACTAATTTATTAAGAACAAAAAACTGCATTACTTTAACTACTTAAACTACAAATATGTTTGCGAAGCATATTACTAGATGCATTTCAGTTTTCAGTTCTTGTAAAGAAATATCAGCATTCGACTGGAAAAATTAAAATATATGTACAGTATATTAGTGGTGTCAATCACTTAGAAATGAATTAAAATCATTATAATATCTTTAGAGTAGAGAAAGAGGAAGACTGCTGTTTATCACTTAAATGCATCAAATGTGAAGTGGTTATAGTAATCGTATCTGTTTTAAATACATAAATCTGCATAATCTGCATTTATATATGTCATGGTGTTCAGTATAAACATATCAGATAATCCTGGTGCTCCAGTTGCATTAAGAACAGGTGTAAACAGGGGTTAAATTTTTCAATTTTTGTCAATTTATTTCTAGTAGATTTTTTTTTAAAGTGGTATTAGGAGTGTGCTTTAATAAACAGGGTGTGTGATTAGTTTAATGTGTGTTTTTGTGTGTGTGTGTGTGTGTGTGTGTGTGTGTGTGTGTGTAATGAAGCTGGACCCGCTCTGCCCAGACCTGCTAAAGCAGAGACCCAACGCTAACGCTGTGAGCTCTATGGAGAAAGTTCTAGAAACTCAGAGTGAGTACAGTGAGATTTCATAAATGCTCTCCCACCTACACAAGCACTGAACTGACAGCACTAATCTGTGTGTGTGTGTGTGTGTGTGTGTGGGGGGGGGTTAGGTAAGTACTGGAGGTCAGTTCAGAGGTACGTCTCCTCGGTGGGCTACTCTCTGCTGGAGGCTCAGCGCTGTGACTCAGAGGAGAACGAGACCGTCAGCGCCATGGCGTCTCTATCTGTGGCAACAATGGAGAAAAGGTACGGCTCAGAACACTCGCCCGAACAATACACACACTATACACACCACACACACACTATACACACCACACACACCACACACACACCGTACAGAGCTGAGAAACCTGACAGGATTTGTGTAAAAAAAATCCAAAAATCCCATATATATTATAAATATTTGGCTTTTGATTCCTTTTAGTGTAAAACAAAACGACTACTACTCCTTGCGACACTGATAGATGTTTATATAGCTAGCTAATGCTAGCTAAAATGCTGTATCTGTATCTACCGGAGTATTATTTTTACTTCACTACTTTAATTAAGCACTTAAATGCTGTATCTGTATCTACCGGAGTATTATTATTTATATTCCACTACTGTACTTAAGTAGTACTAAAATACTGTATCTCACTTTTTGCCTTTCACTCTGAGAACCTTCCACTGCTTTTTGTAATACCTGCATATCACAGTACTGTACTTTTACTTTCAGTACTTCAGTACTACATTTTACTTTAAAATACTCACAGTACTTAAGTACAAACAATGTTGAATACTTTAGTACTTTTTCTGTTTAACCCTTCTTTATTTCACTGAATTAGAGGTCTCTGAAAAAAAGACAGGATTTTGGCTCTTGCTCATGAATATTCATACATGCAGATATATTGCCTCTGATTGGCTAACAGCACTGCAGCAGAGAATGAACGCCTACCTGCCTTCCCCCCACAGTCAATTTTACAGCTTTGAAACTCAAAGGACAAAATGTTTTCAGAGATACTTTAGCCTTAGTGATAAAAATACATCACTGAGTGTAGATAAAGTTAACCCTTGAACTTCACTTTACGCCAGGCTCTCAGCGTCTTAGCGAGGTGAAAGAAATGTTATCAGTGCCGATTTTAAGTGTGGAACTTACAAGAAAAAACACTTTTTTGATATAGCTTTTGTACTTTTATTCAAGCCTGGGTCTGTAGTACTTTGTACATGAAACACAGAGGACAGGCGGACATTTCCAAATAGTTTTCCGTTAACATAAAATGTGTAAAAGAATCTGAATAGTGTTTTACTTGATGATGCTTCTTCTTTCTCCTGCAGGACTGAAGACGAGCCGATGGAGGAAGAGCCGCCGCTGTAACGGGGCTGTGAGCCGAGTCTGAGCCTGATCGCTACGCTACACTTGCGAGGTCCTCAGGATCTCTGTGTGTTTCCTTTTGTCTCCCCTGGCTGAGGGCAGTGTTAGCAGCCCGGAGGGCAGTATGAGGGGGGGCAGCGGGGCAGAAAGCCTAACTGAAACGTTAGCGCTGGCAGCCCACTAGCACTGTGGCCCCGGAGCAACGGCAACAAGTTGCAGAGACTCGAGATGTTTTGATGTATTGATGGAGGCGCCTCTGATGTTGAGCGTGACCGTCGACGGCCTGTCGCTCACGCTGGGGCCTATTACTTTCAGCCAGTAGTTAATATCATTCAGAGAGAGAGAGAAAATGAGAGAAAAGGAGAGAAAGAGAGGGAGAAGGAGGGATGAACAGTTATTGAGCTGTTATTAAGATGAAGAAGATGATGAGTAGAGGAAGTTAAGTAAAGAAAAGAGGATGAGAAAGAGAGAAAAAGAGAGAGAAAAAGAAAGAAAGAGGTCAATGGCGCTACGACTACGACTCTTCTGAGGCAAACCTTCTGAGGAAATCGTAAAAAATGAACTTTACGACGCTAGACTTTTTGTCTTTTTGATTTTGATTGCGTGCGCAGTTCTTGTTCGTTAACCTCCGTAGTGAAGCATAGAGACTGCAGACGAGTGAAGCATCTTTCTATCTTTCACCAGGAGATGGTGGTGCTGCGTCTCTGTACCACCTCTACGGTTCAGACGTGGTTTTAGCCACGTGAGCGCGAGTGAGTGCCTTTACTGAGAGCTGGTGGATTTAGGAAGGAATCTGTGGAGCTCCGCCTTAAGTAATCTTTTCTAATGATGATTTTTCAAAGATAAAGAAGGACGTCGTCCGTCAGTCGTTCCTGCTGGTGGACGTTTTTAGTGGATGGTGAAGGAGCTTGTCAGATTAAATGGCAGATAAAAGAATAAAACCTTTCCAGCATGTTTACTCGGACTGTCCAATCCGTAAAATGGTAAAACGTCTGAACCAGACTTTCTGAACCTTTCCTCAACCTTTTTCCTCAAAAGTTTTCCTGAGTGATGTGCTGCTGTACAAACGCTTAAACCAACAGTAGACGCCAGTAAACTAGTATAAGACAGGGCCGTTCCTGAAGATGTTCAAGAAGAAGAAGAAGAAGAAGAAGTTTCTCACTGAGCCGAGCTTAGTGTTCGAGGCACTAAAAAAAACATGTAGCTTTCGCAAGAAAAATGTAAGATGGCCTTTCTTTCCTTCATTTCCTCCAATTTATACACTGGCATGTGCATCGCAAGAGAAAAGTGAGCTGCAACCAATTAGAGCGCTTCTGAAAAGAGACTAATCGATATGAAGAAGAAGAAGAAGAAGAAGAAGATTAATAATAAGAAGAAGAAGCAGAAGAAAAATAACAAAAAAGATCTAACCAAAGCATGGGTTTGCATTCTGTTCTGCAACACTATTTAAAACTCAGTCTTGTTCTTGTTCCTGTGCTGTCAAACAAATGACTTGAAATGAAATGAAATGCAAAGAAATGAAATGAAATGGGTGAAATTTGTGGGAGGAGAGACCGATTTCATTCGGTTCGATCTCATTCGCTGAAGGAAAGAAGTTCACCGCTGTCGATACTGACGTTTTAAACAGCGATGGACGTAATCAATCAACATATCAGTTCTGTCCCTGAGCTGATCAGGAATCTCAACAGCAGAAAGACGACGGGACAATCAAAAAAAAAAAGGTGGAAAGTGCAAAAGAGGCCGGTTTGTTCTGAAGACCCTGAGCATGAGAATAAAATGGTAATAACAGGTTTATTACAGCATGCATGATTACCTATATTTTTTGTTTTGAGTCTTCTTAAGAGTTGTTTGCACTCGAGTTTGACTTCCTTCCTTTTGAACCAGCCCACCACCAATTTTCCCCCTTATATAAATAAAAGAGAAAGAACAGGTGGACACACTTTACCATAACACACATAAAACACATAAAACTCATCCTGCATCCCACATCTGAACGTGTACATCTGAGCTCTTTCTGAGTTATTATGTTACTCATATTGATATTGATGTTAACATTATTATGACCTGCTTATATGTTTTGTACCGTTTCTTTTTCCAGTCATTCCTGTTTTTGTACACATTTTTTCTCCATTCCATTTCTACATTTTAATATCTATTTTTTAAATTATTGGTTTCCGTAGATGGATTCTATTTTATTTTGCTGTTACTTGTACAGTAAACATTTGGTACCATGTACTTTAACACCGTGTGATGAACACTGCGGGTCGTGAGCTCGGGTTCGTTCACGGCCGTTTCTATTTTGTACATTTTCTCACGAGGACTGAGTGTGTACTTCATGTTCTGTTCATAGTAGATTTCTATATGAAAGAAAATATATCATGAATATGAGACAAACTGACTTTTCTCGTGAATGATGAATTATTCATATTTGTATATTTGGTAGCACTTTAAAATAAGGCTACCTTTATAAAGGGTTTATAAATGGTTTACAATTAGTTTATTAATGGTTACTAATTAGGTTGTAAATGCCTTAAAAATAATTAATAATCAGTTATAACACATACATAGAAAGGGCATTTACAACCTAAGTATTAACCATTAATAAACTCATTGTAAACCATTTATAAACCCTTTATAAAGGTAGTCTTATTTTAAAGTGGTACCGTATATATTTTATATGCAGTAGTTTTTTTGTGTTTTTATGTTTTTGTGTTTGGGTTGCAGTTCAGAAGAGAATTCACAACAGATGTGAACAATCAAACACACGATATTTTTTTTAAATCAACATCAAAACTTCATAAAGAAGAAAAAAGAAACAGATTTAATCCCAAAATAACTCACTACTCACTATCTAGTGTACCAGGCTAGTCAGGAAATCACAGATTGTAAATCTAAACAGAGCCTTATGTACTAGTGCATCTCAAAAAAATTAAAATATCATTGAAAAGTTACTTTATTTCAGTAATTCAGTTCAAAATGTGAAACTCATCAATTATATATAGATTTATTACATACAGAGTGTCTATTTTAAGTGTTTATTTATTTTATTGTTGATGATTATGAAGCTTACAGCCAAAGAAAACCCAAAAATCAGTGTCTCAGAAAATTATAATATTATATATTAGAGACCTATTAATATTTTTGGCAGAGTGGGCAGTGTGCCAAGTCCTGCTGGAAAATGAAATCCACATCTCCATAAAAGTTGTTCTCAGCAGAGGGAAGCTGTAAGATATGAAGTGCTGTAGGATTTTGTGGGAAAACAAAACTGCACTGACTTTAGACTTGATAATAAAACACAGTGGATCAACAGCAGCAGATGACAGACATGACTCTCCAAACCATCACTGATCATCAGTTAATTTGACATTTTTGTTTGTAAATCAAGGGAGCAGAGTCTGGAGGAAGAGTGGAGAGACACACAGTCCAAACTGCTCGAGGTCTAGTGTGAAGTTTCCACCAATCAGTGATGTTATATCAAGTCTAAAGTCAACTTTCATTTTCCAGCAGGACTTGGCACACTGCCCACACTGACAAAAGTACCAATTGGTCTCTAATATATAATATTCAAATTTTCTGAGAGAATGATTTTTTGGGGGTTTTCATTGGCTGTAAGCTTCATAATCATCAACTATAAAATAAATAAACACTTCTGTGTTTAATTCATCTATATAATATATGAGATTCACAATTTTAACTGTATGTACAGTAGCAGCACTTCTACAATGAGTTAAAAATGCTGGAAAGATGTACTTTTCTGAAAAACAGGACAGAAAACATGATGAAGTGGAGAAGAAGCGAATGTGGTCTACTTCAAAATGTGCTTTTGTCAGCAAATAAAGGCAATAATAGCATTTTTTTTATTTACAATTTTATTACAAACCATCTTTTTTTTCAGTGAGCAGAATTGAATTGAAAATTGCGGAAATATTTTTTGGAACAGTTAAAAAAAAAATATCTAGGAAAAAAAATCTCACAATATAAAAAACACATTATTTTTGATTAATTTGCTCCGCGCTTTGAAGACGAAGAAGAGATCCATTTGACTTGGGTCTTGATTTTTTTTAAGCTTTTTCAAGTCTTTTGAGTTTTTCTCTCTTTAATTCACATTAAAGTTTGAGTTAGAGTTTCAATCAAGCTCCCGTCAGTTACCTGCTCCAGGATCAGCACCCTGTCCTGCTCACCGGCTGTTCACACACACCTTCAGCTGCTGTACACACTCACACAGAGTTCCAGTGGTGAACAGCTGTATGGAGCTGTGTTTCTCCTCGATGTGATCTTTACTGTTTTACCAACCACAAAGATCTTCTGTTCAGTCTTCTACAACTTCCTCAGAGTCAAAAAGTGACGAGAACTGAAGTGAAGAATTGAAGATCCAAGCTGGGCTGTGTTCCAAACATCCAAAAAATCTCCATCGTCCCTCCATTTCTCTTAATTTCACTTACAGCTCTGAAAAAAATAAGAAAGCACTTAAAAATGATGAGTTTCTTTGATTTTACCAAATTAAAAAAACTCTGGAATATAATCAAGAGGAAGATGGATGACCATCAAACCACCAAACTGAACTGCTTGAATTTCTCTTGATTTTTTGCACCAGAAATGGCATTCAGGTTCAGATAGTTAAAGGATCTTTGATTTCTACAGAATTACAGTGTATAATATAATAATCAATGGGGCCCAATGCTAAATATTTTACAGCTTTTGCTTGAACTGTTATTTTAGTAACACGAGACTTAGCTTTTAGTTTTAATTTATTTAGTAGTGCAGTATTATATATATATATTTTTCATTTTCTGGTGTTGATCTTTTACTTTTTATAATAATACATATTTTTAATACATATTTCTTTATCAAGGTTTAAATATTACAATATTTAACAAGGTAGTAAGCTGACATTCCCTTTTTTCCCCCTTTACCCACCCCAAACCTGAGGAAGGTAGTATATAAAGAATATTAAAGAATTTTTAAAAAAGATGAAAGTATGAAGGTAATATGAGGGTTTGTTAGTGCTGACGATTGTTTTAAAGAAACGTATTGAGTTATTAATTAATTTATTTATTTACTCATCCAAAAGCAGTGTGTAAGACTGGTGGAGGAGAACATGCTAAGATGAGATTAGTGCTGACGATTGTTTTAAGAAATGTATTCATTCATTTATTGATTGATTTATTTATTTATCCAAAAAAGCAGTGTGTAAGACTGGTGGAGGAGGAGAACAACATGCCAAGATGCATGAAAACTGTGATTAAAAACAGGGTTTTGATTCCTGAACTTCCTTAGTCCCCAAAACTTAATGAATATTAAATTTTTTTTTGTTTGTTTCTTTGAATTATTCTTTAAGGTCTAAAAGCTTTTTTGCATCTTTATTTGATTTTATTTTTTGGTTATTTCAGCCATTTTTCTTTCGGGAATTTGCTAAAAATGTGGTCTGTAGTTTATAGAATAGAAAATAACAATGTTAATTTTACTCAAACATAAAATATATACAGTACAGGCCAAAAGTTTGGACACACCTTCTCTTTCTTTATTTTCATGACTGTTTCCAGTGTAGATTCTCACTGAAGCATCAAAACTATGAATGAACACATGTGGAGTTTTATGTACTTAATAAAAAATGAGCTGAACCTCCACAGTCACCTGACCTGAACCCAATCCAGATGGTTTGGGGTGAGCTGGAGCACAGAGTGAAGAAGGCAAAGGAGCAACAAGTGCTAATAAACACCTCTGGGAACTCCTTCCTTCCTTTAAGACTGTTGGAAAACTTTTTTTTTATTTCAGGTGGCCACCTCTTAAATGAAGCTCATTGAGAGAATGATGCGAAGAGTGTGCAAAGCAGTAATCAGAGCAAAGGGGCCTATTTTGAAGAAACTAGAATATAAAACATGTTTTCAGTTATTTCTTTGTTATACCTTTTTTTTTTGTTAAGTACATAAAACTCCACATGTGTTCATTCATAGTTTTGATGCTTCAGTGAGAATCTACTGTAATGTAAATAGTCATGAAAATAATAAAGAAAACTTGTGGCCTGTACTGTACCTATAAGAGAATATGAAGTGCTCTCTTGATTTTTTATATTTTTTTCAGAGTTGTATTATATTTTCCAGTCCAGAATGAACTTACATGATGGTACCCAACACAGAGCAGCGTCAGTGGTGGTCAGTAGTTGTCAGTAGTGTCAGCAGTTGCCGCTCTGCTCTGAGGAGGACATGGCCCACGCTCCCTCCATCCTCCAGACGGAGAAGGCGTAGCTCAGCCTCTCCTGCACGGCGTAGCTGCAGGCGTAGCTCCTGCTCTCCGTGGCGTCGCTCTGCAGCACCTGGTAGAGGAAGTCGATGTACCTGGAGGCCAGTTTCAGAGTCTGGATCTTGCTGAGTTTGTCTGAGGGCAGGGTCGGGATCATCTTGCGCAGGGAGGCGAAGGCTTCGTTGAGGGACTGAGTCCTCTGTCTCTCTCGGACGTTGGCCAGAACCCTCTGTTTCTGCGTGTCTTCAGGCGGGTGGATGTTGACCCCTCTCGCTTTTTTCCTCTTTTTAACCAGCGATGAACTTCCTGTCCAGTTCCCCGAGCTGGAGCTCAGTCTCTTCCTCCGGTCTGAGTGTGTGATCATCTGCTCACAGTCCTCCTCCTCTTCCTCACTGCTGCTCAAACTCTCCTCCAGAGATGGTGAACAGTGCAAGGACTCCTCCATGCTGGTGGTCTTTAAATAGCAGAAACATTCAGACATGAGAATATATGATAGAATATGGAGGAGGAGAAGAAGAAGAAGAAGAGTGAAAGAAAGTGAGAATCAGAGTGAGAGATGCAGAAGGTTCACTGCAGGTCTTCGGTCTTCAAAGTCTTCAAGCTTTTTGCTCAGTAAGAAAAGACTTTACAGGCTCTACAGGCTTCTACCAAGTTTTTATTGGCAGGCTGAGGACGGGAACCTGCTCTCTGTGCTCTCTGATTGGTCCCGGTCCTCACGTCTCAGGTTACAGTGCAACATGCCATCCAGAAAACACCAGAAGACAAAATACAGTATCCAGAAGAAGCTGAAGTGTTCCTACGCTTCTTAGAATTAGAGATGCTTAAGACTGTAGGATCTAAGATGCGAAGTTGAGCTTCATCGTCAATTACTTGAGTTTTTAGAGTTAAGCACTTCTTAATTTCTCTTAATAATAATGTTAAGTATTTGAGAGCATCAGCTGTAAAGTTGTGAAGAGGTTGTGAACAGTTGGAATACAGTGAATAGCTCTATTTGAGGAAGAAAAATAAAGATCAGTCAATTCTAGACATTTCAAGTGCAGTTGCAAAGTCCATCAAAAATTCTATAATGATGAAACTGGCTCTCATCAGGAAAGGACGAGCAAAAGTTCCCTCGTTTGTACAGGATACAGGATTAGTTTATCAGAGTTACCAGCCTCAGAAACTCTTGAGGGGTGAGAGTTGAGTGCTTGTAGGAATTGTCAAATTCTACTACACTAATGTGAACAAAACCTGTTTTCTTTGCTTTTAAATTCATTCCCTTGTTAATTGGATTGTTTTACAGTTGTAACAAAGGAAAAAAGTGAGGAATTAGACGTATATGCAAGTCATTTTTTTTATACGAAAAAGTGAAAATAAGTTACAGAAAACTGACAACACAATACACTATATTGTACTTAAAAAGTATGATCAAAGTTTACTTTTAAACATTTGATGAAAGCATAATATTAATGTACTTTTAATATATTTTAAGTAAGTACATAAATTTGTTAGTATATTTTTTTTTCACCAGGATATATACCAAAAAACACCAGAAATTAATCAGAACTCAGGTGAGGCTGATCTAACAATCAGGTGCTGATTGGCTGGCTGAGACACATGAGTGACAGGTGCATTATGGGAGTTGTAGTTTTTTTTTAAGGTGGGCCTTAATTTAATGGATACTGTGTTGCAAATACAAAAACATCCTCCATTAACCAGTGATTAAAGTAATCAGAGTAGATTTAGAATAAAAACACATTTTTTCACGAGGATTCTGCCTCCGGACCCTCACGCTCCCAGGGGTCCCTGAGACGCACGCCGCTGCGTGAGGATTTTACCGTATCCTGACCGGGTTCAGCAGAGGATCAAAGAGGTTCTGAGGAGCATGTGCAGATCACACAGCCGTCCCATCAGTTTCTCTCCGTCTGATACGCCCTTCAAACACACTTAACCCTTTTTAAATCAATGAATATAGACTCAGAATCTCCAACAGAATCAGAGTCCAAACCAGATGGACCAAGTTTATCTTTCTCATTCTATTAATCTTAAAATAATCGCTTAGATTCTATAAACTTTTTTTTTATTCTATAAACTACAGACAAAATATTGTCATTTAGAGCATTTATTTGCAGAAAATGAGAAATGTCTGAAATAACAAAAAAGATGCAGAGCTTTCAGACCTCAAATAATGCAAAAAAAACATGTTCATATTCATAAAGTTTTAAGAGTTCAGAATATAATCAATATTTGGTGGAATATCCCTGATTTTTAACCACAGTTTTTTTTATGCATCTTGGCATCATGTTCTCCTCCACCAGTCTTACACACTGCTTACACACTACATTTTACACACTACCATTAGATATCTCCTGAATTGATGATTAGATATCAGGTGAATTATTACCTGATGTAACACTATGTACTGACAGTCTATTCTGTGGTACAATGACAAAAACTTTTTATGCGCACGAAGAATCCTCCTTAGAAATCATTCAAGTTAACCAGTGACAACCACATACTATTATTGGGAACCTGATGAATCTGTGATGAGGAATAAAATCATCTACTGAGTTCATTAAAAAGAGATGGTTGCTTCTTCTCCTCTGTCCTTCATGTAATGGAACAGGAGATATTGGAGATGTTCCATGTCTGGTATTGATTATGAAACTCAGAGCTGCTCAAAACCATCTTCATGATCTTTAGGGCAACGAGCCATGAGAATAAGCCTGAATCACATGATGAGAATTTTACTGATTCTATTTCGTAACTCTGTAGAATCCCAGTTCATGTGTTTAGACTGAAACAGCACATTTTATGGGTGTAACTGTAACAGTAATTATTGGTGTGTCACAGGGGCATGACAGATTTTCCAGCAAAACAGAGGAATCTCGTGATGTTATAGTTACAGTATCAGGTGTATAAAATAGGCCAGGCTTTGGATTGGGTATGATGAGTACAGTATGATTATGGGTACAGTATGATGGGTACGGTATGATGGGTACAGTATGATTATGGGTACAGTATGATGGGTACAGTATGATGGGTACAGTATGATTATGGGTACAGTATGATGGGTACGGTATGATGGGTACAGTATGATTATGGGTACAGTATGATTATGGGTACGGTATGATGGGTACGGTATGATGGGTACAGTATGATTATGGGTACAGTATGATGGGTACAGTATGATTATGGGTACAGTATGATTATGGGTACAGTATGATGGGTACAGTATGATTATGGGTACAGTATGATGATGGGTACAGTATGATGGGTACAGTATGATTATGGGTACAGTATGATTATGGGTACAGTATGATGGGTACGGTATGATGGGTACAGTATGATTATGGGTACAGTATGATGGGTACAGTATGATGTACAGTATCATGGGTACAGTATGATGGGTACGGTATGATGGGTACAGTATGATGAGTACAGTATGATGGGTACAGTATGATTATGGGTACAGTATGATGGGTACAGTATGATGGGTACAGTATGATGAGTACAGTATGATGGGTACAGTATGATGGGTACAGTATGATGGGTACAGTATGATGGGTACAGTAGGTGTCATTATTATTAAGGAGCTGTCCACTTCAGCACCAGCCTCTGTGGGGCAGCTTTAATCCTTTACCTGTTTAAGAGGCGATCTGAGACACGAAGAACACCTGAGATCATCACCACAGTGTGAGAGGACTTCAGTACAGGTTCAGAAGGTATCTCAGTGCCTACTCAAACCACCTAAACCGGGTAATTAACTGGTAAAACAGGTACAAATATAAATCTAAATTCATATAAATCAAAAACATAAAATAACAACAACAATGAAAAAACACGGCATGGCCGTCCATCTGCCGATCTTCACAGGAACGGTATCGCAGGAACTGTCTGCACCTCTTTTAACTCGAATCCGTGACTTTGAGTTATGCTCATGACCACATCATGAAAACACAAAAGAGTATGATGATAAATACCAGATCGCTGATGATGGCAGCAGCAGGAAATGGAAAATATAAACTCATCCTTCAGGTCTGGAATGCGCCTCCATCAAACGCAGCATCAGATCTATGAATCACAGCATGAAATCATCAAAAGCCGAGAAGACAAAAGCCCATCAGAACGCCACAGGAAGCCCGCATCTCAGCGAGAATCTGGTTCGAATAATAGCAGAGGGATCTTCAGGCTGGGCCCGACCCCTGCACTTCAAACCAACCTAGAACAAATAAAATGTGCTGCCGCTCAGAAGATGCTCTTAAGTGCTTTACATGCTTTATCTGGAGCACTTTTCTCAGTAATAACATGCTTTTTATATAGGGATGTGAGATTCTCTATTTTTTTATGTGTCTATTATGTAAAATATCACATTGGTTGAACCTGAACTGGCCATAAATTAGTCTTGAAGCTCATTACTGTTCCATGGCTTTTATGTAAATGGTTTTGTTTCTTTTATTTCACTAGTTTTTACTAGTACTATAGTTTAATGTTTGTATTTGTGCAACACTATGGTCAAATAATGTTTCTTAAAATGTGCTCTATAAATAAACTGACATTGACCTTCAGCAAGATAACTTGATTATCTACTACTAATAAAAAAATATTAAAAGAGTGGTTAAACCGAAGTTTAAGAGCATCAGTTAAAGTAAAGTAGTGAAGAGGTAGAGTTACAGGTATACAGTGAATAGTGAATATTTGAGTAATGTTCGAATATCTCAGATTATTAGAAGCAAGAACTACTCAACTAAATAAAGAAAAAAATACTTTAAGACAAATCAAAGGTCGCAAAGGTCATCAAAAATAGTATGATTGAACAGGCACTCATCAGGACTGTCCCAGGAAATGAAAAGAAGACCAAGAGTTACCTTTGTTGCACAGATATATATATACTGCCTGGTCAAAAAAAAGAGAGTTTTTAGACCTTAAATAATAATGGAAAAAACAAGAACAAGTTCATATTCATAAAGTTCAAGTTTTAAGAGTTCAGAAATCTATATATATATCGTTGCATCTTGGCATCATGTTCTCCTCCACCAGTCTTACACACTGCTTTTGGATAACTTTATGCTGCTTTACTCCTGGTGCAAAAATTCAAAAGCAGTTCAGTTTGGTGGTTTGATGGTTTGTGATCATCCATCTTCCTCTTGATTATATTCCAGAGGTTTTCAATTTAGTAAAATCAAATATTTAAACTGGGGTTGTGCTTCTCTATCTGTATTCTACTAAGAAATAAACTGGTTTTAGCAGTGGTTTGAGCAGCGAGGCCGTCATGGCTGCACTCATCGTAAGTCTTCCTGCGCTGCTGATTGTTCTGTGTGTGAGTGGAGACTTGGCAGACGGACAGACGATGAGCCTGTCTATAGGAGATAAATCACACGTCCCGTTCCGTGACTTCAGAAACTACCATAAACCACAAGGCTTCAATATACGTCAACAAAGAGCTGAGTAGAGCTGAATCTCCTCGCCTTTATCACGCAATTCCTCCCCGCCGGCCTGTATCAGACAAGCAAACATCATACAGAGAGAGAATTCTGATTACTCTGGTTAAAAAACAGACATTCTGTATCAGTTCGGCCTCAGATAAATGGTTTTATCAAGGTTTTTGAAACCTTACAGTCATTATAAGCCATAAATATGATCTAAAGTGTTATAATAGAGATATTACCATGATAGTTTCTATACAGGCATAATATTTATGATTTGTTTAGCACACAGCACACAATAACTTTTATATATATATATGTATATATAACATATATATAATATGATTGTGAGTGAATATGGGGATGCTGTTTAGAGGTTCAAAGGTTTAGAGTAGGATCTCTGCTGCCACCATCTGTATCAGACATGTAAATACAACCACAAATTGAACATAATACAAACTGAATAA
This sequence comes from Astyanax mexicanus, assembly GCF_023375975.1. NCBI lineage: Eukaryota > Metazoa > Chordata > Actinopteri > Characiformes > Acestrorhamphidae > Astyanax > Astyanax mexicanus. The sequence goes on along the minus strand of NC_064412.1, from coordinate 55,950,118 downwards.
TACAAAAATGAAAATGATAAAAGAACTTAAAAATAAAAAAAAAACATGACTCTTTTTTAAAATTAAATATTAAATATTTAATACAAAAATATTGGGGTATTTTATTCAATGTCTCCTATTACATAACTAAATGTTTTAGTTGGACTAATTGCAACAATTACAACAAACAACAATGAGACAAAAATAAGAGACCATTTAAAAATTATGATTTTTAAACTATGATTTTACCTAATTTAAAAAAACTCTGGAATATAATCAAGAGGAAAATTGAACCATCAAACCACCAAGATAAACTCATTGAAATGTCTTGAATTTTTGCACCAGGAGTAAAGCAGCATAAAGTTATGCAAAAGCAGTGTGTAAGACTGGTGGAGGAGAACATGATGCTAAGATTCATGAACAAAAAACTGTGATTAAAAACCAACCAGGGTTATTCCACCAAATATTGATTTCTGAACTCTTTTTAAAACTTTATGAATATGAACTTGTTTTATTTGCATGTTTTTTTGTTATTTCAGCCATTTCTCATTTTCTGCAAATAAATGCTTTAAATTACAATCTTTTAATATGGAATTTGGAAGAAAAGTTGTCTGTGGTTTATAGAATAAAAAACAATGTTTTATTACTTTTTACTCAAATATAAACCTATAAATAGCAAAATGAGAGAAACTGAATCATACTCTACTCTAATATAAAGAGAAATAAAATATCTTCACCAGCCTGTTCAGACTGTTCGGATTGGCTGATTTATCAGCAGGATATGAGGTGAATTTATAGCAGGGTGTTGATTCCAGAAACAGGCTTGCAGGCGAGTGTGGGAATGAAGAGTTTGGATGTAATTCTGAACAGAGATGCTGAGGTGTTGACAGAGGAGGACTAGGCCGAGTTTAGCTATCGTCAGTCTGTCAGATCTGATGATTTAAGTTGCTTGAATTACTTTTATATGCTCAAATATTCTATAACTAAACTCACATCGTCTTTCCCTGTAGATCAGCTAAGGAGATATTGTATTATAATGGTACTATAATAAGTTCGTTTGCTTTTTCTATGCTTTAATTGTTTAATGCTGTCCTCAGGCTCACACAAGATGTAAAGTTGAGTAAAGTTACATAATTCCACTAATCAAAACCTCTAAAGCTATATGTCACAGATGAGTAGGACTGACATAAGTGCAGATATAAGATTTATTTAACCCTTTGAACTCAGTTTTTGTTGTCAGTTCCTCTTTCAGATCTTACAACACAGTAATTATATCAGACAGACACATGCCCTGATCTCTTTTACTCCAGAAGACATACGGCTGCTCAAAAATATAATCATTTAAAATGTAAAAGGAAGCAGAGTTGTTATATTTTCCTGAAACTGATCATGTTTTACTCAAAATTTTAATAAGCGCCTGTTTTTTTTTTTTTACTTATTTTTGAATGCATAGACTTTAAATATATTCACACATAAGATCTAATCTTTTCAAAAATGGTTAAACTAGAGTGTTTATGAAGTTAAAAAGCATAAGAATATTGATGATTTGAGTTCATTACATGGCTTATTAATTATTACTTTGACAGGATACATGGAGAAACAGCATCAGGCGGAGTTATTTTATTTTTCTTGATAATCAATAATCACACCTCTAGGATACATGTAGGTAAAAACCTAAAAACCTGACACTCAGAGAAAGTCTATGCCTTTGAGTATTATAACAAAACTAAATTACTATACTAGGTTTTTGTTTTCAGCTTCTTATAATAACAACAAATATTATAATAGAGAGTTATTCCACAAAATGATGAGAATTTGGACGTAAAATCTGTCTGTGGAGCTCTAAGGGTTAAACAAACAAGATATATAAAAGCAAAACTGAAAGCAAACACAGGTAACACCAAAACTAAGAAACAAGACTGGGATAAGAAAATAAATAAATGAATAAATCTTTGGAACACCACTCAAACTAAGACACACAAAACAACAGACCTGGGTACAAAAAAACACAAAGATTCTAAAAAATACAAAAGACTCGACAAGGAAACACTCAAACTACGTGCTATATATACACACAGAGAGGGTGAGGAACACATGGGGAAGGAAACAAGGGGGCGGGGTTACAAACAAGTCACTAGGTGAATGAGAATTTGGATGTAAAATCTGTCTGTGGAGCTTTAAGCGTTAAACAAACAATATATATATATATAAGATATAAACAAACAAGACTGGGATAAGAAAATAAATAAATGAATAAATCTTTGGAACACCACTCAAACTAACACAAACACACAAAACAACAGACCTGGGTACACAAAACACAAAGATTCTAAAAAAAATACAAAAGACTTGACAAGGAAACACTCAAACTACGGGCTATATACACACAGAGAGGGTGAGGAACACATGGGGGAGGAAACAAGGGGGCGGGGTTACAAACAAGACACTAGGTGACAACACTAGGGGCTAGGGCGGGGCTAGGGCGGAGACAGGAACAATAACACAACAAAGCCATGAAGAACAAAATTGTCTGACAAATAATTACTCCACTATAGATAACCAAACCAAAATGTATACACAAAAGCTGATTAACAAACTTAACCATCAGAGATTAGCTTAAAACGACTATTTAAAACTAGAATCAGCAAAAAATATCTACAATTGTTTTTTTCTTATTTTATTTGTTATTTTTTTTAATTATTCCTGTATTCAGGAGTATTAATCATGAATTCGATATCAGACATTTTCAGCTCTATTTCTGTGTGTGTGTGATGGATTTACAGATTTACAGGATGTGTAATGTACTGTAGAGCACTGAGGCGGTGTGTGTTTTAAAGGAAGCCAGGGGCCACAGACTGACCAGAGCACAGCAGTAATCAGAGACTCATTAGTGTGTGTGTGTGTGTGTGTGTGTGTGTGTGTGTGTGTGTGTGTGTGTGTGTGTGTGTGTGTGTGTGTGTGTGTGTGTGTGATGGGGGAAGCAGCAGCCATCAGGCTTTTTCAAATGGACCCAGATCAGCTGCTGCTGCTGAAACTAAAGTGTGAGTGAATCATAATGCATAAGAGAGGGACACCCACACACAGCGCCGCTACATGCATGAATCCAGCAGCACCTAGCAACAGCGCCTGCAGCCTCCCGGCTCTGTGAATGCGCTCGCATAAAGACAGCGATGCAGGCATTGAAAGAGGCCAACTAGTTTATTTCACTGTCACATCTTCTCTGTTTGAGCTCGAATTAAAGAGCACTGGCGTTCGGGAGAAACGCACTAAAAGCAAAGCCGGGTCTGTGGGTTTTAATGGCTGTTATTCTGTAGGAATGAGATCAGCACTGCAAACTCTGAACCAGAACCTGCAGAGCAAATGTGATAACAAAAAAAAACCCAAAGACACAAAAAACACAAATTTAACACACTTGCTCTCCATTCACACCTAAACCCCTTCAGTTTCTGAATCAGTTTCTCTGATTTTGCTATTTATAGGTTTATGTTTGAGTAAAATGAACATTGTTATTTTATTCTAGAAACTACAGACAACATTTCTCCCAAATTCCACATAGATTAAAATGAGAAATAGCTAAAATAACAAAGCAGAGCTTTCATGAAGTTTTAAGAGTAGAGAAATCAGTATTTGGTGGAATAACCCTGGTGGTTTTTAATCACAGTTTCCATGCATCTTCATGCATCATGTTCTTTCTCCTCCACCAGTCTTACACACTGCTTTTGGATAACTTTATGCTGCTTTACTCCTGCTGCAAAGAAAATTCAAGCAGTTCAGTTTGATTTGGTTTGATGGCTTGTGATCATCCACATTCAATTCCTGTTGATTATATTCCAGAGCTTTTTAATTTGGAAAAATCTAAGAAACTCATCTTTTTAAGTGCTCTCTAATGTAAAAAAAAACATATTCTGGTTTATTCACTATTTTTTTCTGTATGTTTCTCTTCATAGTTTGCATGATTTAATCGACAGTGCACATTTGATTGGTACTGTATAGGATACTGTAATCTTATTGGTGCATTTTTATAATGCATGAGTATATAATCAACTGTTGATGTCACCTGTTTGATCATCATCAGTACTTTTTATCATATTATCTCATTCTTATCTCACTTTTATCTTCAAATCTGCACCCGATACAACTTCATTTAGAAAGTGTTGCAGGTCTGAAATGCAGAAATGGGTGTATTTTAATTTAGTGAAATGAAGTTGAGCAGACAAAACACACACACACACACACACACACACACATACGGCTGTGCAGTTGGGAGGGGTGAGAACAGCTCTGGAGGAGATAAGAGCAGCGGGGGTCAGGCAGCATTTGCTCTTTGGTTATGTCTGGAATTCTGGGAATGCCACTGATCCCACCGAGTCCCGGGACGCCTCACACACATTCCCACTGTCCTGAAACCAGAGCTACCTGCCCCAGCTCTACCACACACACTGCAGCCTCAGCCGTGGGAAAGAGATCTACAATCAGTGGAAGTTTCTCTCTTTCTCTCTCTCTCTCTCTATCTCTCTGTAATTTGATGTTCCTGAGTTCTGAAATAAAGACCCTTGGTGTGATAAACGAGTGGAGTGACTGGTACTGGGGCACATGCACACATTATCAACATTTCTGCTTTTAATCACAGTTTTTTTTTCATGCATCTTGGCATCATGTTCTCCTCCACCAGTCTTACACACTGCTTTTGGATAACTTTATGCTGCTTTACTCCTGGTGCAGAAATTCGAGCAGTTCAGTTTGGTGGTTTGATGGTTTGTGATCATCCATCTTCCTCTTGATTATATTCCAGAGGTTTTTAATTTGGTAAAATCAAAGAAAATCATCATTTTTAAATGGTCCAGTATACTTTTCCAGGGCTGTATAAAACATATTCTGTTTTTTTTTGTTTGTCTTCATAGTTTGGATGATTAAATCTACAAATGAAATGAGTAAATAGGAGTAACGAGGCTGTTTTTATTAAAATGTAAGTAGTAGAAATTCAGATTATTGCATGAAAATGTAAAAAGAATTACTTCAGTATAAAATAGAGAACCTACATTTCTACTTAAGTAAGATAATGAAGTATTTGTACTTCTGGTAGGTTCAGCAATTGCTCTTTAAAACTGGGGATAATCTGGATACATTTTTGCCATGTTTTTGCCAATTCCTTGGCAAAAATCTTCATCAATAGATCCTGTGTTTTTTAAGATCCATTGTAGATTGTAAGGTGTGTTTGAGGTCATTATCTTGCTTTGAAAGTCATCCTCTTTTCATATTCAGTATACATTTAAACACAATTTCAGTATTTGCTGTTTTTAGCTTAATTTAAATACTCTCCTGGTCTACTAGTAAAGTAATAAAAGACAGGATAGGCATTGAAACCAGGTATTAAGCAGCTCCCATCTGTTCTGTAGGCTTTTTCCATTTTCCTATTTCTCCATTTTCCATTGTCATTTTATTCACTGTGAACACGCAGAACAGATAATGAAGCTACGTTTCTTTTGAGAACGCCTCTCACACCAATTTCCTGTTCCACCTTAAACGGGCCGCAGTCGTATTTAAGTCATATTCTGGCTCAGTTTAACACATTACAGAATGTACCTGCTGTACAAATTAAGGTGGAACACAGAATGTGAGGAGCGGGCCAGCTTCAGCCTCGTTCTTGGTGTGTCGACAGTTGCGTGGTTGACGTGGCCCTTCGCCGAGGGGCCGGACGCACATGGCCGGCGTTAATCCAAGTCCCTCCATCACGTTTCTGCACAGATTTCTCTGGAGCCGCTCGGACCGCTCTGCCGAACGCTTTGCCGGTGGGGAATTAACAGCCCACGCTCGGGTTTTTTTTTTTTTTACAACGCTAATTATTGACAACAACTAATGTTTGTTAACCCTCTCTCTCTCTCTCTCTCTTTCTTATTCTCTTTCTCTCGTTCTTTCTCAGTGATGAATATGTGTGGATGTTTGCAGTAGAGAGATGAGGGAGCCTGCAGCTACATATAAACACAGGTAGTTTAAATGTAGCCCATACATTTAGCTGGGCGGCTGTGTGTGGGAGTTTTATGACCCTGACTAAGATCACACACACATATACACACACACACACATACATACACACACACACACACACATATACACAACTGTGCTCTGAGAAGGGTCCTCAATGGCAGGGCTTTGTGGGTTGTGTATGCGGAGAGCCCGACTGAAGAACACTTCAAGCCCTCATCGCTTCGGCTCTGCCGGCGTCGCCATGGCAACAACACCGTTTCTGGCAAAACTTCTCCCTCCGACATCACTCAGTCTCCAGCCGGTTAGAGTGTGAAATGAAACGCCGCTTTATTTATTTATTTATTTATTTATCTGTTTAATTCTTTACTTTTTTCCCTTTTTTCTCCCTTTTTTTTTTTATAAAGCCGGTCCCCACTGATAGTAAAAGTTGACCCTCAGCTGAAGGGTCTTCCTGCAGCCAGTAAAAATAAACATAAATCAATCCGGCAGGGCAGTGTCAGCACAAGACCTCACAGCGTATTGATTTCTGCGCCTCCTTCACGGACCTGAAGCATTTTCACAAATAGATATAAGATTTCACGAAGTAGCAAGCAAGCAACATTAACTCTAAATAAATAAACCCAGCAATTATTTAACATTCACGTCATGATGAAGATGTACTGATGTACCCAAGCATTATTAATATACAGCTCTGCAAAAAAAAATAAATAGGTATAGGTTTATGTTTGAGTAAAATAAAAATGGTTCATTTGTGGATTATTCTATAAACTACGGACAACATTGTGAGAAATGGCTGAAATAAAGATAAAAATGATGCAGAGCTTTCAGACCTCAAATAATAATGCAAAGAAAACAAGTTCATATTCATAAAGATTTAAGAGTTCAGAAATAATCAATATTTGGTGGAATAAACCTGGTTGGTTTTTAATCACAGTTTTTTTCATGCATCTTGGCATCATCATGTTCTCCTCCACCAGTCTTACACACTGCTTTTGGATAACTTTATGCTGCTTTACTCCTGGTGCAAAAATTCAAGCAGTTCAGTTTGGTGGTTTGATGGTTTGTGATCATCCATCTTCCTCTTGATTATATTCCAGAGATTTTAATATTTGGTAAAATAAAATAAAAATTCATCACTTTTAAGTGGTTTCTTATTTTTATCTGGAGCTGTAATATAATTCATGCTAATAATAAAAAATAGTTGTATTATTTTTACACAACCATTATCCGAACTCTCTCAACAGTTTGAAGTTTTGAACACACCGTAAATGAATACTGAAATGATCCAGACTATGAAGGAACACATAAGGAATCATAGCAGTAGTAACTTAAAAATGTTAAAAAAAAATAATAAAAAATACTCTGTGAAGTATTTAGGTGCTCTAATCTGGGAAGCTGTTAACTTGTGGTTTCTGAGGCTGGTAAACTTATAATTTCTTCACTACTGACCTTATCATTATTAACTGATATTCATTTCAGAAAGTATTTTTTTTTCTTTATTTAGTTGAGTAGTTGTTGCTTCTCATAATCTGGATTAGAACATTACTTAAATAATCACTATTCACTGTATACCTGTAACTCTACCTCTTCACTACTTTACTTTAACTGATGCTCTCAAACACTTTATTAAGAGGCAAGAAATTCAAGTAATTAACTCTTGATGAGTTCAGCACAGCTGTTAACTGAAAGCCTGAATTCCAGGTGACTCTACCTCATAAAACTGACTGAGAAAATCCAGCAGAGATGTTCAAAACTGATCATCTAAACAAAAGGAGCTACTTTGAAGAATGTAAAATATAAAACATATTCTGGTAATATCATTAGCAGCGGGTAGCTGTCAATGCTAATGCTGCTGCACCTAGCCTTAGTAGAAATCTGGAAATCTAATCTTACTGTAGATAAACAAAACCACTTTACTCTGCAAAATAAATGGTTTTCAGAAAATAAATCTGTGTATATTAACATCCAGTGATCATTTGAAAAATTAAATTACAGGTTTGTTTGGTGACACCACTTTTCCTTTCTAGTGTCGCTTAATGTGTCTTATAATCCAGTGCAACGTATGTATGAAAATAGACCAGAAAACAGACGTTTATTGATTTAGTGCACCCTGTAATCCTAAAATAAACCTAAACCTAAATCTAAATAGGGCTTAAGATATAAAGAAATACCCCGTTTGTGATTAGTGTACACTGCTCGATTCCTCCATCACCTCATATAACCCCAGTGACCTCATTTGACTCCCACACACACATGCTCAAAATAATCCTCTTTTTCAGTTTCTTTTACACCAAAATGCATCCAGTTATTTTGTTAGAGATCCAGTGCTCTGTAACGTGTTTTAAAGACGCAATTTTTGACATTTGTTATTTACTAATCAACATTTGCAATCAACATGGAATTCATTTGCAAATGTTTTCAGTTTTCAGTAGATACACAGGGCTGATATCTGTGGTTGATACTGTAGATGCTACAATTTAATCAAATAGCGCTTTTTCAACTTTTGCAAAACACACACACACACGCATGCAAGCGAGCAATGCACACACACACACACACACACACACAAAAATGTTTTGTGTAAAAACAGCTAGGCAGAGGGCGTTCGGGTGCTCCATTCCAACAGCAGTAAGGACCATTTGCAGAGGCGTAGGCTGCCCTCATGACTATTCATCGCCACTCCAATCTCGCCAGAAAATTCAAATGACACCACCGATATTCTCCTCCAGTCTTCTGCACTGAAAACCTTCTCAATGCACAAATTTATCTACTGAATCCATCAATATTTAAAGATGATAAAGCCTGGTTTTGTGTTTCTGTGTGAAATTCTGCATGTTTGTGTGTGTATGTGTACGTAACAGCCCATGTTTGAAGAAATTGCTGTACTGTATTTACGGATTATAAGGTTCACTATCAATAAACGTCTATTTTATGGACTATTTTTATACAATATAAGGGGCATTTTAAGCAACACTAGTAAGGAACAGGGATGTTTCCATGTTTCCCTTCTACAGTAATTCAACAAGTCTCACCGATGGGTGGCGAGACCTTTAAAACTAAGCTAAGTTAAGCAAACAAAACTGTAATTCTAAAAAAAACATTTTCTTTTAAAGTCAAATAAGCGCTGGATGTTCATCTACACAGATTTCTCTTCTGAAAACTGAAAACTTTATTTGGGTGAGTAAAATGTTTTTGTTTATTTACAGTAAGCTTAGATTTCCAGATTTCCACTATAGCTGGGTGCAGCAGCATTAGCATTAGCAGCTAACTTCTAAATACTGGCAAACAAGGCTACACTATTAGCCAGGCAACAGTCCGATATACTCACCTCTGAATGGCGAAAGTGCTAACACTTAGCAAGGTTAGTGGGTAATGCTAATACTGCTCCAGCCTTAGGGCTGGAGATACTTCGCTGAAACTGCTCCTTAATACCTGACTGGTAGAATTCATACATATAATTATAAGGCGCACTGTCTATAAACATCTATTTTTTGGTCTATTTACATACAGGTTCTCTGGATTATAAGGAGAATTTTAAGCAAAACTAGTAAGGAACAGAGATGTTGCCATGTTTCCCTTCAACAGTAATTCAACAAGTCTCACCGATGGGTGGTAAGACCTTTAAAACTAAGCTAATTGTAATTCTTAAAAAAAACACTTTCTTTTAAAGTCAAACAAGTGCTTGATGTTAATCTACACAGATTTCTCTTCTGAAAACTGAAAATTTGGGTGAGTAAAGCGCTTCCGTTTACTTACAGTAAGCTTAGATTTCCACATTTTCACTATAGCTTGGTGCAGCAGCATTAGCATTAGCAGCTAACCGCTAAATGCTGGCAAACAGTGCTAGACTGAGGAACTCTGAGTGTTCCGGTAAGCCAGAGCGATATTAGCTAGAGGTTCTTATCAAGTAGCTTGTTTTAACACAGTAAACGCTCAGACTACAGTTCAATATCCTCGCCTCTGAAGGGTGAAAGAGCTAGCACTTAGTGTGGTTAGCTGGTAATGCTAATACTGCTCCAGCCTTGGTGCTGGAGAAACTTCACTGAAGCTCCTGTATAACTCTGTACTTTAGAGGAGTGGCTTTACTGCTCCTTAATACCTGACTGATAGAATTCATACATAAGGAGCACCAGATTATAAGATTATTTATATATGATTTTTAGAAAAAAAATAAGGATTTTAAGCGTGCTTTATAGTGCAAAAGTGTTTCTCTGTGTGTTTCTGTGTTTGCTCAACCTCTAACCACAATCAATCCCACCTCCAACTCGCACATGAGTAAAAAGGAAATGCCTGATACCTCTCTCTTTTTTTTATTCACCCTCCTCCTCCCCTCCCCCATCCCTCGCTCCCCTCTACCTCTCTGCTCTGAGTAGGTGTGAGGTGGGACAGACCGGAGAGAAGAGGACGAACAGAGGCAGCGCTGATGGAGGATAAAGGAGATGCCCACTCAACGCTCTGACTCACAGCTCTGCAAAAACAGAGAGAGAGAGATGGAGAAATAGATAGATATATAGATGGATAGATGGATGGATAGATGGATGGATACATAGACTGATGGCCAAAGAAAGAAAAAGCACTTTTGAAAGGCTGCAACGAAAGAAAATTATAAAGACCTTCAGCAGCAAAGAAAACCTACTTAAATTGGTAGAGCTGTCTTTAAATAAAAGCTTCTATAGGGGAACTGAGGGAAGAACCTGCTGTAAATACTGTCTTCTGCTCCATTAGCTCTGCAGTAGAGGAGCGTGTGGATTGTGTAGACTAGCTAATGTGGCTGAGAAAGTACAGTACCTGTAAGCAAAGGTACACTGGTTTCTCCTAAGCTTTCTTTGTCTTAGTGTGAGTTATTTTTTTATTGTTAGCACAATTTAGTAAGTAGAGCATTGAAACTGGCAAACAAGCTTTTTAAAAACGTTTTACAGCTGTTTGAGTTGGCGAATTCTCTTTAAAATGTTGTTAATTATCATTGCAACACTGAAGAAGCATAGACCTATTATTTAAGAAAATGTTTATTAAAGCTGATGTCTGTAAATTTTGTGATTTGAGGGATTTAGAGCCCTCTCTGGTGAGAATGGGTAATTGCACCGAGCATGCTGAAGAATCATTTTAAACTGGGCGGGTGTGATGCGGTCTCCTTCCAGAGCAGATGAATCCGATTCCAGGTTATGTTCAGTCAGAGAGAGAGAGAGAGAGAGAGAGAGAGAGAGAGAGAGCTCAGTCAGAATCTTCACTCCTTCGTTTCTTGGTTGGTTTGGTTTTACTATTAGTGAATGATCTACTGAGCTCTGAGTTTCCTCTTCTGAAGTCCCCAATGCTCCACCAGCCACGTGCGTTCAGTAAAACTGAGCCGGATCCTTTTTTAGAGGCTGTACATATGACGTAAGAACATAAAGACGTGAATTAATATATTAGGTTTAGCAGGGAGGGTGGTTTCAGCACACATGGTACCATTAAACACAATATTTTATCCATATTATTCTCCACTCAGAAATACTTCTGCTTTCAGTTTAGAAACTAAATAATACAGACTGACACTTTAAGAATCGCTGCCATAGGTTCTGTTGTGTCAAGATGCTTCAGTTATGTAGTATGAAGAAGTAATATTTCAGAGTATTTAAGTGTTTTTAATTGATTTATTTTAATATCTGTCCATGAACAGGTTCTTTTGGGTAACCTGGGAGCTGAAAGTGCTTCTTTCGAGGCTCTGCTCCAGGGGACCCTTTTTTGGTACCTTTATTTTTAAAGTCTACTGTCAAAATTGTCGGTGTCAGACTGAATGAAATGGAGAGGGAGTTGGGTGAGTGTCAGGGTGTAGAGCGGAGTGGAGAGTTGGAACACTGGCTTTTGTAGAGGCCAGCCGTCACCTTTTCTCCCACCTCAAAGCCTCTCCTGCTGCTGCCTCAAACCCCCTTCACCAACAATAATCCACTCACAGCTCAGCCCACGCACTCTCCTACACACACACACACACACACACCACTCCACTACTGCACCTCACACAGCCCCGACACACTCCCTCATTCTGAATGTGTTAAAATCTATCTACACATACGCAGACATGCTCATATGTACATATATGAGATTGTCATACATGAAATATACTGTATGGTCATATAAAGTATGTACATGTATGTGCAAACCATAAATAAAACAAATTCAAAATTGGACCTATTTCATATATTGACATCAAAATAAGAGACCACCTAAAAATGATGAGTTTCTTTGATTTTACCAAATTGAAAACCTCTGGAATATAATCCCAAAACAAGCTCAACTGTTTGAATTTTTGCACCAGGAGTAAAGGCATAAAGTTCCAAAAGCAGTGTGTAAGACTGGTGGAGAAGAACATACCAACTGTGATTAAAAAACAGGGTTATTCCACCAAATATTGATTTCTGAACTCTTAAAACTTCATAAATATGAATTAGTTTTCTTTGCACTTTTTGAGGTCTAAAAGCTCTGCATCATTTTTTTTTGTTATTTCAGCCATTTCTCATTTTCTGCAAATAAATGCTCTAAATGACAATATTTTTATTTGGAATTTGGGAGAAATGTTGTCACAGTTTATATAATAAAACAACAATGTTCGTTTTACTCAAACATATATTATTCCTTTTTAGCTCATTTGTTGGCAGTTTACTGCAAAGTTTTGTACACTGGATTTTGTGCCATTTATGGTTACCTGAAGGGCTTAAATAAAGAAAAATAAAATGGGGGTGTTCTAAAACAGGAGTGTCAGTAGTGTATATGTTATATATATTGCATTTCTGCATGGGTACACTCACTCATACAGGTTTCACGGACGTGAGCTGTGAACTGACTGACCCTGTGATTTAAAAAATGGGACAAAATCTAAACAACAAAGTTTCACGCTTCGTGATTTTACTCAACGATGATGAATAAATAAAATATTCTGAAACATTCAGACACGCTGATTATAACCTTCCCTCCCCAAAAACACAAAGCTGTGAGGTCTGTGCAGATCTTTTGTGTTATTGTTCCAGGCCGGACCGTGACGCCGCCGCCGGTTAGCGCATGCGGACGCAGCCGCTGCAGCAGCAGGGTTAGGTAAACACATTAATATCAGCACAGAGACATGGCTGCATAATTTACATGATTACAGTCCTTGACAGGAACTACCTCCAAGATGTGCCCGGTGCTGAGACGAGAGGCTGGCCGGAGCGCTCACGTTGCCTGGCGACAAAAAGAGGGCCAAGCTCTCCAAAACAGCCTGACAATCGCGCAGATATGAGTGATCAGAGGTGTGATGCAAATGAAGCTCAATAAACCAATTAGAGCTCGGTCTCACACGCTGTCCCCCGAAAAAAAGTCTCCCTGAACTCCAGCAGCGCAGTAACGGGGCCAAACCCATCTAAACAGAGCGTCCTCACACTTAACCAACAAAAGATTAACAAAAGAATGAGTATTTATAATTATATTGGTGGATTTCGAGCTGTAAAAACTTTTTTAAATTTGTTTAATTATCATTGACAGCATCCTCTCATCATTTGTTTTTCAGTAAAACTGCACAGGGGTCCCATAGAAAAGAGCTGAATGTTCCAAGGGCCATAGCAAGACTGAAATACTGGAACATTATAGATTTTAGGACATATTGCAGAATATTATAGACTATAAATGTATGCCATTTATCTGATAGTCTTGACAAGGTTGATAAATACTGTCATAAATATTGAGTTTGGTTTTATAATTTGCAAAAATGCATGAGGAAATTTTGCAAACATACAAAATAAAGCAGTTTTCTTTGTGCAATGTTCCTTAGTTAATATCAGAGATGTATAGCAACAGCACAGGACTCCTTCACTACTGTGCTTAAGAAATAAAATGTTGTATCTGTATCTACTGAGTTTAATACTTTTACTCTGATATATGGTTTATGTGCTGCATTGTTACTCATTACAATTATAAAAATGTAAGGAATCATTCTAAAACCACATTATCACTAACACCGTTTTAATGAAGCTGCTCATCATTGACTGAATCAAGAAATCAAGCTGACCTTTTAAGAAGACCTCGCAGCTTCCGAGTTGAGTCCAGGTGTTCAGTATAATATCCAGAGGTTGAAGGTAGCCTCTTCTGAAGCTGATGCACAAGAAAGCCTGCAAACAGTCTACTGAAGACAAGCAGTCCAACTCCATGTTAATCTGTAGTATCAAATCAGACGTAAAATTAACGTGAACACAATGTTAAATGCCAAATACAGTCCAGCTAAGCATGTAAGTGTACACTATGATAATACCAGGCTTCTCACAGTAGGATACTAAAGAGCTACCACTAAAGGCTTAACCACTCGTTTTGACTTTAAACTGAGAAAATAACCAGTTCAGGGATAATGAAGTCATAGCTGGAGAACTGGGTTTAGCTAGCTTGCTGTCTCTCTGCTAACTTTTATTTGGCTAGAGCTTTAGCTAGCTAGCTAGCATAGTAACATACATCTTAAATGGAAATGCTGATCTCTGCTTATTTTGTGAATCCATTTAAGGTTTGACCTTTAGATTAGATAAGATTTCTTTCTTTTTGAAGAAATTTATTTGGGAGTGAGGCAGCATTGCTAGTACCCAGTGCTACAACGCCACTTCCATACCCAACAGCCTCGTTTTGGTAGACGATTGTGACATAGGTGAATAAAGTGTATTGAGCACCTGTGGGGCATCCTCAAACGTGGAGGAAGATGGAGGAGTTCAAGGTCTCTAACATCCACCAGCTCTTGGATGTCGTCATGGAGGAGAGGAAGAGGATTCAGGAGGCAACCTGTAAAGTTCCAGTGAACTCTAGTGAACTCCATGTCCAAGAGAGATGTCCACAGCAAATTTACACTGTTATACTGTAGCTGTAGCAAAGTGTCATATCTTCGGTTTTGCCCTGTAAACAGATATAATAAATTATTTACACTAATGTAAAGGGTGTGTATCACTTTTGTGAGATACTGTAGGAAGAAAACATCTCTGAATCTCTCAGTACAACATGAATCTTTCCTCCCGCACAATAAAACTGCACCCGGCGGGCAGCGCCACAGTGAATGTCTGCGGGTGAGCGTCTGCCACCGATGCCATTTGAGCTGCGAATCTTACAAGCGGCGAGGCTGCTCAGGTTCATCAGCCCAGCTTGCACGGCTTGGAAGTGTATGTTTGTCCTTCTGCATTATACTCCATCATTTACACTTCTTTCGGTTGTCATGGTTTCTGGGGTAATCTTTCAGCAAGTTCTGCCGTTTTCTGTCAATCAAGGTCATGGTGTGACAAAGGCGCCGGCTCCAGAGGATGACTAACTTCCATTCAGAGCGGCAGCGTTCTGTGTCTGCGCGAGCGGCGAGGAGAAAAACAGGAAAAACATCGAGAAGAAGTGCGTAGTTTAGCGTAATTAAAGAGAAGTCTAGACTCAAAAAACAAAAAAAACGGCATGCAGAGAATCTTCTATAGTTTATTTTCATATTAAAACCTTTTTTATTACACAAAATATTACGCAAAACTGTTGTGCTTCTTGAAACATTCACTGTGATGCGACAGAGTGACGAGCGCATGCCTAAAGCGATAAGTATGGCGTAACATCAGAATAAAATAACTTTAAATAGAATGATTTTAAAGTGCTGCCTGTGTTTAAAATACTGTACATATTAAAATAAGAACCATAGAAGACCTATTAACTGCAAAATATGTCCTTTTTAAATCGTTTCTAAACAGTCTTGCCTCTTCCCGTAGCTCTTCTCCTATTGGTTGCTGACGTTGTTCACGTCACTATTTGCGTGAGCCAAGTCTCCAGACTTGCGATAATATTAAACGTGGTAGATTTTATCGGAGCGTGATGACGCAAATCCGTCTTACACTGAACCATCTAGACGACGCCTCCGGCTCTTGGAGGTGGGCGGTCCGTCACAAACCCTGGAGATATTAGCCAATAGTATTCACTGAGCGGGGCGACCCTGACTCCGCCCCTAAGCTGTCAAACTACCCCTTTTAGGCTCAAGCGCAAAAAAAACCTCACTCGAGCAAAAACTGCATCTGCAGGTATTTGCATGGCGCTTGAGGAGAACTGTGAGTTCAAGAGGAAAATGAAGCTCGAGAGTAATATTTGTTTAGCGTGCACACGATTACTTTTTTTTTTGCTCGTGAGTTTCACATTTGCGCTTGCTAGAAGTTATTTTACACATGCAAAATGTTAAAATGTGTTTTTAGTTTTACATTGATGTGACGCCATTGATGCGCGCGACACACTGTCACATCAGAGTGAATGTTTAGCAATGTGCGTTTAAGAAGCACAACAGCTTTCGCGTATTATTTTGCATAATAAAGAAGTATTAAACATTAAAATAAGCTGTAGAAGATTCTCTGTGTGCATGCTCACATTTGCACTCGCGAGAAGTTCATTTACAGATGCGAAATTGTTAAAACTGGGGAATTTTTTTCACCTGGTATTTTTGCGCCCCCGACTTTTGTCATTGATGTGACGCCGTAGACGTCACTGGAGTGTAAAATATGTGATGTTGCCGTGCATCAACAAGGTGATCGGTGTGTTCGACGCCTGTTCTGCATTTTTTCGAGCGGCGAGGAAAAGTGAAAGCCCTCTGTAAGCCCAGCTCCACTGCTCTTTCTCTAGCCTTGAGGGAGCGATAGGCTTTTTTCCAGAATACACCCACACAATCCTGTACCACTGCTGCGATCGCTCCGACACACAAAATCCCCTCAAACCAACAGAAAAAAGCAAAAAGGCAAGAATGCAACCAAAGATGCTGTAATTCTCTGTGAGTCTCTGTAACCATTTAACCACCGATCTGAAAATATTAAATCATCTGCTGGTTAATTTGGCGCAGAATGGCGCTGGTTTTTAAGCAGACTCTGGGTTTTGTGCACGATATCTGTTGTTTAGTTTTTGTGTTTGTGTTGTTTTGCCTCTCCACCAGACTGAACCGTGAGTCAGGTTCACATGACGCCCACACACTCGCCCACACACACCCACGGGCCGTATGCACGCGCACCGACCGATACACAAACACACACTCACACACACACACACACACACTCTCGCACTGTCCTTCAAGCCATCTGAGAAGTGAGTCCCAGGTGAGTCCATCATTCAAAGCACTGATAACTTAAAAAAGAGAGAAAGAGAGAGAGAAAAGGAAAGGAAAGGAAAAGAAAATAAATTAACGTGAAACAGAAAAGAAAAGAAAAGAAAAGAAAGGGAAGATAAACTGTTTTTTATTCGTTTAAACAGTACAGAGGTTACGCTTTTCTTGATGCTTCGCTTTCTGCAGGTCTGCGGACAGAGCTTTGTTTGATGGGTAGATGATAAAGAAGAGGATGAAGGTCTTTTTCATTCATTTCATTATTTTATTTACAGATTATGAAGTCTATTTTCTCTGTATTTCAACTTTCACAACCCATGGCTAATTGAATTCAAGAATAATTCAATCAAGAATATATTTTGTATATATAGCATCTGGAAAGAAGAGGAATGAACAGAAGTCAACTGTACTATTGTGTATTCACACACAAAAATCCAGATATTTAAAAAAGATAAAAAAAAGATTTTATGCTAATCCTGTATGAAGCGATAATACCTCGTAAGAGATACATTAAAACAACATGAAGAAGAAAGAAAGAAATAATTAATTGTTGAGTTATGACCCTTTAGTAACTAGTGATTAAGGTTTGATGAGTGTGATTAGGTTGTTGTTCTTAAAGCATCATCATGCAGTTCATCGTGTAGTAGTAATATAATATAATATAAGTATGACAAAAAAGCAAAAATAAAAGAAATCTGTAAGGGGCAAATACTTTTTTACATCACTGTATATCATCACCGTCCAATAAAAAAAAAACTGCATTTTTGTTCGATTTTTATTTTACTGCATAATTTAAACAGCCAAACTGTCTCTTACACTGTGCAAAAAAAAAGTTCAGAAAACAATATTTGGTGGAATAATCCTGTTTTTTAATCACAGTTTTCATGCATCTTGGCATCATGTTCTCCTCCACCAGTCTTACACACTGCTTTTGGATAACTTTATGCTGCTTTACTTCTGGCGCAACAATTCTTCTTGATTATATTCCAGAGGTTTTCAATTTGGTAAAATCAAAGAAACTCATTGTTATTAAGTGCTCTCTATTTTTTTCCAGAGCTGTATATGTAACATATATTTCACATACATTACCATTCATATTCTTATGGGTTAGATACACTATATGTCAATATATGAAACTGTTCTGATTTCAAATAGGTTTCACTTCTAGTTTGCACATACTGTACATGTTTTACTACAGATGACCATTCATATTTTATAGGTAACGATCTTATGAATCAGTTAATCAGTTCACAGCTTTTACATATACTTATTCTCAGTGTTATGTAAAGTGTATAGACTGATCTATAGACTGATCCTATATCAGCTTTCTCTTCATCTGCGACCTGTTTTATATGAACTCTAGTTCTAAAACTTCTCTGTTTCTGGTGGAATCAGCAAAACTCGCTGTAACTTTTATCTAGTGCTTGAGTGCTTGAGCTTCTAATGGAGCGTTGACCAGCTTCAGCGTCCACATTGTTTTGCACATATACATAAAATCTCCGGCTCCTCTGGGAGTCGCTTTGCTCTCCTGACACGAATGTTGCTGGTAATTATTTAATAGCGAGTCTGAGCAGTCAAGCTGTGCATGCTGGAGAGCGAAGTGACGCTCGTTCTCCTGCCTCTACGCCCACTCGCCGTTTTAATCCTTTAACCAGCGCCACTGCATCAGCATGCTAATGATCACGGCTGCTAATCTGCCTCGCTAAACCCACTCCAGAGACCTGCATTTAACAGCCTGCGGATTAGATCAGTACATGATGCAGGACGCTGGACTAGAGCAGCGCACATCACTCGATTAGGAAATCTCGAGGATGATCGATGCATAAAGTAAATTAATCAGTGCATCGTCTATATTGGAATTTTGTGCATACATAAAAAACATCAGATAGAAATTTGTTTTAATCATATGCTGCATTTTTGGGTACATAGTAAATGAATACTGAAGTCATCCAAACTACAGGGGTTAGACAATGAAACTGAAACACCTGGTTTTAGACCACAATAATTGATTGTGGTGACGGACAGTTCTGGTGGAAACAGGAAAGTTGAGATGTTTTTTGGATACAATCCGGGTTAGCACCCGAACATCCCTTTCAGACAGCTTCCTCTTACAGCGTCCACAGTTAATCCTGTTGGATGTGGTTGGTGCTTCTTGGTGGTATGCTGACATTACCCTGGATACCGTGGCTCTTGATGCATCACAAAGACTTGCTGTCTTGGTCACAGATGCTCCAGCAAGACGTGCACCAACAATTTGTCCTCTTTTGAACTCTGGTATGTCTCCCATAATGTTGTGTGCATTGCGATATTTAGAGCAGAACTGTGCTCTTACCCTGATAATTGAACCTTCACACTCTGCTCTTACTGGTGCAATGTGCAATTAATGAAGACTGGCCACCAGGCTGCTCCAATTTAGCCATGAAACCTAAAATCCCACACTAAAATGATGACAGGTGTTTCAGTTTCATTGTCCAACCCCTGTAGTTGCAGGAACACATTATGAAACATGTAGTAACTTAAAAGTGTTAAACAAACCTAAATACTCTGTATAGAAGTATTTAGATGCTCTTATCTTGGGAGCTGTTTTTTAACTTGTGGTTTCTGAGGCTGGTAACTGAGAACTGATGATCTTATCCTGTACAACAGAGGAACTCTTGTTCTTCCTTTCAAGGGATGGTCCTGATGAGAGCCAGTTTCATCATAATAATGTTTTTGATGGTCTTTGCAGTGACTGCACTTAAGTGTACTTTCAAAGTTCCTAAAATTCTTCTTTTTGGATGGACTGACCAACGTAATTTTTTCTTAAAGACATTTTTTTCTTTACTTAGTTGAGTAGTTTTTGCTTCTATATTTATACTAATATTGTGTGAGTAATGAAATAAAATGCATTACACATGTATTTCAAATAAAAATATATAAAATTTACAAATTTTGCATAATTATTCCAATCATTACAACACAGCTTATAGTGTCTCGCAGTATTGTGACCTAAAGCTCATACATTACATTTAAATATCTAAAAATCCCAAAACACCACAACCAAGAACCAAAAACTGCTCATATTTTTAAAGAATATTGAGGATTTTTTTCACAATATTGCTCAGACCTATTTAAAACGAACTGACTCTTTTTATTTAATCAAATTGTCATTCAGTTTTCACACATACTGGCCTTACAACCAATCACCAGATTTGCACACGATCAAGAAAAATTTCACTCTCACAAATATGTTCTATATTTGTTCCATATATGGAATGATGTATGTGCTGTATGTCACACTGCAGCGAGACACTATAAGCTGTGTTGTAATTGAAATGATTATGTGGTTACTGAATTGAACCTGATTGTGTAATTGAGGGTGAATAATCACTGGCCATTTCGCTCAGTAACAGGCGTGTTAAATCGTGTCACTGCAGGATTGGTGTGGGTGCTTCATAGAGGAGCGGACTGGGAACAATGGAGTAAAATAAACACGCTGCCTGTTGCCAAATTAGCTTTTGGCAGCAGCTGAGAAACTGAAGTAACAGCACGGCATTTCTGGACGGCGGTGAGCACTAGTGGAATAGATCTGTAACGGCGTGATTTATTATCTATCATTTATTTTAAACTGATAAATAATTAGCTTCTGATTAACTATGTACTGATTAGAAGTATCCAGAGGTGGAAAGTAATGAATTACATTTATTCACATTACTGTAATTGAGTAGATTTTATGAGTAATTTGCAATTTTTAAAGTAGTTTTTAAAATATGTAATTTTACTTTTACTCAAGTACATGTTGACACAAGTAATTTACTTTGCTACATTGGAAAACTCCCAATTACTGAGTAAAAAATAATTAAAAAACTGTTTATAGTCACCTATATGACCATAACTTTTTAACAGTAAAAAAACTGCCTGAAAGATCCAAATTAGTATGTGGAATAATAGTTCATTAAAAACGATTTAATGATTTGTTGTACTTTTTTACTATATATATTTTTTTTCAAATAAATAAAAGTAACTATGTAACTTTTACTCAAAGTAAATTTTAAATTGAGTACTTTTTTACTTTTACTCAAGTAGATTTTAGCAAAGGTACTTTTACTTAATTACAATTTTTCAATACTTTTTCCACCTCTGGTAGTATCACAGAACTTATTACACTCCATCAAAACCCTGGCATGAAGCATTAAATTATGATTACTGATAGAAAAGCTGATTTATGAAATATTTATGAAAATTATATCTATGTTTTATCCTGTAATCCTCAGAGAGGACATTAACCCATTAACATGCCCTGTACTGTATACGTTCTACAGGTGCAGGTGATACAAAACCCTTAGTTTGAAAATAGACATAAAAACTAGACAAATTTATCAAAACTAAATGTTTGGAGATATGAACTGTTTGGTTGTATTCAGAAACAGGAGTCCTGTTAATAAAATTAATTAAAAAAATTGTATTTTAAAATTATTTTGTGTGTACATTTATACATTTTCTGGGGACAGAAATGGCACCCATTCAGTGGAATGGCCCTTAAATTAGAGATAAAATTAGAGAAGTGCATTTAAAAATCCTGCATAATATCTACCCATGTAATTATAATATTACAAAATTTATAAACATAGATTAGAACTGTTTAAAACTGTTTAAAATTGTATTTTTTGAAGGTTCTTATTCAGAATAGTTTTGCTTTATTTTCTAATAAAGCAAATTACAGGGTAGATATAAAAGAAATATAAAAGAAAATACATCTCTAAAGGATTCTAATCATTATATTTCATGGTAAAATTAGTTATAGTTAGAGAGTGGGGACAGGTAACAAATGATATTTATTCAGTGTTCTAAGTTATTTTTATTATTTTTTTAGTTACATATCATACTTTTGCATTTAGCTAATAATATATACAATAAAATGTATATTTTACACATGCGATTTCCTGGGGACAGAAATAGCAAAGATTCGTCAGAATATTCCACTTGTGTTCCTCGTGCTTTTCTGTTTAAATGCTTCAGTGCTTCATTTATTCACATTAAATGTGACCTGTGTGATCTTGAAACTGGCATTGCTCATTGATTTTAGAGCAGCCGGCTCTGTTTATACTGCGGCTGCGGCATGTCAGAGCCAATGGCACGCTAAAGGAGGCTCAAATATTACATTATGGCTATATCGGGCCCTGTGTCGCAGTAAAAATGATTATACAGGAAAAGCATGAGCGCATCAAAATGAGAAAATGCGTGACTTCAGCTACAAAACATGACAAATATATATATATATATATTAATATAGTCAAGGCCAACAAAGCACTGCAAATATGCCAATTTAGAAGCTGAACGCAGGTTTATCAAATAAAATAACTATTATTTATTCACATCAGTGATTTCAGTGATAGACAGCGCTGAGAAATGAATCAGAAAAGGCAGAGAAATTAAGATCATCTTCAAATGAACCATTTCAGTGCAAAATGAATTACAAGCTATTTTTGTTTGTTTTTCACTCAGCACTAATAAACTGTTGAGGGTTTTTTTTATATAAACACTGCTTTTAAATGATATGTGATGATTCATTTTGCCATTTATAGAGAAACGCTTTGCCCAGTAAATGTTTAATTTCTAATAACCACAATATTTCCAATTGGACAGACTCTGAAAATGGTTTGGGACAGAACTATTTAAGTCATTTCCACAAATCAATCAAAGTGATTTCTCTATCATTTCAGATACCATATTTTTCGCACTATAAAGTGCAAATAAAATTTTCCAAAAAAATCATTAGTGAGCCTTATAATCCAGTGAACCTTATGTATGAATTCTACCAGTCAGGTATTAAGGAGCAGTAAAGCCACTCCACTGAAGTACAGAGTTATACAGGAGTTTCAGTTTAGTTCTCCAGCACAGAGGCTGGAGCAGTATTAGCATTAGCCGCTAACCGCGCTAAGCTCTAGCTCTTTTGCAATTCAGAGGTGAGTATTATCAGCCTGTAATCGGCGTGTTCACCGTGTTAAAACAAGCTATGTGGAACGAACCGCTAGCTAATATCGCCCTGGCTTACCCAAACTCTCAGGGTTCCTCAGTGTAGTGCTATCAGGCGGCTCTAATGCTAATGCTGCTGCACCCAGCCTTAGTGGAAATCTGGAGAAATCTAAGCTTACTGTAAATAAACAGTGTTATTTGTGCAATAGAGCTTTTGAGAAATATATTTTTGAATACTTGAACATTGAGTATTTTTAGTATAAGTCAATTTACAGTGTTTAAGGAACTATTTCCAATACATATTTTTGTTAAGGTCTATTGGTTACATTCTTCAGCTGTTTTTCTGTTAAAGATGTCTGATTTCTTTACATAGTGTTATTTTTTTGGGACAAATTAAACACAATAGAAATCAAAGCTTTAATTTAAAAGTCTTAATGTAAAAAAGCCCAGTCATGCAAAAATAAAAAAATGAATAAATAACAAATATCAGTAGTAATAATAATAAAAATACTGGGATGTACGTGAAACGGTCAGAATCTTGAAAAATACAGCCCAGCACTAATATTAATGTTTTATTATTTGGGATTTATTTATATTTAAAAGGACAGTGGGATTCATCATTTTTTATAAGAGCAGATCTGTGAACTGAGTTGTAATCTGCAGATTAAATTACACTATTAATATGATGTAAACTTCTTATCAGGAAGAAATTAATAGAAATTTGTAAGAAGATCCTGATGAACGAGGACCAAGGTTTCTCATATAGATTAATGATGTAGAAATGAATGACTTTCATGTCATTAGAATAAATTATGACAAGCCTGTGCACGACTGGCAACCCCACTCTATTATCATACATGATTTGTTCCAAGAGGCAGACTCTATTAGAATCAGAGAGTGATGGATAGAGAGAGAGAGAGAGAGAGAGAGAGAGAGAGAGAGAGAAAGAGAGAGGGAGTAGAATACACCATGTATGTAGGAGTACGCTTGTGCAAATGCGCCTGTGTGTACGCCGAGGTGTGTGTGAGGGTGTATGTGAGTCAGGTTCTCTATGTGTGTGTGTGTGTGTGTGTGTGTGTGTGTGTGTGTGTGTATGTTGGAGGCTGAGAGCCCTTGAGAGTTGTGTAGGCAAGGGTCCTCTGCGTTCACGCTCACATATACACACCCTCAAACACACACACACACACACACACACACAGTGTGGGGGGTGGACAGGTATTTGGAGTTCGATTGACAGAGCAGGAGAGTCAGATATATACAGTAGATAGCAGAGAAAGCTGTAGAGCACACCTTGATGGAAAAAAAGAACAGAAAGAAAGAAAAGGGGGGCGCATCCGAAGAGCCGAAAAACTGAAGATCTGAAGAACTGAAGATCTGAAGAAGTTTTGAAGAAAGGATTGCAAAATCAAGTTGGTCGAGGAAGACGTTCTTGGGTAAGATCCTTGTTTTCATCACTTAGATTGATCAACTGAGTCTGAGAGAGAAAGAGAAAGAGAGAGAGAGAGAGCATTGCCATAGAGAGGAAATCCAGCAGTGACAACCTCAACTCAAAAGTATTTTATCATGATTGGTTTTATGGACGGTCATCTGAAATATATATATATATGTTATTACTACTGATATTTGTTATTTATTCTTTTTTATTTTTGCATGACTGGGCTTTACACTGAGACTTTTAAATTAAGGCTTTGATTTCTATTGGGTGTACTTTGTCTCAAAAAAAATAACACTATATAAAGAAATCAGACTTCTTTAGTTCAAAAACACATGAAGAATGTTCACAATAGACCTTAAAATAAAAAGAAATACATCAACAACTTTAACATGGCTTCCATTACAAGACTAAATATTGGAAATAGTTCCTTTAATACTAGAAATAGACCTAAAATACTCAATGTTCAAGTATTCAAAAATATATTTCTCAAAAGCTCTATTGCACATATATATATATATATATATATATATATATATATATATATATATATATATATATATATATATATATATAGGGATGTATTGGGTTTACCTGTACAGAGAGGGCAGCAGAGCAGAGCTTATAACTGGAAAACTCAGATTCAGGGATCAGATTTAGATAGCAGTAGTCATTGGTTGTCATGTTCTGCTGGACTAAAGGAAAGAAGGGGGTAACACCCTACAATAAGGGTATATTCATAAGCAGAACTAACTCATGAATGTCTCAACTAATCATTAGTTAACACTAAGTATTAGTTAAAACTTCGTTTTGTAATGATTAACAGTGCCTTGCCTAGTGCCAATTAATAATCAGCTGACACATTACATAACATTTAACAATGTTCATTACCGCTGTATGTACTGTTAATTAGTGTACCCTTATTAGACATTTAGGTTAGGACATTTCTTAAGGACAAATTAAAGACAACTGATAGGAATATTGCAGATATTGAAGAACGAGTTTTTTTTTTTCTAAAACATGTATGCTAATTATATTTAAATGAGTGTACAAGGAGGATGAACAGTCACATACATGTATAGGAAATATGTATAGGAATGTATAGGAAAGTTTTACCTGTACAGAGAGGGCAGTAGTTAGTAGTGGATCCCATAACTCCACAGCAAAAGGACTAGCCAATTCTAGATATCACCTAAAATTTAGCTTTTACCTGTGCAGAGCGAGCAATTTGTAGTATTGGAGCGCCTAATTCCAAAGCTTGACTTAGTACAAATAGGATTCTGGAGTCAATATTTAGAAAATTAAGATTTAAGACTTCAGGATTCAGTCCTTGACTGTCAAGTTTTATTGAACTGTGAATGAAATAAAGAAAGACCTTGAGCAGCAGAAGCAAAAGCAGCATCAACAGCAACTCAACAAGACCAGCTCACACTAGTTGAAAGCTAGTTTTATCTACCACAGTGGGTGTAGCCTAAAGTTTAATAATGTTTTTTACGGGAAGGTTTACCTGTGCAGAGATGGCAGTCAGTAGTATTGAAGCTCTCAACTGCTTAGCTTGACTTAGGACTCAGATTCAGGACTCATGACAGGACCGTCATGTTCTGTTGGACTATAAAGAAACGAAAGGAAGACCTTGAGCATCAGCAACTCAATAAGACTAGTTAAAAGCTAGTTGTATCTACCACAGTAGGTGTAACCTAAAGTTTAATATCGTTATATAGAAAGGTTTACCTTTAAAGAGATGACAGTAAATAGTATTGGAGCTCTTAACTCCACAGCTTGACTCTAGCCATTCATGATTTAGACCTTGCAGGATTCAGACATTCAAGATTCAGTACTTGACTGTCATTTTCTATTCAACTGTGAAGGAAAGAAAGGAAGACCTTGATCATCAGCAACTCAACAAGACTAGTTGAAAGCAAGTTGTAGCTATCACAGTAGGTGTAACCTAAAGTTTAAAAATAATGTTTTATGGGATTATTGGAGCTTTTAACTCTACAGCTTGGTTTAGTACTCAGATTCAGGACTCAAAATTCAGCCATTCAATATTCAGTCCTTGACTGTCATGTTCTGTTGGACTATAAAGGAACGAAAAGTAAAGAAAAGAAAAGAAAAGAAAAGAAAGACCTTGAGCGGCAGCAACAACTCAACAAAACTAGTTGAAAGCAAATTGCACCCACCATAATAATGTTTTAAGGGAAGGTTTACCTGTGCAGAGAGGACAGTCAGTAGTTTTGGAGCTTTTAACTCTACAGCTTGATTTAGACTCAAATTCAGGACGTCAGAATCTAGCCATTTGGGATTTAGACGTTCAGGATTCAGTCCTTGACTGTCATGTTCTGCTGGGCTATAAAGAAAAGAAAAGAAAGACCTTGAGCGGCAGTAAGCAAATCAACAAAACTAGTTGAAAGTAAATTGTAGCTACAATAATAATATTTTTTTTACGGTAAGGTTTACCTGTGCAGAGATGACACTGAGTAGTATTGGAGCTCTTAGGTCTACAGCTTGATTTAGGACTTAAATTCAGGACTCAAGATTCAGAATGTAGCAATTTAAGGTTTAAACCTTCAGGTTTCATTCCTTGACTGTCATGTTTTATTGAACGTTGAAGGAAAGGAAGGAAGACCTTGAGCAGCTCAAAGCTAGTTGTATCCATCTACCACAGTGGGTGTAGCCTAAATAGCTAGCTAGTGTATTTAAAGCACACAGAGCAGAGTGTTTATCAGTCAGTCACACTGTGCAGATAGAGATGCACTAAGAGATACTGAGAGATACTGAGATTAGGAAAAAACAAATAAACATTTACGTTTAAGAAGGTTTTTAACAGGTTTGCTGCCTGCGTTGTGTACTAAGATGTATTTTCTATTTTTTTCAATAGGTTTGTAGAGTAGTTTATAGTTTATATAAGTCAACAGAAGGTTTATTAAGCTTGGTAACTGAATTAAAAGCTATGTAGGCAGTGCTGTAGTTAAAGCAGGGCAGGATGAGTGGTGTGAGGGAACCGCTGAGGCTCTGCTGGTTTAATTGAGGGAAGAATTGAACTGGAATCCGGAACGGAGGACATTTCCGACTGACACATCGGTATGCGCGACAGCAGAGCCCGGAGAGGCGATAAGGGGAGCGGGGAAAGGGGGGAGGCAGGCCGGGGTAGAGGCTGAACCGCAGCTCTTTGTGTGTTTCTTCTTCTTTCTGTTGATTCGGGAGCAGAAAAGTGGCGGAAACTCGGAGGAATCGGCGCCGCTCTGAAGCTCTCAAGACTCGGCTCGCCTCGGCTGGAGATTCCGCTGGTCTGGAGCTCCTTAAAGAAAGGTAGGATAAAACGCTTAAATACATCAGTTTAAGCTGTTTTTACTTTTCTCCTTTATTAATTCACTCCTTTACTTCTTTAATCATATCCTCATTTTTTAAATAGCCTTTTAAATAACACTAAACACACAGGAAATATGTAGCTAATAACGTTACATGTGTATTTTCTACAGCTTTAGCTACACAAAAGCTGTTTATCCGCGTCTTTAGCTAATATGTATCTGTTCTCCTGCTTTAAAAAGAACGGAATAAGTATCTAAAAGCTCATTTAAGCAGATAGTTTAACAGTTACTAGTTTAGCCCTGGTTAAACGGGTCTATAGGGGGTTAAAGGGGGTATAAAAGGGGGGTTTTGGAGTTTGGTGGTAGCCCGTCTGTGTCGAAGTGTGTGGTCTCTTAGAAAAAGCTTTTTATTTAAGGCTGTTTTAGTTTAAAAACACAGCTTAAAACAAACACTACTAACCTAAATTATTTATTTAAGTCTTAAAATATATGCACTAGTGCAGCTTCACTAATAAAATAACTAAAAAAACACTAATTTTAGATTTCAGATTAGCTATAAAACATTTTTTAAACAAAAAACGAACGAAATTGCCAAATTCTGAATATCAAAAATGTAAATATATATATATTTTTTGTGACACATGCATACAATGCATTTAATATGTTTGCAAAGAAAAATCTCTGTAATATTTAAAGGCTACAGTTTAAATGTGTATTTTTTAGATTTTTACAAATTCAAATTTTTATTTTTTTAATGTTTTTTGATGTTATTTCTAAGATTTTTGTTTTTGTAAAATCCCGGTAGCCTATCAACAAAGCACAAATCACATTCAAATATGTTGTTAAACCATTAAAACATAATTTATAATAAATTATTACTTTTATCTTTTTGCTTATTCAGCTGAACACCATTTTTGTTGGAATAATTTCGCTTGCCAAATATTCGGAGCATCGATACTGTCAGATCTACAGGTTTTTGTAATTTCAGATATTTACATGGTGATTAAGTGGCATCAACAATTTTTCCATACAACAATCTAACCATACAACCATACAATCAAGTCCTACCAGGTAAAAACTGTCATTTCAGACATCAGCTATTAAATAAAATGTATAAAATGTTATAAAATGCACCAAATTGAAAAAAATATATATACAACATTCTGAATATCAAATATATATCATTTTTTAATTATGTAAAGGTTCTCATGCATTTAATTAAATACCATACATGTTAATATTTTTTTGTTTCTCAAATAATTGAAGAACCTGCAATTTAAAACTCTATTTTTGGACATTTTCCAAAATTTTTAAAACATTCCAGCACATATAGTCTACCAACAAAGCACAAAGCAAATTCAACTGCGTCATCAAAACATCATTCAGCATAAATTATTACAATTACCTTTTTTTTTTGTTGAACACTGAAAGTGCTTTTTTGGTGGAATTCTTTAGTTTGAGAAATATTTAGAGTATTGTTTGTAATCAGATGTCTCCATGCATTTACATTTTTCACAAACTAGCAAAAACTCATGTTACAGATATCTACTTTATTATTACCAGACATTGTAATTACAGATATTTACAATTATTACTTGTCAAAAGATGAATTGTAAGTACCTAAAATTATATTATAAAGAGCTATAATTGTGCATATCCTAAAGGCACATTACTACTATTAGCATTTGTACTAGTCATAATTAATTGTAGGGATATACAGACATGGACTGTGACCGAAATTGATTCCTATTTACGTTTTAGAGTAATGAGTATGTCAATCATTTTTCTCTAAGTGTGTAAATCCTATCCTAAAGTGGAATTTGAACGTGATTTTGAGGGCACTACATACCGCCATTATGCACGTCATATTAAATTCATAGTAAACCAAACCAAAATGCATTCAGAGTCTCTTTTACTGAGCTATGAACAGTATTTTTCCTATATTTTTTCCAATGTTGTTTGTTAATTTTAGGCTCATGTTTCTGAATTACATAACAGTCAAAGGTTATATAATTTATTCTGTATCATTACTTCATATTTTAGTTTGGAACTCACTTTTTGTGTGTAAACACCACTGGTGCCGTTAATTGTTTGTTTATGTGACTGGTGATGGCGAATGTTGGTGATAAAGAAATTTCTAAATTCATGTGGGGCTCAGAGGCGCTGCCACTATGATCAGAAGATCACTTATTCGAATCTCGTTCATGCAGCTTGCCATCAGCTGCTGGAACCCTGAGAAAAACTATTGGCCATGCTCCCTCTGGGTGGGTACAGTAGATGGTGCTCTTTCTCCTCATCATTCATAGGGTGATGTAGATCAGCACAAGGCTGCGTCTGTGAGCTTATGTATCAGAGCGTTAGCGCTGTGATGCTACTCGGCAAAGCTGCTTCAGCAGCAGTTCAAAAAGAGGCGGAGTCTGACTTCACATGTATCGAAGGAGGCATGTGTTAGTCTTCACCCTCCTGGTGTTGGGGCATCACTAGTGGTGGGGGGGTGGCCCTAATTGGCCTTAGTTGGGAAGAACTTAGCTAGTATACAACAATACATTTAGATAGTCTCAATTACAGTGTAGATATCTTAGATTTATCTTCAATTGCTACAAGTAGTTAATAAATTCATTATATATATATATATATATATATATATATATATATATATATATATATATATATATATATATATATATATATATTTATATGTAACTGGAAGTTTTACTAGTAAAAATGTAATTAGCTATATATTTCATATAAATTTAATGTAAATTAATGATATATGAATATAGATAAAGTCATAATAAGCATCATCAAATGCTGCTAAATAATGAGAGTATTCAGACTAGTTTTAAAGGTATATAGATCTGATATCCTCATCTGATATCTGACATTATAAAGATCAGTATTAAGAGTTTGTATTAATAAAAACTGAGTTAGGACTTGTGTGATTTTAGGCTAAAATCGGCTTGTTGTAATCTGTGGTTTTGATCTGACAGACTGTGAGAGCTAACAGCCTGATCTGCCTTGTAGGAAACAGTTTGGTTTAAAGCCAGCGAGGATTGTGGTGACAAGGGAGGCAAGGCACTGGGGCCGGGGGGTCGAGCCCGGTTTAAAGGGGTCTCCGACGGCTACAGAGAGGGGTGGATTTCCCCTTTCCGCACTCGAGGAAAGAGGGAGGGGTGAGAATGTGCTCTGGAACGCAGGAGAGAGAGAGAGAGAGAGAGAGAGAGAGAGAGAGAGAGGGAGAGAGCGTGACTGAATGAGGGAGGGGAGTACAGGAGAAAGAAGGGATGAAATATGTGTGAGATAGAGAGAGAGAGAGAGAGAGAGAGAGAGAGGGAGAGAGAGAGAGAGAGGGAGAGAGCGTGACTGAATGAGGGAGGGGAGTACAGGAGAAAGAAGGGATGAAATATGTGTGAGATAGAGAGAGAGAGAGAGAGGAGGAAACGAATACTAATACAAGCTGTTGAATAACTCATACTGTAGATTAAAACTTGCTCTTATTTAACTTTATATCTAGAGATTAATAGAATTTTTAATAAACCAGTGGCGTCACGCCCCTCCCCAAACATCGCAGGTCAAATAGACATTTTATTGTCTAAATAATTTATTTCTGTTTGTTTAAAATTAGTTACTTATGTTTTAGTGATTTCTGTGTAAACAGCATTACATAAATATTAGCATTAATATTATTAGTGCACACGCATTTATAGCAGTACATCTCACTCTAGGATGAGTCAAAAGACTTAAGACAACACTTTTATTTCTGAATTGAAGCTAAAGAGAAAATTATAATAAAAAAATGCCAAAAAATCAATTTATAATTATATGTAAATACAAATGTAAAACACATATGCTTTTATTAAGCAAAAAAATCTTAATATCTTAATTTGCTTAAGCAAAATTTCGAATATTTCTTTAAAAAAAAGCAAAACAAAAATCACTAAATCTCAATATTGAGTGAAGTAAGACTTTATTTGGCTTATATTTGGACAAATCGATTAGAATAACTTGTCTGGTGCTTATTTTATCAGATGATTTAATTCAAAGTAAAATAAGGTGAATAGTTTAAGTAAGACTGATTAAGATCTATATTCTTAAAATAAGCCAAATTATGTTTAACTTACAAAAAATATTATTAGAGAAAAAAAATAAGATGTATTTGAAATTAGATCATTTTACTTGTTTAGATTTTTTTTTGTAGTGTGACATCTGTATACGTTGTGTTTGTATATATATATATATATATATGTGTGTCTTTAAAAGACTGTTTTTGCAAAGGAACTATTTAATGTCAAATTATTAATTGTTTAATAGTAAATTTTGAGTTTGTAGGGTTTTTTTTTTGTCTGTGAGCACAGTGAGACATGTGATTTGCGCTGGTCTAAGATCAGTCTAGAGAAGATCAGGCTTTATCATCTATAAATAAACAATATTTTAATCATTTTTTTGGTATGTAGATTTCATTAGAAAATAAAGTTTTGTTGAGGAAACTCACAGGTTGTTTTGGCACAGGTGGATATGACTATGTCACAGGTGTACAGCTACAGTATTTATTAGAATTCACCTGTTGAGATGAGGGAAATGTTTGGGGTTTGATTTGTTTAATACTTATTGTGATTTGTGGATGATTTACTAGGTTAAACTTGGTAAAAGCAAAGCATGACTAAGACTAACATCCTAAGAAACATATTCATCTGCTTAGTTTCTTGTTTTATATTTTGTATTAATGTGTGAGGAATGTTTCCTCCACTTTATTTGTTCTGAATGAGGAAACCCAAGCAATTTTACACACAATGAAAGGCATGCCCCCCCCCCTCCCCCTCGGTGAATCAATGAATGACCTGTCCCTGACCCACCCATTCAGAAAAATGTCACAGAAAGGACAGCCTTCGGGACGGGATAGGTCGAAACCGAGGATCCCCGCCCACCGCTGCTCCCGCCTCTCTTTTAAAAGGTCCGCCTGGCAGCATGTGACTCAATTACCAACCGCATGGGGGTAAAAAAGGGAATGTAGAAAAGTCATAATGTTGAATCGGAAATGAGGAACGAGAAGAAAGAGATAGAGAGAAAAAGAGGAATCAGGCTGAAGAGAGTAGAAGGAATCAGGCTGGGCTGTTGTTATCTGATTGTTACGTGGGTGGTGGGCTGTTCTGTAAGTATTATTTGCTTTTTTATTATGTTTTTTACATTAAAAATAATTTCTATTACAGTGTAATTTCTTATGTAGCTCTTAAACAGTGATGAATTTTTACAATCAGTGTTACAATAAGTGAAGAAAATGCATATGAGAGGAAAAAAAGAGATAAAGAGAGAATGAAAGTAAGTTTCTCAGGGCTTGTGCTGTCCGTAATGGGTGAAGGTAATGTGTATGTGTGTGTGTTGGGGGGGCGGGGGGGGGGGGGGGTGGAGTAGCTGATAGAGGCCCATTCACACAGTGCACCTGCCTCGCTGGCGGCCCTTTGAAAGTGATTACTCATTAAACACAAGATGGACGCAAACACGGACTAACCTTAAAGCTGTTTCTCATTCTTCCCACAGGAACGAGTGACGGAGCGAAATGCCAGGACTCTCCCTGAACATGCCCCGCAGTCAGGAGGACACGCCTCTGGAAGAACACTGAAGAAAGAGAGAACAGCGAGACAGAATGAGTAAGTGTAGAATTAAGTGATGTGATGACGATGGTGGATTATAGAGGGGTGGTTATTAGGTATATACAGATATACAGCTCTGGAAAAAAATAAGAGACCACCAGTTTCTGAATCAATTTCTCTGATTTAGCTATTTATAGGTTTATGTTTCTCCAGGAGTTTTCAGACCTCAAATAATGCAAAGAAAACAAGTTAAGAGTTCAAAAATCAATATTTGGTGGAATAATCCTGGTTTTTAATCACAGTTTTTTTATGCATCTGGGAACCATGTTCTCCTCCACCAGTCTTACACACTGCTTTTGGATAACTTTATGCCTTTACTGCATTTAAGCAGTTCAGTTTGGTGGTTTGATGGCTTGTGATCATCCATCTTCCTTTTGATTATATTTCAGAGGATTTTTACATTGGTAAAATCAAAGAAACTCTTCTTTAACTCATTTTAATTGGTCTCTTATTTTTTCCAGAGCTGTATATGATGTCAGTGTTGGGCTGTGAAATACTGTGCCTGAGATAAGAAGAGAAAATAATAAAAGAAGAAGGCCAATTTCCTCTATTTCTTATCATCACTGATCTAATCGCCACTTTATCTCAGCTCTTCTCAATCCAGCTTCTGCTCCTCTTGTGAGATCTGAAGCTAACAGATACTTTCAGCCTTTACCTGAACTCCACCTGATTCAGTTCCACCTGTGGGAGGGAATTCATTTAACACTTCAAATTTGAAGTGTTACCACAGTGGACAGCCCATGTATAAGTTGTGATGTGTTATCTTGTGAGGTTAAACAATACATAGCATCTGAGTGCTCATGGTATGGCGACTGAAAGTTATTGGCGAGGTCTGTAAAGGCCTATTTATACTTCTGCAACAAATCTGTATCCAGCGAGAGTGCACTACGCAGCTGAGTGTGTTTATACTCCTGCGTGCACGTATCAGTTTAAACCACAGAGGCAGTAATGTGTGGACAGGCACGACGTGTTGTTGCATTTTTGGGGAGGTGCGTGTCAAGCTACGGCGTAGGCTTTGGCGCAGAAGTAAAATTGCTGTTTAGGGGGCGCCAGATAAATGAGATATTCCATACATTGTAAAAGGCTAATATTACCACCCACAGTAGACAGCTGGGAGGGCAGTGGGCAGTACTGATCGTGACTGGTGGCGTCTGGCTCATATTGTCCATGTGAACAGACAAGCGACCCTGGCAGAAATCATGTCATGGCACAAGTTTCAGTCCCATGACTTTTGTCTCTTTATGTAACTTTAATGCTTAATGCTAATTGAATGTAATCTCTGTTCAGACGAGTATATTTGGGAGTATGTTCCCCGCTATACAACCAAAAAAAAAAAAGATGACCTCTGGTGCCCTAGACTGCATATATAGTACTGTGTGTTTCAGTTCCATTACCAGCTGTTTGCTGTTCATTAATAGCTCAACTAACATCTGATTCTGTCGTTCGTGTGTTTCAGCGGACGTGACGCCACCGACACACACTCCCTGCTTCATACAGAGCGGTGAGTATCTGCTAAACCTCTACAGCAGCAGCTATGAGGGAAAGAGAGGGGGAAACAGAGAGAGAGAGAG
This sequence comes from Astyanax mexicanus, assembly GCF_023375975.1. Lineage (NCBI taxonomy): Eukaryota > Metazoa > Chordata > Actinopteri > Characiformes > Acestrorhamphidae > Astyanax > Astyanax mexicanus. Next base: position 55,915,163 of record NC_064412.1, on the reverse strand, counting down.
GGAGGGAGAGGGAGAGAGGGAGGGGGAGGGGGAGAGAGAGGGAGGGAGGGAGCAAGAGAGACTAAATGAGCCAAGCCATGTGGGTGAAGGGTAAAGCCAGATTTTATGAATGGACTGTTTAAAGGAGCCCTCTGATTGGCCAGTCATGTGGGTCAGTCTATCTGTAGTGAAATGTGACACCTTTATCACTTCTGTGGATAATTTTTTTTACATAATCATTTAGATGTCATGAATTCCTTTATAGTTATTAAGTTATTTAAGTTTTTGCTTTTTTTTTATTAACAAGAAAATGATCATGAAGCTTTTTAATGATCAGTATCTGAAAAAAATAAGAGAACACTAAACCAATAAATAGCAAAATCAGAGAAACTGATTTTGCTATTTATTGGTTTATAAATTCTGAATAAAAAGATTGTAATTTAAAGCATTTATTTGCAGAAAATGAGAAATGGTTGAAATAACAAAAAAGATGCAGAGCTTTCAGACCTCAAATAATGCAAAAAAAAACAAGTTCATATTCATAAAGTTTTAAAAGTTCAGAAATAATCAATATTTGGTGAAATAACCCTGGTTTTTAATCACAGTTTTTTTTATGCATCTTGGCATCATGTTCTCCTCCACGAGTCTTACACACTGCTTTTGGATAACTTTATAGCAGTTCAGTTTGGTGGTTTGATGGTTTGTGATCATCCATCTTCCTCTTGATTATATTCCAGAGGTTTTTAATTTAGTAAAATCAAAGAAACTCGTTTTTTTAAGTAGTCTCTCATTTTTTTCCAGAGCTGTCTATGTAATCTAAAAATAATTGATTTAATGGATGATTTTATGGGTTTATTTTACAGTTTGTTTTCTATAATCTACAATTGTGCCCAACTATTAAACCCACACTTCACACACTAACCTTATTCCCATTAATAGAAGTAGGAAACACAAGCTGACAATGGCAAAGCTAAAATTAGTGTAGAAGGCCGATGGTCACGTGGTGAGACGGCGATGAAGAGCGAGGCGAGTGTGTGTGTTTGGTGTGTGTGTGTGTGTGTGTGTATGAGTTGGGGGGGTCATTAAGTGCAGACCCAACTCTCATTCGCCTCTCGAGCACATCCTGTTTTTTTTTTATAACCCTCCATCCAGTCTGTCCTCTCGAATTTCCATAGCTTGAGGTTCACAGGCATGTCAGCTGGAAGGCAGCCAGCTTCTAGAGACAGAGCTCGGAGAGAGAAACGAAAGAGGAACGGAGAAAAGAAGGAAAAAGCCAGACAAAAGAAATGGGGAGAGGGGAAAAGGCGAGAGAAAAAGGGAAGTGTGAGCACGGGAGAGGAGAAATGAACTGTGACCAAGGTCAGAATTCCCGTGGATGATGTATTCAGGCGTGTCGGCGTGCCCTCGGCATTCCGTCTGTCTTAAAGTGGGTCAGCTGGAGGGCAGACAGACAATATCATATTTTATATTAAACATGATCTTCATTTATTACAGCTATCTCCACATATTAGTATTTTGCATAACGGCCACACACTTTGACCTCAGGGCCGTTTCAAGCAATCTAAAAAAAAAAAAAGGTCTAATTTATTAATTGTAAATTATGATTTACCACTTACGTTTTTTGTTTTTTGGCTCCGCTTCATGATTGTCAAAGTTTCATATTTTGCCGACTGCAGGAAAGACGAACCTGGCTGTCTGGCTACTGTCAGTAACTAATGGGAGACACCCAATAAAGTGGGTGATATCACTAATATAAATAGAAATAGAAAAATGTTAATATTTCAATTTAGCCAATTGAATGCTCATTCTTTTATTTAAATAGTTTTATTTATTTAAATATCGCTTGTAATTTACACATTCCAAATAGAAATATTGTCATTTAGAGCATTTATTTGAAAAATGGCTGAAATAATGCAAAGAAAACAAGTTCATATTCATAAAGTTTTAAGAGTTCAGAAATCAATATTTGGTGGAGTAACCCTGGTTGGTTTTTAATCACAGTTTTTTTTTTTTATGCATCTTGGCATCATGTTCTCCTCCACCAGTCTTACACACTGCTTTTGGATAACTTTATGCTGCTTTAATCCTGGTACAAAAATTCAAGCAGTTCAGTTTGGTGGTTTGATGGTTTGTGATCATCCATCTTCCTCTTGATTATATTCCAGAGGTTTTTAATTTGGTAAAATCAAAGAAACTCATCATTTTAAGATATGCACTTGTAAAATATAAACACATTTTGTAAAAAGTGGATTAAAAGGTGGATAGATGGATTTGTACTTATGAAATTCTTTCATGGTTGGCAGGTCTGAGCTTTTTGTAAAAAAGTTAAAGTACACAAATCCCATATTCACACGTATCCACATTCTGTGAATCCCAACATTCAGCTGTTTAAAGACTTTTAATCATTACACAGTTTCTTTTTTTTTACTCACACACGTCTGATTCCACGATCACACTGACTCCCTCAGCCCTGAGCTTTCACTTTCTGCTGATTCATGGAAAAAGCTGATGTGTCATGTGTCGTCACACAGCCTGTGACCTCACGGAAACAGGCGGAGCAGAAAGCAGCAGTGGAAAAAGGGACGCAGCAACCTTCAGTTAGACAACAGAGTGATGCCAAGAGAGCGAGGGAGAGAAAGAGAGAGAGAAAAGGAGGGAGGGAGGGGCGCAAGTGCATGCATAAGAATATGATTAGAACATGTTGTCTCGAAACTCGCTGAATGATTGACAGTGACGCTCGACTTACTGACGCCTGTTTCATACCTGGGGTGCGTTTCTGATAACAATTAATCTGAGAATTTACGCACAACCTCACAAAGAGTGACATCACTTTAATTGTTGGATAAATACCGGTTCTGTGAGTGTTTCCTAAAAGCCGTGTGAGTTTCCATAATTACAAACACGTTATAGGAAGCTCTTTGTTGATCCTTAAGTAATTATTTAACATACACAAAAGAATCAGTACGCAATTATTTTATTTCAACTATTCATTACTCTGTAGGTAGAAGTACAGATACTAGTGTTTAAAATACTTCAGTAGAAGTTGAAGTATCAACTCAAGCTTTTTACTTTTTAAGTAAAAGTGTTTTAAAAAGTACGGGATTCAGAACTACTTAAAGTCAAAACACATTTTTCTAAATGCCATAATGACTATAATAAAATGGTATATGTTTATACTTCTCTACATCCAATCACAATCAGATTCACTCTATCTGGATGGAGAGATTTATCTGGATAGGGGTTTTATTGAGCGATGAGAAGCCGGAATGAAAACCAGCTGAAATGAAATTAAAATTAGGAGTAACGAGACTGTTTTTATTTAAATGTAAGGAGTAGAAAGTTAAATTAAGATAATTGTGTGAAAATGTAAAAATGATTACTCCAGTAAAATAGAGATAACCAATATTTCTACTGAAGTAAGGAAATAAAATATTTGTACTTGACACTACGTTGATTCTAACTAATTTGTATTTAAATTACTAGCATAAACAAACATAACTTATAAATAACTTATAAATAGCCTGCAATGGGAAAGAGTGACATCTACCCACCCAGAGAGAGCAAGGCCCATTGTGCTCTCTCAGGGCTCTGGCTACTGATGGCAAGCTGCATGACAGGGATTCGAACCAGCGATTCCCGATCATAGTGGCAGCACTGACAGCTATCCCATTGAGTTACAAAAGTGCATTACGATACTCAATACTCGTACGATATATATACAAACGAGTTCAAGTACTGGTAATATCTCATTTTTAAAGGGTTTTGGGAAATCCTGGGAATTTACGGAAGCTGCTTAAAAGGAAATACAAGGTTTTGAAGTGCTTAGCGTTACGAACGTTTTGGGAAACGCACCCCAGTTTAGTCTAGGATCTACAACATTACACTTCATTCATTAATAAAAAAATATGAAGGGGCAGATCTGTCTTAGATCTTGGATCTCGGAGTGTCCATGAATAGTGAAAGAAACCCACGAATGTGTCTGTAATTTAAGAGATTATATATATAAAGTGAACGAATGTGGTGAGCCCTCAACAGCTCCACAACCTCCATCCTATTGTGCAGCATCTGCAAACCAATTATAGAAAATCATGTGTATAATGGCATCATAATAATAATAATCTACTAATGTTCGTCTCTGTATAATACAGTGTAATACTGATATCTCAGTAACAATAGCTCTCAGTTCACCGCACTCGCTGCCCCAATACACACATTTACTATGCATGATCAGTCTCATTGGCGGTGATGTGCATGCGACTGTGTGTGTAAGAGTGTGTGTGTGTGTGTGTTGCGGGGGGTATCGGTGGAGGGTTGTTTTTTACCTGGGTGAGATGAGTCAGCTCTCCTAATCTGAAGAGGGTTAAAATTGGTAAACAGGTTAAACTCCTGTTTAACTTTCCACTGCCTGAAGCCGAGGCCAGCACATGTGTCTTGTTTGATCTTGTGTTTTCCGCGTCCCGTCAGCACGCTGCCCTGATAATACAGCAGCTCTGCGCCTCAGAGCAGGACAGGAGATGAGCCACTGGATGTGAAAGAGTTCCTCACTGTGTCTCTCGTCTTTTCTTACAGGCTGGGAGAAGAGACGACTACATACAGAAGATGCTGAGCTGTGAAACCACTGCGAGGACCACTAGGTGACCAAGGACCAAGCCAAGCTATCAAAATTATGATAAACGCAAGTTTATGTCTAGGAAGTCATGATTGCAAAAAATCCATTAGCAAAAACTAAACAAAATTCGGGTCATGCTACTTGCCATCAGCTCCCAGAGCCCTGAGAGAGCACAATTGGTCTTGCTCTCTCTATGTGGGTAAAGTACAGTAGATGGCGCTCTCTCTTTTCCCTCTTTTATCACTCCTAGGGTGATGTGGATCAGCACAAGGCTGCGTCTGTGAGCTGATGTATCAGAACCGAGTCGCTGTGCTTTCCTCCGAGCGTTAGCGCTGTGATGCTACTCGGCAATGCTACTGCATCAGCAGCAGTTCAAAAAGAGGCGGAGTCTGTGTGTGCTAGTCTTCACCCTCCTGTGATGGGGAATATACACCTAAATTTAGGAATTTAGGAATCTTCCTTTATTTGGCAGTTAAAATATTTGGCAAATTAAATATTTTAGACTGTTTTAGACTATTGTAGTTTAATGAACTGTTTATGGTAGAGTTTTTTAAAGTTGTGTGAATGACCATGTATTTAATATACAGTAGTCAATAATAGCCAATATCAATGTTATGTACGGCTATTTAAAAAACAAATCATAATAATGGATTAAGAGTTAAAAAATAATTAAACAAATGCATTTGTTAAAAGAAATCTTTAATTATTTAACATATATACACATTTCTGTGTATTTTTTATTGTAAAAGTCTTGAACATAAATTGTTTATATAAATATTAATGTATAACATATAAAATATATATTTTTTTATATATATTTGTATATAACACATTTATAATTTAATATATTTATTTTTTTATCTTCACAGATACATGTCGGCACATGGTGGTGGTCCAGAGGAGCTGTGGTGGTCCTTATTTTTAATTCTGAAAGGTGGTAAACCTGATATTGGAGTATTAGTGACACTAGTGAGTTAATGGTTTAGCTAAGTTTAGGAGAAAATTGTGTTAAAAAAGGAAAAAGTGGGATTTAGGAACTTTTGATTAGCACGTTATTACAGTATTGATCAGTATGTACAGATTATTATATAAATTTTAATAGGAATATATATTATTTCTTTTTCCGGCACACGTGTTCACTCCGTCCGTCGCTCTCTCTGGGGGTTTTTAGGGGTCTCTCAGTTGCTCAGTAGTCAGTGTAGGTCCTGTCTGCTGCTCAGCAGCTACATCTGGCTACTGGGTCTCTAATAGGCTTCATTCATACCGGATTCACGTGATTCTCAGGCCATAAGTCACTGAATAGCAGATATTTCTACCAATCATCCTGAAGAATGCTTCTGCGATTGTGTTATTAAAGAATATAATAGGTGATAACTGTGGTATAGCTGTAACCTTGGAGCATTACTGCTGAATAGAATACAGAAAATAAGCTGGGAAATAGAAGGTGAAAGTGCTGGAAGGCGTTCTTTCACTCGAGCGGAGGTGGTTTTGTACCTGGCATTCAGTGTAGAAATCTGTGTTTGCGAACCTACAGCTACATTGTCTGCTGGGTTTCAGAGCCGCCTTATTCGCATCTTATAACAGAAGAATTGGTAAGTAGAGTGGAAAGATTTAAAAAAAGAGAAAATAAAAGCAATGTCTCGATGATTGAATTGTTAAACTTCAATAAATGGATGTATATTCAATTGTCTGTGTTTTCATTTTTATTAAATTTGATTCTTTTAGTTCATATTGTATAATGCACAATACAACACTTGACTTACAGCATTCAGAGGTGTTAAGTAATGGAGTACAAATACTTAATTACCTTACTTAAGTAGAAATGTTGGTTATCTCTACTTTACTGAAGTAATTATTTCATTTCTGCTTCTTATCGTTCAATAAAACCCCTATCCAGATAAATCTCTCCATCCAGATAGAGTGAATCTGATTGTGATTGGCTGTAGAGAAGTATAAACATGTACCATTCTGACTCCCTATTGGTTTATACATTGTTTTGTATGTAAAATACATTTATTTTCATTCATTAATTAATATTTTAATATTATAGTCATTAAGGCTTTTGGAAAAATGTGTATATAAGACTCTGTGGGCGTTGCCTAAGCTTTTGTTCTTAATGGCTTTTTAAATTTTTTTCTCCTTACATTACTTTTGCTTTTATACTTTAAGTAGTTTTGAAACCAGTACTTTTTATTAAACTCTAGTATCTATAATCTATTTAATGGGAATCATTGGTTTGAATGTCAGATCATGCCGCTTGCCATCAGCAGCCGGAGTCTCTCCCAGCTTTCAGCCTCACTCACAAGATATCACCTCTCCACTTCACGTCCGTATATAGTCCTGATTCTCAAATACCCACGATGTTACCAGGTAAAAAGCTGGCTGTATGCGTATCTATAGGTTAGTAAAACATCTCCTGTAGTTTGATCAGGAGGGAGACAATTTTCCTGCACATCCTTCCCATCAGCCTCTCACTATTATAGATCACTATTATATTATATTCACTAGTATAGATAGAAAGACGGAAAAAGAGATTAACAGCATATCAGCCATAATGGAAGATGGTCAGTATTTTAATAATAATAATTCAATAATTTAATGCAACTATTTAGAGCATGCACATATCAGTGGTGCTTGATATCAAAAGTTTGAAATCTCTTTAGAATCTTACGGTGGCCGAGAAAGCCCAACGCAGTGCAAATTGAAAAGCGCTGCAAAAGCACAAAACACATCCATCAAAATTACAACACAGGCGCAGCAAATAGAAAAACGCGCTGCAAATAGAAAAACGCGCTGCAAATAGAACCACAACACAACGGAAGTGAGTCACAACACAACGGAATTTTCCCGGGGGACCTTAAAAGATGCTGTACCTGCTAAGCTGCGTCTTCAGTAACGTCTCGGACTTCACTATGTGTACAAAGGACAATAAGTGGCAAACAAGGCGTTTTGTGAAGCAGAACTTTTAATAAACATAACTTACTTTTCAGAAGCTTGTTTGCCACTTATTGTCCTTTGTATACAGCTGGTACAGCATCTTTTAAGGTCCCCCGGGAAAATTCCGTTGTGTTGTGACTCACTTCCGTTGTGTTGTGGTTCTTTTTGCAGCGCGTTTTTCTATTTGCTGCGCCTGTGTTGTAATTTTGATGGATGTGTTTTGTGCTTTTGCAGCGCTTTTCAATTTGCACTGCGCTGGGCTTTCTCGGCCACCGTAGAATCTTCTATTTTTTTTTTTTTTTGCATAAATTGGACCTAAAACAAATATTTTCAAAAGTGGTTATATGTCCTAAAATTAATAAAGATAAAAATATTATACTTCATAATTTATTTATGTATTGAGGAAAATTATCCCATATTGCATATCTATGACACTATTTAACTGATTCCTGACCCGTTAAATTAAATATATAAAAGTGAAAAGTAGAGTAGGGAAATTGTTTTCAATGGCAATAGTGAGGTTATGGATTTATAATGACACTATTTTTTTCTACTTGGTTTTTTCTTACTTACCTATGTTTATTTTATTTTTAAATGTATTTAAGAAGTACTTATTTTGTCTTTTTATTTTTGTGTGTATATATAATGTTTGTGCGTTTTATGTCTGATGGACCACAGGAAGAACAGCTGCTATTATTATTATTATATATATATATATGAGAAAATGAGGATCCAAATGAAATAAACCAAAAAGTTAAATAAATAAACTCAGATGTTGGTGGGTAATGTGGTTTTCTCACATTAACGTCTCGCTTCTTTCACAACATTTCTACTGAATTAAGAACATTAACTTACTACTCATCTTAAACCAGTCTTTGGTAGAAGAACTTGTGTGCTTGGGGTCACTGTCATGATGCAAGTCCCACCTTCTCTTGAGATTCAGTTCATGGACAGATATCCAGACATTTTCCTGCATTCACTGCAAAAAAAAAAAAAAAAATCAATTGGCAAAAACATGTAAATTAGTACATATATATTCTTATATTAAGCAAAAATATATTTTAGTAAATCCAGCAAAAATAAACAAAACTTCCTGTCAGAGATTAGCACTGTTAGCAAAGCCTGTTTGTAATATATTATGCAGCACTTTATTCAAAGTTAAAAAAAAACAAAACTGACAGAAGTTCTACAGTACTGAGAATAGAACTGATATAATGAAATTGATTTCATTAGAAGTGCTAAAAAAAAAAAAAAAAAAAAAACAATAAAATACTGCTGCTGAGTAGAAAATCTGACTTTTCGGGCTTTAGAGTTGAAATTACCTGCTTAGTACTTGAAAATCCTTTATATACAAGTAAGACTTACCTCATAAAAGCATGTTTTATTTTTAACATTATAAGACTTAAACCCTTTCTATTAAACTTTTGTCTTTATGCATAATCAAAATGTAAAAAATATTTTTCTTTTCCAGTCCTCTAAACTTCTTGCTTTTTTAATACACGACCATATAAAAAAAAAGTAATTGTGATAAAGTCTGGGACCCCTACTTACATTATATAGGCTCTATGCCTATACAGCAGATTTCCTAATAAGCCTAGCTATTTTTTTTCTTCATTATATTAGAATATGTGTTTATCTTCACAAGTTTCCTTTTTATTTTTGTCATTAACTAACTATCAGGTCAAATCATATCCTGAACTGTTTAGTTTTTATTATGAATACTGAAAACATTAAGGGGAAAAAAAATAATAATAATAATAAAAGTGCATTGCATTTTTTAAATTCAACATAAAAACAAAACTTTTTCAGGATTTCAGGATATGATATGACCTGACGGGTAATAATAGTTGAAGATAATAGTATATCAGATTTTAAGATTTGTTGGTAGTACACAACTGGAACAAACGTATATATACACACACATATATATATATATATATATTTTAACAGGGTATTTTGCAATCAGACAAAATGTGCATGGACATGTTGTGAACTTGTTTTAATAACTCGTAAAACATTCTTCAAACAATAAAACAATTTAATGGTTTCTGTACAACGCTTGCTAAGCAGTTTTATTTCTATATAGAAAATGCAGGAGTAGAGTTTAAATGACAAAACTCCTTCAAATTTAATGGCAGGTACTCTGGGAAAAATAACAGCATTCCATCAACAAATATCTTCAAGCAATAAATATGTATTTATAAATAGTGTAAATGTACATCAAGATTAGAAACAACCAAAGGGGAAAAAAAAATCACAATTTAAACTTTATTCCTTAGTCTATGTGCAATCCATTTTTCTTTGTGACTTGGCTGTTATTTTTTTTTTTTCTTCCTCATTTTTTTTCCTTTTTCTTACATAAACAAAAATATTGAACATCATGGTTTCAAAATAACGAGACAAAACTTAAAAGCAGTAAAAAATTATATCACCTAAATCTTCACATTACAAAGTTTTTTTTATAGGTTTTTTTTGTCTTATTTTTTGTAGATTTTGCCATCCAAAGAAGTCGTAAAATTGCTATCTACCATACAAAAAGACCAGCTAGGCTAGTGCTCCCTCGTGTAAGGGACGAACTTTGAGACACAAGGATAAAAGGATCAGGTTTCAGCCCATTAACAAAATACAAAAAAGAAAAGAAGGAAAGGAGGACGAGGAGGAGGAAGAGGAGGAGGAGGGAGGGGTTTGTCTCAAGTCAGTAGTCTTTAAGTGACGATGCCAGTTGTGACAGACAATATGTACAAAACATTTTCCCGTAAATTTCTCCCCCGTGGTTTTTGATTTCGTTTCTGTAGAGAAGCAGAGCCGAGCCGTAGAGAAGGGAGAGGTCTGGGAGAGGAAGTGCATCCGCTACCGCCCCCTGTAGGCCGGCGTGACGCGCTGCAGTTTATCAACAGGTTGCATAGACACACACAGCCGCTTCAGCCGGCAGCCCTGGGCGGTCGCCACGGTCTCCAGCCATGCACCGGACTGCCTCGACTTTCCTGAATATCAGAAATGGTCCGTTTTTATAAAGTTCCTGTAATGCGATACTGTCCACACCTACAGAGTCTTAATGTCAAGATGAAGATGAATGCAGCGGAGGTGCCTGAGGAAAAAGAAAAAATAAATATTTTATAACTTTTATATGGTATAAAAGACTTTTCTGCTGTTTTTAGCAAAAGAAAAATTCACACTGTTCTCATTTCCCATTATATATCTACTAGAGACAGATTATATCTGTCCAGTATCATTTATTTCACTTTAATCCTGGATATATGGAGATATTTGGAGTGCATTATTATTATTATCATGACATTCTGGATCATTCTAGCATTGCCAAGTATGGAAAGCGCAGCGACTCGGTTCTGATACATCAGCTCACAGATGCAGCCTTGTACTGATCCACATCACCCTAAGAGTGATGAGGGAAGAGAGTGTCATCTACTGTACCCACCCAGAGAGAGCAAGGCTCAGTCTCGGTCTTCCACAAACATTCTGCAGTCATTAGTACTATAAAAACATATATCTGAATTAACTAGGGACCTAGAATATTACATGAATATAATAAAGCATAGTCACACGAAGCATCGCAAATGTTCAATGTACATCTTGGAAATATACGATTTCATATTCTGTTAATAAAATGTTATGCAGTCGCACTGTTTGGACACCAGAGGGCGCAATCCCATTATTGCAGGCTGGTGAACCAGTGGGCGTAAGCAAAGGACAGAGGATATGCAAGTCATTTTTGATTTAAGTCAATCACACAAACATTTTTCCCCCCGACTGTGTGTTCTTGTAGCTTGCCTAATCATTACATTAAACAACATTAATCCCAATTTCTTTTATTAATTATTTGTTTGACTGAAATAACTATCCCTTTCTTTCAAGTAAAAAGAAATAGTGTGAAAAAGTCTATTAAATAGAGGGATAAATTATGCATCATTACAAATACTTTTATCTAAAAGTACCAAGTAGTCATGCAATGAGAAAAAGAAATTCTGTATAGCAGAAAAATCTGCATCAATACTAAGTGAGACGGTGTGAACAGGGTCAGTGATGGGCTATATCGATAATAAGCTAAAGACTTACTAATGAGAACTGGTCGTAGATTTGCATGAGGTCCTCCATCTTGTACTGTTCTAGCACCACAAAGCCGTCCAGTTCACTGCTACCTTTGCGAGCGCAGTCCTGACAGTGAACCACAAACGTCTTCCGGGAGTAGCTTTCACTCGTCACGAACAGAAGATTGAAAACTTCCACCTAAAAAATATAAATCATGGTATTATTTAATGCAAGAAGTCGGTAAAACACTGAATTAAGCATAAAAAAAAACCTATATAAACTGGGAATGTCCTGATCCAATCAGGTAATTATTAAAGGATCGTGAATGGAAAAGGATTTTACTGATCACAGATTCATCAATACATTTTACGCTACCTTGTTACTCCATAAGTTCACTATAGATTTACTACTACATTTTCTTCCAAACTCTTGCTCACACACCCACAAAAATATTCGAACTTAAAATGCATCAAAACATTATTATATTATTATTATTATTATTATATGGATACTATAAAAGGCTAGTCTAAATCTGGACCTAAACCACACGACACTATTATTACCAACCCCCTCCCAAGAAAATGAATCAAGATCTTAATTATGATTAATCACAGAGTTTGATTGTTTGTTGTAAAGTTGTGCGACACTCTTTAGTTTGTTTATTTAAGAAAATATGCATATTTAAATTCATTCACTCGTATGGCTATTTAGTACTTGTTAATTTTGTGCTAAAAGGATATATTTTTTAAGTTAATTATTATATTATATGCACTGCCATAAAAATACATAAATATCAAATGACTGGGGCATCCCCACTGAAAACTATGAATAATTTAAAAATGAAATAAAAAAGAAATGACCCACCTCACAGATGGTGCAGTAGCGTGCAGGTTCATCCCTGCTTCTTCCGTGCCAAATGGTCTCTTTTCCTGCCGCCACCAGAGCCTCCTTCACTGTCTGACACTGTTTCAGCGTCCGAAGCAAACAGAACCTGCAAACCCCAACAAATAAAACAAAATCAAACTCACAATAAACATACAAACATTTGATTTTAAGGCAAAAAGTAGTAGTAAGGTGTTATCTTGTGAGAGAAGTTAAACACTCGAAAAGCAAAGTGAATTATGGGAGTTGAAGCAAGCCATGACAGCCAGTGTCAGGTGAATGAGATCTGATTTCTGGTTCATGTTTTTATGGCATGCCATATCAAAAAGCCCCCATCCTAAAAGCGAGAACTCACTTGATCATCTCAAAGAGCTTGTGGTCGGACACTTTGATGTTCCTCGCCATGTTCCAGGAGAGATGCACCATAGGAACTGTAGACTTCACACTCTGGAGCTTGTTCCACTCGTAGCGTTCCACAGCCAGCTTATACTGATGTGCTGTGGAGAACAAACACAAAACTTAATGAGAAATGCAGTAGAGTGAGTGAAGCTACCTGTAGAAGTAAACATTTTATATACAGGGGGGATTTATTTATTTATTTATTTTTTGCAGGTTTTGCAAGTTTGCTACAATAATAAAAAAAAAAAAAAGAAATTAGTGTGTCAGAAAATTTAAATATTATATAAGACTAATTAGTACATTTGGTAGTGTGGGCAGCGTGCCAAGTCTTGATTTTCCTGACTTTGCACTTGATATAACTCACCAACACCAACAGATGGCTCTCATTTTCCAGCAGGACTTGGCACACTGCCAAAATAGAATACTAAAATTTGGGGGGTTTTATTGGCTGTAAGCCATAATCATCCACAAACACTAAAAATAGATCACTCTTTGTGTTTAATACATCTATATAATATGTGATTTTCACATTTTGAACCGATTTACTGTAATTGAGTAACTTTTCACTGAAATTCTACTAAACACTCAAACATACCCGTCAGAGGGCCCACGTTCCAGGAGATGTTATTGCACCAGCCAATGGCCTGGACCCAGTGCACCGTGCCTGTGTTTAGCCACACCAGGTCCCCGGGTCGCTGGATAAACCGGTATACTGGCACGTTGGCCTCGTACAAGTCCTCCAGATTAGGCCACCATGAACCCATGAGGAAATTGATGTTGTTCTTTTCACAGAATTCACTCATCACTCCCCAGTACGGCTCAGGCACCGCAAACCACTCGCAGTCCCCCGGACCGATGTTGATGTTCACTGAGCAGAAGTTGTTGTTCTCTTGATGACCTGAAGCAGGAAGGAAATAATGTAATTATAGCAGAGTGAGCACCTGATACAGGTGTTTACATACCGTATTTATATAAACCACACCCTCTCCTTATTGGACTAATGGTACTGACCAGGTGTTCTACTGCCAGGGACCTTCATAAAGAGCTGGACGGTGTTCATGCCCAGAATGGTGTGACCAACATGGCTGAGCAGGTTTCCTGCAGACACCACCCTACCGAACGCAGGCAGCTTACTCAGCTCCTGTAACTGCAACTTCCACCTGCAGAGGGAGCACACAACACAAATATTTAATGCAGGATTTACCTCAGGTATCTTCTGGCTGTTTGATTATTATTATTATTTATGCATTTTAAATTATGTTTTAAAACTGCAAAATATATTATCTGCAATATTTAAGCTACAGATTATTATATTTAACTGTATGAGAAAATTCGTTCACTTACTTTTTCTCATCTGAAACGTCAATATTTGTCCCAAACTTGATTTGCTTGAAAGGACCTTTCCTCCTTCTTGCAACACTAGAGAGAAAAGAGTGAAGAAAATTTAGTAAATACAGTAGTGCTTATTTTCACACAATACCTAAAAGTAGATTAATAAAGAGACAAAAATATTGTATCTATTGTATTGTATCTGCATTGTATCCGACAGTGGACTCATGAACATTAACATTAGCCAATATGAGAGAGAGGCCTTCAGTTGCTTAGAAGACACCCTGGGGTCCTTTGTGACCTCATCGACTATTACATGCCTTGCTCTTGGAGTGAGCTTTGTTGGTCGACCCCTTTTAGAGATACCAGAGATTCACATACTTTGTCCACTCACAAATATGTAATATTGGATCATTTTACTTAAAAAAGAATATCCAGGTATAATATTTTATATTATATCTCACTTGGGTTCTCTTTATCTCTTTTTAGGACATGTGGGGAAAATCTGATGATGTTTTAGGTCATACTTATACAGAAACATCGAAAATTCTAAAGCGTTAACAAACTTTTAAGTACCACTATACACACAAATAAGAACACAGGTACAAAAATCAATATACACATACTTTTCTGATGACGACATCTCAGAGTCTGAGAGTTCCTTCTGTCCCTTTTTCTCATTCTCCTCCTAAAACACACAAGCATGAAATTCATGACCGGGTACACATTAAATGTGATGTGTTGTGCCAATAAGGACGTCACAATTTTATTACTCTGTAGGTAAAAGTATAGATACTAGGGTTTAAAATACTTCTTTAGAAGTTGAAGCATCAACTTGAGACGTTTTACTCTTTAAGTAAAAGTCTAAAAGTACTGGTTTCAAAACGACTTAGTTTTTAAGTATTAAAGTTAAAGTAATGTAAGGAGAAAAAATAAAGCCATTAAGAACAAAAGTTCTATAGTGCACTGTGTAGAAACGTACCCGTAGTGACTCCTGGAAGGACGCTGCCTGGTACTGGGCGTACTTGGCGATAGTGGTGAGGGAGCGGGTGCTCTCACACCTCCACTGCTTCCTGGTGCCACTGGCGTCCCAGTTCTCATCAGCTGGCTGGCACAGCTGCGTCCGCACCTCCACCAGGTGCTCTGGGTTAGCCTCCACCAGAGTCTTCGTGGAAAAAAGACCAAGGTCTACACAGACAAGTGGAGAGGGGTCAAAACAGATATTAAATATTAGTACATGTACAAATAAAGGCACATTTGTGCTCAATTGTCAAGGGAAAAGAAGAAGAAGCTCAGTCCTTCCAATTACATGCATGAACCATGAATATGCAGAAACTGATCACATGTTGCATGCTCATATATTGAATATATATCCAACCTAGAACCACATGTGAAAGACTGGTTGATTTTAGGGCTGGGCGATATTGTGTAAAAAAAAAAAATAATAATAATAATAATAATAAATTAATAATAATAATAAATAAATGTATATATGAGTGATTACTGATTACAATTTTTAGTTTTTCCACGACTGCTTCAGTTTTTTTTTTGTAAACAGGCAGCATGGTTTAAAATGATGCACAAGCTCTTGCTTCCTTTACATTTAATTCATCTATTTTTATGAATATTAAGCAGCCCCCCTTCAATCTTACATGCAGCTTTTATAGTAAATTGATTTGTTTACCCTCCCAGCCCTAAAAGATCAATTTTGACATACAGCCTTAAAAAAAATCAGATCTGTTTAACATTAGATTTGAGTCATTTCAGCATGGTAATGTAAAATAGCATTTAATTATTTAACAATACTGAGATTATCACCCAGTTCTGATACATTTACACAAAGATACATGCACAGCATCCATACATCTGAATTAGATGGATTAGATATACAGCTCCAGAAAAAGTTATGAGATCTCTTCAAAATGATCAGTTTCTTTGATTTTACTATTTATAGGTGAATGGTTGAGTAAAGTCAAGATCTGTTGTTTTTATTCTGTAAAAAACTGAAATAGTTTTTTCAAATTCCAAAAATAATTGTGTCATTTAGAACATTTTTTGCATATTCATTTAGGAACAATACTTATGCTTTAACTCAGGCAGAGTTCAAAAATCAATATTTGGTGGTATGTTCGTTTCTAAATTGAAATAAATTAGTTTTCTTTGAATTATCTGAGATTTGAAAGAACTGTTCATTTCCTTATTTTGACAATTTCTCAGTTTCTGTAAATAAATGCTAGAAATTACAACAATTTTATTTGGAATTTGTGAGTGCGCTAACCCAGTTTGAGAGCTCCTGCCAGGCCGCGGATGACGGTGACGGGGTTGGATGGGTTGGTGCAGAACTGGTGCAGGGGGGGAAAGAACGCGTCCCTCTTATTCTCCAGCTGTAACAGAAAAAAACACCAATAATATAAATCATACTGTAATTAGTTAACGAGGGGCTGATAGAAGCAGTTGTGGTGCACTCACGTAGATACTGGGCGTGGGGGGGTTGAGCTTGTCCTTGGGAAGAGGGGGCGTCGGAGGAGGAGGAAGGCGGGGTGGGGGGCACTTATCCAGGAGGATGCTGCTGCTCGACAGACCGTTCTTTCCAAGGTTTCTGCAGGAGCAGGAGACACGTATTTAATAAATATAAAAGTATATATAAAAAAAAAAAAAAAATTTATTCAGCAGCCTGAATAAAATAAAATAAAAATACTACTAATAATAATAAAGAAATAAAAAACACATGGGGAAAACATTGTTTACATAATATTTAATTGCAAAATTTGTATTTATTTATTTTTATTTCAACCTTAAATTCAGCTTTCATATTAAAAACTGTGTAAACTAGAGGTGATCAATTGTTTGCCATAAAAATAGTCTTGGTGATAAAACAAAACACTCAATTAAAAATATAGAATACACTACTGCAACAAACTAACCCTAACTGAGATATTAAAAAATAGAAGAATTGTATCAGATTTGTAACAGAAGTTAATGATCCAAAATTTCTTGATACTAATAATAATAATAATAATAATAATAATAATAATAATAATAATAATAATAATAATAATAATGCACTCCAAATATCTCCATATATCCAGGATTAAAGTAAAATAAATGATACTGGACAGATATAATCTCTCTAGTAGATATATAATGGGAAATAAGAACAGTGTAAATTTTACCTTTGCTAAAAATAGCAACAAAAAAAAAACTGATGTGATAATTCAGGGCTAGCATAAACATAATTTCCTTTTAAAACAGTTATTTAAAGGTTAAATTTTAAGACGCAAATCTCTATCTACTGAAATTCCCTCTGGCAGCTCCTATACATATACCATTTTTCCATTTTGATTAATCAATTTCCTTAATCAAATTAATTCAATTAACCTCCCAACCCTAATTAAACCTGTAAAACTTCAGGTTTTGTGTTTCCAGGTTCTTCAACTTCAGGAACAAGATAAAGTGTCTAACTCTGGCCGACCACAAGAGGGAGACACAGGGACGAGCTTATAAACCTGAACTCACCTGCAGGCTTTGAGGATGTCTGAAGAAGTTGGGTAGATGGAGACGGTGGACGAGGAGTGGGAGGGTCTGTGGGGAGGGGCCGGTTTGAAGCAGATCTCTGGAGGTTCTGCCTTTAGCGGGCTCTGAGAGTCCTCGGAACAAGCCCCTCCTCCACTCCCGTTGACGGTGACTGTGGGTGGTGGTCCCGGTGTGGATGAGCCGGGCTTGTTAAGGCTGGCCGTTAGCTCGTTGGCGCGGGGCGACGGGGAGGTGGTGGACAGGGCTGAAGCGGGGGAGGAGGCGGCCGAGCTGCCCGGCGCGGGCAGAGCGACCGCCAGGTGGACGTGGTTGACCCTGGGGCCTGCAGCCGGGCTCTCCTTGCCTGCTAACAGGGCAGAGAGCTGGGGATTGTCTGAGGAGTGGGCGGCTGGCGAACCAGACGTGGACGTAGAGGTGGGGGTGTGGTTGGGGCTGTGGTGGTTGGTGGCAGTGGGACCGTTGCCCTGCGGGTGGTCACTCTCTTTGGTCAGGGGGGCACCTGAGGTAGCTGTGTGTACGGAGGAGGAAGCAGGAGAGGAGGCAGAGGAAGTGGTGGGCGAGGACAGGTGATTGACAGCAGGCTCAGAGGGATCAACGGGGGTCGTGGTGGAATGTCCAACCTGATTGTGAGGGCCACCGTCGGCCGAACCGCTGGAAGAGGGAGCCCGGTCTCCATTAGGACCTGCCCAATGCGAACCTGGGCCTTTCTGAAGCCCCTGCAGAACGAGAAAAGAGTGAGGTTGAATTCTGGGAAAACAAACACACACTTAACCAATAAATTTGCAGGATTTTTTCCATGAGTTTTCCATACATTTAAGGCAACTTTTCATGACCATACGATTTAAAAACTCAAAAAATCAGCACAGACATGAATAAAACCAAAAATCAACTAAAACTATAATCAAAATTGATTAGGCCTTAATTTAAGTAGGCCTTAAATTTATCTGATAACATTTTTGACACACAACCTTTAATAATAAAATATGTGTCAGATCCTGATAGCTTTATTGTATAGGGCTAAATTACTAAACCAACTCTGTAGACTCTTTAACTTTGTAGACCAAATTTCCATGACTTTTCCAAAACTTTCTGGGTATTTTTATTTTTACTAAACTTATCCAGACCTGGAAATTGCTATTTTCAAATTCCATGACTTTTCCATTTTTTTCATGACCGTACGAACTCTGAATATAAAATAAATATTGAATCGAAAGCTCTGTATCTTGAATCAAATGGCATCAGCAGAATGGCGCACAGCGAGGCCTGACCTGAGTGGAGTTGAGATGCTGGCTCTTCCATGCGTCGCCCGGGCTTGTGCAGTTGTGAGGTAGTGCGTTAGGGTGCAGGTAAGGCACGTCTCCGTTGGTTCCCGTTCCCGGCGTGTGATTATTGCCGACAGAGGGTGGGTGAGGGCCGGTGCGGGGGCCTGAACTGGGGCTGGCAGGGAAGGGCCCATTGGCTAGTGGCTGAGCAGTACAGAGGGGGCGCACTGCGGGACTGCGGGAGGGGGGCTGCAGAGGCAGTGAAGGGCCGGCCGTGGGGCCGTTTGGGAGGGCGGACCGAACCTGCCCAGGCGCATTCTGTCTCATCTAGACAAGAAAAGGAAACCAAAGCAAGTTAAGGGTTTTGAGCTGGAAACTATTTATTAGGCGACTCTCAAGAGAAGACTTTAGGGCTGCAAAATATGAGCATACCTGTTGCTGGTGCAATTGCATGGCTGAGAGCTGTGCCTCCAGCTGCTCCAACATCTGCATCTGCATCGGCTTCAGATTTGCTCTGTTGGCCCGCATCTGCTCCAACAGCTGGAAATATAAAAAGTCAGGAAATAGAAGGGATTCAGTCTTGAATGCAAACTGTGCTGCATTTTACCAGGGATGCATGATGCTTGCTAATAAGCAAAACGATTCAATTCCATTAGATTTTAATGCAGTTCTACATAGTTTTATCTAACATTCTCTCCAATTTAGCCATGCCACTTATTTTGAAGTTCTCACTACACAATATCACACAGTAGCAGTAATACTAGTGTACTAATGCTAGTGTTTTTGTAAAAAACATTACTTTATAAATTTAAGAATGCTTAAAAATAGTAACTAACTACTTGGTCTAAGTTTTTATGTCCCTTCACCCCAGTCATGGATAACTCACTTGTGAGCTCCTTCTAGAGTTTAATAGTCATTTTCTGATAAAACAGGGGAAACAGAAAGTGGATTTTGGATGCATATTTCCTTTTAGTATGTGATCTCATTGACTGTATGTAGTTACTTCTCTTGACTCCCAATCATGGACTGGATCAGATATTTAGCATACCGAAGTATACCAAGGTACAAAGGTGGTAAGCACATTCTCCTCCTAGCACTAGGGTCTTGGGTTCAATTCCCTATCTGGGTGGAGTTTCCATGGTCTCCTCGTTTCTGTGTGCGTTTGCGTGATTGGCTGATGACAAGCAATTTAGTTTTTAAAAACATAAACCTGCTTAAGTTTGCTCACCTGTAGTTTCTGAGGCGACAAGTACCAATTTGGAGTCTGTTGCTGTGCTGGGCTATTGCCCCACTCTGCAGAACTCTGTGTATCACAAATAACAAAAAAAAATAACAAAAAAACATATATTTAACACTGCAAACAATACACACATTCTGCATTGTGATGTAAAAAGACATACAAAAAGCCATTTGAGACTAAAATCAAATACTCTTTCGGTAATTTGCTTAAGACTATTATGTACCTTGGCAGGACTGGAGGTTCTCTTCCTCTTGGCTGGACTCGACTGCTCTTCTCCCTGGCCAAGAGGACTCACATGGGGTGGCAGGGTCTGCCCTGAGCCATGTGCCCCAGTGAGACCACCGCCTGTACTGGTGTGGGGTTTACATGCCTGAGAAAAAGTAAAGTACCAAAGTGATGAGCGTAATAAGACAGAACAAAAGAATACGGCAAACGAGACAGGGGAAGAAAGAGAAAGGGAGAAATAGATGTGTGTAAATGCATGTGTAATTTTATAGACCACTGTTTCTCAAGCCTGGTCCTGGAGGCACCCTGTCCTGCGGATCTGTAGTTTTCCTGCTACCAACACACCTGATACAACTAATCAGCTCATTAACAGGTTAATTCAGAGATGTGTTTAGTGTAAATGGGTGTTGTAAAGCAGAAAAAGCCACTAAATAGTGCAGAGCAACGTGCCCCCAGTATTAGGAAGAAGAAACAGTGGCATAATGGCTTTAACTGTGATGCACTCAGATTGGTAAAAGCACCTTAAGCACACTAGAAGGAACAGATATGTCTTTGGACAGTTTCACACATGGCTTTAGTGGGCAGGATATCCGAGGTTTCTAGCAGTATTGCTTTCCAAGTGTGTAATCAGGGTGTAATGATCAGATATGTATGAAGTACAAGAGACCCAGACTTGAGTAAAAGTACAAGTGCTCTATCAAAAAGTGACTTGAGTAGAGGTTGAAGTGTTCTTAATGCCGCACACTTAAGTAGAAATACTAAAGTTTATAAAACTAAACATTATTTTCATTTTCAGTGGAAAGTTAGCAGTGCTAAAGGCAGAACGGGAGCAGAGAGATCTTATAAGATCAGATCGAGCTCTTGATTCACTCAATGATGAGCAGCTTCAATCATTCAGAATAAAGTATTACACTCATTCAAAATATGTAGTGAAGTAGAAATAATACTCTAGTATATACAGTATTTTAGAATTTGAGTACAGTAGTGAAGTAGTTTTACTTATTTACTATATATCTCTGGTAATGATGCACCCATAAGTAAACTGCTGAGCTTAATTTTTGTTTTTTTACTATTTAAAAAAAAATATTTTAAGTTTGGGATTTAAAGTGTGCCAATTTCATTCTTCCACCCAATTTTGAAGTTAGATCAAGCCCCCCAAAAAATCCAGCCCAACCCTACCCACGATTGTCATTAAGACATTAAGCTCAGAGCCTGAGCTTTAACACAAAAGAAGTAGAAAGTTAAAACTGAGCTTTTTAACAACACTTTCTTATGCATTTTCTTATGCCCTATCCGACTGGACCAGAGTAAAAGCAGCGATAGTGAGAAATCTCAGCCTGATCCAAGTTTGTGTTGGGCATCATGTAGCCTGCAGCGTAGCCTGCATGGGGGACCTGTGCAACTAGACACTTTATATTTCTGCGCTTGTGGGCTCCTCAGTTTAAACTGCAAAGGTGTGAAGGTGTGGGCGGGAACATAAAGCTTGGTGGACCAATCACAGCTGCTTTTGTCTGCAACGTGTAGTTAGATTTCAGCAGAGAAGTAAATCAGGCTGCAGCGAAGGGCATGCGTCTATGTGCAGGGTACGTGAATGCTATACTGTAGGTTTGAAACAAATATGAATTGGCCTTTACTCTATTACTAGGGATTACCACAACTGGGCAGACAACATCAACGCTTAGCAGTGGTTGCCAGATGTTGACCCTAAGGCATAGCCTGACTCGAGCCTCCCTAGAAAAGTAACTACGTATCGCCCAACGTGAAGAGGCTGCTGTGATGGCCCATCATACCTAGTGTTCCCGCCTTCATGGTATAAACTGCAGAGTGACGCAGATGGACGAAGGCAGAAGTATTAAAGCGCTTCACTATGTAGCGCACTCTTGCAGGCTATGCCAAAAGCAATGCCACAGGCAACACATTGACTCGACGCAGCAGTATAAATTGGCCTTCAGTTCTTTTGTGGCTTGTTAGGATATTTGCATCGGCACCCATTCAAGATTTTAACCATGCACATCACAAACCCTTTTTTTAATGCAGTAAAATATTTCACAGACTCCTCCCTCAGAATAAGCACACATCCCAGTCATGCCTTCTTCACATGTACAGCATGTAGTTCTGTCAACAGTACACGCTCGACTCGTCATGACTTTACCTTAAGATGGCGGCGTCCGGCGATAAGATAACCCTGGGATGTAAACAGATATACTCACTTCTGAATAGAAAAAGAGCTAGCACTTTGCAGCTAATGCTAATACTGATCCTGCCTCGGTGCTGGAGAAACTTGAAACTAAAAAACTCCTGTATAACTCTGTACTTTAGTGAAGTGGCTTTACTGCTCCTTAATACCTGACTGGTAGAATTTATACACAAGACGTACTGGATTAAGGCACACTGACGATTTTTGGGAAAATGTAAGGATTTTAAGTGCACCTTATAGCGCGAAAAATACAATACTCCCAACAATTCTTGTTGGATGATTGAGTGAAGACACGCACATGTTTTCTTTGATGCATCTGAAATCAACCAACGTCTCTCTTCGTGATGAGGGGAGGATAATGCCATCAGCCCACCCAAAGAGAGCTTTATTTTAAGCATTATTTAAAGTGTCGTAACATTTTGCATTTAGTCTGTGAGTCTCCTTGCAAAGTGGTGCAAACCTGAAGGAATTCCCATTAGTAGCATCGGCATCAGTAATGTTAATAAGAATAATAATAATAATGTGGCTTTTAAACATGAAAAAAAGATTACACGCATGCATACAGCTAGGCAGAAACATTTAACACATCTAATAATAATTTCTAATTATGCCTTAAACTCAGAAAAAAAGTGTTTGATTAGTAAAACTGTGTTTGGAAAAACATGAAAAAACTGACACGATTTATAAACCTACCTTTGTGAGTAAAGGAGGGAGAAAAAGATGGCAAAAATAAACCCAACATTTATCATGAGCGCATCAGTATCAATGAAAAAGCTCATTGTACTGTGCCATTAATGAAAAACACCCACATATGCGCACGCACACACACACATACACTCTATAAACTATCAAACTCAACTACGGCAATGTCCTGGGGAGGTACTGTAACACTAGGGCCCTCTGTTTTGTAATGGTTGCAGGTTTCTAAACCCAGTCAAAAATGTACTCAGAGTAATGACATTTTACATCACATTTTTCAATGAGTTTATAATTTATACACTACTTTTGTCTAATCCAAACTCTTTTATTATGATGCTTACATCTTATGAATTAGAAAACAAAGTCCAATTTCTTTTTAAAATATAAAGTTTAGAGTTTAGAGACAGGAAAAGGTTCAACTCTGAATACAGATTTAACACAGGTCTAAACAGAACATCTAAAGCTACACTAGTGAAGCTCAAACACATGAACCATGCTCCTGTTGTGTTTCATTGGTTCCTCTGGTAAAAGAATATGTATATATACACACACACATTATAGAAGGACTGTAGTATCAATTTATAAAAAATAATCATTCTTATTTAAATCTAAAAGTGATAATCTAATACTTTAGTCTATAAAAATGGCAAAAAAAAAGTCAGAAATAATGAACAGTCCTCCTAAATCTTCTATAGAGCCAGAGGTCAGAAGCATGGTTGAAGCGGTTGAGCCTTGTATCTGAGAGTTGGAGAGGTGTGAGGTGGTTGTATGTGTGTGTTGTTTATTGTGTGTATGAGTGGTTGGGAAGAGGGGTCAGGGGTTATGGTGTTCAGGGTGTGCGACTATCTGGTCTCACCTGCTGGGCTGTGCTCTGGACGCCCTGTCTTGAGGTAAGCTCTGCGGGGATTGGGAGGCTCCATGCTTCCTCAATACTAGGAAGCATTTTACTTTTACTCTGTAGACTAGTGTGCTGAAGGTTACACAACTGAGCCTAGGACGAAAACGCGTGAAAAACATATTTAAACAGCCATCTAAGGTTGGGCGGCGGAACAGTTTAATATATAGATAAGATAGGTGCCCTCAGGCCTAAACACTAAAGGATTTAAAGAGGTGCATTTACTGAGATCACACTACCCAGATCTTGCTGCTTAGTGCTGCAGTTAGTGTAGTAAAGTCACTGCGAAGGTGACCTCAAATTTAAAATGCAAAATCAATGGTAAAGCTTGTAGTTCTACTGTCATTAAATCAGGTAAACTCATTCATACATACAAAGAATGGGGAGGATTAAATAAATAAATCTGAGAACAGAAATTGAAATGAAAATATTGAGAAAGTAAAATGCAATGAAAAAACTTTGTTCAGAACAAAAGGATGTCCACAGAATCAGACCACTCTCACTGGACACCCGATTACACACGTGCATACACACATACTCAAGCACTCAGCTGGCGGTAAACATCAGAACAAAATCAAAATTTGGCTTTTTGGCATGTTGGCAATGTTGGTAAAATGTGAGGGTTTGCAACCAACACATTAAACATAAGATCTGAACTGGGTTGACATATATATAAATGTACAGAACTGTAATTTGTCTGTAATTAAAATACACTAGGTAAATAAGAAATCATTCCAATACAGCCCAAAGTTAGAATGCATTGTTTATACTGATTTTTTTTATTTTGATTTGAAGTTCACCGCCAGTTTAAGGCTTGAAGGGCAAGCATAAGACCTCTGCACAGTAGCTCGTCAGTGCTGAAATCTGGATGCTACACAGAAGATAACAGGAGCCTACTGACTTGCCACTGGCTTTACCTGTAGGTATTTGATGCGTGCGGTGAGTGCTGCTGTGTTGCTGCAGACCTTGCTGCGCGTCGCGTTAATGTAGCACTTGATCGCGTCCTGCGGCTGGTTACAGGACTCGTACAGCGTGCCCAGGTCCATCCAGGCTGCAGAATGACTGTGATCCAACTGCACAGCACAGATATATGCCTGAAGAGCATCCATGGGCTGATTCTGCTGCTGATACAGCACCCTGAGCACGCAAAAAAAAAAAAAAAAAAAAAAAAAGAATACAGGAAGTTATTATAAAGAGCTATCTGAAAAGATGTCAAAAGTTTCCACATTCATTACTCAGGTAAAAGTATAGTTAGATTATAGTATTGAAGAATCAACTCAAGTAAAAGTGTAAATGTACTGGTTTCAAAACTACTTAAAGTATGAAAGTAAAAGTAATGTAAGGGTAAAATAAAGCAATTAAGAAGTCATATAGCCCTATAGTGCACTGCCCCCCCCAAAACACATTTTTCTAAAAGCCATAATGACTATAATATTAAAATATTGAAATTATAATGTTGATTGGGATTTTGCACTAGGCTTCTCCCTAGTGTTTCAGCTGCATATATGCCTATTAAAAATGATTGTATTTTAAATATAGTAGAATGTAAATATATTAAAGAAGCTTAGTTGGACTGGAGTTTGTCTGGAGTTCTCGTGTGCAGGTGTGATGGATCACATATAAACCAATAGGGAGTCGGTATGGTATATGTTTATACTTCTCTACATCCAATTACAATCAGATTCACTCTATCTGGATGGAGAGATTTATCTGGATAGGGGTTTTATTAAACGACGAGAATCCGGAATAAAAACGAGCTGAAATTAAATTAAAAAATAGGAGTGACGAGGCGATTTTTATTAAAATGTAAGGAGTAGAAAGTTCAGATAATTGTCAGATAAAAAGTAAAACGTAATCTGAAAATGAATTACTTCAATACAGTATAGATAAGCAACTCTATGTTTTAAGAGAACAACCGGCTTGGTGAGATAAAGATATTACCACATACGTACCCTATGGAGCACCAGGTGTCTGCACTGGCTTCTGATTTGTCTATAGACTGCCTGTAAGAAATGAATGCATCTTGCACTTTTCCAATACTCGAGTAGCACCTACAGAGATAATACAAACAAAAAAAGAACATAAATTTAAAGGCAAAACAGAAGAAGTGAAGTGAAGAATAGACTGATAGGACTTGGCTCCAATGATGTGGGAGAATTTTGTAGAAGATCAGCTTGTAGAAAAAGAATAAAAAAAGACTAGCAAGGAGCATACTGTCTGATCCAATTGAAGTGTTGTACGAAGAATATGTTCTTTTACCTTCAAATAGACAAGTTACATACGATTTAGATACCGAAAATAAGGCTGAGCAGGTTTCAGGCTAAAGACAAGGGTGAAAACCAAACTTTAGTCCAATTTAATGGACAATATAGTGGACTTAATGTCTTCAAATCACAGAGACTCATGCTTTCTGAAGTAATAAAAGGAAACTAAGGACCATCCTTACTGACCTGCCAAGAAAATACCAGGACTGGCCAGAGTTGGGATCTGCCTCAAGAGACTTCTGCAGACACTGAATAGCGTAGCTGTCTTTATTGGCTCTGTCTCCCAGCTGCTCCACCGTATGATGCATCCATCCTGTGGACAGGGAGAGAGAGAAAAAAGGGGTAAAAATATGGATAGATGTCAGAAAGAAAGTCAGAAAGACTTTTCATACAAAGTCATACACATCCCACATGCAGCTCAATCCACAACAAACAAAAAATATTATAATAGAACTTACCAAGCTGTTGTAACGTAGCAGCTTTCACCTGTGCAGGTAGATTCTCTGTCTTTAATAGACTTTCATAAGCTTCCTTTGCCGCACGGTATCTCTTCTGCTTGCATAAAGAAAAAAATGGGTTCAGAAATGAGATATTCAGAGCCAATATGTAAAAAAGAAAAGCATAAAGCAATAAACAAAAATCATAATAAACACAAAAATAAATAATCTAAATTTAAATCAGTCTAAGTACTTGGTATCATAAACGCGTACAGATGCCCACTGACGTCTGAAACGTTCAGCCGGACTGACAGCAGTAAAGGGCACAGGAGAAGATGAGCTGTGGCACGACACTCTGGCCGAGGGGATCCACAAGCTCCTTCTCTTGTTGCCATGACAATACAGACTGAACATCACACACACACACTGCCAATACTGTATTATAACTCATTTATCAAGACACACACACTCTCACACAATCACTCACAACAATAATTAGGCACAATGTGCATTTAGACAAAACAGCCGACAACACTGTAGATGACCTGTAGACAAACAGAATAAACAGAGAATAAAAAGCAGAACCTACCTGTATCTCATACAAATGAGCAATGTGGAACTGAACTGTCAAAACAAAAGAAAAAGAACAACAATTAGATTAAAAAAAAAATTAAGTATTTTAATGCTAATGCTGAGCTTCTCCTTTAAAGACAACTGCCTCTGTCCACAGCTCTGCAGCTTTCCTACACAACAAATGACTCCACTCAGACTGAGAGGTGAGACTGCCCTTCATGTCCCCTGTGTGCGTGTGTGTAAGAGAGAGAGAGAGAGAGAGAGAGAGAGAGAGAGAGAGAGAGAGAAACAGAGTATGTGTGCAAAAGAGAGAGCACGTTATAGAGAGAAAAAGAGATAGAAGGAAAGAGAGCAAGAAAAGTGAAAGAAAGAGAAAGAGAGAGGGAAAAATAGAGACATTGAGAAGAGAGAAAAGGAAAAGAAAAAAGAAAGAAAAACTGGGAGAGAAAGAAAGATGAAAAAAGAGAAAAAATGACAGAAAGGAAGAAAGAAACAGAAATAAAGATAAAAAGAAAAAGAGAGTAAGCAAAAACAGCTTGAGTGTGTGAGTATTTAGCCTAATCTCACACTTTAAGCAACACAGGGATTGGTGTTTCCAGGGCAACCATTTAAAAGATAGTAAAATAATATCAACAATAACTTTATGATCATGATTATAAAATGTATAAATTAGTAAAGCAGTAGAAAACTTTACTGAGATAGAAACTAATTTAACTAATAAAACGTATTGGGAGTGAGAGTACTTACTTTCAGCTTTGGACAAAGTGCAGTGGTTTGAGTCGATCAAAGCCAGCTGAAAGTGCTGGAGATGGAGAGAGAGACAGAAATCACAGGACAGGTGAGGGGATGGGGGGGGTGGGAGACACAAAAAGACAAAAATACAGTTAATACTCAGCTGTTACATGGGAAGAAATCACTTGCAGATAAAGATGTACACTTGGTCACACTGGGTGATCTAAAACGTGATTAATTTGCCCAAAATCACGATGCCCGGGCCCATTTGGACCAATGATCGATAACTGCGCCAGAACTCGGCATACAAACATGACCACAGTGATGCTTCCTTGGTATAAATCTTTAATTTCATAGGAATATCTCTGGCTCTGAATGATCTATTGCGGCTTACAGTGTATTTTAGGAAAGCTGAAATTGAACGATATGGATGTCAATCAATGAAAGTAGACGGACCATTTAGAATTCATGTGCAGTTTGAATGAGGCTGTTTTCTGAGCGGCTTTCAATTTAAAAGTCCTCACACTGTGCCTAATTCCTAATTAAAAATACACTGATGGGTTTTAAAGAGGATATGTATGGTTAAATGGAAAGCTGTATATTATTTTTTATTTCATAACCCTGATGAAGTTTTTGATGGGGATGTTCAGGATCTAAACAGTTGTTGCAGGTATATATGATTTTTTTTAAAGTGATAAACTGCTCCTACACATAGCGACAAGTTTCTCTGTCATTTCAGAGAGAATTTACAGCAAAAAAAAAAGAGATTTATTTGTTTACAATTATTCAAAATGTCAGCCGAGGCGATTTAAACTGTGCCTGGCAGAAAAGCCACTATAGGACCTGTGGAAAGGGGTTAAAATATGCTATATTAACGGATGACTTATCAAAAATATACATATAAAAACAACAATAATCTACTGTGTCGCCATACAGGACTTCTGTAATGTGCTATGCATCGTTTCCCAACCTGAAATTTACTTTATTTTTCAGAACAAACTAAATAAAAACTTAAAGACTATAAATCCTTCGTAGCTACAGTTTTAAAAATTACTATTTTAACTTTACTGACTTTTCTTTCTGCTGTATTTTTGCCAAAGCAGTGATTCACACAGGGCAGTAATCCTTATCTCCTGACTATGATCTGATCAGATCTCACGATCGACTACTTTTAAAAAAATATTGGTCAATCGCATAATCACATAATTTGGCTAAAAATCTGTTTTTCCGATACATACAGATCAAACTCTGTATCTTTAAAACATAATATTGTTTTTAAAGCAACCCAAAGCAGTGTAAACTAGTGCCTGGTGCATGTATTTTTAACATAAAATCATAATCATGTGTAATATGATTTTTTCAATTATACTATAACTGGCTGAATTCACAAATAAAAAAAATAAATAAAAAAAATCACTAAACACTGGGTCTGACCTGCTGTAGACACACCTAAGGGCGCATAGCAAAATGAACATAATTGTGTATATAAACATCTGGGCAAGGGTGAAGACCATTCTTATGCTTTGTATAAGCAAATAAAACCCCATATTAAAAGCTTATGCCCCCAAAACAGCACATGAACACACAACCCCATTAAAAGAGCACACACATGCATGCTAATACACAGTAATACACAGTAAACAGCTCCTACCTTTAAGCTTGATTCGTAGTCTGTGTTCACCTTAAACATCAGCCCGAGTCGCAGGTGGATTTCCTTGGCTCGAGAGAATCCAGGGTCAATGTACAGCACCTCCTGAAATGCTTTAATCGCCCTGAAATAAAATAAGTATATATATATATTATTAAGGGAAAATCATTAAAAAAAATAACAGTAATAATTTGAAACGTAAAGAAGCCTGTGTGTTCAGTCTTTCTCTGACTGAACTAAACAGCAAAATCCAACCCACACTTTTACTTTCTCATCGCCAACCACACAATGAGCCTGTTAAACATCACCATGGAAACTACACCAGCACTGCCTGTGCATCATGTTATCATCACTGTGCTCGAGGAGGGAGCGATATCAGGAGAGTAAAATACCACATAAACATTTTATTAATTGTATTGATTATTAATAAACACCTTATTACTATCATAAAGAGTTTTGCTAATGATATGAAAGGCATTACTGTGCATTAGAGCTGTGTTTAGTGGTGAGACAATACATATTAAAATACAGGGGTTACGATTCAATATATCACAATATATTGTGGTATTGTAAACAAAGCAAAGTATTACAAATGTTCAAATTAAATATTAGGAAAACTGCCATAGTTTATTAGGGGTGTGCTATATCGTATCAATAATATCAACAACACTTTAGAATCTGGTAAACGATATTATACCCTGAAATATTGTGCCATAGCACCCACACCTAATTATCACATCAGGGTACAGCTTTTTTTTTTTTTTTTTTTTTTTACAGTTTTTAGCAAAAGAAAAATTGTACAGAACAAATTATATTGCTATATTTTTACAAAAACAATTATATCATTTGTTATTTTTTAATACAAAAATCAGTGTTTGTAAGTTACTGTTTACGAAACAGGTACGTATGTTTATGGTTTCCACTGAATGTATTAAAAAATTATATTTATCCTATATAATAGGTCTTTATATTCATTTTTGTCTTATCCTCTCTTTAATTTTTTTCCATATAAATTAATAGAGTGTAAAAGTTGATACAGTATTGCAACACAAAATATTGTAACTGGTAAAACACATTTTAACACATCTCTACCCGAGACACCATAGTAACCACCCAGAAGGCAATGAAGGTCACAGAAACTGGCTAAAACACCATAAAATCACCTTGCCAAACAGTAGCATGCATCTAGCGTTCACTTAGCAACACCACAGAAACCAGCTGGTATACCATAGAAACATCGTAGGAACACCTCAGCACAACTGCACCAATTCAGAGCTTCAAAATGACCAACTCTGAGACTGAACCAACCATCTATCAATATGCTAGCAACATCGACTAAAAACGAACATGGTTTTTATTCATTTTGCCACCTTTTTTCGCAGCTGAATTGCCTAAATTTATTTTGTTATCCTCTCGTAAATAAGGAAAAAATATTTTTTTATATAACAACATTCTTAATATCCCAGCAGACACACAAACAAATCACAACACATTTACCTCAGCAGTGCTTAATTCTCAATTCACTGACAAAGTGCTTCGTACCTCATGGTATCACTCAATTATTTCATTAAGAGGGTATGATAGAGGCAGTCTGAAATGCAGGGTCACTAGCATATCATTTGCACTCACATTTTGTGGCATGGCACACAAGGATATTAAAATGTTAGAACAGTATTGTAAATTTGTGCTAATTGCCACTTAACGTTTGAATTAAAATGTTTAACTAATATTTCAAACAATTCGTATGTACTTACCACTGAAATGCATTGTAATGGAAGTAAACCATACCAAGGCCATATAAAAAGGCAGCATTCTGAAAAAAGAAAGAAACAGACGTCAATGTACAAAAACACCCAACATACTTAAACAATCCTTATACATAAACACCCAAACTATACCATTTAAATTAATGTGTTGATATGAGGCTCTGAGCTAGTGTAAACACGGTCACAGGGAAACTCAGAGACGGCACAGAGCTCTCCTTAGACACCGGATTATACTCCAGTCACAGAAAGTTTTATTTATAAAATCAAGGATCATCAACGGAGAGATGACACTGCAGTTTTTAAGAAGGATTTTTTTCAAGCTCTTTCTTGCCATATAGGCTATATGATTTATGCTAATATAGTTTTACAATTTTACAAACCATTTCTTGAGGTGGAAAAAAAAAATCATTTCCGTAATCATGGTTCTCGAATTACTCAAGAAATCATTTTACCACTACAACCAATTACAAAACCAACAAAAAAGGTTTGCACAATATTATTAAAATAAATAAATAAATCTTAAGTAAAATGATAGTAAACTTTAAAAGGTAGGCTTTTATCTTCAATACTCGAAATGACTCCACGTGCGTGCGTGTGTGTGTGTGTGTGTGTGTGTGTGTGTGTGTGTGTGTGTGTGTGTGTGTGTGTGTGTGTGTGTTCTTGGTTGTAAGTGTGACTCGAGAGTGCACTCGTAGGCGTTTGTGGGCTTTCCTCTATAGTAATATCACTCCTGTGGCTTTCCGGGTTAGTCATTCAGTGCACCGCCTTCATTCTGCACACCTTTTAAAGCAGTTTCAGTGTGAACATGCGATTTGTGAGGCCAGTACTAATTCAAGCATATTCAGAAAAATTCTGATTATGCTTTAAATTACACTCTTTAAACTAATTTACTTACTTTAATAAAGGAAATCTAACAACAATACAGACAGTAGATAATAAAATAATACAATCAATAAACAACATCTCTTTCTTTACACACAAACACACACTCTAGTAACACTTTCACTTCCCTTTTTTGTAAATCAGTTGTAATCTCTTGTAGTGATTAATATAACAGTGCTTAAAGTGACAGGATTAGAGCTGCAACTAATGACTATTTTAGTAGACATCTAATCTGACGTTTTTTAGCAACCCCTAATTAGTTGATTAGTTACTTATAGTCAGTTATTTTTTTATCATGTCGTCCATTTGTGTCTTATTGGTGAGATTCCTGGTCCAATGCATGTTTTACTGAATCTTCACAGCTAAAATTTTAAAGCTCTAGACAGATTCTACAGGACATTTTGATAGTTGAAATACCAATATAAATATACAAATCATATTACAGGAAACTTTCACACAGGCAGGACAATGTTATTTTCTGGAAATTCCACTTGAATGTCTTGCATTGACAAGTAAATAATAACAGAAATTATATATTATTATATTATTATTATTATATATATTATTTAATAGTCACGGGGTGCATTTTTTGGGCTACATTTATACGTGGGATTTAAACTCTGAGAATGTGTTTAAACGTATAATAAGTTGATGTACAGTGAGGAAGGGTGTTGTCTTGTCTCTTATCTGGTGTGGTTACATGTTTGAAGATAAACCACACATTAATTTGGGGGAGATTCCAGTCCACATCTTAGCATAAACATGCAGCAGCTACAGTCTTTAATGGAGCGGGCTAACGTTTAGCGGCTGTAGGTTTGACCAAAATGTTGCTTTTTTGAAGATATTTTAGTGTGAAAATGTTTAAGAGCAAGTCAATCACTTAAAATGAGCGTAAGGTCAGCGTGTCAAGGGGCGAAAACACAGAGAGGTAGTTAGTTTTATTATATTGGATGACTATTGGATTTTTGCATTATTGGAACAAGTACATGTATTTGCAGTCGTGTATCAGAATCGTATCAGAACTCAAAAAATATAGCATTACACTTGTTTAATACATTTTCACTGGGAACCTTATAAATCCAGATGACTCCATAGAAAAACAAACTAAAAAAAACACACAAAAAGAAAGGAATAAGAACACAATCTATATAAAAACTCATAGGTGCTTACCTTCCAGTAGTCTGACTGTAAACTGTAGTACCTCTGGTATGCTGATAATGCTGAAACAGAAAGAGAGAGACGTAGGACATTAAATTATGTATTTTAGGTTTTAAAATATACTCGAATTAACTGAAAAGAAGCAAGCCAACCTGTTATCTCTTAGTGTGTGTAAGTGTTGTGTGAGGGATATGGTCGTAATTAAATAAAAATGATATTTCTGGTATTTCTGAAAGCCCAGTAAATATGTACTGTCTGTAGTTGTGTTGTTACGTGAATGGGCTGTTTGTTTACATTTATGTTTTCTCTTCCCTTCCTACCTGTCTGAGCTCCCCCGCTCCTCTGATTATCTAATAGTCTACAGGTGTTCTTGCTGAGCTAGACGAGAGTCTGTGGGCTGATTGGTTGGACTGGCGTTGGCGGATGGTTTACAAGCAAGTCATGAGAGGGGAAAGAGAGAGAGAAAGAAAAAGAGTGTTTCTGTTCTCACCTTTTGGGTAATCCTCCAGTAAGAGGTTGAAGTGACCCAGCTGGCAGAATAACTCAGGGTCAACTTTTCCTTCAGCTTTCAGGATTAGAGAGTCGTAGCAGCGAACAGCCTGCAACAGGAAATGACAACGATATCAAAACACAACAAGACTGTAGATAAACTCTGATCTACAATCTTCAGATAGAAATCAAACCATGCAACATATGACTGAACAAAAACAAGTATATCTCTCTTTTACAGTTTCCTGTGTGGGGAGACCCACACACTGCCCTAATCACCAAACCCACTACATATAACGTTAGAAGGGGAGAGCCTGTAAGGGTTTACGTTTTTGCATGTTCTGATTTAGTAAAGAAATTAAATAAAAAGTGTTTAGCATCACTCATCATACTTGGTATCAGTTTACTTCAATTCCAGGTGAAAAATACAGGGCTAACTGTACACTGCTGTGTGCTGTGCTTGACCTCATCAAGCTCGTGCATGCGTCTACACTTCCTGTATCAGCGTTTCAAAATAAAAGCCCGATTCTGAAGCACATGTGGCAAAAACCTGAATACAAATACAGCACAAACACAAAATCTACAATTGTACTGTACGCAACAACAACGACAAAAAAACGGAAAGAACACACATAAATCACAAAAGAGACTAATAGACCAAACCGATAAATGATAGACGTTAAAAAGATTTTACATGTTAAAATGTTAGTTTTGTCATTATAATCTATTATAAATAATCAAATAGTCTGATTAAACGTTCGCCTACGTCTTATCTGTAAAGTGAACAATAAAAAGGGAGGAGAAGGAAACAGAAAGAGCGGATCATTTATAAGTGGTCAGCTTTATCACTTCTATGACTAGCCGCTCAGCCTGGAAAACCAGCACACAAAAGATGAGAAACAAAGCAAAGAAAAAGTGAGTAAACTTCACTGTAAAGAAGGAACACATGACGAGTTGCCAGGTCTTTAAATACCTGTGCAAGTAACAAAGCTACCAATACAAAACATATGCATTTATACATAAAAGTTTTAGTTTAAACCAAAAGTGAAAAATATTTTACATTTATTAACAGACAGATATAAAAGCTCTGAAGGATCTTGGGAGGATAGAATTTACAACAGTTTTTGGCCCTAAAAGAATACAGTTTTGCTTATATTTTTCTGACTATGTATCCCATACTATGTTAGCATGTTAGTGGTGATTACTAAGTCTCGTTTAGCCAATAGGATCTCCTCAGTCCTTGATTTCCCTCATCGGTTTGCTGCTGCTAAGGATATTCTAAGGGACGTTAGGACACCGGGGTATTCGCAATGCTCGGTAATGTGCTGTGCATTGTCCCTCTCATGACAAAATGTACCACATTAAAAACTTTAGAACTCGTGCTGAGCTCCAGCTAAGGAAGTCTGTGAGATCCTGTAGCTTGAGAACTGAGTTGTGGAGCTCAGAACACACACAATGAAAAGTGCTGCTTATTTAGCGCTGAAAAACTCTACTATTCTGAACGTCATTCCTTTAGTTTTCCAACTTTTGCTGCTGTACTATTGTGGTGGCAAAACGTAGTCGGCAGTATTTGCTGGTTTGTGTGTTTAGTGACGTTTGTTAGTTTGTAAGCAGTATCCAGTTAGTGAGGTTAAAATATTTTCTTTGCTTACTCCACAAGGTGCGTTAGTCTTACACATTCTACAAATGCATACTCAGAAAGGAAAAACAAATCTAGAGTGAGCCGAGGAGTTAAAGACGAACTGCGTTCCATTTTGTGACATTTAGCTGATGCTCCTATCTAGAGTAACCTAATAACAAGGTTATTCTTATTACAGACGGAGGTGGGCCAGGGTGATGTTAGGAGTCTTGCCCAAGGACCAACCTTATTGGTGTATCGCAGCATAGTCAACCAGACTGGGAATTGCACCCCTGTCTTCCACATGACGTGGTGACTCACTGGCAGGTAGTGGTGACATCCACTGTGCCACACCAAACACCAAAGCATAGAAGGCTGTACCTTAATGAAGGGTCCTTCATGTAGAATGAAGAAATACAACCAAAGTCTACAGCGAATTAAAGGACACAGCCAAGGACTAGTCCTATGTCAACTTTTGACATAGCTACTGTCTGGTAAGCAATGTCTGCACCAGGGCACCAGACTCATGAGCCTCACACAGAGATGCTGTAAATCCCAAATATGATCTGATCAGCTCTCATAACTGGTTTAATTTAAGAAATATCTTCCAATTGCATTTTTTGCCTAAAATCGTTCAATACTGATACACAGATGAACAAGCGTTCAGTCATTCATAATAAACAGTGTTACACATACATCGTGGCTAGCAGTGTAACGGATCATCATACAGATTGGGACCACTGTTTGGCACACACAGTGTAAATGAAACAGGTACGATTGAGATAAAGGTACAAATTGAGCTATGGCAAAAAAACACAAAACTTCTGCTTCATATGATAAAACGTCTTATATCATTTACACACACACATCCTCTAGTAACATAGTAACACCTAACATGATGGGAAAACACACAACATGTATCTGAATACATACAACTAGTCAGAAAAAAGGAAAAAATGATTGTATATTGTGACTTCAAATTTCCAACCGCAGAATAAAAGCCACTGAAACTGGTGATCAAAGTTTCAGTTTCTACATCTTCATGACGACATTACAAGCTGCTGTTAATATTCAGTATAAACACAGGAAATAAGGTGTAAAGTGGGTCTTTGATCCTAAAAAAATACAGCAACAACTGTTTGACTCACACTTCATTTTTCACATTTTAAGACGAGACCAGTCAAAAAAACAAAAAACCTGTTCAAAAACTCCAGTAGCACTGCTGTATCTGATCCACTCACTGTACCAGCACAACACACACTAACACCTCATACACCACCACCATGCTAATCACTGCTAATCACTGCAGTGCTGAGAATAACCACCCACCACCCAAATAATAATAATAATAATAATAGCTGCTCTGTGGTGGTTTTCTCTCCTGTGCATTGAAAAAAGAGTGAAAGGAGGATAATAATTATAAAGTATACAGAGAAACAGATTCAGGACTTCAGTCTGTAATTATAGAAGTACAAGGTGCTCCTACATGATCAGTGGAGCTGAAAAACAAACAAACAATAAGACACAATGAGTTTAGTCGGGATGTGCCATTTCAAACTGTACACAATAATATTGCAAAGATTTTTTAACAAAATAAGGAGTGCATCAGATGATTGGAATACAAACTTCAACATCTGTGTATCTTTTAAATAAATGGTGTAAAAGACTACAGCAGCAGCAAAACTGTGGAAGTCGATCATGACTTGTTCACAGAGCATACCGCAGTCTTTCCCTACAAGACATATTTTGTAGTTTACTGTGGCTGAAAGAAGTAGTTCATGTATTGTTCAAACACCCGCTACCAGTATTGGTAAATGCATCTCTAGTTCTATATAAACATGTTAGCTGTTAAAAACAGGGCTGTACTGATCTTTTTTCCACCCAACCTGATTCATGTATTTTAACACGGAGTAGTGAAACCTCGATCAACAAATTTTAATCTCAAGATATTGTACACGTTCAAGCAATCACATGCAATTTACAATCAATACTAGTACAACCATTGGCGTAGGAACCGGGGGAGGATGGGTGGGACATGTCCCACCCAATATTGGAAACAGGTGGATTTGTCCCCCCCAAAAATTATATCGTTTTGCTCAGATCAGCTGTACTATTAATGAGGAGACAGACCAGACCAATCACGGAGCCGGTTCAGGTATTAAGTCCCGCCTCTCAGCACAAACAGCCAATCAGCTTGCTGGTTTTGCGGCCCGCGGTGTGCTAGTGGGGGAAGCCCCGCCCCCTCGCTGTGAGATATAGCAGCGGGATCGGGCTGCAGCAGCTTCAGCTGATTAAGATCTGGATATACGGGGATTTTTCTAAAGAAAGGTAACGATAGGCTAACCACATAAACTGTGATGATGTTTCTGATAGCTGGTTAAAAATACAAGACTCTAAATCAGCACACAGTTTAAACCCACTGTGATTAATAAACTGCAGCTGTGTTAGTGAGTTAGCTTAACTTTGGAATTAGATAGATTGGAAGTCAACGTTAAAGAAAAAATAAACTATATACGTAATGTTCAACTTGCCCTGTACCTGATCAGCTAATCACTGTTTCATTTTTAAACTGTCTTTATTAATTTAGGATTACAGGATTTACTGTGAGCAATAATGAACAAAATTTCATTTAGTTAACTAGTTATCTAGAAGGCAGATGTAGTGGATAGTCAGAATTTAGTACAGTACTTTATGTTTGTCGTTTAAAGCAGTTTCTTAACCCTGATCACTGCCCCAAAATTGTGTAGCTGATTAGCTAATAAACAGTCATTTACTGAGTTTAATCATGTATATCCAGCAGTGTATTAGACACATCATACCACCACTTACTTTATTAAATGTCTTTAAAGCAGAGAAAGCTCTAGAATATGTAGAACAGTGTTAATATTCAGTAGAATATGTAAGAAGGGTTCACAGTAAGGCCACATGTCCTGACGTTTATAATTAAAATCTTTATGAAACGTAAAGTTACATTCTTTTACATAAAAGGACACCAATCTTTAGAAGAGCTCTTAATAGAAAAATAAAAGCGTAGGATTTTTTTTAAAGAGTGGAGAAAATGTAAATATACAACAGAATTGACATGTCAATACATGATAATAATAATAATAATAATAATAATAATAACCAAATCTGTTATATTATTTTAAATATTAGGTGATAACTGATAATTTTTGTCATATGTATATGTATATGCATATTTTTTTCTTACAACAGTAAATGTAATGTGAAGTAACATGTTTAGGTTGTAAAATCACCTTGTTAACTAATAAAAAACAAAATACAGAAAAAAAAAATATTATTTGTGATTAAAAGTAATTTCCACAAATGTTGTTCTAAGAAACTATAGGGTGGGCTTGGGTTCATATTGGCAAATGTGTCCCCCCCAATATCAAACCTGCTCCTACGCCCTTGAGTACAACAGATAACCCAATTCCTTCATCTATACTGCAACAGGTTCAAGACCAGACAGGAGAACCACTCTGATTCACAACAGTACCAGTGCACTCATGTTAATTTATTACCCTGTATTGCCAGCATACCACAAGCATTGACAAGAGCATAGACGGTCAAAGGAGTGCTAAGGAATCTTTCACACAACTGTGTAAAAGGTCACTCTTCGTGCCACTAAGAAATGATCTTGTTTTTGTTTATTAAGTTGTTATTTTACAACAATACACCAATAAAATAAACTCCCATATTAAAAGTGATCAAACGGAGAGAAGAAGTCAAATTACCCTGGTTTCTAATGCAGAAAATATTGTGTGTGCATTGGAAACGTTTACATCCTTTTTTTCACAATGAAGGCTAACTTTTAAACAAACTGTAAAGGTATAATTTTTTTTAAAGATCTAAATAATCAATGGATTAAATAACTGCATTAAATGGGACGCCATTTTACCAATTTTGCACTTGATATGAAGCATTCTGCCCATGTTGAGGGATGTTTCATGGTTTGTAGTTGAGGAGAGGCCAAGGGTCAGAGGGCTTGTCTCATCAAATCAGTTGACCAATACAGTTGATTCTTACACAAAAAAAAGTGTATAAAATTTATACAACTGTAAAAAGTAAAACAAAGCCTAAAAAAGCAAACAATCCAAACTAAAAGAAATGCAGCAAATTTACCAACTATCAACTAATTATTACAAAATCAAACAAACTCTAAAGCCCTGTCTGGACAGCAATAGTTTCTTAGGAGGTTCTGGGGTAATTCTCTCTTTTATGGGGGGTTTAATCCTCTGTGATTTTATTCCCGTCCAGAACGACCATGTTCTGTTTTTCTCAGACGTCCTCTGCGAAAAGTACAGGCTGAATTATCTACTGTTTTTCGCTGAACTCTGTGCTCCTTCAGGAATTTTATTCTCATCCGGACACAAATCTCTCAAATCTCAAGTTTTGTTACCTTTCGTCTAATAAAATTAGAAATAGACTATTTACACACTTCTTTATAAAAGCAGCAGAACACTCAACAGTAAGGGTGGCAACAATACAAGGTCATCTTGATGTTTCCCCTTAATAACGATATCGCAATACTGTGATTCTGCCAAACTCTGCATATTGCAAGACAACTCTATTGGTGTCAACTAATACAATGTACACCCAAGTGTAAGCTTAGTTCGCTTGCATCTTTTTAACACCCTCTTTTACACTGTCTAAAACTCTACCAAGTGTGACATTAGTCCAATGTTGTAAAAGGGTCATAAACTGCCATAGATTAGAACAGTTTTGCTGCTCTTAAAATGTCTAGGCAGAACACACTAGTATTATGCTACACTAAAATCGTCTCAAACTGTATCATAAGCTTACAGAAAAAAATTGATGTTGATGTACCAACTAGTGACTGCAGCACATTTTCCAGATGTTAATCACTGAACAGCCGCCATCATAACCAGCTTCCACCAATCTGCACCTCAGAAGCACAGTCACAGCATCTTGCATTTTATCTAGTTAAACAGAAACACATACAGTTGTTTCTCTTCCATTTGCTCTTAAGTTCACTAGCAGACCACCAACCAAAAAGCCTGAAATAACTCATACTGGAACACAAGCAAGGGTACCTGGGTCATTTCATTCTCAGTGCTGAAAGATTTAATAGTGGAGCACATGGTTCCTCCAGTGAAATCGGATCATTCAAGACACATTTAAAATGTCCTACTTAATCGGTTACGCATTTTGGAAGACCCTTATGAGTGGGTCACCCAAAGCACATATGAAGGGCAGGTATAAACAGGGCTTTAAAATTAATACCCAACAAGACCCAAACTATTACCAGAGCTGCTAAATATGCAGAGATCAACAGGCTACACATTAGTATTGCCCAAATAATTTAGGCAATTCAAGACACATTTTAAAATGTCATTTTGGAAGACCCTTATTAGTGGGTCACCCAGAGCACATATGAAGGGCAGATATAAACAGGGTTTTTAAATATCTAATTTAACACCCAAATTATTACCAGAACTGCTAAAGATGCAGGAATTAATTGGCTATGTATCAGTATTGCCCAAATAATGTAGGCAATCTTTGTGAGCAAATTCATTAAGTTACTGTAGAATTACTTTACATGTTGTTACAAGGACGGCTGGGCAATTTCAAGAATATACTACTGCAAAAAAACAAATATTAAAATTTTATTTAGTAACTATGTGAGTATTATACATTCAGTGGAAGCCTAAAAATCTAAAATGTGACATAAAACTTAAACTAGACATAAAAACACACACTATACCCTATTAAATCCAGGAATAAATACAGGTAAAAATGTATGCTAACGCATGCGTAATTACATAACCTGTACAACTGTAATAAACCTGAAATAACCTGCATAATTCACCCGAAGTTAGACTTATTATATTAATTGTTAATGCGTAACTACACAGTTATCAGAAACATTTAAAAATGGTGCAGCTTTCTGCCAATATAGATCATCATATCATATATGCATCGCAGCAAAATACATGGATGATTACATTCAAAAGGGTAACACATTGTAATAGGTATAAATACATGTAAACAACCTGGCATATAAAACTTTACCACACTGTCAAAAAAAGCCAAAATCAGTTCAACTCTAACCAATAGATGCAAACAAATTCCTTGCACTACCAATAAAAACAGCAGTATGTACACAATTTAACACAAGACTGAACTGCCAAACACAACTGTATCTCTCTACAGAATTTAATCATAGCTTAAAACTAGTTTTAAGGAAAAAGCACATGAAAAAAAAACACATGCTTTATTAACATTCTACACAACCGTGTTTGTTCACAGGGACATGTCCTGCTCAGCGTTAACCTCCCCTCAGACCACAGCGACACAGTGACCCACTTCAGTCAGTGCAGGTTAAGAAGAGCAGCTATCTGGGGTAGCACTGCCAGACAGCGCTGTTCACCTTGACTACACAGGTAATAAAATAATAAAGAGGAAACCAAGCGTCTTCAGAAGCAACACATCATTGTACAGGCAAAAAATGAGGGCAATGAGTCTCTTTGTCTTAAAAAAGTGGTAAAATCAGAGGGAGTCCCATTTGACCCTCGTTTTAATTTGACGCCAATAATTTACATTTAATTTAAGTACATTAATGTAAACAAACCAATCAACAGGATTACTACAAGATATATTTACATATGGTAAACATTATTAAAACACAGTTATACCCAAACCCACAAAACGATTGTCTGAAAGACTTTTAAGGA
Organism: Astyanax mexicanus; assembly: GCF_023375975.1. Classification (NCBI taxonomy): domain Eukaryota; kingdom Metazoa; phylum Chordata; class Actinopteri; order Characiformes; family Acestrorhamphidae; genus Astyanax; species Astyanax mexicanus. Next base: position 55,872,664 of record NC_064412.1, on the reverse strand, counting down.
GTGCCAGTATCTGACGGTAACGGCACTCTAATCAAAGTTTTTCTAGTATTACTCTACCACAAACAAATATACACACACATAACCTAGCAGCATTGGCAGCACCTAGAAGACAAAAAAAAAAACATAAGCTCACAAAGAAGCACGATTGCAATTATAACATACGTATATTTGACGTTAATGACTAAATTCATTACTGCAGTAAATCACATGCAAATACTTGTATGATCACCTCCTTTTTTTAAAACCCCATGGTCCCTTTTTTTAGTTTTAGATACAGTGACCATATAGGAGCATCCCAAGAATCCAAATATGCTTTGTGGTGGTCATGTGGGGTCTTGACTATTGAAAAATAAGGCAAAGGAGGAGATTATAATAAAGTATTTAAAGAAACAGAAGCACAACAGTCTGAAAATATAGAACTACCACCTTTTTTTATATGCCAGTGGAGTTAAGCTTAGATCGGGCCCAAAATATCCAACCCGACCCGGCCCGAGTCCGTGCACATTTTGCCCGAACCCATCCCGAACCACCCCATACACTGTCATTTTAAGCCCAAACCCACAAATTAAACCGATAATTTTTTTTCTTAGTAAGTAGAGCATTAAAACTGAGCTTTTAAAACATTTTCGGGCTGTTCGAATGAGCGAACCCTGTTCAGAAATAATGTTAACTAACAATGCAACACTGAAGTCTTATTATTTAAGAAAAAAAATTTATTAAGAACAGATCTCCAAAATATTAAAACGTGAACAATGAGAACAATGATCCACAGGCCTAAACATCCGTAAATTAGGCTACAAGAATGTCTAAATGACTTTCCTATAATTTAATATAATTTAACATAGTTTACACAGTTTGATTTGTTATTTTGCTATATTGTGATTATCACGCCATAGCTTTCTATAAAATAAAAATAAAATTGACAAAAAGATGCCTACGTCACAGATTATTTTCTTGGGCCTCGAGTCGGGTACCGGCAGAGAATATAAGCTCTAAGTGGAGCTGTAAAATGGACCAAGAGTGTAGTTTGTGTTTAACGTGAGATATAAGCATTGGGGTACTGAACTTCAGCAATCCATACAAATGGAGTGCAAATATCTCACATTATAGCACTGTCTCTCTCACTTTTTTCAACAGTATAGATAGAGCTTTGTAAATCATACTGCACACATACAGTCATATGAATCCTTATGAAAAAAAGGATGCCTAGTATACATATTTCTATTATACTTTAGAGCCTGCGATGATGCGAGCAAATAGCACTGTGTAAATCACGTTAGTGCTGCAGGATACTGGAAAAATGGCATTACAATTTTAATAATGCATGCCAATATTGCAAGAACATAAATTATACTGTGCAGGTATTGGTAGATCTGTCATGGAAAATGAGAAGTGTAAATATTTTTGACACTGTCAATTGCCATTGCATAAGACACAGCACGTCATGCGATGTGACTATTGCACACGAGCGTATTGCCATAACAATGCTGAAACAAGATATTGTGCAGCTCTAGACCATGCCACGCCACTCCTAATTTTACAACTTTTAAAAACACTGCTCTGAGACCAACAATTTAACACTCAGTGGACTTAGCAAGCTGGCTAATACTGAAATTCTTGGTTAAACTGGAGATTAAGCTTGGACTGGTCAACATTCTTCCTTTAAATAAAGAGAAGCTCCATTCACAATGTTGTGGTTTAGTCCAGGACTAGGATTAATCTCTGTCTAAGGAACTGCCATCCATCCATACGGTACATCCCGCCATCTATGCATCCATCCATCCATTCATTCATTCATCAACCCATCCATCCATCCATCCTATTAACAGAAATTTATATTTGCCAGATGATCTTGTTTTCTTTACAGAAGAGTCATTATCACAGCCAAGAGAATAATGTGTGCCAATGTGAATACTTTCCTGAAATTAAAGTGCCCAAAACAGTACAATTTGTTTAATAAAATGAATATATCCTCTACATGTTAATGCCTCAGATAGAAAAAGGGATTTGATTAATCAAAATTCATTTTTTCATCTCTAATGCATTGCAAAAACAATGTTTGTTTGTAATATTAACAAATATATCCTGTTTGCATTCTATTTTTACAGCATTGCAGAAATTGACATTTAAAAAACGATAACTATTATTAGTATTATTTTAGTGGAGCACATTTGGAAAAGTATTACTGAACATTATTTATCACAAATCTAAAATGCTAATATTCCTTAGGAATATTAAACTTAGGAAATTAGTAGCTATAATGATTTTAATTTTCTGCATTATAATCCAAGAAAATGATTTGACTTTAATGTAAAGAGCCACAAACGCCTTCTTTAACTGTATGGAAAACATATTCAATAGAAAACCAATAAATTTGATTACCTTGTAACTATGTAACTAAATTAATAATTTCTTACATTTCTGTGTTGACTGCTTTATTTTTATTTTATTGAATCTTTTTTGTAACACTGAGGCTTATTCTCCTTGGTGTGCAATCAATTGTTTGTTCAGATTGATTAATGTGCTGTTTTCCTGCACAGTGCAATAACTTGGAAAGCAATAAAACATTAAATAACAAAGCTATTGAGTGAACATTGATTCAGTGTCAGAATTTCCTAGTTTTCAACATTAACCGATGCCTACGCAATGTTAAGCAATATTAAATAAATGCTGTTTTCTTTTCTTATCATCTTAAACATTGCAAGATGCAATGCAAATAAAAAATCAAGGTTTATTCAGTGTATTCCCTCTTTCCTAGCTATCAGAGAGGAGCTATCAGACTGCACAACAAGGGGTGGCAGTTTGACGATGAAGACAGCAAGCACACAGCAAAGAGCAGGGAACAGCTTGCGTGATGAATTAAACAGAAATAACAAGCATATACATCTATATTATTAGTGTTTTTAACAGTAGAAAATCCTCATTTTAGCCACATGTGCACCGTTGTTCTGTTCTCTTTCTACAAAATAATATAACCTAGCTAGCTCTCACTCCTCCCAACCCCGCCATCTTGGGCCGAACCAAGCAAGCAGCCATTACTACCAAACACAAATCAGCGTCTGCGGACAAAACCCTCCACAGAACCGATATGAGAAGAGTTAGAGTCTCCAAACGTGGCGTTTGAGGCTGCATAAAGCTTCTTTAAAGCCGTGTCTGCTGTGCTGAAGCCACATCCCCATAGCCTGGCTCGATAAGCGCACCACAAGCTAGCTTAGCTAATGATAGCTTAGCTTGCGTTAGCATGGGCAGCTTAAAAAAAATCAACCAATTATAACTATAGTGTTAACCCTGCTAACATTATAGTTAAGCTAACGTATTTAACTAGTAAACTACAGCAGAACAAGCAAAGAAATAATGTAGATAGCTGACTACAAAACTCAGATTATCAGACTTGCTAACTACAGTTCCTAAGCATTGTTTATTTTAGAGAGAGGACGACAGATGTAAAACCAAAGCTAGCTAGCTAACTAAGCTAACTGTGCAGAGAACACAAACGCTGGCAAGTCAAAGATCTGCAATCATCAAGCTAACGTTGGTAAACTTCATTACGTTAGAAAGCTAGGTTATCCTACATTTATATAACTAGTAAGTTAGCTACATTAGCTCGACTCCTCAATGAAGAACAGCTGCAGGTAGCTAAGCCACAAGCAAGACCCGTGTTTAACGTTAAATAACTAACGTTAAAGAATAATACAACACAAATAACCCACAGGTTTTACTCTAGCCAAGATACAAGCTGAGTGCAGTATTGTTGTATTCTGATGGAGGTGAACATATGCCATAATAAAATAATAATAATAATCACGCCATAAATGGTTTGACTCAAGCCTAAACTGTATTGTGTATCAGCAATGTTTGGGAGGAAATTCAGATGGAATGCATTCAAACAAAAACAACTAACTTACACAGTTAACTAACATCTCTAGTTAGCACAAGATTCATTTTAAGCCAGCTAGTGCTTGACGTTAGCTACCAAAGAAGAATGAACCGCAAATAGGTTATAGCTAGCTAGACACAACCCTTGTCTATGTGCTTAACGTTAAACAAGAAAAAGAGAAAGCCTGTGGTATTGCTTAGCTGTTCTGTTTGATACAGGTCAGTTTTAGTAAAAAAAATAAGACAGAAATGATTTAAATCTGAAGTGCTCGTGCTAGCTAGGTTAGTTAACTAGGTTGAAAGGTAGATACCAGCAATGCTTCAGAGAGAACTGAGATTCTCAAATTATTCAGGGACTTTATCAGTTAACTAGTTAACCTTACCTATTTAAGTTAGCTTGCAAGATAGATAACTAGCTAGCAAAGTAATGTACATAATGTACATTTAACTAGATATATTAGTTGATAATAAAAAGATCAAACTGGCCAGCCAGCTTCTTAGTTAGCAGGCTATTCCCCTATGCCACTTTATCTATATGAAGCTAACTAGCTATCCTAAAGCCACTGTTCTCGCAAGTTTACAAACTTGCTCATGCAGTAATTGAATAAAGCTAACTAACCAATCTAATCTAACTATCTAAATACACAACAGAGTGCATACATATATCGCCAAAGCAGTGCAACATTTACGCTAGCTAGCTAAACAGCTAGTACCACACAACAAATAAGCAAGCTAGCTACCTAGCTAGCGCTACAAAACAGGGCTAGAATCGCTAAGCTAGTTAGCTTAGCGTAGAGAAAATAAGGACGTTGCGTACGTAGGTTAGCTCAGCTAACCGCAGGGTCGCTAACGCTAGCTAGTTATTTATGTGCGCACTTTAGATAGAAAGCTAGGTTAGTTAGCTAACGCTAGCTAGCGTTGAATACCAAGTTAAGTTAAATAAGATAACGCTAAATAATGTGTGCAAGCTGCACGGCCGTATAAAAGGGATCGGATCGGGTGTTCTGTCGAGTTGTGCTACCCATCCATATGTGCTACCTATCGGAACTGCGCAAGCGCCAATCCATGTGTTTTAAAACATTTTCGTGTGTTTCTCACGATAAATCTTCGGAATTGTTTTTGTTTTCTGAGTACAGTTTAGCCATCTACAATCTTAACTTAGCATTATTATTACTGTTATTATTGTTAGCATTATCTTGCTGGTGACAACAGTGTGTGTAGATTGCAATGCATTAAAACGTTAGCTTCGCTGAACTAGCTCATACAAAATAATAAAATATTAAATGCAGTTTCTATTCAACTCAAAACCTATTTTATATATTAATTAATGAGGCTAAATTCAACAAAACTCCAACCAAGTTTGTTAGCTAGCTATCCAAGCTAACTGTAACTAGCTAAAATAACGTTACACTTCTGCAGGGAACATACTCTTAACTAGCTAACGTTATATGGTGCTTTTATTCTCTTTTCCGTCGGTTTATCTACCATTCAATAAATAAAGCTAACCTAGGTTAGCCACGGTAAGGGGTAGCACGGTTTGACAAGGTAGCACACAAATCGTCAGAACACCGGCTTAAGCAGCAAGCTAGCGTAGCGTAACCAGCTAGCTAACGTTAGCTCAACAGAGCCAACTTGCTAAGCTAGTTAGCTAAAGCTAGCTAACGTAGCTAACATAGCTAGCGTTACCTTTAACAGCAAGGCCTTCGTTCTGGCGCCATCTTCATGAAGCCTCAGAAATCCAAACAGTGAGCTGCAAGCGAGAAGACAGACAACACAGTGGGCTCAGTATCAATTGATGTCGTTTAAGGCTTTTGCGACGGCTAAACGCAGAATAAAACGTCTACACTAACGCCAGGCACTCTGGGTGCCGTTCAGGCGGCGTTTCTAACCTGTCAATCCCAGCCAAACTGTCCCTCTCCTGCGCTGTCAGCCTAGGAAAGTCCTCCTCGGTTTCACTCGCTTTTCCCGCCGCCATTTTCTTTTCCTCATCACCAGCAGCAGCAGCACCAGCGCCGAGGCTCCGAGCAGCAGCGCGAGCAGCTACGGCGAGCGACACTCGGCACGATTGCATGGAATCGCACCGAGGAGACGAAGGGCGAGTTCCAGGCGTTCAGAAAGCGGCACGAAATCAACGCTATTTCAGAAACTTTTCTCCTAATATGGCGAAATTCGGCTGCAAATCCTCCTGGAAGCGAGTTATCCTTCACTTGGTCCTCTTCTCACATTTTTACAACAAGCGCGTGAGCTGCACAGGGTAAACGTCCGTGCACGAGCGGCCACCCGTGCACAACTGTATTTAGTTATCTGACGGCAAATTAATTAAAATAAGTTCAAACTTCTTCTACTATCCGCCACCAGATTAAAGTTGTTGTAATTGTGTCACACAGGCGAACCCACGCCGTCGCATTCGCCACGCCCTCTCTGGCTTCGGCGGCCAATAGCAGGCGTGACATTCGGCACGTGACTGGCCTTGTCCTAAAAATTTGTGGACCAATCCTTAGATTAGCTAGCTAGACAATATTTCCCCTAACATTTTCCCCCAAAAAACATTTTAACATCCATATTTATATCTAGGTATTAATATCAACACATAAAAGTGATAATGAACATAACTCCAGTCTGTCTTTAAACTGTGAAACGAAAACCTTCTAATGTAGCTAGCTAGCTATATGATAAGGAAATGTGATGGAGGGCTGGGCGATATTTGAAAAAATAATAATCTTGATATTTTTCAAATATTTTTTATTTATACGTAAACAGACAGCACCATATAAAGTGATACACAAGCAACATAAAAGAGTTATTAACACGTTTTTAACAGAAGTGCAAGTTTATCTACTGAGATTTATATAAATAAATATGCAAAAATCTCTATTGTTCCATTTTGAAAATCACATTAAAACAGTAATTTGATTAATCAAACCGCCCGACTGCATAACACACGCTGCTCTCAGTAGACATTAGTTCACTATTGACTACTTTTTCAATCTTATTCTACGTGCAATAATATAATATAATATAATATAATATAAATGTAATAATAATAACTAATCTGCCCTCTCTGACTTCAATAGCCAATAGCATGCATGACTGGCCTTCTGGCCTTCAATCCTTAGATTAGCTTGCTAGGCTAAATTCTAGTGTGCATCTTCTGTACACTACATTTAGACACACCGAAGAGTGGACTATTGCACTATGACATTTTATTCATTAAAAATATGATTAAAACCTACTAATGTAGCTAGCTATAATACAGAAATGTATTAAATATTATAATGTATAGTGAACTGAATAGTAAACAGCCAAACACCAAACCATTGACTTATTAAGGCATGGGAATTAGATAATTAAGTCGGGGGGACAATTTTTGAAGCCGTGGGAAGTTAATATTTTGTTCCTATGCCTTAATTATTTTATTCCTATTTCTTCATAACTGTTTACACTAGTTAAAAGTATGGATTTGGGGGTGGGTTTTTACTTTTTTGGACCTGGACTACCCCCCTCTGTGTGTAACTGTAGGTTTATATAGGATCTCCAGTGAATTTGGCGTTTTACAGAGACTGTAAGACTAGGTCAGGACTGCACTTAGCAGGGCATTACTAAAGCAGCGTTATTCAGAATCACCAGAGCACTTTTTTCACAAAAAACAGCTCACATAGCATTTATTCATGAAAAAACGATGGAATGTAATCTTTAAATACTTGTGAAAGCCTGTGTTGGAGCTGGTGTTTGGGGTTTGAGTGGGCGTTTTGGGGGTTTTAGCCAGGGTTTTGGGAGTTTGAACGGGTGTTTAGGGGTTTGAACTGGTGTTTAGGGGTTTGAGTGGGTGTTTGGGGGTTTTAAATGGTTGTTTGCGCCGGGATTTTGGGGTTTGGGTCGGTGTTTGAGCCAGAGTTTAAGTGGGTGTCTGGCGTTTGAGCTGGTGTTTAAGCCGGTGTTTGGGGGTTTAAGATGGTGTTAGGGCCGGTGTTTGTGGGTTTGGGCCGGCGTTTGAGCTGGTGTTTGGGCTTTTGAGCAGTTGTTTGGGGGCTTGAGCGGGTGTTTGGGGGTTTGGGGCGGTGTTTGGGTTTGAGCCAGAGTGTTTGGAGTTTTGAGCAGGTTTTTGGGCCGGTGTTTGGGCTGGAGTTTAGGGGTTTAAGCGGGTGTTTGGGGTTTTGAGCAGCTGTTTGGGCTAGTGTTAGAGGGTTTCAGCGGGTGTTTGAGGGGGGGTTTGGGCCGGTGTTTGAGTCGGTGTTTGGGCCGGTGTTTGGGTGTTTGACGTGGCGCAGCATCACAGTAGGAGTGAGTTAACGCGCCGCTCCGGCTCCGGCTCCGGCTCGGTGAGGTAATCAGCCCGGCGATTCCCAAAATGGCGGAGCGGCAGAGAGAAGGTTAGTGGGTATGAGAGAAAGAGAAAGAGGCGCAGAGAGAAGCGCTGTTTATCCGGGTTATAGATTAATAACCACGGGTTTATTCCGCTCACAGTACTGCTGTTATTTAGCTAAAATACTTAGCTTAGCTCTGTTATCCGCTCGAGATCATTTTCACCGTTTAGTTCTCATACTCCAGTATCTCCGGTGCTCTGACGAGTTGTGCTAACCTGTCAAATCGTGCTACCCGAGTGTAGATAACTATATTTAAACATAAAAATACCAGAAAAACGCGCCTTATGTGAAAATACTCTCTGCAGAAGTCTGGGTAGGATATTGGGAAAGCCTGAATTAATACATCAGGGTACAGTTAAGGGAATACAGGTGATTAAAACCCATTTTGTATTTTTATTTATTTATGTATTTGTTTATTTTTTACAGTTAAGGGAATGGGGTGATTAGAACCCGTTTTTGTATTTTTCTTTGTTGCCTGTATCTGATTATTACATGTATTATTAGCTGTCATTAACACAAATAAAGCAGAATTACCAAAAAAAAAAAAACATGTGAAAACATAAAAAATGTGGGTCTGCGCATGGGCACTGGTGGTAAGATGCACATATGGATGTGTAGCACAATTCGACAGATCACCTGCTGTATTATGGTGGTGTTTACAGTCTGTGCTGCTGCTGCTCCAGTTCTTCTGTAAGCTATAAAGAGGTTTTATCCTAAATACTGGTTTCGAAACTACATAAATATAAAAGTAACATCAAAGACAAAAGCTTAGAGAGAGTCCTATAGTGCACTACCCCCCCCTCCCCTCCCCAAAACACATATTTCTAGAAGCCATAATGACTATAATGTATATTAAAATGATAATGTTGATAAATTTGGGATGCACTAGGTTCTACCTCATTAAGCTGAGTGATGCAGAGATGTGCAAAGATGTCATTTAAGCAAGAGGAGCTAAAATATACAACATATTCTGTTTTGTTTAATACTTTTTTTTGTTTACAGAATAATTCCATATGTTTTTCTTCATAGTTTGGATGAAACTTAAAATTAAAATGTAAGGTGTGTCTAAACCTTAAGCTGGTACGGTACATACTGCTATCCCATGACATTTGCCATGTCAGTGTTTGCATTTTACTGCTTAATCAGTTCGTTTTGTTTTGTCTTGTTATCATGTAGACTGACCTATTGCATGTATCTTTTTTAAAGACCAGGGGGATGCAGAGAGTGAAGACGAAGCCTACGAGGTTGTGGACTTGACGGAATATGCACGCAGTCACCAGTGGTGGAGCAGACTTTTTGGGAGTAACTCTGGGCCCATTGCTGAGAAATACTCGGTGGCCACTCAGATCATGATGGGTGGGGTTACTGGCTGGTGCGTGCCACTACCTAAATCCTAATATACATTTTTTTTGGGTCATCGTCGTGTTGCATGGTCCACCTCCAAATCAACTTTAGTTTTTAAACACATGGTCTCCTATTGTCCTCCAGCTCCCCCGATACAGTGAAGATGATTAATGCATCCCTAAACCATGAACCATGACATTTCCACCTCCATGCTTTAACATTAATGTGACTCCAAGTCCCATCCATGCTTTAAAAATATAGATTTTTATAATAAATCCATAATATTTAAGTTAAAATACACATTTTAGTTGTGTCCCTGCATTTCACGTAGTCCTGTTACCGTAACATATTACCAAATCTAAAACATCTGGAACATTTTATAAGTCACATCTACAACAGGAAGTGACATCAGCTGGTTCCTCTGAAGACCATGGGAAGACCAAAATTAAGTTCCCTCATTAGTTTTTTTTCTGTATATTTTTCTTATTGTAACGATGATTGAGGAGCTCAATCTCAACACTCACTCCTGTTACCTAAATTAATTCTTACGTCTTATTTGTATATTGTTAAAGTACACATTTTGGGGAAATCACTAGAATGTGCTCAGTCTCCTTATGCTATTAGCATAGCCACCATTAAGCAATTTTTATTGTTTTTGCCAATTCTTTATTCTTGTAACTTTCATTCCTGTTATTTAGGAGCGAGTGCCAGTAACAGGAGTGAATTCCAGTAACAGTAATGATTTTTTGCCATAAATATGAATGATTTGAACATGCAGTCAACCATTTCTTTAAATTAAAGACTTTCCTAAGAACAAATTAAAGGAATTAGTGGACTTGCTTTTAAACATGCTTTTTAAATGTTACATGATTTTTGTAACCATTTTTAGATTAGAAACCCTGTAAAAGAACAAGTAAAGCTGCCTGAGTTTGACCAGGACATGTTTTGAATAGTTAAATATGTGTGTTATTAGATTTGGAGTGGAAAAAAAGTAGAAAATAAGTTTAATTAGAAAAAATGTTGCCCTTATATTATTACACATCCATTATACATTTTGTTTCTCATCCTCAGGTGTGCTGGATACCTTTTTCAGAGGGTGGGAAAAATCGCTGCTACTGCAGCAGGTGGAGGATTTCTGTTACTGCAGGTATGAACTGCCAGATCATGTTCATATTAATCATGTTAATACTAAATGTGTGTCTGTGTTTCAGTATAAATCAGTTCACTGTATTTAATGAATCTGTGCAGATTGCTAATCACAGCGGCTATGTGCAAGTGGACTGGAAGAAAGTGGAGACAGATGTGAACAAAGCCAAGAAACAGCTTAAAAAGAAAGCCAACACAGCGGCTCCGGAAATAAACACCTTTATTGAAGAGGTAAAGGATAATTTTCTGTTCGGTTTAAAAGTTAAAACCTTTAATAAAAGGTAGAGGGCTGAACAGTTAATCGAAACATTGTTAATATCAACATTTAAAGCCTCTAATCAAATTAATCCACATCATTTCTTTTGTTGAATAGAAGAGTAATAAATGGAAATACTTTTTGCACCTTTGGACTACTAATAATAGTGAAATGTATTTTGTAAGTAGTAATGTAATAACATACTTATATTTAAATAATATAGCAAAATAGTATATTTTAACCACATCCGTATGTTTAGACAGGGTGGATGTTATTGATTATTATCTGTATCCTGAGAAGAGTTTTGTACTTGTGGAGTATGTAAGGACCCTGAGTTTTGTTATTGTTATTTCTGTTTGATTTCTTTTTTTTTTTTTGCATTTAGAGCTGTTTTATAAACACATTCTCATTTTCTGAGTTTTGGGTATAAAGTACTGCACAGTAAGACTGCCCTCTGTTGGTAAAACTATAAAATGTTCCACAGAAAGACTACTATCAACTGTTTTGTGTTCAGGTAGTAATAATAAACTCTTTCTGCAAATTTACAGTTTTTACCTTAATTAGACCCAGATTCAGTGTTCTTAGGGCTGTGGAAATGTTAAATATGTTATTTTTTAATCAGATTATATTCCATTTTATTTATGGTCAACCAATCAATCAGTCAAAGTTTTATTTTTTAATCAGTAAATGAGTGATGGTTAATCCTCATGTTAAATGCAGCTGAGCATTTACAACTGAGCATTAAAATAAATTTTATTATTATGTTATTTATTATGTTTTTAATCAGGCTGAACTAAAATGAGGAACTACATAAACAAACTAGCAATAAAGTCAATGTTATTAGCATTCAAAATAAACAAAAAATAATATTTAAATAAGAAACAGGATTTTTAAAACATAAAAAAATAAGTGGACAATCTCAAATTTAAAACAGTCTCGATTAAAAGATTATAAACACAAATAGGTACTATATAATAATATAATTTAAGAATGTAAAAAAGTTACGGAGATTAAAAAAATGATATTAAAACTAGTTGTAAAAAATAAAATAAAATAAAATAAAATAAAAAGCTTAAAAGGAAATTATAAGATTGACAAAAGGAGGGGGCAGGTGTTGCCACAATTAATTCTTATTTTCTTATTTCCTCTTAATTCCAGCTTTAATTAGCTGTTCTTTTTCCGTTCCTCCTTAAATGCTGCAGCCTCAGCCCGCTGCTGCACCATTTAAGGTGGAACAGGAAAGTTATCTAGTTACTGAGACAAACTACTAGCGATTTATTTTATGAATAACTCTTGTTATGAAGAATTCAGCCATAAAACTTTAAAACTAGACATTAAATTATGGTAATATATTTATGATTATAGTTATTTTTAATAAGGAAATACTCAATTGTGCTGCACCATCTTGCCCACTCAAACCAGAGGAGTAGGGTTTTGAAATGGGATTTGGGTGTTTTTCTCATATTTAAAACACTTTGAGAGTTTTGTTGTGTGAATGTTTGTATAATAATCCTGTAATTATGTCTGTGCTGTTTTTCAGGCTACAGCGTTTGTGAAGAGGAATGTGGTGGTCTCCAGCGGGTTTGTGGGGGGGTTCTTGTTGGGTGTTGCCTCCTGAGCTAAACAGTTAAAATCCTGTGGATCAGACCGACTCTAAAGCTGTGAGATGATCTGTGCGGGATCTCGCGGTGCTCTCTCGCTCTGCTGTTCTCTGATTTTGCCAATTAATGGAGTCTGCTGCGCCTCCTGTCTGGTCTAGACTCTGTGCTGTGGAGGACTCTGAGGTGGAGGTTTATCTTTACATTAAAACTACTTGAAACTACCTTTTCATTCAGCGAACACACACACACACACACACTCCCCACTTTTTAATATCGTGTGATCGGAAACTGTGTTATCATACTTCTGTATTACTTAAGTTACATGTATGTAAAGAATAAATGAAATAAATGTGAAATGTTCATCTGTTAGGAGTGTGAGAAAATATTGATTATCGAAGTATTGAGACATTTTGTTTTGCAATACTGTATCGATTTTCAAAAGAACAGTGTCAAAATTAAATTATTGTTATGCTTAAATGTAAAAGATTGGTGTCAGAAGTGGTTCATTTTGTTTTGTGATTAAACTGTTACCACTAGATGGCAGTGCTGTACTTTATCGTAAGCTCTTTCCATGGTTCTGACTGGATGAGAAAAGTAATTTCATTAATACAGATTTTATAAATAAGTGTTTTTATACTACACTTTTATAACAGTTATTTAAGACCAATTACCCAAGCACTAGTGATGCTCTTACAACACTCCGCCTCTTTTTGAACTGCTGCTGATGCAGCATTGCCGAGTAGCATCACAGCGCTAACGCTCGGAGGAAAGCACAGCGACTCTGTTCTGATACATCAGCTCACAGACGCAGCCTTTTGCTGATCCACATCACCCTAGGAGTGATGAGAGGAAAGAGCGCACCATCTACTGTACTGTACCCACCCAGAGAGAGAGCAAAGACAGTTGTGCTCTCTCAATGCTCCAGCAGCTGATGGCAAGCTGCATGAACGGCATTCGAACCAGCAAACTCGCGATCATAGTGGTGAGCGCTTAGCCTGCTGGACCACTCGGAGCCCCTTATAACAGTTCGACAATGGCAATATATTAATCATTAAAGGAGAATGGACTTGGGGTGTGAAAGAGGAATTCTCCCCCAGCTTTCAGATATTCACCATTAACTAAATGAAAGTAGCTGTAAACTTATATACATATATGTATGTATATGGCAGACCTCTTGAAATTAAGTCTTGATAAGTAAAATGATGAGCATGAACAAATAAGTAGGATAGACTGCATATTTAATTCTGTGGAAATGCATGAATTCCAGCTGTTGCACAAAAAAAAAAAATATTCAGATTAACTCCTGAAATGATCAGATTTGTATCCAATGAAATTACATTCCTCCTGAACCATGGAGCAACATGGAATACAATAGAAATAAAATGGTAAGTTTCTTTTCTAAGTAGACCCTTTCACCTACCCTAAAATATTGCAGAAAGCAAAATTACAGAAAAAAAAAAAGCCTACAAAAATTTAATCAAAATAAATTATTCCTCTACGTATACTACTCCCATCCCTAATGTTTTTTGATTGAGACATGATAAACTATTAGTTCTACTACACTTTAGTTTATCAAGTAAAAGTGGAGGGTTAGAAGTCTACATGTTATGGAGAAGGTCAAATGTAGTTGCTAATTGAGTATAATTTAATTAATAAAAACCCACACATTTAATACACATTAGCTAAACAACTTAAGTAGAAGAAAAGAAAGTAACAAGAAAAAGCACACCACAGCAGCTTGCATATTTACCATTTCAAACTTTATTTTGGTAAAATCATACAATAAGTGTTCTCGTGCAGTGCACAGCTTCTAAACTAGTACATAAAGCAAATTCTAATTCTAAGGGCTCCGGTGATGTTCTTTGTCATGGTTTGGTGAATTGAGAGCTTGTCTTGAGCTGTTCACCCCTTTTTTTGTTCCTTAAGACTTAAAGAAGAAGAATTCACCACCAAACCAGGAAGAGAACAGTATTTCCAAATGCCCAATTTCTGCAAATGCAACAATAGAGAGAATAACCACATGTTTTCCGTAAGATTGCCATGTGCCAGACATTCACTGAGGGGGAAAATAATTCAAACAATTAAAAATTAAAAAATAAAGAAAAAGAAAAAAAATAAACTGGACAATCTGGACACTTTGCACTGTTTTTTGTACATATTTAGGAAAAATGTTTTGATCTTTTGTCCAAACCTTGGCATTTAGTTGTTAGCTTTTAAATTTTGGCTGCCAATTACAAGTGTGACTGAAATACTTGGCCCTTGAGGCTACAAATATGGATTTTTGACGGAGTCCAAAATGACCTTAAACTTTAAAAAGCTCACACTACCCCGAAATATATAAATTTCACGCATACGGGTGACATTCAACATTCAAGTGCCAGTGTTTTTGTACTGTCTTTTGGTCAAGTTACTTGAAACGATCACTTTTAGGTTTATAAAAATAAATATTTCTCAAAAATGCTCAATAAATTACACAAACTAGCAGCAAAAGTAGAATCTAGTAATCCGTGTGCAAATAGCTAAATTCCCCACTGCTGATTCCCTGGTCCCAAATCGATCCTGGTTAAATATTGAGAACCCTTCCCCTTTTGTAAACAAGCTGCGTTTTTTTTTTTTATTATTATTTTACAGTCTTCACACACAATTATTTGGAAGCTTAAGGACACGCACTCAAGAAGACATTTATATAAAACTCTAGATGTGCAATAAAAGAACATTTTTCTGTAAAACTCGATGGGCATAACATACACGGGCCTAGACCTAAATAGCACCACTCATTTCAAGTTACCACAATACTGTCAGTGCATCCGCTTCAGTTCACCATTTCTCACACTTCTTTAAAATGTCAAAGGCACAACACGCATGAGAGGAAATCTATTGCACTTCAGTTCAATGTAGTATCCTGCCCATCCTCCTAACACCTCGCCTGCCGAGAGAGAGAGCGAGCGCGAGAGGCCAGCGCTGCCGCCAGTTACTCTGACTTAATCTCCACAGTACCGCACAGCAGCTCAACTGCTGTAGATTACAGTAACGGGAGAAATGGGTGAAGAACTGTAACCCTGTCTTTGGCCAGGATGCCATGAAAACCTCATCCACAACAAAAAGAAAATAATAAAAAAAGTGTTATGCCAAAAACTGCAATCCTACCAGCCTTTGCCTCACCCTGTGCAGTTCCTTTTCCTGTGTACATTCCTGATTTTATCCAGCCCCTGTTTACCCCAAGCTCCTGTGGGGGATCTCAGGGGAACCATGTCTCTAGTGCAAGCCCGAGGATGTCTTTTCGAAATGCAACGCAGCTTGGGAAAAGAGAGGACACAAAATAAACGAAAGTCCGGATGACGACATTCTTTATAAAATAAAAGCCTGCTGCAGAAATTTGATTGAAAATCTCCTTGACCAAAAAACAACAACACTAGCATGCGAATTACTGCAGAGTCAGCTGGGCATTTAGGGCCAGTCTACTCTGATGCTGTGATCCTAATATATAAATGTAGCCATTTGTCCTTTTCGCTATGGCAGTAGCTTGGAGTACACCATTTCATTAAAGAATACAAATAAAACAATCCAAAACAGCCAGCTCCACAATAGTTCAAGTAAGAAAACAATGAAGAAACTACCTCCATTCCTCCAAACTAGCTAGAGTCTGTGGCACAGAGCTAGCTGCCTGAAAAACGTTACGATTCAGAAGTGGGAGCGTTTGAGCGTCACACGTCCAAACACCAAATCGTGAACGGAGGTTCACACCTCTGTTCACTAAACCTCCTCCTCCTCAGGACTATGGATAAATATTAAGAGATCAGAAACTGGAATGGCTTTTATTTTTATTTTAAACCTCCCGCAGACGACGACCGCGTCCTTAAGAGGCACCACCTCAGGATAGTGAGCGCAAGATTAACATCATCATTAATCACTAATGACTTCCTTCTCCTGCAACACGTTTTCTTTGTCGAGCAAGAGTAAAAGCCAATAGAGGGAGGGCCAGGCCCAGGCACCTTTGCGACAGCAGCCTGGTGACCCCGTGACAAATTTGAAGTTCAGAACAAGATAGTGACTCGAAGAGAGTCAGACCATCCCAGAGTTTGCCAAGGTTTGATTGAGCACAAGCTGAAATTTTCTTACCTTCAAAAAACAAACATGGAAAAAAGAGAAAAGAAAGAAAGCAAACAATAAAAACCACAATCGTGGCCAAGTGTTAGCCAGTCTGACGTTTAAAAAGGAACAAAAAGAACAAACACAAAAAAGGTCAAATTTAAAGGCACAGTACATTAACGAACAAATGATTCTCGATTACTACGAAGAAAGCAATGAGGTGTGGTGGAAAAACGAGTCAAAAAGATCCTAATTAAGTATATTTCTGCATTTTTCCCTCCGTTTTCTTTCTACAGACGAGCAGGTCTGGAGACTGGTTCCCCTGCGGCCAAACCTTCAATCACCCTGGCAAGCCCATCTTCTACAGCCAGTGGTACGCTTCATTTTGGGATGTGGTCAGAGAATCACAGCTGGTAATGTACTGTAGAGTTCTTGAAAGCTACACAGGGTAAATAGTCTGGCTAAAGTTACATGTGGTTTCCATTCAGTGAGTTCGGCGTGGTAACCCACTGATCACGGGGAGTGGGGTTTGGAAAGATGGAAAGTGGGGTGGGGGGGTGGGATTTAGTTGCCCCACCAGTCCACCTGAGAGTAGTTTCCTCCATAGCCATCACTGTTGTAGAAGTTTCCAAATCCACCTGCAGACAAAGAAAGCCACGTTAGACAAAGCCTCATTGTTCTAGTGATAATACAATGTGTATGATTAGGACAGGAGATGGTACGAGGAGTTTAAAAGTAGGAATAGGAAGCGTAGTAGAAGAAAAAGTAGTGCAAAAGAAGGAAAAGCTCCTCCCCCAATCAGAGTGTTCCTGAGCGAAACCAACCCTTACCACCGCCAAATCCGCGATTTCCACCGTGGCCTCCTGTGCTGCGGCTGCCGCGACTTCCGAAGCCTCCACTGCTGCTGCCGCCGCTGGTTTGACGGTAATCTCTTGCTCCGAATCCACCAGAGAATCTAACAAATGAAAGAGGTGAAAAAAGGGGTTAATTTTAACAACCTACAATTAAGCCCAATCCAATTACAGGAATTCACTTTGTAATTCATTTAATACAGTATTTTGGGCCTGTGTTCCCACTGCTTTTCTTTAAACATCCAAACTACGTTGACCACTGAGTGAATAATTGTGAAAGCTTTGCCTGTTTGCCATTTTACTCTGATTAAAAGCCTTTTACAGTGAGGAACAGCAGCAGAAGCTCCTCTGATAAAGTGCTGTTCTCACAGTAGATAATGTTTCTCTAGGCAGCACAGAGCAAGGCAAACGTTTAACCCCACAGAGCTGAGCTACAGTATCAGACTGTTAGCTTGTTATGCTAAGTGGCTAGCACTAGCTTGAATATTACCATATTACCAAGCACTAGTCTACATAAAAATCCCCAAAACACTGCAGACAGATCTAAATCATTTTGACAGCTTTCACATGGCACATGCTAGGGCAGTATTGAGCATGATAGCTTAGTACTGAGTACAACCCAAGACAGTATGAAGCGGAAAGGAACAGGATGTTCACCTCTTTGAGCGACCCCGGCTGCTGCTCTTGTGCTGGTGCTCGTAAGCCAAGCTCTCCAACCAGGACGGGACTTCCTGTTTAGCCTCAACTAGAATATCCAGCAGATCCTTGGTGATGTTGCTATTCTTGTCATTGAAGAATGATGTAGCAAGACCTGAAGAGAAGAGAGTAAAATAAAATGAGCACTTGGACATTAATGTAGAAAGAAAGCCACTGATTACAATAAAAACTGATAATTACCAAGGTTGCCCACACGACCGGTACGACCAATACGATGGACATACTCCTCAATGTCACTGGGCAAGTCGAAGTTAATGACGTGTTTCACGTTGCTGATGTCCAGACCACGTGCAGCCACCTGTGTAATGAAGACAACCAATCAGAAAACCCACTCTTCAAAAGAAACCGAAGTTGCCTTAAATCTGTTTAGTTTTTGGATCATTAGTCACATGGCCTTTATACCTCCATAACGATTAAGTATAAAAGGTGAACATTCATAGCATTTAAAAACAAGTAACTGGTAACTTAATGTTTAATTGTAGATGTACTCTAATGTAGTCTGGTTTTGGGCACTATCCAGTTTTAAAAACATGCCGGCACACAAGTTATTTATATAGTAAATCAATGAAATCTCATTTTAATATTGGACCAGATACAAAAGATTTCCAAAAACTTCATGTAATTGAAAAAGGAACACAGTCTACTATTATTGGTGTTTACGTGATAAGACAGTTAAGTGCACTAAACTTATTTAAAATCTGTTGGACTGATTAACACAGAAATCATAGAACCAACTAATTAGAAACTCTTCATTAACCCTGTTGGGTTTGCTGCCATACAGATTCTATTAATTGTTAGTTTCTCAACTGATGCAAAGATTGTTATTTTGTCCCCATCCCTTATAGGTGAAGGCAGACTCATTCATCCACCCATTTTGCATGAAACAAATCAAATGGGCTCAATTTTATTAACTGAATTTGTGAAAAGCTGCATTTAAATTCACTCTAACAGCCACATACAAGCTCAAGATCAGATGTATCCGTTAACAGGCAAACGTGGGTAAAACTCAGGAAAAGTTTGAGGCTAATAACTGCACTGCATCAAAACGACCTTAATAGAAACCTTACAATTGATGCTGAAAACCCCAAACCCAATTCTAAAAACATGAAATCTCAAGATACGTACAGCAGTAGCCACCAGAATGGGGCATCTTCCCGAGCGGAACTGATTCAGCGCTTCCTCACGATCTCTCTGGGATCGGTCACCATGGATACTGGTGCAGGCGTAGCCCTCGCGGTACAGGAAGTCCTCCAGCGCGTCGGCACCCTTTTTAGTCTCCACGAACACCAGAGTGAGAGAGTCTTTACCTGTGGGGTGAAAATCAGAACGGTTTATATGTGGGATCCAGCAAATGGGTGTTTTATCTATGGGAATTATTTTTCAGTCATGCTACATGAGGAGCTTCTAACTCAGAATATGAAAAAAAAAAAAAAAAAAAATCCAAACAAATATATAAAACATGGCGCAGGGTTGCCACACATTTCCTTAAATTCCAATAAGAAGGTATGATGGGGAAATGAAATGTGGTGTTCAAACAATGACCTTCAAAATAAAGACTTCACAGAATAAAAAAAATGGGACAGTGTCCACAGATCAGCTGGGGAACAGCATTATATTGCATGCACAAAAAACAGAAAATCAAGAAAAAGACACTGATGGAATGTAAACAAAGCTCCACGCACAGGACTGAACCTCAGTTACACTGGGGGTGTAAAATAAGTCTTTACTTACCAGGTTTCTCCCTGCTTTCCCCCGTACTGTCCTGAACCTCACTTGGTATAACTTTGGATAAAACCAGACCCCAAAATAAGGTTCATTTCTACTGTACTAAACAATTTAACAACTTACATAAACTCTTTGAGTTAATTTGTCTAAACAGATAATGATACACAATTTAACCCCATTTTAGGGCCTGCACTAGGGCTGGTTAAGTTAAATGTATCTTAAGTTATGTAAAAACTAGAAGCAAATGTTTATCAACTGAGATTCACGCTGCTACTTCTATATGTGAAAGCTGTACAATCTCTATAACCCAATTTTACATTATTAAATTTATACGATTGTCCTATCCTTAACAGTTTTAGTTAATCATTATTTTTTAATTTAAGCTTTTATGTTCATATCAAACTTTTAAAAACTTAATTGGCCACTTTGTGAGAACCCTGTAATAATCAGTCTGACTGAGTAAATGTATATTGAAATTGTGTTAGTTACTATTAACAAATATTTACAATTAATATATGTTCTGATACTGTTAGATTAAATAAACTTGACATTTTAATATTTCTAGCAGTATACATTCTTCCAAATAGACCTGACTTTCGCACCACAGAAACACATGGTCATAAACTCACCTGTGGCATTGAGAAGATCAAGCAGGAAGGACCTCTTATCGCTTTCCTCGACCCAGACCACTTTTTGGGTGATGTTCTCAGAGGTGGAGCCCACACGCCCCACAGCCAAGAAGATGTAATCCTCCAGGAAGTCACGTGCCAGGATCTGTATTATTAAAGACGAAAATTTAACCAATTAATCCAAAAAGGTGGGAAATAGTAATTTTACAACCATAAAAGGTTTCAAAACCTTAATTTAACAAGACAAGAATGGGGCCAGAAAAGTCCATGGATTATACCATGCCCATAATAGAAAGCTCAGAACTTTGCAGACCACTTCACAGAACCATACAGAGTAATATCCCAAGTTTGCTTATAAGGGGTGCAAGTTCTTACCTGGATCTCTTTTGGGAAGGTGGCGCTGAACATCATGGTCTGGCGCAGGCCTTTGGGAGGCATAGTGTCCTGCTCTACAATACGACGGATCTGTGGCTCGAAACCCATATCCAACATCCTGTCAGCCTCATCCAGGACCAAGTAACTGTATTAAAAATAAACAATTAATACGATTTAGGTCGATGTAGGCCATTTTAAATCCAATGGGTTCAAACATGATATAGCTCAATTTACTCACTTGCAATAATCCAAACCGATCTTGCCTCTCTCCATCATATCTACAAGACGACCAGGTGTGGCCACCAGCAAGTGGCATCCCCTCTCCAGGTCACGGATCTGCTGGCCGATGTCGGCTCCTCCATACACCACACACGGCCGCACCCGTGAGCGATATGCGAACTGCACACAGAATAAAGGAGTTAGTAATACTGAACCAAATTGTTGTTTTAGTCAAGCTAACATTAGTGACAAGTTCTATAATTTCCCTCATTTAAAACATTCCTAGAGCCTCTTAATGTCATATTTTTAGTAAACCTCACATAAGAATTTTATATTTCACATTAAATGCAGTGGCAGCTAACCTTTTCTGACTCTGCTGTGATTCTCAAACACTTCAAAATGTTGCAAATGTCAGAGTATATTAATATTAGACACTGCTATTGTGTTAAATAACGTTTACATTAACTGTTTAATTCTTAATGTAAAGGCTGTGTTCATTAACAAATTACCAGATTAATCTCTTAATCCAATTAATTGAAGATTTTTGTAGTCATTAATAAAAACCCATCTGCTTAAAAATTACATACCCCACCCTACTTTTGGTCTCTAGAGTTATACGAGTGAGTATATACCTTTCTGGCCTCATCGTAGATCTGAAGAGCCAGTTCTCTAGTGGGAGCCAGAACCAGAGAAAGGGGGTACTGTTTGCGGCGTCCGTATCTTCCATTTTCCTGCAACAGTAAACATACTGTCAGTCAGTATTCCAAATCATTTCGTTGGAGACAACACAAATAAATAAATGAATAAATCTAACTACCTGTCCATTGTTCTTTGCAGCCTGTAGGGCCTCTCCTGGCCCATCTGTGTAAATCTGACTTAGCACTGGCAGCAGGAAGGCTGCCGTTTTACCAGAGCCTGAGAGAGGAATCAAAACATCAAATGGAATAAAATGCTTAACTACCACAATCTTTTCTACACGTACAACCACTCAGATAATGATGGTTAGATTTGTATCTGACCTGTCTGTGCACATGCCATCAGGTCTCTCTTGGTTTTGATGATTGGAATAGCATGTTTCTGGACCGGAGTAGGGCGTGTGTAGCGACTCAAAGCAATATTGCCCATAATGATCTCACCCATTTCCACATCATGGAACTGCGCAAAAAAGTTCATTTCACATTTTAGCAAGAGGCAACTCAAACCAATAAAATTATTTACAGATTTAACAGCTTATGGTAACATTATAAAGAGTACTTTAGGAAACCTTACACTGTCAATGTGTGGAGGACTGTTGTGTCCAGTGGCTTCAACAGGAATGTCGTCATACTTTTCAAAGTTAATCCCTGTATTGCTTCCAGCGAACAGCTCTCTGAAAGAGACAGACGACAATCAGAAACTTGACAAACATTTGACATGCGAAGACAGCATAAAAATATAAATATATGTTTAAAGACTTAAGCACTCACTGTTCCAGCCTCTCATTAGGGGCCAGAGGTTTGGACCAGTCCTCGTCATCTCTGGACTCTTCAACCCAACGGCCGTTTCCTCCACCACCGAAGCCTCCACGCTCATACCTGATCAAAGCACACAAACATCTGAACTAAACATCTGCTGTTGGAATGTAAACACTTTTACAGACTTCTAGCTTGAAAGATGTCGTCCCATTACCTTCCCCGTGAAGAGGTTCCACGGTCATTGAAGAAGGCAGACTTGCCCCTGTCAGAACGTCCACCAAAGCTGCTATAAGCAGTGTCTTTAGTGGCATTCCACCCTGTACGATCTTTATTGTCTAAGCCAAAAGCTAAAACAAAACAAAAAAAAGGGTTACTATTTACCCATACAATCTATTCTTTAATCCAAAAACAAACAAAGTGTTTTGATATACATCCAATAGGTTTTATTTTTCCATTCCACCTTAAATACTGCAGTCTCTGCCGTCTGCTGCACCACTTAAGGTGGAATAGAAACGTGAGACTACTGAAACGAACTACTAATGAGTTGTTAATGCTATTAAATAGGCTATAAAACATTGAAACTTACATTAAACCATGATATCGTTTGTGGTGATCATTTTTAAACAAGGAATATGCTCAAATTTGATTTCTTTGGCTGCTTTTTTGAGCATGACGCTGGACCTTTCATGCTTTAATGAATCATTTTACAACCCATGTAACTTTCTAGGGAGAAAAAAAAAAAAAAATCTATACAATAAAAAAAAAAAAGTTTTGTGGAGATTTTAACCCTAAAACATTTACAGGCATGTTTCCACAGTAAGTGGGATAGACTTAAGTGAATGAGCAGTTGTTTATTGAATTTCTGATTGAATACTGAATTTGATACCAATATTCAGAACAGGGTCTGGGCTCTTAAGCATCAGCAACTCTGGACCGTTCTGTATTTACCGGCGTTTTGTGTTGGCTGGAAAGAGCCAGTGCCCCTGCCTCTGAAACTACCGGCACCTCTGCCCCCACGGTCGTTGCGTACGGGCCCACCACGGCTGCCGAAAGTGCTGCCTCCATTCATACGGTTGTCACGGTTATCATGGTAGCCATTTACGAATCCATTGCTGCGACCACCATCCCAGCCACCAGGAGAATCTTCACATGTGCATCGCCACAAGGAAAGAACCAAACGGGAAATAGAAATTAGGCTTTATCTCCGTTGAAACAATATGTTCAAGCATCCAACACTTGGGCCAAATCCCATTTCTAATTTGTACACTCATCCCTTGTTCTCAAGTGCAACACTTCACCTTGGAACAGATTTAGCTACAAAGGAAAGAGTAAAATCTTCCCTCTAACAATTGCAACAAGCTTTCTCTAAAAGTTCAGCAACCTAACTGCTGCTGGTTAACTACTAATTTACGTTTAGTGCATCATGGGTCTTTAGCAAGCTGGCAGGTGGTGCAGCAATTAATTTTGCCCATTCCATAACTCCTTTGAGACGGGGAGAAAATTAGCTTTTAAAAAAAGTTTATTTTTCGTTGCACCTTAAATGCTGCCATCTGTTGCACCATTTAAGGTGGAAGAAAAGTAAGCTACCTACTGAAATGAACTACTAGTGAGTTTTTATTTTTGTGAAGAACAATTGGCATTGAAGCTACATATTAAATTACAGTCATAAAGCTCTGAAAAATCAGTTTTAAGGGTCATGTAGTCCCAACATCCCCCTCCAGTCTAACGAAAAATGGGACACTCTACCCCTACACCTGAACACGCAAAACAGAGGGGTAGGGATAAATTATGGAACCAAGGTGGTGAAATGGGATTGGGCCCTAATCTTCCCAGATTAAGGCCTACCATATGCAGACAACATTAATAATCATCATCAAAAAGGAACCATAAATCCAGTATCAGATTTCATACAAACCACAAGCTTTAGCCAGCTATTTAGTTAGCTATGGTGCAATTAAAACACCAATCATCATCACCAACCATGCAAAAGCTTGTTTCTGTCTGAGCACACTTGTTATTAGCAAGCCCACAACAATAATCACCTCCAAAATTCCAAACTACAGATATTTAGCCAGCAAAAAGGGCACTATATCATTTGCATTGAATATGCATTGAGACATATGGACAAGAGACAAACAGTTTCCCTAGCAAAAGCCTTCAGAACAGAGACTTACAGCTCCTTCCTAGTGGCACTGAGTAATCACTACCACAGGAATAAGATCCTGCTAAAAGAAACGTTTGTATAGTAAAGAGCATGTTCAGGCAATGGAGGCAAAACAGATGAAACTGATTTGTCTTGAGGATTTGCTGAATCTTTGCCCTCTAGTGGACATATATTAACACAATGTCAACATAAAGGACGTGATTGAAACTGATTTAACCCTTTATGTATATAATTACATTTTAAAGGAATACATACAATTTTTAATATGCTAAAGAATATAGTAAGAGTATTAACATCGAAATATACTTGGCATTCTTGCACATGTACATTTTTATTTCATTTATTTTATTTAAGTAATTTGTGCTTTATTTTATATAACCATTTCAGAAGGGCATATTTTGGATTTAAATTTAAGAAGGGCCAAGTTTAGTATCATATGACTTGCTATGATAACTGAAACGAGTTAACTGAAGACTGTGGGGAAAGATGTCTGATTTTTGAGCTGCCCTGACAAGCCAATTGCCTATAATTGCTGTCAGTATAGAGACAGGCCTCTGACTGAAATGCACATTTCAATATACATAGCAGGACAGGCACGTAATCGTGTCCTTACATGACCCGGTGGCAAGATATTGTGCAATTGTGGCATACGGAACCAGCAGCTAATGATGCATTCCCTACTAAACAAACAGTTCCTGCTGCGCTGTACCTGCCGTGCTTATACGTGACTAAGTAATTCCCCAGAATGGGCTTAACCATAAATATATATAGGGTTAAATTCACCAAAAAAAAAAAAAAACTTCCCTACAAACACTTCCTGTTTGAATGGCTTGTGTACTTGTTAAACTACAAAACTAAACCCCACCACACCCAACCAATTTTCTTAGCGTGATTACAGAGACATACCTGCTGAGATAGTCAACACTACTGTTGTTTTAATTCATCTAGACATTCACCTCACATCTGAATAACTTCTCAAAATTGCTTACATTTTCTTGTTAAAAAGTTTGACTGATGCACAAAAGGATTCTGTGTAAGCTGAAATTTTTTATTTGACTGTTTTAACCAAAAGTAGCAATTATAAACTACCACAATGCACAAAAACAGAAACCAGCAGTGTTTGCACATATATTAACATTACATTAACTTTAAGTGCATGTTGTGTGCAAATGCAGCTCATCCAGTATCGTTTAGAAGTTATGATTGTGTCTGAAATTCAGGTTTCAACCTCTACTTAGTAAACTAATATTTTATCCTAAACTGCACACTTCTTCCCGCGTCTAGAAGCACATTTTGTGCGCTGCAAATAAACTTAATAAAAGCAGAAATAGAAAAATAAAAAGGACCTTCAGATTACAGAGCTCAAGAAAGAACAAGCTAACAAAAAGGTAAGCCTTACCATTTTTGGAAACCTCCTTGTTCCTTAAATGAGGTGGAATGTAACGCCCTGGTGACAGACAGCTTGTGTTAGCATAGCAAACTAACATTAATGATTAGATTTTATTTTTTTTAAAAATGAATAAATGAATGAAATCTGGCCTTTGTTAAGACTAAAGTTCACAAGCTTGCTGTATTTTAGATCCAAATGAAATTAATTTACTGATTAATTTTAACTGCGAATCACTGCAGGTTTTTGGTCTCTGATCTTAATATATGGTTTCAGCAAGCATCACAAATGTGTGCTACATCATATAATAATTATATTTATTTCTAAATGCTTATGAACCAACGGTCAACTCAATCAGATAAGGTCACCTGGTAAAACTATCAGGACCGAACAGTACTTAGGAAACAAGATACTTACTGCCAGTACCTCCTCCCTGCACATCAGAGTTCAAGTCTAGGACAGCCAGCTGGAAAAAACAAGAAAATTGTTAAACAGGGAAAGCACAAGGATAACCATTGAAATAAATTTGCAGTGTATTAGATTAAGGCACCCCAAAGAGTAGCTAAAGACATTAAACACTGATTCAAGTGTAGGCCATATGACTTGAAAACCACTGGAACTGAGTAGCTAGCCAACTATGCTGAGATACATACATTCTACTACTAAAATCACAACTCCAGATACCTGCAACTCTTACTAGCACACTAGAGGTCACGAATACCATAAAATAAATAGATTAAGTTTTTTTTTTTGCCAAAACTACATTGACAAATATATATATATAAAACACATGTTTTAAATTAATTTTTAAGAATATACCGTTTCAAGATTTATAGAGCCAGTAGAAACAAACTTTCCTGTGACTTGAAAAGTAAACAATTAAGTAAACAGTTAATTGAAAAGCTAAAAAAGATTTAAGATCAGTGATGGAGTTTATTTTTTAAGACATCACATCTGTAGTTCATATTAATGCTGAAACTTCAAATCTAAAATTATAATACCTAAAAACAGCACAACCATAAGTAAAAAAAAAAAATAAAAATAAAAAAGTCTACTAGTCTGTAGTTTACATAATTATGTATACATAATTATCCATTTTAAATACGAAATGCTTTAACAGACTCCAGTGTGGAATGCAGAAGGTGAAGGGAAAAATAAATATATAGATTTCCCCTATGAAAAGGTATGATTAATTAATAGTGTTTTCTTTAAAAGTGTATGATTAGTCTGATAGTATATTAGCATATCATTGACATTTAAATGTTTTTAAACTGACAATATCGTTTATCGCCCTAATTTCTGCGACGATTTATGCTCCACAAGCAGTGGTATCGCGACAGGCCTAGCTGTAAGCGACAACTGCAACCCCTGGCCAAGAGAATCTGTATTTTAGTGGCGCAACAAGCGAACTGAAATAATTTAACGCTAGGCAAAAATGGCGGATTAAACTTGCCAAACATCAAAGGCTCATTCTTACCAGAATGAATTTAAGTAAATAACTATTGAAACCAAACAAATAGGATATATAACGTAGCTAGCTTAGCCAACTAAACGCTTGACAAACGAGTTGTCCGGTGTATATTAAGGAAAGACCAAACACGCGGTCCGGGATTTTGAAATAACGTTGGCTAATGCTAATGTTAAATACCTGACCGGTGCTTTGCCAGGTTTTGCTACCTTGCCAAATAGCGCTACCTACACGTTACATATAAAAATACGTGCTTTTAACAATATTTGAAGGGCTAACAGGAAATACGAAGAACAAATACAAGTCATTTGTATTTTTAATGACTAACTTAATTACAATTAGTGCTATTTTTTATTCACTAAAGTTACTAATGATTATTTACACTTGTGTAGCCACCCAGGCACAGGAAAAAATGCAGTGAGGTATGGTAAGTTAGTCTAAAGCAAACAAGCTGATAAATTTAGCCATCATGAACAAAAACATTTATGGAAAAAAAAAGAAAATTAATTTAAATGTGCGTCAGCGCATGCCCAGTGCCGCCAGGGAACACAAATCGATGGGTAGCACAATACGACAGGACACCGGAGGCTCAGGCCTGCATTTTAACCTAGCTAACGCTAACACACTAGGCCTAGCTAACTAAACCACTACCAGCTAGCTAAGCTAAAACATACATTAAAACATTTTTTAATATTAAAAAAGTAAAAAAAAAAACACAACAACTCTAATTTAGCTCGTTAACTAACTGTTAAATTAGCTTAACTACTGAACCTAAAAACGTGATCAACTAAACTGACTTAGCTATATCAGAAAAGGCATAACGTTACACGAATACGTTGATATAGTTAAACTAACGTTAGTTAACTATAAAATAATAATAATATAACGTTATATAAAAGAAAGCTTAGCTAACTAAATTAGGTTAACGAAATGTTACTCTCCTAATTGATAGTGATAAACTGAACTGACTTGTCTTAGACTTGGCTACATAAAAAAGGGACACGAATACATAAGTTAATTATATAAAGTAAACGTAGCTACACAAAAAAAATATATATATATATATACACAACTTATCAAAATAAGCCGAGCTTAGCTAGTTAACTGCTAAACTAGAGTAAGTTCAGGTCTAATCTGTGACACGGTGCCGGTGAAACACAAACGCCGCATTGAGAGATATGCAGTTCCGCCATCATCACCATTATACCTCCATCTACACCAGCCTCCTCCATTTTACCCCGCAAATTACGACACGCAGTTAGCTTAGCATAAGCCGCTAGCTTAGCCTAGCCCGCTCGAGCACAGTTTACCGGCTCGGCGAGAGCGGCGTTTAAAACGCAGAACTTAAACAGTTAGAATAGATAACCTGAGTAAAAAAGGTTTAAAACAAAATGAAGATACAGCCGCGCTGCGGATTCACTCACCTGCTGGTCTAGACCGTGTACATTTTCGACGGCCACATGACTCATAACTAAAGAGGAGTGAGGAGAGGATTCTCGGAGAAAGAGCTTCTTTGTTCGCCGGTTTTTTAGTTAGCTCTGCTTTTCCACTAAGATTTATCGACGTTTCTCTGTTTAAACTATCAAACTGTAAAGAATAATCGACACTAGATAGATTACACGACACGTAAAACAGCTGATACTCGTCTTTAACACTATTTCTGAGCCCTAAAAGTAAAGTATTCCCCCTTTAAACCTCGCCTGAATTTGAGCTAAGCTCCTCAGATACAGACTCGCTCCGTGTCCGCGGTGGAATAAAAGCTGAGGGCCGGCGCGCGGTTTTATTGGCCGAGCGCATGCGCGCGTCATCGCGCTGTAATCTCGCGACGCTTGTGGTGGAAAGAAAAAAAACAAGCCAAAATCTAATAAAATAATATAAAATATTTTAAAATATATATATGTATATTTTTACAAATTTCCTAAAATTCTGGTTGTGAGGGGCAGAAAATGTGTACTTATTGTGATTACGACTGTAAGGGTCAAGAAAACTAAAAAACTGCAAAAATTGATTAAAAAGAAATGGAAATTTCTTCTTCATTACTTTCCATTTACGAAATAGACACAAATTAAATACTAATGTTTACACTCTGCTACACCTCTAAACGATTTAAAACCTAAATTGATCTTAAAATAGTAATGGAATTGAATTTTATTAGTTTTTCCACTTTCTATTCCTCGCAATCTAATTTTCACAAAAATGAAAAAAAAAAGATGATCAGATTATTCTTGTAACAAAATTAGGTTGGATTATA
This sequence comes from Astyanax mexicanus, assembly GCF_023375975.1. Lineage (NCBI taxonomy): Eukaryota > Metazoa > Chordata > Actinopteri > Characiformes > Acestrorhamphidae > Astyanax > Astyanax mexicanus. The sequence goes on along the minus strand of NC_064412.1, from coordinate 55,842,748 downwards.
CTATTAAATTTTTTGTATAAAACAATATATATATTTTTCAGATATTTTTATTGTGAGGGTAAAAAAAAAAAAAAATGGAAAATAAAATAAAAAACATGAAAATTGCTTCTTCATTATTTTCCATTTACTAAATTGCTACAGCCCTAAATTATTAAAAACCTAAATTGATTTTAAAATTAGTAATGGAATGGAATTCCATTAGTTTTTCCACTTAATTTCTATTACTAACAATCTGATTTTCACACAAAAAAGATCAGATTATCATTGTAAGACTGCTAGCTATTCAGTACATAATATATAGTAGTGATTCTAAAACTTTTCAGAACACCTATTTTTCTCTTTATGTGGTGAGGAGCAAATAAATAATTCTAGTGTACAAAAAAACTTGTTTCCTTACTGTGCAGATTGAAAATAAACTCAACTTAAATGTTTATACACAGTAAACTAGACGTGTAATCCACACATATACATGCCATACCTTTAGCCAATTCTTCTTTACTCTTCTGTTGTGTGGAGCATGCCTGTTGTTGCAGTCTGTAAGTTAGTATGTTTATTTAGTAAGTCGTTTTATTGATTGTTGTTTCTGGTTAATACAGTACTGAGAATCTCAGAATTAGGATTTATTTATTAACTGTAGTGAACTGTTGGTGAGTGTTGGTTGATAGAGCAGATCTTGTGGTGTTCCACAGGGTTTTAGTCTTGGACCAGTGAAACTGATGTTAATAATGATAAAACTGTAATTCTGAGAGTGAAGGACTGAAGTGTAGCTTATATACAGATTCTAACAGGTAAAAACTAAACACTATATAATGTAATGTTAGAAAAATTACAGCTACAAGAAACTTTATAGATTTCAGTCATTAATATTTTAATACAAGCAGTATTTCTTTTCTAAGGTCTTACTGTACCACCTTGGGATGCCTCAAGTACCACCAATGATACGCGTACCACATCACCAGTAGTTTAAGAACCACTGCCTTACAGCATGAGTGTGTCTGCAGTATGTAAAACTGGGACGCAGCCTAAGATGTTCAGTTAGCTTCACACCTGTGTTCGATTTCTCCACGTGGTTGTTGGTGGAGCTGTCTGTGGTGAGGATGTGAGAGAGCATATGTTCAGAGGATCAGCCAGACTAATTCTCTGCAGTGCAAATTCTCTCTCTTCTTAGAGGAACACACAATCTCACAGCACTAAATCTCATGTCTTCAGATCAATAAAATGTGGCATTTAGTAATAATACTACTGTAATTACTGTATATTACACATCACAATATACCATCACCCCACCTAAAGCAAATAAAAAGTTTAAGATAAAACAAAAAATAAAAAAATAAAATAATAATATTGTTAGTGTGATGATTATTTAAAATAAAAACAATACTAAAAATAATTAGGAGTATTAAGAATAAGGTAATTATTTACACAATTACAGAATTCAAAACTCAACATATGGCACAAGCTCATATTTCAAATACCATTTTTATTATTTACTTTTAAAGTATAATTTTACAGTGTGCTGGGTTTGTACAGTGCTCTAAGGCAGATCGAGGAATATTATCCATGCACATTTCACAAAAAGAGCTTTAGAAGAAATCCAAATTAAACCAAAAGTAAAACAACAAAAAAAAGCAACCAGAAGGCAAATCTGATCCTGAATAAACATTTACAGAAAGAAAAACGGGGAGAAAAAGCCAAAAATAAACACAAAAAAAATAAAAAATAAAATCAAGTTTAACATGGTGAGACCTCTCAGTCTAGGAGGAAGCCTTGTTAACAGATGGGCTGAGAGTAAGATGACCTGTAGTGCTTGTTAAGGTGGGTGAGGAGGGAATCACCAATCCGCTAGGTCCATATGGTTTCCTGCCACTCCCCGATAACGTTGGTGAAAACCGCGTTTTTTTTTTATTGGTGCAGAGCATCACCAAAAAGTCCAGTGAGATTCTGCAGCTGCGCGTCAGTCAGGCTGGGGCAGCCAGTCTATAGGCCACTGGTGTGGATTTGGCAGACGTTTCAGAGCAGCCTCGAGCAAATCCATCAATCCGTGTGTTTTCTATTCGCACTCTGGACAATGTGATGCAGTCTATTGAGGAAAAATTCGACGAGACTACTTGTTTCACAACCATGAGACGTTTTTCCTTAGCTAGGCGTTTTTTTATTTCTTTTCTTGCGTGCATTAGATATTTACAAAAATGTACCACAAATGAAACAATAAAAAGCAAATAAAGTTTGCACTGCATTTACATTTTTATATTTATTTCTGTTTATACTCGTGGAGCAATGAGATCAATGTTGTACTTTTGGGCAGAAGAAAAAAAACCCAGACAAACCAAGTGAAAAACATGGCTACTGTAGCTCCAGAATCTACAGTAAACTTCACACCCTCATTATTATTATTATCATCATTATCATCGTCAAACTTCAACAAAAAGGAAGGGGGGAAAAAAGCAAAAAGCAAAAAAAAAAAAAAGAAAACAAAAAGAAGAAAAAAAAACAGGGTGCACAACTTTTCTACTTTTCTGTACAGTAAATATCTCCTCGTAAAAATAACAGACATTTTTCCTTTTAAATCGAACACTCTTTCTTTGCAAATTCAGCAAAATAAAGTCTATAAAAGAAAACAGCTATATATAATCTCTTGGATCTGATTTATCTTTTGCAAGGTCTTTTTTTTTTGGTATTTTATACAAAAGCATAAATGAAACCCACACACACATTCATCAAATAAATGTAGTACAGTATGTTCCAACGCTGACAAATCCCGCAGAACGCTAGTCACAAAGCATCACACTGAAACTAACCCTCCAGCCCTGACTAAATAAATCTCCTTACTCTCAGAGTTACGGGCATGTGGCCGGGTCTGGCGGTACAGCGGCCGGGGAAGTGGCAGGTGTCCTAGGGCTTGAGTGGAGTTGAGTTGAGTCACTACCAGGCCAATCCAAACAGACTAGAAGATGGAGGAGAAGAGTTCTCTCGCCTTTTCTTTACCCCGAATACAAATCCCAAAGTGCTACCCTGTCCTTTTTTCAGGATGTCTCAGATGTCTCACTATTAGTCTAAATGCAGACTAAACGATGAAGCGAAAGACGGGGACCGTCTGCTGAGTTAATGAGCAGCTGAGCGGCCGTTTCCACCACTCAGCAGCTGCTAAAGAGGCCAATGTTATGTGAAGGTAGAGGCAGAGGATGAAGAGGCAGAGGAGCTGAAGCTCTAGCAGAACAGCAGCAGCGTCAAATGATCCAAACCAGCCAAAAACTCCTTAAGCTCTCCCGGTGACGTAATGGATGAAAAGATGATAAAAGAGTGAAAAAAGATAAGGGGCAGACAAGTGCTTTAGGATAGACAGGCTTTAAACCCTCATACTGAGGCCAAAATGTCCAAACAAGTCCAACCAAAGACCCTGCAGAGTCAGTCAGATTTTAGGACATTAGTCTTGTTGCAGAAGTCTGCTAGAACCCAGCAGCGGCATTAAATTACAACTTCACCCCACCCCCTCACAACACACACACCCCCACACACATATATACACTATATGTCCACATTTTGTGGACATCCCTTCAAATAAACGCATTCAGCGACTTTAAGTTAAGCTTTACCTCAGTATTGCCAATAGAAAAGGACTCTCTGGAGCAGGTAAACACATATAAACATATTGGCATCATTTCTAATGCCAGGCCTGGGCTTTAAAGCTGTAGAGCTCTAGAGCAGTGGAACCGTGTTCTCTCATGTTCTTTTCTTCTGTTCTCTTGTGTATTTTTTATTGATGAGGCTTGAGTTTTTGTACAGAAGAAACAATAAATTATAGCAGGTATCCCAATGCTTTAGCTCATATAGTGTATATAGTCAGCAAGCACAGACTACGTACTGTCTGCACCCCAACTCCCCCTTTATATTTATTTATTATTTATTAATAAAAACCAACTGTACCAACAAGATCTTATAGATAATCAAGTCTTGGACACCAACAGACAATTTGGCAGTCGCTGTTACAGTTGGTGATGGTCCAAATTTATACACACTATGTACACCATCCTTATTCCTGAACATAAATCACCCAACAGGCTATCTATCCTTCTTTACAAAAAGTGCTGTACATAGGCAGCATGTATGTGTGCATGTGTGTATGTGTATGCATGTGTATATATATATATATATATATATATATATATATATATATATATATATATATGCGTGTGTATGCATGTATGAGAGTGTATGTTTGAGCACCAAGCTCTTCAGGGCAGTCAGTGTTGAGACCCAAATCCAATCCAGTTTCATCTCAATCCAACAACTCAATCAACTAAAAGCCGGGACACAGCGAGAGGAAGTTAAGGCGGTATGAAGAGGGGTAAAAGGAGAGATGATTATTACTACAGATGCGCAGGACACAGCATAAGCTGAGGGAGAAATGGGTAGAGGAGCTGTGAGGGGGAGGAGTCTGGAGGAGTTGCTCTGCCCTGGAGAAAGGGTGGCAGGTGCTCGTAAGGCCTGGGCGAGCCCCGACAGAGCCGTCAGTCAGACCAGATCAGGACAGGGTGGAGAGGCGAGGCTCGGGGCAGTCGGCTACTCTTTCGTTTGCACAGGCGGCGCCTCCTCCGTGCCCTCCCAGCTCTCCTGAGGCCTCTGGGGCGGACGCTGAGGGTTGTTCATGTGCTGGGCAGCTGGTCCTGTGTAAGGCTGCCCGTGTGGGTGGTTGTTCGGCTATGTTGAGAGAGAGAGAGAGAGAGAGAGAGAGAGAGAGAGAGAGAGAGAGAGAGAGAGAGAGAGAGAGAGATACAAGGGGAGAGAGAGAGATACAAGGGGAGAGAGAGAAAAGGAGAGAGAAAAAGGGGAGATTGAGAGGGAGAAAAAGAGAGAGCGAAAGAGAAAACAGGAGACAGAAAAATATATATATAGAGAGAGAAAGAGAGATGGAGAAGGAAAGGAAGAGAAAGAAAAAAGTGGAGAGAGGAAGAGAGAGAGGAAGAGGAAGAGAGAGGGAAAGTAAGTGTAAAGAGAAAAGGAGATTCAATTCAATTAAATGGAATTATAATTATAAATAGTCATCAACAGGTACAAGCTAATGTAGCCAAATACATTAATTAGAAGTGTGTCCACAAACATCTGGACATATGTTAGATTACCTGCTGATACTGTGTCCCAGGTGAATGAGGGTAGAGTGCTGTGTCTTCTGGTGGGGAGGAATCATGATCATCAGGGGCTTCCTGATCATCAGGCTCCTGCCAATCAGATTTAGCACATTAGCATCTAGACATCTGAACAACTGGCATCAAGTATTTAAACAAACAAAAAATAGCAAAGCAAAAGCATAAAAATATCATTAACATCTCAAAGTTTGACCTCAACTTCTGCTGTAATCTTCCCTGCCGTGGAGCAGTTTGCTTGTGATGAGAACGTGATCTGGTCTCAATTCGACCCAGCTATCAAATATACTTCTTTTTAATTGAGCTAAACTACTGACAAGGTGTAGTTTATTCTGATCTATTAGCCAGATATTATGCTATAAACAACAACCGCTGTCTTCTGCTGCCCCACGCTGTTTACACACACACTCTGTGCAGCATTCACTGCTCACAAGTCTTGTTAAAAAACACTGTGTTTGCACATTTTTAGGGTTCTGCAATGTGCTTTTGCGCTTTCCAGCATTTTTGCGCTGGAACACAGAACATTCCCGCTATATTTACTTTCTTTGCTTGAGAGACTGGCAGCTCTGGCCAATCAGAGAATACAATGTGCTCACATGGTTTATTGGTGTGAATTTTGGTGTGTTTTAGGTTTATTACTGTGTGAAACTAAGCCAAACAGAGGGAAAAAACTGTCCAAGTAAGAACAAGTGCGATTAAACACAGTTAATCACAGAATATTGCCGTAATTATTCTGACTACATTTTAAAATCGATTGACACCATTGATCACAAAACACAAATCTTCCGATCTGAAAACTCACCTCCTCAGGACACAGTTCACAGGCCTTGGCCAGCGTCATCCTGGCACTGTGAGATCGCTCCAGGAAGTAGCCGTTCGAGGTTTCATTGCTCTGCACTGGAGGAGACCAGTTGTTGTAGCTGTACTGAGGGTTCCCCGTGTACGGCCTCCTCTCCAGCTCATCGCCCAGCCACTCCACTGCCCATGTCCATTTCCTCTTCAAGTCCCCATTACTCTGTAAAACACACACAAACAAAAAAAGTGAAGGTTAAGATTTTTTATGAATTAAATTCAGTGCAAACATGAATGTCACACAAACTCTCCTTGTATTTGTGTTTGGGACAAGGATCACACAAACATCTCAAAGCTCTCACCTGCAGGATCTGATAGGCCACAGAGCAGTTACTGAAGAGGGCAACCATGCACTTGATGCACTGATACGCCCTCTTCTGGTAGTGGTTCTTGGAGCGTTGGATGGTGTCAAATAAACCGTCCCGGTCATCAGGAATCCCCTTCAGCACATTATGGATTCTGCAAAGCACAAAGATTTAAAAAGACACATGTTAAAATAAAGTAAAAGAACATTTTAGGCTACAAACAGCCATGTCTGTGAATTTATTAATTTCTAAAAGTGAAAGTCCATTTTCTGTCTGAATTGAACCGGATTATAAGGTGCATTTTTCAACAATAGTTAAGAAACAAGGGTGTCACACAAGAATCTACACAGATTTCTCTCCTGAAAACTGTTTATTTGGGTGAGTAAAGTGCTTCTGTTTATTTACAGTAAGCTCAGATTTCCAATATTTTCAACAGCATGGTTAGCAGTGCTTAGCACTAGTAATGGCTACACTGCTACACTGAGGAACTCTGAGTATTTTAGTAAGCCAGGGTGCTATCAGCTAGTGGTTATCCCACGTGTCTTGTTTTACACGATAAACACGCAGACTACTGCCCGATACACCCACCCCTGAATGGTGAAAGAGCTAGCGCTGCAGTTAGCAGCTAATGCTAATACTGCTCCAGCCTTGGTGCTGGAGACACTTCACTAAAACTCTAGCTTTATTGCTCCTTAATACCTGACTGGTACAATTCTTTCATAAGGAGCACCAAATTATAAGGCCATTGTTGACCTTTGGGACATTTTTATGATTGCATTTAAAAACTAGGGCAAATAAATAATAGTACAGTTTTACAGATGTCACATTCTATCACATTCTGCATGTGTTAACCTCACCTGTGGGTCTGCCATGAGTCCTCAATCAGCAGGATCTGGAGTAGCAGGTCCAGGTAAGGCCTCAGCTCGTAAGTATAAGAGTACGCCACCTAACATCACAAAGCATAAACAAAGACTTTTACTGGCATACACAGAAAACAACATTAATTCTTAAACCCTGACTCAGCATTCTGGGGGTGTTTAGGGTTTAAAGTTTAATGTTAAGTGCTTGACAGACCTGCCAGAGGAGTTCACTGAGTACAGTGGAGGAGAACTGAGGGTTCTCCCAGCAGCAGAAGCGCAGCAGTTTAACCGTCTCTTCAGAGTTACTGCAGTCCTCTATGATCTTCTTCACATAACTGGTGCGCACAAAGAGTATCTCTGCCACCAGCTGCTGCAGAGGCATGATGGGAGCGGTGAGGTTGGAGTCACCATATGGGTTTGGAAGAGCTGGATTACCTGAAGATGGGCGAGAGTGGACAAAACTAACTTGAGAAACAGAGTCATTTATTTGTTTATCTGATAAAAATAGCAATACAATTTTTTAAACAAACAAACATTGGGGCCTATGTTTGCGATATGTAGGCAAGCTGTCAAAAAAAAACCTCTTAATTTGCTCTTTTGCGAATCTCTGGCTTTGGTGGATTGGTATTTTAACAGCGCAGAGCTTCTGTACTTCTCAGCAGAGAAAAAAAACGGAGCTGCTAGTTCACACTATGAAGGAGCTCCAGCAGGTCATTTACAGCAAAAGCAATGTTATTTTATTTTGTATTCTGTTTATTGTTTATGTAAAAGTTGGGTTTGTGCACTGCTGCGTGTCTGTCTGTGTAACAAGCAGCAGTGTATGCATACTGAGCGCTAATAGGCTAATAGCCTGTGAAGCCAAGATAGGAATGGACGTTTCACAGTTGATTGTTCTCAGGGTTTTAATCAGTCAGTGGAGTACTTGCATTTTTCATTGCCATGATAGCAATACGCCAGGAATTTGCCCAACCACAACTCACTTTAAGACCACCATGCTCATCAGTATAGATATATTCGTAAGCTCTGTCAGTAATTTAACAACTCAAGCGCAATGGTGTGAAAATAGACTGTTTATAGAGTGTAGCAATAATATGACTGATAGTTTCTTGTTTTCTGAAAATGAGTGAGGAGCCAATGCTTTTAACACAGTAAAATCATTAAAATCACTCACCATTAATTGAGGACTGCATGCGTGACGAGACGTCACAACATCTCACCAGCTGAGACACTACTGTGTACAGCTTGCCAAGTTCTGCATACTGGTATTTAATGGGAGGACCAGGACCCTCGTCCAAAGCCACCAGCATGAAGGTAGCTGGAACACTCAACTTCAACAGCTGCGTCTTCTCTGCCAAACCTGCAGACCCAAAAAATAAAATATAAATCAAATATACTCTAATACAGCTTCAATAACAACTAAGTGTAGGTTCCCAACTCCAACAGATCCCCCCCATACTTTACTAAAACTATATTGATTAAATTATTAACTGGAATAAATTATTATAGCAAATGCAAACAGAGGAGGAAAAAAAAAGCTATCCGTGATGATGAGAGCAATTTTAGGGCTGGTTGTCTCCAGTCATCAGCAACTCACCATTGCTGTATACAAGTTGAACACTTGTGCAGGGTATAAGGGAGTTAGGAAATGCTTGCTGTAGCACAACAACAGTTTTTGCTCTGTCAAACAATAAGTATTACACTACTAAAACAGTATGGCCTTGGTTATATATAAAAGAAAAACCCATGCTGTCCTAGAATAAATGTACTTTGTGTTATTTGGGTGTTTTATCAAATATTATTGGTGGATTGGTGAATGGAAAACTCTCTCCACTCTATGAAAAAGTATGAAAAAGACTTACCCAGGTTGGCGTACATAACGAAAAGGTTGAAGTACTGCTGAAGGTGGCGTCCGTGCTCAGACACCTCCCTCCTCAACAGGTTTAGCACCGCCCGCAGCAGGTGATCACTCAGAGTCAGACTGTCACAAGTCTGAGCCCAAGAACAGATCAACAGAGGAAAACAAAAAACAACACTCAAACTCAAAATACATTTGCAAACTCAAAGTTTAATTCAGCCTTTAGATGCTCTGTAACACTCACTGACCTGCGTGGAGGACCCCGGTGAGGTAACAGGAGCGGGACATGGTCCGTCCTGCAGGGAGAAGTGTGCAATGAAGACTATAAGCTTGGAGAAAGCTCCCCGGACCTCAGCACTCGGGCACTCCAATAAATACTCAGAGAACCGCGTGGGGAAGGCAAAGAGGACGTTGTGTGCAAACCAGCTGCGGACATTCTTACTGTGACGCAATAGGATGCAGAGAGCGTCATACCTGAATGAGGGACAGGAAACATTAAAATGGGTTTACTGATGTGATAAAATCCAATGAATCATTTAAAAAAAAAAGACAAAAACAGCCAAAAAATAGCTTTATTTTCTATATACGAAAAACAAAACGGGCAATATTTCTTAAGCATACATTTAACATTTACATTTATTCATATATACATACACTCACCAGTCACTAGCAGGGCCTCGGACTACTTTTTTCGTGTGGAATCCTGTGCTGAACAGGAATCTAGCAGCAAGCTGAATACTTATCATTGCTATTTCTTCAGCTTCAGGTAGTAGGTGATCTTGACCTTGTTTAGGCAAAAAAAGAAAATGCACAGCAATCAAATACAATCCAGTACTAGAAAATATATGTGCTGGGCGGTATATTTTTTTATATAATTTTTATTATTGTTTATTTATAGTTACAGTATTTATTAATACAGTACAGTATTTATTTAAACAGGGATATAGTTTCTCATTTTGCAAGGAGCAGCAGCAGCAGCAGCTCCAGGAGATCTGTTCTTATTTGTCTCCAGGCAGGAGATTACTCCAGCATGTTAGTTTTTTTTTATGCTAACTGGCTAACGTTAGCTAATGAGCTCTGCTAGTGTGGTTCTTCAGCGGTCTGTAGCGCCTCTAGTGGTATGGAGGTATGTGAAAAATGCATACCGGTTCTAATTTCCCCTCTGGTATACAGTATAAACTGGTATACCGCCCAGCACCAATAAGATTAGATAAGATAAGATTATGATTTTATTATAGGACAAATTAAGTAGATGCAATTTTTTCAGTACTTACCTGGAGGAGGGTTCAGATACACACTATTGCAGGTGAGTAGTTTTTTGATGAACTGGAAGTACTCTAGGCTGTACTGCATCCGGCTGTGCATAAACTGCACGTTCTGTTTGCGCACGCTGCACTCGATAGCTGTTGGCATTTTGAGCTGGTGGGGTTTGGGCATGAGCGTTAGTTCAGCTATGTACTTTAGCAGCTCACTGTCGCCCCCTGCCGTGTCCATGCGCTCGTAGAAGAGAATGTAAGCGTTCCACCAGCGTTTCTGCCGCCGGTACGACATCCGCTTCATCATATGATCGAACACCTCGCCCATGTACTCTCCTCCGAAGCACTGGTTCTTCATCTCCTCGTCGTCGTCCATCTTGCACTCTGTGACGTCTCCGTCGTCAAACTTATACCAGCGATCCCTCTGCCCGTCACTGCCGTTGCCATGCCTCTGAACGATGTAGGAGTAGTAGTGCCCGCCGCTCGCTTGGCCCGAGTGCACCAGCACGCCCACCAGCCGATACCGGGAGCTTCCGCCGGACTCCGACTCCAGGGGAGGGTTCTGATGGATGACCTGGCTCTCCGGAGAAAGCTCATCACCCTCCAGCTTGGCGACACCGGCCACTGTGTACGGCTCCATGTCCAGCTCACGAGGAAACTCGAAGTAGTCATTAAACTTTATGGCACACTCACGTTCCCAGTCATAGTCAAAACGCTTCAGCTGGATGGCGAGTACAGGGGGCAGCTTCTTAATCAAAAGGCGCTTTACTGTGTCAACCTATATAATGAAAGAGACAACAATAAAGAATTAAATTGTCCCAATGTTGCATATTGCATATTATATACATATACTATATTGCAAATATTCGCTAAAAATAAAAAAAATAAAAAAGTCCATACCAATAACAATAAGACACTTTGAATTTGATACCAATACCCAAATAATACTTTTTTCAATACCTGTTCTTAATTGTTACAAAAAAACCCAAATGCGATAATTATTCTTGCACAACCTAATTATTAAACTATTATTTATTTAATTTATAATTTGAATTCAATACCAATACCCAAGCAAAACTTTTTTCAATACCTTTTTCTTAATTGTTACAAAAAGAAAAATATAAGTGCGATAATTATTCTTACACACCCTAATAATTTAACTATCACTTATTTAATTTATAAGTATTTAATTATTATTTAACACATATAAGAGTCTCAATATTTTGGATCTTGTTGGAACGAACAAACAATGAGCATTTTTGCGGAGGTTTATTAGAAACAAAAACAACAGCATTACGAGTGTTTGATCTATAGATATTTTTCTCCAATCATATTGCAGTTCTGTTTTTAAGAGTTCCTTTTAAGAAAGAAGAGCAAAAAATGCTCACTCTTTTAAAAACATGATTTTTAAATGCTGGTAATTGTATTTAGGTTAATTAATGACTTCTAATAAAATCTTGTCGCAGAGCAAAATATTGCAGTGTACATTTTTTTTTCCTAATATCATTCAGCCCTGATGTGAAAACAATGCAAGTCTTTGTAACAAGTACCTTCTTGTTGCACTTTTCACAATGATAAGCATTGGCTCCCTCCAGCAGGTCCCCTTTGACGTACTGCTCCATGGAGTCGAGGAGGTTCTGATGGTTCCTGATGTCCACATTCAGCGTAGTGAAGGACTCCTCACACTCATACCTAACAGAACAGAAACGGGGCCTCAGATTTTCTGCTTTTAAAACTTTAAGATGGTAAATGTAATTCTATGTAATTTCATAAAGATGGATCCCTGCTCACCTGTGGGGACAGCCCTGGCAGATTTTCTGGTCTGCAAAGGAGCCACCCAAGACTCTGCTGAGCATGCTGGGATGACCGAGCGCCTTCAGAGCCTCGTCCAGACTGTCCACCAAAGAGTTAAAAAACTCCAGGGCGTCGTGCTGCTCCCTCAGATTGACCGGCTCACCCCATAACCTGCAAAACAAGATTATAAAAGAAGTTCTGAGTCAACAAATGAACCAAATTAACCAAATACTAAATAAATAATAATAATAAAACACATTAGTACTACAAAAGTCACAGGCAAATTATAAAAAGAAACTATAATTATAATAATTTCTTTACCTGAACTGTTTCCAGAAGCCTCGAGGTACGTAATACTGCAGCCTGGATGCAGCGAGGTGGCCGAAGATGACCTGCAGGTGGCGCAGCACTCCAATATTGTACTCCTTGCGGTCCTCAGCCTTATTGAGAGAGGGCTTGTCATCAAACTGGTGGTGAAAACTGAACACTTCATCCCTGGAGTCCACATTACTCTGCAGCACAATAATAAGTAATGTTTGGACAAGAGGTGTGGAAGCCCTAGGTTTTAATTTGGGACTCAGCATGCAGGAAAGCTGCTTGCTTCTACTACTACGGCCAATTAAAATTGGTTTAATTTATTGATTTATAATTTTGTCCACCCAACATTGTCTCTATGATGTCTACCAGGCTGCTAAGATCTAACTAACTAAAATATAACAAAAATAATAAAAACAACATGTGGTGTTTTTTACCTCATTATCCTGCTTCTCATCTCCAGACATGTCATCGTCCACATCACTGCCAGTGCCCTCTATGGCCAGAATGCCGTTTCGGATGGGAGGGATCATGTACAGCTGCTGAATCACTGAGTTCATATAGCATGTGGCTCCTGCGTTCTTCAGACCCACAAATCCTTTAATGGGTCGTGGCCCCACAGGTGGGAGGTATTCCCATTCTGTCAGTGCCTCACAGCCTGAAGAAGAGACGTTAAGGAGGTTTTATTTTACCTAATTATGCATATAAATAGGGATGAATGACAATGAATTTATATAGAATCTTATGTATAGTGTAATAAAAAAATAAGAGATTGCTTAAAAATAATGAGTTTCTTTGGTTTTATCAAATTGGAAACCTCTGGAATATAATCAAGAGGAAGACGGATGATCAGAAGCCATCAAACCACCAAACTGAACTGCATGAATTTTTTGCACCAAAAGCAGTGTGTAAGACTGGTGGAGGAGAACATGATGCCAAGATGCATGAAAAAAACTGAGATTTAAAACCAACCAGGGTTATTCCACCAAATATTGATTTCTGAATTCTTAAAACTTTATGAATATGAACTTGTTTTCTTTGCATTATTTGAGGTCTGAAAGCTCTGCATATTTTTTTGTTATTTCAGTCATTTCTCATTTTCTGTAAATAAATGCTCTAAAATGACAATATTTTTATTTGGAATCTAGTGCAGCGCCCCTATGCGTCGCACAGGCTGCATACCCCCATTTTGCGCCACTGCTTACCTATATAGTACATATCTGTCAGCGTGTCGACAATCTGCTTCAGGTTTCGAACACATCCAACAGCAAGTGCTACAAGCAGTTCAAAACCAGCGTTAATGGTAGCAGGACTACTGCACACTGGGATTGCCTGTTCAGCAGGAAACTCGCCAGTCTTCATATACTGCAGATAAACATTAGATGCTGGAAAGATGAAATCATCTATCAGCTCCTGCAGACAGAACAAAGGAAAAGAAGAGAGGAAATTACTATAAGATCACAAAAAAGACATAGAAAAAAGACACAACACACTAGTGAACATCAGAATATCAGTCAAAACTGCACAGGTGGGTTTTACAATGAAATATATAATTTAGAATGGCTGGAGAATGAGCCCAAACATCATATGTACATATGCACCTTTATAAGGTTTGCTCCACCCTTCTCACAGCCAATGCAGAACTTCTTCTCAGGTGTCTGGAAGGCCAACAGCTCCTTTGTGACCCCCAGGTGACCTTCCAGTATGGTCTCTTCCACACCAGTCTCTCCGGTTCTCTTTACTTCATCCTGAAATTAAGTTAAATACCAGCCAATAAGAAAACACAGGAAACACAGCTCCGTACAATCACAGCCACCTAGTAAAAATACATTACTTAAAAATATTTATCTGTGCAACAAATGTGTATCGACTTGAAGAAAGACTTTAGTAACATGCATTTACACTTTGTCGCCAAATGTGCAGCAATTATTACAGGTGTTTTGGTTGTTCTGGGTGGAGTTTTATTTGTTAAATTGGTCTTGGAAGCATGTATGCATTTACATATGTAATATAAGTCTTAAATATATTCCAGATTACCTTCTGTATGTGTTTTAAAAAAGTGTTGTGGTTTCGTTTTTACACAGCTTGGCCTTATCCAGACATAATCCTGACACTTAAAACAGATAAAACTAACCAAGTGTAAAGAACCAACAAATAAATACAGTAAAAAGTAACACAAAAGGGGTAAAAATGCCTAGTTTTAAGAAACTGAGAAGATATGTGAAAATGATTTGATGACGCATGTGTGCTAATATTAATACTATTGCAATGCTGAGAAAATTTACTTAGTGCCCAAAGATATTGCTTTTTAATTCCAATTTTACAGATGTTTTAATATTTTACACAAAACTTTGCACATTACCTGTACTAAAGCTTCAGAGTTTAAGAGTTAATGCAGGGGTATACAGTATAATACAAACAAACTAGATGAACTTGCCCTGATTCTCTTCAGCCAGTCGATCTCATTGTTGAGCAGGACCTCGGCATTGGGCAGGTTAATGTTGCTGTTGTATGCATAGTTGAGCAAGTGCCTTAAGAGGGTGAAGTAATCCCCAGCATGCTTTGCTCTCTCTTTTGCAGTGCTCTGTAGGGAAAAAACAGTGAGGTCTCAGTCAAGGACATTAATAGGCACTCTAAACTGCAAAAAAAAATATTAAGCATGCACACACACACCTACATACCACAGAAAACACACTTACACACACTGTTAACACTCAGAATTAGCCAATACTGATCTGATCTTTGTCTTTACATAAAATAGCTAATGACTGCGTGTACTCACTCCCAGAACAGTGAAGAGCAGAGTGATGAAGAAGAGAAGAGGTCGGTGGCCCATGCAACAGCGTGTGGCCATGAGGAAAAACTGCTCCTGAGCCATCTGACGTACTGACCTGCAAAATACAGGGTGTATAATATAAAACACACCACACATTTAACAATCACTGAGACTGTTAACACACCGGCCCTCTGCATTAGACTAGCTGTATCGGTTTAAAACTGAATTTTTACATGGCTTAGCCTCATCCAGATTTAATCCTGATACTAATCCTGACAGACACATGAACTGAACTGACCAGGTATAAATATCATTTAATAACTCAATGAATCATTATACAGTACTACAGTAACAGTGTATTGAGTAAAAAGGATAAAATTATATACTTCTACAGTGCTTATCTTGTATACTTCATAAAGAGCACTAATATCAAAGAACATAAATTCTGACGAAACATCACATAATTGAAGTATTGACCAAAAAAAAGCATACTATTGCATTACTATTGTGTAAAAAAACAAATCAGTAGTGCTGGGCGCTAAACAACATACTGAGTTACCATAACGGTTTATGTTTTTATCCAAATAAAATAATAAGAAAAAACAGACGAAAGGTGCAGAATCGTTTATTTGAGACAAAAGTGATAAAACTCCCTAAAATGATGGATTCAAGGTCAGACTTGAATGCAGAAGTGGAAATATTTCAATATACAGATCAGTAAAGCTCTTTTTAATTCAGTAATACTGTAGCTTGAAGGATAATATTAATGCACACTTAAATGTGGAATATTATATTTGTTAACTGAAGAACTAAGGGACTTGCCTGAAAAACGGATAAACAGCCATGGCTGTAATATAACTTTTATATAATTGTAATGCATTTTAATGCATTTAATATATACAAATAAATAAATAAATAATAGTAATAAAATTGCAGTGATCTAAAATGTGAAACCCCTAAAATCTTAATCTTGTATACATTTGGTCATACCGCCCAGCACTACCCATCAGTAGAAAAAAATAAATGAAAAATACATATAGTCTTAAATAGTATTTACACTTAGCAAGTAATACATAATGTTGTGTGACCAAGTATTTGACACATATGTGCCTATGATACCGACTTGCTCTGACAGTGCAGGAGTAGGTCGATGATGAAGGTCTGCCAGGCCTTTTCCTTGCTGAGTGTGTCTAAGGCTGTAGGGATGAGTGCGAAACACAGCGTCATGGCCTCCAGAGCCTCACAGCACACCTGCTCGTCCTCCGCATCCGGCTCATTACCTGCATTAGTCTGAAATAAAAAAACAAAAAAACAAAAAAAAAAAACACCACACTACTGTTCAGTGGCCTTCTGTCTGAATATCTGTATTAATTATTATTATTATTATTATTATTATTATTATCAAGAAAGTGTCAAGAAAGAAGCTGTGCTTTATACCTTCTCATAGATCTTGCTGATCTCCTCATTGGAGCTGAAGACCAGCTGAACGCTTCCACAGCCTGACGCCCAGACAATCTTCTGCACCGCCCGAATCACACAGATGTCTGGGATGTACTTCGAAGCCTGGAAGAAATTCTGAGATTTGTGCAACAATATGGAAATTTGAAATGTGAAACTGTTGCACTGTAAAATAATTCCTTTAACATCTAGGGCTCGAGAGTACAGTACAGTGTCTGTATAAAAGCTCAGGTACCTCATCAGAGATCTGCTGGGCCAGTCGGATCGCTACGTTGCGCAGCATGCACTCTGAGGCAGGGTTGGGAATATTCTGCAGAGCGTTCTGCAGCACCAGGGCTTGATCGTGCGTCGCCTGATTTATCTGAAGGACACATTATTAGATTAACATTTAAGTGCCTTTTTTTGATATTACATTTTTTATTAAAACAAGAGCACATCAGTGTGATTTACAGGTGATGCAGGGTTGGTTCCCTCCACCACAGGTTGGCATGCCTCTGCCACAGCTTTAACGTGCCCAAAGCCAATAGCAGTGAGCAGGAGCTTAGCAATCTTCAGGGCGTTAAGGTAGGCTCCACGACGCGTCTCCATGTCAGCATTGGGCAGAAAGTTGTTCCTCGTGAGCATGCCCAGCACCAGCGGGAGACCTCCGCTCTTCAGAAAGTTGTACTGGAAGTCACTGGCGTCTTCACCCAGAGTACCACTGGCTGGCATCAGAAGGGCATATACCACCTGAGATGGGAACAAAATAAAAAGTGAAAAAAAAGGGTTCTTTAAGCAAAAAACTAAAGAAATCCATAAGTGGGCAGATACTTTTTCACGGCACTGTAAAGAAATAAAAAATCTCAATGAATATCAAGATATCATCGTATCCAGGATCATACCTCAGTGAGGTAGAGCACTTGTGAAGGTGAGGGGCCGAAAAAGCGCGAGTCTAACGTGGGGCTAAGGCTGTTCTCTCCCAGCTTAGCATGGTCCAGGCAGATGGCTCGCAGATTCTCCACTGTAGTGTTATCTAGAGACAAAAAAACAAGATAAGATTTTTCAGTAAAGTGGCTTATTTAACACTATTTTAACTTTTTTTATTTGTAACATTGCTTTAACAAAGTATAGCCGGCAGACAAGTGGATAAAAAACCTGGAGGTATGAGCTTCATGAGCACTCTGGCTCCATCCCGCAGCAGAGGCATGTTCAAGGTGCAGCCCAAATCAGCAACCTGCCACAGGAAGGAGATATACCGCAAATGCAGAGACATGATCTGAGGGAGAAAGAGAGGAGTATTGCAGTGAGTCACTTTCATAAAGTCTGTTACCTTAGTCATCAATTAAATAACTCAGGACACAAACAGTCAATTAAATCGCTAATAAAATAGTTGCCAATTAGTTTGTGAAAGTGCCCTAAGGGTCGATTGAGCAGGTGTAAAGACAGTAAATCTCAGTCTGGCCCCAAATGAACTTGTGAGCGGTTCGCTTGTGGTGAGAACGTGATCAGTTCTCAATCCGACTTAGCTATCGAATATGCTTCCTTTTATTTAAGCTAAACTACTGATAAGTATAATTTACAGTCTAATTCATATATATTAGACAGATAATGCTAATTACCACAGCTATGAACAAATGTTGTCTCTGCTGCTCTATGCTGTTTACGTTTAGGGTACTTCTGCACTGCTTGTCCTGTTAAAACACTGAGTTTTAAAGCACAGCAGCAAATGTTCAGTGTTCTGTGTTAAAGCAGCTTCACACTGCAGAGATATACACGCTGGAACACAGAATCTTCTCACTATATGAACTTTCTTGCTCCCGCGCCAGACATCTCTGACCAATCAGAGGAGACGATGTGCTTGTGTGATTTATTGGTGCGCATTTTGGTGTGTTTAGGTTTATGCCTGTGTGAAACTAAACCAAACAGAAGGAGAAAAGCTCCAAGTATACAAACTCATCAACTGATCCAGACCATAAACTGCACTACAAGTGTGAAAACTGCCTTAGTTTTTGTTAATTTCAGAAGTTTAGACCATCTGTTACTTATATTAATAATATTAATCATTATAATAATACATGTGTTACAAGTAATATTAAAATTCCAGCTCACCACTCCTGGCAGACAGCTCTCCACCTCAGGGTTGGGTCCATCACTGTAGTGGTTGCCATGGTTGCCAGGTGAGCCCGTAGATGAATCAGAAGAGCTGTCAGGACTAGAAGGCATGTTGGAGCTTACCTGGGTCAGTTTTGCTGTTATCAGCTGCAGGGAGGAAGCGAGCAAAAAATCAGTTTTACATGAAATTGCTCATATCACATATTGCACACTAATACAATACAGATTGTTCTACTGCGCTCACAGTTTTGTCTTTAAGGTTAAGCTGTCCAATTAGCTTCCGGTCGTCAGCTGGGTCCACGATCTCTCCTCCAATGAAAAGCTCGATTTTGGTGTGTGTGCTGTTGGCTTTAATTCTGTTGAGGATGCAGCGGCGCACAGAGCCAATGGTGTCGTTAGTGTGAGACCAGATGTCCAGGTCGTCCACCTGCCGGCCCTGGTTAGGAAACCGCACCACCAGGGTAATGTGCTTCCCACGGAACGCCCTGAGTGACAGCAGGAAAAATGAGGTTACAGGCAACACTGCAAAAAAAAATCCACTGGCAAAAACTAGACAAATATATATAAATTGAGATGTATATGCTTATATTAAGCAAAATAATTGGGTAATGAGGTAAGCTAATGTTTCCATTGCAAGATTTCTTAAAATAAGCATTTGCAAATTCTCAAAATGAGCAAAGAAGACTTAAATCAAGCAAAAATCTTTGATTTTGTGGCCTTAATTTGGACACAAAGACCAGAATAACTTGACTGATGATTTTTTGTGCTCATTTTTATACTGATTTGATTTAAGGGACAATTATTCCAAAATAATCGTACACTTATACAATGTTTAGCACAATAAAAAAAATAATAAAAGAAAATAATAAGATTTTGCCTTGAAATTAGAAAAATTTTACTTGCTAAGATTATTATAAGCTTATTTTTTATTACAGTGAATCAGACATATTTAACAACAGAAGGACCAAGCTCACCTGGACATAGGAAGAATAGTCCTCTCCTCGTGATAGTCACTGTCACACTCATTGATGTATTCTTTCAGCACAGTCAGCACTCTAACCATACGAATGGCCTCCTGCCGAGCACAGTTTATGCTGTCCTTGTCCCCATCCAACACACAAAGCGTGTCATACGAGGCCTTCAGGCGGTCGAAACAGGACTGGATGAAGTCTTCATGGATCTCCACCTGTGAGTGATGGAGGGCAGCATTAATAAACAGTTTTTTATTAAATCAACAAATAATGTGGAGGTTAAAGGAGCTGGGAATTCACCTGATTCACTTGTAGTTTTGGTCCAAGGTTGGTGTAAATCTCTTTCAGCAAGTCTATTGCACGACTGGCAATGTCATCGCTGCCTTGAATCACAACCTGTGCAAACACAACACACAAATAAAACACATTAAAAAACACCTTTTTAAATGAGCTGGATGCTAATCTACACTGATTTCTGATGTCCTGAAAACTGTTGATTTGGGTGAGTAAAGAGCTTTTTTTTGTTTATTTACAGTAAGCTTAGAATTACAGTATTTTGCCTAAGAGTAAGCGTTATCTGTGGTTAGCGCTAGTAAATGCCACCCGATATAAGGCACACTGTCGAATTTCAGGAAGATTAAAGGATTTTAAGCGCACCTTATAGTTCCAAGTTTGTTATTTGTCAGTTTGTTATCAAGTATATCCAGTTAATATCCAGTAAATTATATGAATTGGGTGTGATGCAGCCTGGGTCCTTTGGAGCATGGTTGAAAACCACTCTATTGAAATTTTGAGAGAGTTTATAATTTTGCGAAAGAAAAAGAAATGTCATTGGGCAGCCAGAGTCATTTCTTATGACGACAGTAAGGGGATAAATTTATTGTTGATTTACAAACAGGGACCCCTAAGCTAGAGTAGAGTGAAAAATTCTAAATCCCCCCACAAATACATATTTCTGTTTAAATGTGCATCGTGTGACAAAATTCACAAAGAAATAAAAGAACAAAAACAAAAAAAAACTACTCACTCTCCAGAGGTAGTCGAGGCCGATAAGCTCCAGATCATCCATCATATATGCCCTCCGCTTCGCCACAAGCTTGCCCTCCCTGCAGTTCACGGCTTTGAAGAAGCGTTCAAAGCACTTCATCCCGTTCTCGGTCAGCAGCGAGGGGTCCAGCTGCAGCACATTGTTCTCAAAGAAGTCCTTGTTGATGTCTGGGTCAAGATCAGGCTCATCACCCATTAGTTTAGAGTACCATTTGAAACAGGCCTCTCTGTCACAGAGGAAGACCGCGTTCTCAGCCAGGCACTTCCAAATCTGCTTAGCCTGCGGAGCACACAGCCACAGCTGCCCATCCTTCAGCAGAAACCTACACACACACACACACACACACACACAGAGAACAAGGAATAAAAAACAACAATACAGTTACAATAAAGGTTATAATGAGTTTTAAAATGTGTCAGAAAGGTACAAATGTGTTCAGATTCATTACTCTGTAGGTATTCATTCATTTTTAAATGTCTAGTTGTGGTCTCTATTATGAATTAATGCCATGTGAGCTGTGTTTTGTGAAAAAAAAAAAAGTGTTCCGGTGTTTCTGTGTAACTCTGCTTTAATTCACTGTATTAGTGGTCTCAGAAGAAAGACAGGATTTCGGCTCTTGTTCATAAATATACAAACATGCAAACATATCGCCCCACAGTCAATTTTACAGCTCTAAAAGTCTATAAAAAAGACAAAATATTATCAGAGATCAGAAGTTATAAAGATACAGCACTGAGTGCTAGGTAAAGTTAACCCCTAAACTTTGCTTAATGTCAGAGCAGCCCCGTGGCTTTCCACCTCCCCCCATTTCTGCCTTTAAGAATGTGGTACACACCAACATGCTCAGTGGACAGAGCGTGTAACTGTTCTACCAGGTGGTCCATTAAAGACTAAGCAAGAACTTTTGTAGGCAGAATCATGTTTAGCTCATAATCACACATATCATCATATTAGTCGAGTGAACTTCCCCTTTCGATAAAAAAAAAAAAAACCCTATATACGTATCAGCCCTTCATCAGTGATTCTGTGTAAGCAGCAGAGGTGTGGAAATGGCTATATCTGACCTCAGGAAGTTGAGCCTCTCCTGAACTTCCTGTACATGGCTGTAGCGGCTGCCCACCCGCACCGTCTGAGGATCGAAGCCTGTGTGATCTGTTCAACACATTTATAAAAATAATTATTTACTAATAACTAATACATTTTTAATAATAAAACATGATTCTGTTTGGAGTGCTCAGAAATACCTTTAGAGAACTGTCTCATATTCTCCATGTAAGCAGACAGGTTCTCTGCCACCAGTGTTACCAGAGCATGGTTGTGCTGCAGCTGGTTGATCAGGTCGTGACGGTAGAACACATGTGGACTCCGCTGCGTCTGACTGTGGGAGCAGACACAAACATGCAGAACATTACTGTGCAGAACACAACACAGCAGAATACTCAGGATGCACTAAGGGCGTTTTCACACCTGCAGTTCATTTCTCTGGTCTAAATTTTTTGAAAAGTTTGTTATTTTGGAGTGTTTCCTCCTTGGTTTGGTTTGTTTTCACACAGGCAAAAACCTAAACGCACTAAAATGCGTCCTAACGAACCACGCAAGCACATTCTCATTTCCGATTGGTCAGAGCAGAGGCAGTTTTTTAGACAGGTACTAAGTCTAGTCTTGGACTACACAGCATTTTAAATGAGAATTTTCCCAATATAATTTTAGGATTAGTGGGCAGGGAACTCATGTTACTCATGAATATTCATGAGATGCAAATGTCCCAACTCTGATTGTCTAACAGCACTGTGACGCTCCCTCCACGGCTATATGGTGGCTGATCGCAAGTCAAGTCGGTCTGGGGGCTCATTTATTTTGTCTGTGTTTTTTTATTGGCAAAAGTAGGCAAAAGGGGGATATGTAAGAGAATAAAACTGAACAAACCTACGCAAACAACTCCAAGAATTCATTTCTGTGTAATCATTTCTCCCTACACCCAAACACACTGTGGCTCATCTGGTGGAAGTGATGACTCACCTGAGGTTCTGAGGGGCTTCTCCAAACAGACTGCATATCTCTCTGATCTGCTTCAGAGCTGGAATCACCCACTTATCATTGGTTCGTAGTTCCTCAATGAAGCGGTCAATCCACTGGATCTTCTGTGTGTCACGGTCCTATAGAGATAAAAATTAGGAGGGGTTAGTCACTGATACAAACCTGTGCTACAGGGTTTAAACATCTGACCATTTACGAGAAAATAATTTTACTCACTCGCTTCCTCTTTCTAAGGTAGCTTGAATAAACTAATTCTCCATCACAATTAATCCCAGATTTTTGTATTAGCATAAAAATTTGATTAAATGAAATAACTAGGCTTTTTTATTTTCCAAATGAACAGAAGCAGTGTCAAAGAGCCTATTTAATAGCAGGATTCAATATGGAGCATTACAGACACTTTAAAAGTAAAAATAGTCATGCAGTGATCATTTCCAACTTTCCTGTTCTAATGAAAAAAACAGACCTCAGACACTGAACTAAACATCGTAGCTGATTAACTAAAGCTATTCCTTTAATGGTGGACAAGTGAGAGTTTCACTAGACTCACCTGAGAGCAGCTGTAGTCCAGGATCTTGATGTGGGCACTCAGGGCCTGATCCATGATATCAACAGGAACATCATCACTGTGCGCCAAGTTCCACAGCAGGTTGAGCACCTTGTGAGCCATCACTCCATCCTTATCATCCTCTGCCAGCCTGCGGATCAGCTCCAGCAGCTTTTCCCTCTGCTTCTTACTTGCGTTCGTCCAGCTCGCCTGCAAATAAAGAGAACAGGACATAAAGGAACTGATAGTTTTTAGGTACAGCACAATCCGGTGTGATAGATCACAGTATAAACCAATAGGGAGTTGGAATGGTATATGTTTATATTTCTGTAATCATCCAATCACAATCAGATTCACTCTATCTGGATGGAGAGATTTATCTGGATAGGGGTTTTATTGAACGATGAGAAGCCGGAATAAAAACAAGCTGAAATGAAATAGGAGTAACGAGGCTATTTTTATTACAATGTAAGGAGTAGAAAGTTCAGATAAGTGTGTGAAAATGTAAAATAAATACTCCAGTATATATAATCAATATAAAAGTATAAATAATCAATATTTCTACTTAAGTAAGGTAAGTATTTGTACTTCCTTACTTGACGCCTCTGGATGACATAATGTAAATATCTTTATTTTAAGTCAGAATAGTGCCATGTAATATTGTAATTATTATTCATATTTATTTATGACCCTTATTGATGTAGATATGCCTTGAAATATTATATTAAAAATGAAAATAAGGTACGGTATTACAAGGCATATCCATGTCAAATACAATGAGATGCACAGGTGGGACATTAAATATATATAGTTAGTCCAAAAGTCCAAATAAAAATTTATATTGATATATATATTAGATTCACAGAGACTCCCAAGCTTTTAAAAAAAAAATTCTTCCAAACAAATATAATAATGTTTGCACCATTATCAGTGTATTGTACCTTGAAGCAATCAAATAGATGGTCCAGCTGCTCAGGAGAGAAGTCCCAGGCCAGCTTGGCCAGCAGGTCATGAACATTCTTCACAATGGCTTCATGCTTACCAGCCTAAAACAGTGGATACAACAGAAAAAAGAAAAAATAGAAATAAAACTTGTCATATTTGTTCATTATTCTCCTTAATGCAGTAATTCAGTGTCAATTCACTGCAGCTGTAGCACCTGTGCAGCCCAGATGTTGTCCAGGTCCTGTAAAGTCAGGGCTTTTTCTTTAATGACGAAGCGCAGGATCTTCTCCAGCTTCTCCACATACTGAGGCTGGTGCAGACTGTCCCTCAGCACAATCGAGAGAATGTTATTCTGCTGAATCCATTCCTAAATAACAAAAATTAGAGAAGCAGAAAGAGATTCTATAGCATAAAATATACACCATTAATATTAATTAGCTGTAATGAACTGAGAGACATTCAGAGGTTCGCTTTAAAGCTTGTTACACCATTATTATTTATTTAAGAATAATTTATTAAGTTTCAATAAACCATCAGATCTTACCGCCATCCGTTCAGCAGTGAGCCACTCCTCCTCCTCCGGGTTGCCATGGCGATGGGTGTAATAGGAAACACTGGAGATCACCTTGTTCACCTCATTTAGTGCGTTCATTTTTCCATTAAAAGAGGAAATTTGCAATAACCTGTGAAAAGGGAATGGGTAATTACTTTTTGTACGTCCTTAATGAACGCATAGAAATGAATAAATCACAAATTATTTTCAGCCCACAGTCTTTCAGTCTTCAGGAAAGATACACACCAATTTAAACAACTTTTTATGTTTTAAATCAGACAGCATAGCTCACCTGAGGATCATTTTTAACCTAAAGATTTCTAAATTCTTGACCGTTTCTTCTTGGCCTGGTACTCTGGATGCCAGATTCTTCAGCGACTTGATGATCATGGACAGGGCATCGTTCTTGGCTTCATTCTTGGCCTCCTTCTTAAGTTCTTCATCTGTGAGGTTCTCCAGAAACTGTGGAACCATCTCGATCACCGGCAAGAAGAACTTTTTCACTGTGTGTAACGTCAAGAACTCGTAACACTGCCCAAAAGGCCTGCAGATAAAAAAAAAGAACAATTATAGTATTGTAATAAATGATATAAAAAAACATATTCTATGTTCTCTTGACAGTAGAATAAGTTACAAACCTATATAAAAAAGAAAGAGAGAGAAAGAGAGAGAGAAAGAGATACTTAAGAGACTTACTTGATAAGAGCTGCGATAATCTGCACATTAAGAGCTTGGCCACTCATGAAACGATCGTGTAAAATCTGGAACCCATTCTGTGTGCCAAATTTATTTATGAGGTCCACCAGCCAGCCCTGAGCACAACATACAGAGATACACAAATATTGTAAAAAATCATAAGACTGAACAATAGGGTAAAAGATTTACTTAAAATACAAGCAGTACCCTTTACTTTCAGTATAATCCAACAGTAAATCTATAATTAGGTCATGAGGAAGTCTCAAAATAAGATGTTAACCACAGATACCTTAGGTGAGCGAGGGTCTGGCGGACGTGCGAAGAGCTCATCGTCGGCGAGCTGGGCACCGGCAGGCACGCTCTCGGACGGCCGGGTCCCGTTGTAGATGTGAAACTTGCAGTGAGGGTTGGTTGCCATGGCCAACAACTCAAGCAGAGGAAACCAGTCCTGAGACAGCTTGACCACACAGAGCTCCACCAGCCGGTGTGTGTTATTGATGATGCACCTCTGCAGAACAGAAAATCAACAGTCCATCATAAATAATGACCAGAATAATGGACAGAAACTATATTTGGGAGGATGCTGGTTCAAATCCCGATCATGCAGCTCGACATCAGCTGCCAGAGCCCTGAGAGCGCACAATTCTTGGCTTTGCTCTTACTCAGTACTTACATGAATCTCAAACTTCCAGCCGCTCACCGCCTCATCTGTCAGTATTTTTGTGAACGAGATTGTCAGACCATCTCGGAAAAATCTTTGACACGCCTCACACTTCACGTCAAGCCCTGCAGGGACACACAAACAAACATGGGATACATTTATCCTACAGAACCAATGATTAAATGATCATTACATGAATACTGAATACTAGGAGGTGTGCAATATTGCCCTATAAATATCTCACAATACTTCAGGATACAAAATTCAGACAAAAACTCAGTTTAAGAAAGAAAGAAAATAAATAAATTAAAAATACACCACTGAAACAAAATGATAGGCCTGTTACGATAACAATGGTTTGTGAATGATATTTCGTCCTAGAAATGATTGCAATAAACCATATTATTGTCATTTAAAGACAATTTTACTGTCACTTACACAATGATAATATAAATGCATAACAAAGGATTCATTGCCTTTTAAAGACTAAACATTTTAATTAATTGTAGCATGGGAAATATACATTTTTCTTCACCTACTGCAGTCCACACTGTATGTTTGGAGTCTCAGTTATTGTTATGTATGCGAACATAGACACATTAGACAATATCAAAATGACCCAAATATTATTGAGGTCATCTCCATTTATAATAGGATAAGTTGATTACAATTTATAATCAATTAGACATATACATTAGTTTTACCTTTTTTACTAAGATCTATAGCAGCTTCAAGTAAAACTTCCAGCTCCCCCTTTGGCAAGACTGGAACGACCCAGCGAGGTCTGAGAAAAGGAAACATGAACACACCATGATCAGGAGAAATTACACTGCAGGACAAAAATATAAGAAAGAAGGTCAATGTTTAAATCTAACCTTTAACTAATAGTGTACATACATAGATACAAACATACATATACTGAGTGAATCCTCTGTATCCTCTGTAAATCAATGGGTGTTTAATAATTTAAATAATCATTGGCCTATATAGGCCATTTCTGGATCTCAGACATTTTCACCAATTTTTCCCCAACTGTCAAAGAATTTAATAATAGTCTCCACATCTCCAGGAGGCACTGAAGCCCTGTTATCCATAAGTAACAATATTTTACAATGATCACAGACCTGTTGATCATGTCATCCAGCTTGGCCAGGTCTGTGTGGGGGAAGGCTGGCTCCTCCTCTTCCTGTGCTTGTGGAGCATCAGCCTGCCCCTGCTCCTCTGGTGGACTCACCGGAGACGTTTCATTAGAGGAGTTGGGAGAAGGCGCCTACGCAAAAATAACACACAAAAACAGGAGAGTGTAAGACGAAGGAAGAGGCAAGGCCATTAGTGAACATCAGAAAAAAAGGTCGCGTTTAATATTATATACTCATAAAAATGTCATAAGTATAGAAAGATAACAAGGCCCAATCCAATTTTACCCAATCCCACTTAGCCCTACAGCTCAGTTTAAAGGTAGGGTGTCTCAATTCTTTTTAAACTGAGATTTTTCAGAGGGACACTCAAAACAGAGAGCTACGAAAATCACTGACAAGATAACACTGACACAAGCCACCAAAGAAACACACAAATTTGAGTATTTTCCTTGTTATAAAATTACAATAAATCACTATATTACCATAGTTTCAAGTGTAGTTTCATTATGGCCATTATTCTACCTTAAATAATGGAAATAAATGGATTTAAAATGGAACGGAAAAATGAAATAAAAGCTAATGAAAGCTAATTTCAGCTCCCCATCAAACAGGAATTAAGGAATGCCCAATCATAATTAATTGCTGCAGTACCTGCCCCCGTTCTGAATACACACAATAAAGTCTTAAAGTTATCTAGTCTAGTTATCCAGCAACAGTTAGGTTGCTGAACTTTGGCGCTTCACTGCTATAGCTATATCTTTATCGGGTGCTTGAAGGGTTTCTCAATTCTTAGGGTGAGGATTTTACCTCTTCCCTTTTTAACTTTGTTCCAAGTGGAACGGTTACACTAAAAAACAAGGGGTAGGGTACAAAAGAGAAATGGGATTGAGCCCAGAGTTTACTGAGGGCCTTAATGAAAGCATAGGCCTGCTAGCATTAGCTCTACTTCCCAAGACGATTTATTAATTTCTCTGGAACCAATTAGGATTTAACATCTCAGACTTTTTAGCTTAGAAGGCCTCATAAGCCACTATAGCCTATGCAGTACAGTTCACTAACATGAGTGATTTTTTTATTTTATTTTAAATGCTTATAAACATCACCAATCATTTTACACAATTATATTGGCCACGACCACAGCAGTATACCTGGTTTGGGGGGAGTATGGTTTGGCTCTGTGTGCTGTCCGGAGCCTGGCTCTGGCCCTGCTGGTCGCTGCTCCCCACGGGGGAGCCCCGGGTGGTGGCCGTCATGCTCGACACAGGGCAAATCTTTGCAATCTTGTCAGCTTAAGTGGCAGGAGCCAGGTGGGAAATCACTGCCTGGAGGGCAGCAAGGTGGAACCGGAGGGTGACTGAGCAGGAGAGCAGCACCGGAGGCTTAGGCTGAGTTGCAGTGACCATTGCATAACCTGCAAAAGACAAGCAGAGACGTAGGTTACACCAGGTGACACTCGGCAAAGGCAGTCATAGACACATACCTATTTAATTAATTGGAAAGGAATGCATGGGTTAAGTATAAGTGCTACTCCAAATTGCTTCCATGTCACATGAACACACATGCAGTAGTATATAATTTTAAGGGAACAGAACATGAACACACACACAGTGGGAACGGAAGTGTAAAAGTAATGGTTTCAAAACTACTTAGTAAGTATAAAAGTAAAAGTAATGTAAGGGGAAAAAATAAAGCCACTAAGAACAAAAGCTTAGGCCCACAGAGTCCTATAGTGTTAATGTTGACAATATAATTTGGGAAGCACTAGGCTGTTCCCTGTTTCAGCTGCATATATGCTCACTGTAAATGAATGTATTTTAGTAGAATGTAAATATATTAAATAATCTCATTTTGACTGGAGTTTGTCTGGAATTCTCTTGAGTCTCTGCACGGATCATCTTCATACTAGACTACTTATGCCTGCTATGTTCTTGCTGGAGTGTGTGGGGGTTATATTGATATGGGATAGGGGTTTTATTTAACGATGAAAAGGAGTAAGAAGGCTAGTGATATGCTGATTGGTTTTAAATAATGTTACGCCCAAAACACAACCATGATAAATTGAGAGAATTAGTACATGACTTTGTGCGTGTCAAGCCGCACACCGTGTACTTTTCCCGACATTATGACAGCAAAGACACACTGACGCACACTAAATCAAGCTTCACAATTTTCGGTTTCGCCTATAGATTGCTAAAATAGGGCCCTAAGTATTTAAAGTCCTGCTTGGCATGCTAAAGTTGTGCTGAATTGCTCTTGTATCAGTCAGAGGAGCGAGATAACGCAACCCGAAATGAAAAGGACAGTCCTGGCCTGCCTACAGGCCTACTGCTCCTTCTGAAACGAGATCTCTGCGTTCAGAACCAGCTGCTTTCGTCCATCCTCAAAAACTGTGCCATAGGCGTGGATTATGAAACAGAAATATGGTTCAAACTCTCAGTGAGCACTTAAATTACAAAACGGTTGGGGGAAAAAAAAGTTCATGTAAGTTCACTGTACTAAAAGACATTATTTCCATACAGGCGTAATCCATCTGGATGCCGAGCAGCTGTTTCTCTAATCTGCTAACTCACTTACCACAGTGTTAAAATGACATGCTCTAACACACACAGAGAGATCCTCTCTCCACTGCTGCTCTCGCTGTGCAGGAGCGGTATTCTGTTGTCACCCTACACAGCACATCGCTATTTATAGACAGCCGAGCAGCTCCACTGATCTGTGTCACTGGTGCGTTTATACTGAGCACTTCAAATATAATAGAAATACAAAAACACCCTCACATCAGGGAAATTTACACTCCTGAAATGGAGTAGTTGAGTAATACACAGAATAAAAAAGGAAGCCATCGTTCAGCCTCAGTGTTTCCATTCAAACCCAGACCGGCTGACATCTTGCTGGGGGAACGATGGGCTTGGATCGGGATGACGTCAATATGAAATATAAACCTTTTCCCTCAGACTTTCTACATAAGATTAGGGCTGCAACGATAATAAAGATTATATGAATTTGTCAACTCCAACCTTAAGTGTCAACTAATCATTCATTCAAGTGCTGGGAACAGAAAATAGTGTTCTCACTCCAAAAACCCACCAAAAATGCCCAAACATAACATATTACATATTTACTCACTCAGAACATTGCATATCTAAATTTATTTTGCTAATTTAAAAAGGTGTTTAAGTCTGTAACGAGGCTAGTGACACGCTGATAGTTTTTTTTTTTCTTCACATTACGAGAATTAGCAAACGTCTTTTGACCATTTCAAGCTGTACACGGTGTACTTTTCCCGATGTTATGATAGCAAAGACACACTGACAAACACTAAATCAAGCTTTACGATTGTCGATTTGTCTATAGATCCATAAAATAGGGCCCTAAGTATTAAGTCCCATATTCAGCTGATTTGTTAGTTTTAGAAAGATAGAGAACACTATGAGCAGTAACTGTACCCACAGGAAGCAGAGATGGAGTTAATGGAATAATCACTGACTAATCGAATAATCAGAAAAATAATAATCAGATCAGATGACTAACAAAATTAATCATTAGTTGCAGCCCTACATAAGATCCAGCTTAAGTCACAAACAAGACAACTAACATCTTCTCCTACACAGAAAGATCAATAAACTCTAATAATGTAGCTTGATAAAATACAGATTAAGAAAAATAAAACACGCGATTATAATAAACATACGAATAGAATGCATTCACTGATACCAGATCATTATTTATCATTTCAGTTCTGATATCACAGATGGCAGGAATTCCATTCAATCACATTTCTGTGCAGTAAGAGTGCATATCAATCTCAAGAGGTTCTAAATGAAACTATGACCATGTTTACTAGGGCTGGATGATATTGTTAAAAAAATAATTAAATATATGTGTGATTCTCAATTATGATTATGATTTTTAGTTTTTACATAACTTTTTTTATTTGGGAACAAACAGCACCATTTAAAGTGATGGTCAATCTTTAACACAACTTGACGATAAATATTTACAGCTGGGATAAAGCCATATTAATATATAATTGATTTTTGAGGTGGTGTTTGCAAGCCAATTTTACATGCAGTCATAGATTTCTAAAAACAAGATTCGCCAGTCTATGAAGACAAGAAAAACAATTATTTACAATTATTATTGAAAAAAAAAAAAATTATGTAACTTCTAGTGATATGCTACTGAGCATACCCACTATATGTTTAACTGTTTGTGGACAAACTTTTCTTAAACACACTCACACACACACACACACACACACACACACACACACACACACACACACACACACACACACACACACACACACACACACACACACACACACACACACACACACACACACACACACACACACACACACACACACACAGCTTGTCTAGTCCTTGAAGAGACTGTCTGGAGCAAATAACCATAAACCTATTGGCACCATACCTAATGCCAGTTGTTCCTTGATTTGAAAAGAAACTATAAATCAGCAGGTGTCCCAATACTTTTGCCATAATAATACAGTGTACTTGCAGACTCAAGCCTAAAGCCAAATTAACAGAAAAACTAGAGTGAATTAAAACAGCAAATTAGAAAGCGAGCGCTATGATCTAGGCCTAGGTGTAAACAGAACTGAGAGCAGTTCACATTTCACCCTCGTTCCAAATAAGATTTTCAGTCGAACTCTTGACTGGTCATCTCAAACCACACGCTCTGCCAAGGACAGCTGCTCTGAACGTGTGTCTTACTGTCAGATCCGGCTGCACCCACAACACCAACTGAAGAAAACACGACAGCAATGGAAAGACAATTTGGAGTTTTAGTGTTAGCCTACTTAGGCCTGTCACAATAAGAAAACGATTTTATTGTTATTTTAACGCCACTTAAATGCCACTGATAAAATGATTTTAGTATAGCAGAACAAAGCATTCATACCCTTTTATATGCAACAAATTTGTAATTAATAATAGTTTGGAAAATACATGTATATATATATAAATATATGTGAACAAACATACAAGTAAATACAACAGACCAGATCACCAATATTGAGATAGTGTAATTATCGTGACAGGCCTAAGTGTTAAGTCTATTACAACTAGTTTCAGCATCTACCTATAACACAATATGTTGTTCCAGAAATAACAGACAGATTTTATGAATATGATCATGTGTTTTTTTTTTTTTTTTTTACTGAAACAATCACAAAACATTGCAGAAAACTTGGAGATATTAAATATTAACACTTGTATCATAATACTTTTTGCAGACACTATATAAATGACTGAATATTTTGGATGAACCAAAAACATTCAGATTCTACGGCTGATTATATCGAGATGTCTTAAATGGGATGTTTCAAGTTAATTTTCTGTCTGTTTCAGGAAGTGAAAAAGAACAACATCCTGTCACACAGGTGGCCTTGTTTGTTCCCCTGTTAAGATTGTTCATCTCAAACTTTCATTTAAGCTCCTCATGCAACAGACCGATTCTCAAAAATTCCTTCAACCAATATTTTTACAAAACAGAATCAAAACAAGGGTCAGACAAAACGACCTGATACACCATCATAGCACCATCAAATATACATCCAAACCCACACTGTCAACCTGTGAAACCACCAAGTCACCAAAAGACACATCAATTGCTTGTATTGTTTGTAGTGGAAAACTGTTTCTGTATTTGAACAGAGACATCAGCTGGTTGTGCACATGAAGCTGAAAACAGGTCAATCCAGTCCACCAAAGAAAGATACATACACGCATGTGCATCACACAAACCCGACACTCAAGAGAACTGACTTGTTTTTCTAAAAGGCCTCATTCCAAGATCCTGTCACTAGACCAGAACATTCCTTCTACACTGAATCTGACAGCTGACTGATGTTCTGAATATCAGAGCAAGGCCTCGCAAAATAAATGCACCAAAACGAGCTGGAGTTTGGTCATGGCTTTAAATGTTAAAAGGTGTTTATAATGTTGTGTGGACTCTTATTAGAGCTGAGCAATTTCACTACGTATTTTATCGTATCGTACGTATTTTATTAAAGTTGTTAGCAGAGGAAAGCATGAAGTGCTGTAAGATTTTGTGGGAAAACAAAACTGCACTGACTTTGAACTTGATAATATAACACAGTAAACCAGCTTGGACTGTGTGTCTCCCCACTCTTCCTCCAGACTCTGGTCCCTTGATTTCCTTTAAATGAAATGTAAAATTTACTGATCAGTGATGGTTTGGAGAGACATGTCTGTCATCTGCTGGTGTTGATCCACTGTGTTTTATTATCAAGTCTAAAGTCAGTGCAGTTTAGTTTTCCCACAAAATCTTACAGCACTTCATGCTTTCCTCTGCTGCTGACAACTTCTATGGAGATGCAGATTTCATTTTCCAGCAGGACTTTGCACACTGCCCACACTGACAAATCTTATATAATATTCTGTTTTTTTCTGAGACACTGATATGTGGGTTTTCATTGGCTGTAAGCCATAAATCAACATACATCAACAATAAAATAAATAAACGCTTAAATAGATCACTCTGTGTGTAATACATCTATATAATATATATGAGTCTCACGTTTTCAACTGAATTACTATTATAGTGAAAGGCTCAGCTAACGCTAACTTGCTTAGGCTGCATGAATAAGCAGCAACTCGTGAACAAAGATTGATCTAAAACTATAAATATTTCTTATTGTATGCTATATTATAATACACATATCATATAGTAACAGTCTTAAGTAGCTGTAGTTTAGCAGACAGCTGTCTATATAAGCTGGTTAATGTTATTTTTGCCTAAAAAACAGAAGCAGTAAGATATAAACAGTAGCAGACTCAGAAGCTAACACTGACTGGCTGGTTGCTAGTATAGCTAAGCTAAGCTAAGCTAGATGTATGAACAGGTTCAGGTTAGCTATTACCACTGGCTAATGCTAACGCCCCGAGCTACAGCTATTAGACACAAAGCACTGGATATTCATTTAATTTAGCTAAACGGGGAAATTAACGTTATATGTATTTATCTGTGCCGTTTTAACCCCAGCTAGGCTAGCTAACAGCTGTCCAATCTAACACACTGATAATGCACTGGTTTTCAGGCCGGGGCTCCTCGGTTTCGGGCCTAGTTTAGTTAGTTAGCTCGCAGGCTAACAGGCTAGCGCTCTCCGCTCTACTCCACCTTATTAATGGCGCTGCGCTCGCTCGCCGCTGCCCTGCCGATTTGTGCTACCCACAGATATGTACCACTCAGCGGTACCGCGCATGCGCTGGTTTTGTTTTATGTTTTAAATTGTTTTCTCGTGTACATCATAATAAAAAAATATATTTTGATTGATGATAAAACTGTTCATATTTTTCAGATATTTTAGAGCAATGAAGCACGTAAAACAGGAGTGTTCTGTCTGTATATTCTCTGCCCAAGTATGCAACAATAATACAGTAAAATATATATACAGCTCTGGAACAATTATGAGCTTCTTTGACTTCTGCAATATAATCAAGAGGATGGATAATCACAAGCCATTAAACCAAGTTGAAGTGCTTGAATTTTTGCACCAGGATTAAAGGCATAGTTATCATAGTTATTTATTTATTTATTATTTCAAGAATATCGCCATCGCAAAAGTAAAAGTATAAGTATAAGTAATGATTAATAATAACAAAAGCTATTTTTATTACGCTATTATAATTGCATGCAAAATCAGGGTCTTGGTAAGGTACTGTTAATGAAATAGACAAACATATTTAGATTTGTTTTTATTTATACTGAATATATGAAACACCAATATGTGGTTAGTAAATGGGGTACAGACAAGATAACTTAACTATAGTTTTATATAACGCTATATGTATAAAATGTAATGTAGCAAAGGTAGCCAATTAACGTATAATACAAACAATATTAAGTGTTATTCAACCTATACCTAAATATACACTGTGGTAGCAAGTTTTGACAGGGTAGGATATATCGACAGGACACCGGCCGCAGCAGCCGTCTCAGTTAACCTACAGCTAGCGTTGGCTTAGCTTAGCTAGCAAGCATCCTCAAATCATTTGTGCTCAAATCTGACAATCCTGGCGTTTTGACATCCAGCAGTCTGGCTTTATCTGACCTTGACTTGTCGTTTAAAAGCACGGCAGGGGCTTTAACGTTGCGGTTTAACGTACTAACGCTATTAATATAACGTAGCTAAGCTAACTAAGCTAACTAATAACATTGTCAGCCATTTTGCTTGAACGGAATACAACAGACAGACAACCGGCTGTGTAAGTGGGTGGATCCAGGTCCAGACGTTATAAAAATCCGCTCCAGGATTTTCAAACAACTGCATTGACGGCTCTGCTGCAGTTGAGTAGTCCAGGCAGTTTGAACACAGTCCTGGGACGGATTTTTACTTTTTGGACCGGGATCGTCCACTTCTGGATCCACCGGCTTCTGCATCCATTAGCTAACCTAGCTAATAGCTTGCCAGTTCTGTCACGGCCTGGGAAACAGAGTGAGCTAGCTAGTTTTATTATTTATTTTCAAATTAAATTCCCTGCTGTTTAACTATAAGTCAAGTTGTTATATATTATTTATGATTATATAGCTATTATTAGCTAGGTTAGCTCTCTATATACACACAAGCTCATTTCCTAACACAGGCCAGGCAGCTAACATTAACACCAACAACACATAACGTTAACCCGGCCAGTTAGCTAGCTAACCAGCTACTTACCCAGAAATTAGATGCAATTTCCTCAGTTATGGCCACTAATCCAGATTCTCTCGAGATTACACAGTCCGGAGCATGGATATCGCGTCTGTAGCGAGGATTTCTGGCATGCAATGGGTCACAGGAGTGCTCCTCTGCTTCCTTGAATTTCTGCTCTCCTCTCTGGGTGTTTTTCCTGCGTCACCAGTATAGATAGCCCCCTAACGCCACTAGTCTACTAACGTCTACAGCTCACACAGCCCGACTATTCAGCCCAGCAGCAGCCTATAGAAACCCATTACTGATATACTAATGCATCTATAATAATTACAATATCATTAAAAAAAGTTACTTTATTTTAGTAATTTAGTTCAAAATGTGAAAATCATTTAGTTCCTTTATTGTTGATGATTAAGAAGCTTACCGCCAATGAAAACTCCCCATAAAATCAGTGTCTCAGAAAAAAATAGAATATTATATACTTCTGGTGGGGAGTGTTGGCAGTGTGCCAAGTCCTGCTGGAAAATGAAATCCGCATCTCCGTACAAGTTAGTCAGCAGAGGGAAGCTGTAAGATATGAAGTGATGTAAGATTTTGCGGGGAAAACAAAAACTGCACTGACTTTAAAATGCAGGACTGGATAATAAAACACAGTGGATCAACACCAGCAGATGACAGACATGTCTCTCCTCTAAAGCATCAAATTTAAAGTCGGTGCAGTGTTTTGTTTTCCCGGAAAATCTTACAGCACTTCATATTTTAAAGCTTCCCTCTGCTACTGACAACTTTTATGGAGATGCTGGAAGATTTCATTTTCCAGCAGGACTTGGCACACTGCCCACATTTTCTGAGACACGTGATGTTTGTGGTTTTTATTGACTGTAAGCTTCATAATCATTAACAATAAAATAAATAAAGGCTTAAAATAGATCACTCTGTGTGTAATACATCTATATAATATGAGTTTCAAATTTTGAATTGAATTACTGAAATAAAGTAACTTTTCAAAGATATCATTTTTTTGAGATGCACTAATATAACTAAATAACAAATACCAAAACTTGAATTATTAGCTAAGATGCAATGTACCGATGCAATGTACATTTTTTGTAAAAAAAAAATTGTTAATGTCTGATTTTTTGCTCAGCAAAATTATATGTCCATTTACTTACTTCCCAATTTTTGAAGTGGGAAAACCAAATTTGGCAATCACACAGAACTCATTGCGCCTTTTTGAAAAATATGCTGTTCGAACTAAGACGTAAAACATTTGTTAATGTCAGAATTTTTGCCCACTAAGAATAAACAGCAAGGAAAATTGCACATGCATTTACATCACCTTTTTTGAGGTGTGCAGACCATATTCGGCAAGCTTATACAATTCATTGTGTCCTTTTGGAAAATATGCTGTACGAACCGATATGATGCACGATTTTCGTAAAAGTGTTTTCCCATTGTAATAAATAAGGGCCCAACTTCTGTCTCAGACACCAGCTGAGTCTGCAGAAGGAACCTCCTCTCTGCATCGCTCCTCAGTACTGTGTGTATATAGAGGAGGAGCTGCTGGATAAACCAGCTATTGCTCAAAAATGTGGACACCCCACACAACAGCACACAATTGTTCTATACAGTCTGTGCATGGAGGAGCACAAATACCACAGCAAAGATGATAGCAAAGACACACTGATGCTGTAAATCATGCTGCACAGTTGGCCCCTCCCCTATAAATTACTAAAACAGGCCCTATTGTCATAATATCAGTATATGTTGTTCTAAGATACTTTTCTGCATCTGAAAACTGCAGTAACAACTCCATACCATACAGAACCTGGCTTCTGGTAGGTCCTCCTCATCTTTGGTCCGAAGCTCATGACGTCCAATTCTTTTAAAGAAAGATCTTCAATGTTGATACCACAATGCACTGTGTAGAGAAGTGAGTGGAGCTTCTGGACATGGTGAATGTAAGGCTTGTGTTGTGTACAATAAAGTTGTAAAGTTATGAAAAAAAAAAGAGAATTACAGAGTAATGAATTTCTATGGTAAATTACATTTAATTCTAGATATCTGTAAATCGAGTTTTTTATTGTTATAGATAGTAGAAAGTGAAATTCCATGTAAATCAATGATGACATAACACTACACAAAATTGCTTTAAGAATATGTGGTCCTCATAATGTGTTCAGTCAGAATGGCTTTAAAGATTTGACTATAATAGTAGTAAAATTTAATACTTAACATTTTATAGCAGATATTCAAAATGGGAGTTATTACTAGCTAAACCACATTAGGGTATTCAGGAATATATTTATTTCTGTGCAGGAGATTTTAAGCCCAAAGTTTAGCTATGGATCATAGCCATACACCATATTTACTATATAGTAAATATACTATATGTTTTTCTATATTTTAACATCTCCAAGAGAAAAATTATACCGGTAACACTTTAGAATAAGGAAAGATTAATTAACAGTCCTTATGACAAAATGTCTCAACTAATGATTAATGATCACTATTTAAGACAATATGAATCATATTAACTAATGACAATTATGTACAACATAGTGAAGCATTTAAATTTACATTATTTAACTATGTATCAGTATTAATTATTAAGTATGTCCAGTTATTATAAAGTTTTAATCATGATTTTTATTATGCAGGCAGTGGAGGATGCAGGAGGCTGGTGGGGAAATGTCACCCTCTGCTGGTAAAAAGCATTTTTACAAACCCATTTCCAGATGCTTCTTCTTGAGCATAATCAATCAAACAGGACCTGGAGAATAACTTGTTTTTTTGCGTGAATTCAAAGGCAGTTTACTTTTTCAACACATGGAAGGAAATATATATTAAAAAAAATTCATACTGAGGAGTACCGTCATCATTTCCAGAGAAGTGTATACAGGGAAAAGATGAAATGAAGAGTTTCTCCACAAACTGAGTTCATTTATGTTTATGCACACACCAATTCTTCATTTCACTCGCATATTGTACGCACCATTGAAACATTTACACACAATAAAATACCCTCAGTTTCCATCTTCTTGGGATAAACATAAAACAATAATACTCTTAAGACAACACGTTTCTGAAATGATGGATCCAGTAATGAGTATTCTCTTCCCCCCACCCACACGACAAATCAAATTCGAAGACAATTTACAAACACGTCACTTCACAGGGCATGAGAAAAGCTGTCCATTCAGAGGGTCACCCAGAGTTGCGGGGGATGTGCATAGGTGTCAGTCCGTTTCCCCTGCCTCCCTCGGACAATTTTCTTCTTTATTTTATTTTTTTTTTTGTCGTCGCTATCGGTTCTTCCAAGTGACTCAGATGTTCTCTTCCATAGATTTGACGGAGTTTGACACGGGTAAACACCAAACACACTGCACTCTCAAACTGTTTTATCTTTTCGAAGGATTCACTTGGAGAGAAATAAGAAGGAGGAACTGAGAGACGGAGGAGAGAGAGAGAGAGAAAGAGAGAGAGAGAGAGAGAGCATCCATCTCTATTGTCCTTTTTGTGCAAACTGAGAGCTGTAAACAAACAGGAATGAATGAAAGAGAGAGAGAGAGGGCGCTGAGAATGAAGGACCCACACAATACTGTCTAAAGTCTGTGAGCGTCCGACATGGCCGTGTCCGTTCAGTCTGTGCTGATGCTTCTGGAAAATAAATAAAGAGAGGGCCGGGGAGATCGAGGCGTGGCCGAGTCGACTGTGCTTATCATCTGTCCGGGGACGTGACGCGGCGACCACACCCGAGGAATGTGGGATTGTACTGGGTTGGACTGGATGGGGTCGGTCGGTCGGCTTTCGCAGGGGGACGAGGGTCATTTCCGTACCCGGTCTGAAGCACCACGGACGGGCCAGAGGGTTAAGACTGGCCA
This sequence comes from Astyanax mexicanus, assembly GCF_023375975.1. NCBI lineage: Eukaryota > Metazoa > Chordata > Actinopteri > Characiformes > Acestrorhamphidae > Astyanax > Astyanax mexicanus. The sequence goes on along the minus strand of NC_064412.1, from coordinate 55,802,884 downwards.
GTGGTCCGGGGCGGAGCCCCTGTTCGTCGGCCCACCAACACCCCCCCCCAAACATCTTGCTGTGCTCATCATTGCTCTGAGACGCCGTCTCTTTCATTCAAAAAGAAAGTATAAAATATCAATCCCCTAGCTATAAGTACAGGACCATATTAATTCTTTTATATTCATATTTATATATTTATATGCTTCGATATATACAACACCACACCTTCGCAGTCCCACAGGAGGGTCGTGATGACGTCACCGCTTGAACCAGAGGTGTTTCGAGTCTGTTAGAGACGCACGTGTGGCTCGTTTCTTTTCTGTTTTGTTTTCATTTTTTCTTTTTGTTTCTTTTGAGGGGCGGGGCTGTACCATGTCAGTGTAGGGGGTAACGGCAGTGGCCTGTGGGGGGCGCTAATAAACCCACGACACCGGCACCCACTGAGCGGTGGTGGACACCAGATCGATGGCTTCCTCCAGCAGCCGGATGGTGTCGTCGATCTCGTTGTTGATTATGGTCATGTCGAAGTAGTGAGCGTAGGACTTCTGCAGGGCCTCAGACTCCTTCTGCAACCTCTGGAGAGACTCGTCCTGAGAGAGAGAGAGAGAGAGAGAGAGAGAGAGAGAGAGAGAGAGAGAGAGAGAGAGAGAGAGAGAGAGAGAGAGAGAGGGAGAGAGAGAGAGAGAATAGAGAAAGACAGAATAGAGAGAGATAGAGATAGAGAGAAAAAGAGAGAGAACGAGAGAGAGAGGGGTAGTTATAGAGGCAAAAAGAAAAGAGAAATTAAGAAAAAGGAAGGGAAAGTCAGGGAACATAAAGGCAGAGAGAGAGAGACAGCGAAAAGAAAAAGAAAAGAGAAACAAAGAGAGGGAGATTCAGGGAACATAGAGGCAGAGACAGAGAGAGAGATAGGTTAGGGTGGAGAAAGAGGCAGAAAGAAAAGAAACAAAGAAAAAAGAAGAGAGTAAGGGAACAGGGGCAGAGAGAGAGACAGTGGGGTGAAGAAAGAGGCAGAAAGAAGCGAATAAGGAAAGAGGGACAATCAGGAAACAGAGGCAGAGATAGAGAGAGAGAGAGGGTAGGGTGGAGAAAGAGGCAGAAAGAAAAGAAAAAGAAAAAGGAAGATAAAGTGAGGGAACAGAGGCAGAGAGAGACAGTGGGGTGGAGAAAAAGACAGAGAGAGAGAGAGAGAGAATTAAATTGAGTGGTAAAGATGCTCTGAGCTTCTTGCTGGTCAGTGGAGTACAGGATACTGGAGCCTTTGAGTTGAGGGTTGGGTAATAAACAAACAGTAAAATTACACAATAAAATGAACAGGGCATGGAAAGGATCAGATCTACAAACAGCTAATTATTACATACACAAGTCACAAGTCACTATGGAAAGAGCACTGGGAGCACTAACACAGACTACAGAGAATTATACACATCAGCATTAAACACTTACAGACCCCATTCATTTACACCTGCTCACTTCATGCAGGCTAAACCTCAGGATTATATCAGGATTACATCTGGATAATTCATCCAGTGTCACACACATCTAGATCTAGATACTAGTTACATAAAGTGACCAGGTGTAAACAGGGTCATATATACACTTCCTACATGTTTAGTACTTACGGACAGTTTTCTACACCACCTGGGGAGCTGAGTGAAGTATAAGGGGAAATGCCAAAGAAATCAGCAGACAGAAACATGCAAAAATGATAGAGGCATGCAGCATGCAGAGAAAACAGCTTTAAAGACAGAAGCGAGGACACAATATCCTCGGCTCAGATGCACAAATATGCCAATCTTTGGCCAAATCTGATATTTAGCATTTTTTATAAAGAAAGATTTAAACCAAATCTACCTGTATTACTGTTATAATTAATGTTAAACCTGATAAAAAAAAAGATGATAAATAAAATATGATTTCCTGCAATGTCATAAATGCAGTAAAATAAATGAAATGCATATCATTTGTGCAGCCACTCAGGGCTAAAATTCTTAATTATCAGTTTGAGCTTTCAGTCTAATATAAACCTGAGCGATGCCACACATTTTAAGCAGTTATCTGCAAATAAAACAAGGCTCAGATATTATTGTGCATCACCAACATAAACAGGTTTGATAAAGCACGACAGAAAACATGCATAAACAGGACAAGAACAAGCTTAACCAGAGAACTAATCAAAAAAATGTTTTTTTTTTTTTCAGAAAACAAGTAGTAAGTTAAATTATTAAAAGAACAGTGCTTACCTCATTCATACCAGGGGTGATAGTAGGTGCAGCGATGAAAACAACATAGGGGGCAAATTCAGCCGTCCGCAAAACTTTCAGGGCCTATCAGAAGCCAGAACCTCATCAGTAACTCATTTATAACCAAGAGATGGAAAATAAAGTGATCACTGAATAGTAAATACGTCTATTAGAGGTACAGCACTGTTACCTGCGGTTCTACATCCAGGATGGAGACCATGCCCTGCTCGTGGATCTTGCGGATGGTCTCCAGCCGTGTGCCGTACATGGCGTCCTCGTGGCTGCCGTACTCCAGGTACTCGTTGTTTGAGATGTCCTGCATCATCTGGTCGTGGGACACAAAGTAGTAGTTCTTGCCGTTCTCCTCATCCTTCTTAGGGGGTCTGGTCGTGTCTGTAATGGTGGGTAAAGGGTGAAAAAGAGTCCATTAATAAACGTTAAAGACAATACAGACAATTTTGTTTCAGGTAAAGTTGTCCCACATGAAAAATAATACTGATATTCATTTGTTTTTTGTTTTTTTTTTTAACTGAAGGGAAGAAAAAATTAAACATGTAGAAATACAATCATTTAAAGTACCATTAAAGATTATATTTTCTGTACTAAATCAAAATGATCTAAGATGTATCATCTGATATTAAGGAAACATGTTAAGTTTATGCACTGGCAGCTCTTCTTATTTGAACTGTGTGGTACAGAACGGATATTTGTGTGGGTTTTAGCCCCCCAGTCCCATTTCCACACTCCAGGTTGCCAGGAATAGAACACAAAAGCAGCTATTTATGTCTAAAACAGGTAATCACTGAGCTTCAATTAGCTTCACTAACCAAGTTAACAGAGTTTCCTAAAATCTAAGTGTGCAAACAAAAAAAATAATGCAAATATATACATTGAATACTGCTTGTCCCCTTACATTACATATTTTTTGTCATGGTATTAAAAGTGGTATTGAGGATCACAGAATTTAAAAAGTTAAAATTGACTGGTACCAACTACTGGTGTCATCCCTAATCCCAGCCCTACATATCCTTCAGTTTTCATATATCCATTTAAAATAGTTACACACTGAAGATATTTAGACTACTTTGTTAAAGTAGCGATACAGCATTTTAGTACTTCAGTACAGTAGTAAAAATAATACTCTGGTACAGTACAGATGCAGTATTTTAGTACTTAAGTACAGTAGTGAAGTAAAAATAATACTCCAGTAGATACAAATACAGTATTTTAGTACTTAAGTACAGTAGTAAAAAGTAGTTCTACTTCCTTATTATATAACTATACACAATGACAACCACCCTTACTGACCCTGGTAATATTTTTGATCGTAAATCCGCACTAATCCTGGTGTGTGCAGGGGTTTGTAGAACTTACGTGGAATGGGGTAGGCGAATCGGTCTGGGTGCTTAGCGATTAGTGTATTCTTGATGTGTCGCCTGCCAACGCCGTGAGCCCCTGCAGACAGAGAGAGGGTTTAATGGAAGATAGAGAAGACACCTTCAGCAGAAGAGCTGATGCCCGAAGCTGATAGGAACAGAAAAGGACACAGCAGCACGTACCCAACAACACCAGCGTTTTCCTCTTGAAAGCAGGCAGCTTCACAACTTCCTCATATGTGACGAGATCTAGTTGGTCAAACACTGCGGGAAAGTGGGAAAGAAGGTGAGAAAGGGAGCCGTGCTCGCTCAGATCTGATGACTGTTTGGCACAGCATGAAGAGTGGGAGAAAATGGTGTGATGTCAGTGAGGTGAAAACGTGGACTACTGAGTGCAGACTGGAGATGCTTCTGGTTTGAGCATATGGGCAGAATCCATTACGTCATTAAGGAATGTATAAATATGTTTATACCTACAAAACTATGTGCTCAATGACATGCAAAATGGTATCTGGATTTAAATGGTACTTTAATTAAGTCAGTATGGTATATAGTATCACAATAATTCAAGAAATGTCAAGAAAGTTTTATGGCCTTGATTAGGTAGAATGGACAAAAGTGAGTACTAAACCTTATAGTCATCTATGAGTACGATTTCTTTATTCTGCAATTAATTCAATAAGCTAGGATTAATTTAATGTTATTGTAATGAAAGGTGAAGTTGGTCAATGTTATGAGGACTCTGCATTTATACTTTATAAAGTGCACTGTGATATTGTGATGGAGCTGATTACAATAACAAGTGATACTTGCATGCATGCATATTAACACATACATCCAAATTTCTATATTCTGTAAGTATTCATGTATCGACAGACACAGACATGGTCAGAAATAATGGCACCCCTGAACTTCTTTCAGAAAATTCTTATATCAGCATTCCTAACAAGTGCTGTGCTATACAAAACTCTACTGTGAGATGAGAGAAGGTGACTGGTATTTGAACAGCACAGAATTCAAGACACTAACATTAATACAGGTCAGAATTACACAACAGGATAAAAGGGGAAAAGACTAAACACTGATTTGCTGTTGTTTTATGTACAAGTTACACAAACGGTTCCACTCAACAATGGATTTTAACTACTGCTACCCTGCATGCACGACACAAGCCACGACAGGCACAGTAGGCAGCGTGCAGCACTAAATTTATATACATATGTTCATTGTTCAGGCTTTATTTGTTTACTAAAAGTTCACAATTATGGCATAACCTTTTAAAACAATTAAATAAATCTGACAGTAAATTGGTACATGATCGTGTTTTAGAGCATTTCCTCTAAAACATTTTTTGGAGGGGAATCATCCTGTAAAAACATGGGGAAAAAAATGCTAGACTGAGTAATAAAAGTATTAATGCACTTTGGAAAAGAAATGTATTATCTTTTTGACTGCTAGTGTGTTTTATCAGTGATGAAACAGCATAACATACCCAGGCTCGTTGCAACAGGTCAGGCAAACCAAGCAATTGCCTGGGGCTTACCTGTACCAATAACTGATAATGAACTGAATGCAACGACAAATTATTTGAAAGGCTGTTCAAAGTCTATTAAAGTCAATGCAGGAAAGTATAAGACTTATTAGAATCCCTCCCCTCCCACAAGTTGCTAACAGTAGCATACAACCAGAATGGAACATGTTCAGCAGTATCCATGCACACCAGCTTTAACATCGCTGTCTTTAACACTAGAATGGCTAAAGCTACTGACTAACTGACATTAGTTTCTCTTTTAATTCAAGTCACTAGAGAAGTTTATGGGAATCTGCTTTCTGATTGGTTTATTATCTGCTTGTTTATTAGTGTAAAGTTGCAGCTGTCGTTGCTTTGGCTGTGCACGCAGGGTTAAAATGTTAAGAGTACACTGAACGACGTGACTGAAAGATGAAAAGCAAAACAAACTGACAGCGTTAGTCAGCTGCTGTACTTACATGCAAGGAGGCCATTAAGGGGAGACAGCATGAAAAACGGACAAGGGGAGGAAGGGGTAGTGGGGGGCATTGAAATTGGTTAAAACAAACATTACAACTGCGCTGCCACGGCATCACTGCCTGCTGCTGAAGTTACAGGCGCAAAGAAAATACCACACAATACCACACACTGCAACTGCTGGAGAGGACAGTGCATGCTCAGAAAGAGGTTAGACACATCGGTATTAAAGCCATGCAGTTTTAGTCATATTAACACTTTCCCTAATTTATATTAATACAGGACTAATCTTCATATCAAGATGTTAACACATGACTAAGCAGCACACAAACAAACATATTAGTGTTTTGGTCGAACAGCTGGGCAGTTATATGAGTGTGTGCGTGTGTGTGTGTGTGTGTGTGGTCAGTAGGCCATGGTGTCTCTAATCAGATAATGTAGAAAGTAGGACATGGACTGGTCAGAGGATTAACACTGGACTACAGGCCACAGCAACAGCTGGCACAGACACAGGCCTAGCCACCAAGGACTGTATGTGTTTGTGTGTGTGTGTGTGTGTTTGTGTGTGTGTGTGTTTGTGTGTGTACTAAGTAAGAAAGTGAGTAAGTGAGGAAATAAGTGAGTGAGTAAGTGCACTTCCTAGTGAACCCAGCTCTGCTCATCTTCACCTACCTGCATTGTGCTTAGCTAGGTATTTGTCTTTGTACTGTTTCTTCTTTTTGCCAAACCAGGTGCAACTGGCCTGCTGCTCCTGCTTGGTTTTCTCCATTGCTATGCAAGCCACTCGCCTACGGGATACAGAGCACACTCAAAATTACACACATATACACTACTACAAGCAGATATTTATGTTTGGACATACACAGCCAGCCCAAAAAAAAAAGGTGCCACTAAGTAAATGATGTGGGGTTGGTTGGTTGATGCTGTAGTTGGTCTGCAGGTTTAGGTTCAGCAACAGTATGTGCTGAAAGAATGAGGTCAGCTGACTACCTGAATATACTGAATATAGACCAGGTTATTCCATCAATGGATTTTATATTTCTTCCCTGATGGTACGGCCATATTCCAAGATGACAACGCCAGGATTCATGGGGCTGGAACTGTGAAAGAGTGATTCAGGGAGCATGAGATCATAATTTTCACACGTTTGTGTTTCGGGTATAAGGTGAAATAAACCAACTGGCATTCCATTTGAGAGGCAGGTGCACTCTGATTTGGCGAATTGGTATTTTAATGCCGCAGCTCTTCTGTATTTCACAGCAGAGGAAACTGATTTACAGCAACAGCAATGTTACTTTATTTTAGATTCTGTTTATTGTTGATGTAAAAGTTGGGTTTGTGCACTACTGCATGTGCACTTAACAAGCGCAAGTGTATGTGCGTTAAGCGAATGCGGCATGTCTGCGTTGCCAAGATAGTGATGAACGTATGAATGCAATAATAAAATCTAATTTTCTTTTTGTTGCAGTAGTGTGTTCTTGAAATAATTGTTTAAATTCAGTGTTTTCTGTTATCCCCCCAACAGTATTTTTATAGCGAAAATACCGTGAAATATCATGATTTTATTTTAGGACCATATGGCCCACCCCTAGACTACAGTGTGTAACTCTGATTTGAATTCTGGCCCCGTCCCTTTCTTCTCCTCTACACACTACTTGACACCTCTATCAGTAAGGCTCACCACTCTTGTAGCTCAGGAGAGGGAATGAGGCCAGCTGTGCCATTCTTGGTGTTCTCCAGCTTGCCCTGCCACCAGTTGTGGTCGTCTTTGCTGATGATCTGGATGATGTCTCCCACCCGGAAGCGAATACCGGCTTCCTTGCAGGGGATGAGGTCATCTTTAGCTGGGTCGTACTCGAACTGCGCTCGCACAAATATCTGTGGGTGAAAGAGGTGATGTTTAACAGTCAGACTAAGTGTGAACTGGTCTAGAACAGGGGAGGAGAGCTGACGGGGGTAAGGAGCAGGGAGCTGGAGGAACAGAGGAGAAAAAGGTAAGAGAGGTAAAGTAGAGACAGAGGTAAAGGAGAACAGAATGGCTGTCTTGTTGTCAGAGTGAACTGATGGGCTGCATGTTTGCAACAGAAATTGGCTGTAGCCGCTCTAGCCGCTCTACTGAAACAGAGGTAAAGTCATGACGCCATGTCGCACACATACACACACACACGCACCAATAAACACAACCTCTGCCCAAGCAGCACTTCTCCAGCCCAAGGGCACATGCCTGTATCGTACAGACCACGAACGAGGTAGACCATACCACCAAGGCGCTGGGAGGAGGTAAGCAGGATGGGCGAAGGGGGCCATACTTTACTATGGTGGGCTAAAAGCTACTGCTACAAGCTACAACTACAAAAGCGAAGCCATATGAAACGGCTCAGTTACAACCGAGTGCAACAAAAACAAAGAGAATGGTCAACACCGACAAAGTGAGGTGGAGTTTGTCGCAGTAACGTCACGGAACAGGGTGGGGGGGAGGGGTTATGGGGGGAGGAGAGGATCTACGCTACCAGGTCTGACCTGAGGAAACTCACCTTCATGGACATTTTATCCTTGATTGCAGGTCTGGTGATCTAAGGGTTCGAAAGCATCACACACGCACGCAAACACACACATACATACGTCATGCAGTATAACAAACCTGACATCGACAGGACTCGGGAGGAGGCAAGCATTGTTTTAAAGGGTCGTATGAACACTGGGGTAAAGAAAAGGTAAGGATCTCATCATTGCTGCGCTTGTAGAAGACCAACTGGGAGGCTAGATTAGCTCAACCACGTGATTAGAAACCTTTTTAGAGCGCGATTAATTACACACACGGTACCAGACGTACACTCACACACTCTGATTAAGACATACATACACTTATTGAGCACTTTATTAGAAAGACTTTGTATACATACAGCTCTGTAAAAAAAATAAATAAAAGACCACTTAAAAATGATGAGTTTCTTTGATTTTACCAAACTGAAATCCTCTGCACCAGGAGTAAAGGCATAAAGTTATCCAAAAGCAGTGTGTAAGACTGGTGGGGGAGAACATGATTCTAAGATGCATGAAAAATGTGATTAAAAACCAGGGTTATTCCCCCAAATATTGATTTTTGATCTCTTATAACTTTATGAATATGAACTTGTTTTCTTTGCATTATTTGAGGTCTGAAAGCTCTGCATCTTTTTTTGTTATTTCAGCCATTTCTCATTTTCTGCAAATAAATGCTCTAAATGACAATATTTTTATTTTAGAATTAGGGAGAAATGTTGTTCGTAGTTTATAGAATAAAACAACAATGTTCATTTTAATCAAACAAACCTATAAATAGCAAAATCAGAGAAACTGATTCAGAACCTGAGGTGGTCTCTTATTTTTTTTGTTTACATTTACATACATAAACTTAATTTAAATTAAATTTGAATAGATATTAGAGAGTAAATGTTCACAATACTAATAAACTGCTCGATGAGTGTACACACACAATTTGTGTGTTAAGGTGAAGAAAATGATGAAAGATAAAAAAAACTAAAAACATGACACAGCAGCCAACAAACCAAGTGACTTCCAAGCCTAAAAACGCTCACCTGTCGTCCTTTGGGTTGTATGGTGGATGGCAGATCCTGAAAATATAATTAAAATGTAATTTGAGTATTTCTGCATTTTATGCAAATCTGAGCAAATATTTAACACATGGTTGGCTAAAGTATAAACTGAATACTATGAGAAAGTTTAAGAGGGGTTTCTGCTAGAGGCTGAGATATCACAAAAGTCTAAATTCAGAGTGATTTTATATTTTTTAACATTTTGTTTCTGGTAAACACGTTAACAGTAAAAGTGCTCTATCAAAAAAAGTGAGTTGAGTACAGGTTAAGTAAAAGTACTAAAGTATTCAACATTTTTGTACATAAGTATTTCAAGTAGTTTATTGTAAAATATAGTAGTGAAGTACTGAAAGTAAAAGTACAGTACTGTGTAATTAGTGTATTTATTACAGAAATCCGTGGAAAGTTAGCAGAGCTAAAGGCAGAACGGGAGCAGCGAGATCTTCTTATAAGATCAGCTTGATCTCTTGATTCACTCAAAGATGAGCAGCTTCATCTTCAACCCGGTAACAGTGCAGAACATCTCCCGCTCTGGCTTTAGTGATAATGTGAGTTTGGGATGATTCCTGTAATGTGGCAGTTTACAAAAACTCTTGCAGGGGTTTGAGGTTCAGCGCTGTCTCAGATCTGTCAGTATTCTTGTTTATGTGCATAATCTTAAAGTATGTGGGGTGTCATTTAGAGCAGTCTCTTTAGTGTGGGGGACTTTGATGACTAAAAATGATCAAGGACAGAACAATCTGTGAAAAATGTAATTATGCGTCAGGTCTCGCACACTTTTCTTTAACAACAGTACAATTTTAGACATCCTGTAATCATATTATGTTTGCTAGAAAAATTAACACAGATAAATATTAAACCACTGATGTGCACATAAACTCTGAAACTGTTCACTGAATCAGGGCTCTGAGTAAGAAGTTATTTAATAAACTGTACCAGAATGGAGCTGGTGATGCTGGCATGCCCATTGGCTGGAGATTGTCTGGACAGGTCAGGTGATTCTTTCTGAAAAGGGATCAAGAGTGCAAAATATGATGTATACAAACTGCTTAAAAAGCGTATTACAATTACTATTCCATATATTACCCCCAGGTGGCAGGAAAGAACAGCTCAGGTTTACAGTTTATGGTGAGGGTGATTATATTATATAATTACATTATATAATATTCTTTATTAGCCCTCCTATAATCCTCAAGTGTAACAAATTGCAATACTATTCATGGGTCATATATATAAAACACTATATGGCATTAATTATATACAATAATTATTTAGAATATTTTTCTATGGGGAAATCTATGGGTGTTTTTCAGACCATTTTTTGTTTGTTTTGATATTGATTATTTGAATCACCACTCCTTTTTTTCATGATGACCCTAAATAAAGTGATCTAGATAAATGTTGCCCAAAGGCAAAAAATGAAAAAAAAAAAAAAAAAAAAACTTGTAATTTACAAAATTTACAAAATGTACAAATTTTTTTGTGAATTTACAAAAACTTAGTAATTTTACAACAAGAATTTAAGAATACAGTAAATATAATAAACAGTATATATAATATAAATAAATAAACATACTTCCTTACATATTCTCCTCCTTGTATTGGACATAGATATGACTTGTAACATTATATTAAAATAAAATAAGTAAATACATAGAAATAAGGTATGAAATTGCGTAATACCCAAAATATGGGCAACATCATGCCATAGAGGGTTAAAGTTAATTTAATCAATGTTTCACTCTCATTCTAAAGGAAATATTTACTGAATACAAAACAAATCAATAATTATTATTATTATTTTACATTGTGTCTCAATTTTGGGAAAAATGATCTTATAATACTATTTGTAGCCTGTAGCTTTCAATGTTTTACATAAGCCATATAGGGTGTGTACAGAGTTTTTTTGCCATGTTAATCACACTAATTATGCCCATCAGAAAAGGATAAGAAGGGTTAAATGGAGAAGCTTTATTCAGATTGCTGTGTAAAAAAAAATGTAAAAACAGGTTTAATCTCCACAAAAGCAGAACATGGAGTATAATACTCACGTCACACGACAGGGACTGGCTGCGGTAACTTGGTACAATCTTAAAGGTGATGCTCCCACGCATCTCTCTCTGGATTGGAAGAAAAAAAAAAGTTCTTTAATCAATTCACAGTTCCCTTTTCTCTATTTCTGTTTTCTTATTAATCTGAATATTGAAATATAAAACATGACAACACGAGTTCTCTACACACCAGCATCTTCTGAAGCTGCTCCACGGTCTGATTAGCTACACTGATGCCATTAATCTCACGAATTTCATCTCCTACATGCAGTGTTCCTGGAAAAAGAACAAAAAACAAAACAAAAGGCAAATGAATGAATACAAATACATACATACATACATTTGCTTATAGAGCCTTTTGTGTGTGACACATCATGATAGGCTCTTCTGGGTTAAGCAGTAAGTTCTGAAAGAATGAGGCTGCTGTGTTTCAGCAGTACCTTGCCGGTGAATCATTCCTCCGTGCATAATCCGGGCTACAATGCAGTGGTTCAGATCATTCATTTTTAGAGTTATCCCCTGCAAAAGAACAAACAACAAACAACATTTACACTTTAGATTAACTAATTCAATAAAATATCACTTTATTTGTTTATGTATGAGAAACACTGATTAACTGATGATGAACAGGATCAGTAAAATCACAATTTTGTAAAGAAAATTAAAAATAAAAATCAAGACAAAGAAAGAAAAGGAGTATAAAATACAACAATAGTTTGAAATGATGATGCAGTATAATAATATAGTACTGAGCTACTTAACAAAGGACAATGAAAATTAGGCATTTAAAACATAAAGAATACAACTTTTGTTTGCCAGGCTAAACGCAACACATCAGAACTGGACAGCAGTAAATTTTAGAAGTCATTTTAGAATATTTTATATTATATAAATATTTTTTTAAGTGTATGGCAGCTTTTTGATTTGTGTTTGTGATTTACCTGTGTATTAATTTGACCTTTAGTATTTTTATTTTATTAATTGTCTCATTATTGAGGGTTTTAAGAATAAATAAATGCTAAAATTGTCTTTAATTTTTTGTATATTTCAATAAAATAATCTCCTAATGAACACTAATTTTTACTGGAACATGTGTACAATATCTCTTGTGCTAAGCTGTGTAATGACCCTGAAGTCTATAGTATATTTAGTTTCGTCAACCCCTTTCACACAATCAGAGCCTGGAGGACTGTTTTATGAGGTAAGATGGTAAGCATTAAAATTGTATATTAAGTTTTAAAAAATGCTTTTATGAAAGCAAAGTATGTGTCGAAAATATGAATTAAAATATATGCAAACTCTTTACCTTCTTTACCTACAAATCTATATTTTAAATGGAGTGTACATGTTTTTATGTGTGTTTGTGTGAATGTACTAGAACTATTGTTACTACTGTTAGAAGTATTGTTTAATAAATCACTGTGATGCTGTTTTTAATATCAGTAGCAGGTTCTGGTATTATGATCCAGCTCTAGTGTGTATTAATGCATTAATGCATGTACCATAGGTTCGTCTGTGTTCTTCTGGAACTGTACCAGCCGGACTCGGGTAACGTTCTCCAGGTCCATGTCTCCGTTCACACTCTCAGGCGAGTCTCCGTTCAGATAAGGGGAAGTGGGTGGGGGTGTGACCCTCAGGGCTTCATCGCTGTACACCTCATGAGCCACAACATCATGCGTCTGCAGCAAGGCCTGCAACACAGGAGCCACAAATACTTTCCACTCATAAAACATCCCTCAAAACCTGCTAAACAAAAGCTACCGGATATGAGCTGAAGATCTGAAAATACAAATTTAATAGGAGAACACCGAGTCAGTCTTTTTTAAATCAGTAGTCATGTCATCTGTCTTCATCAAGTCTGTCTTCATAATTTAACAAAAGAAAAAAGACATTAAATAAAAGGCAATACTTGAATTACTAATAATATAACTGTTTCATACTCATCTAATATGAAAAGTTACACAGTACATAATCTCAGTTATAATATTCACTACTGCTGGTTTAGTATCTGAAATGAACCCAGAGCTATGTAAGCAAATGTGAGATACATTTTGAGAGTATTTACTACTAGTATCTACTAGTGCATCTAAAAAAAATTGAATATCATTGAAATATCATCAAAATGAGAAACTCATATATTATGTAGATCTATTTTAAGCGTTTATTTATTCAGCTGTTGATGATTAATGCTTTACAGCAAATGAAAAACCACAAATCAGTGTTTTAAAAAATTAGAATATTATATAAGACCAATTGGTACTTTTGGCAGTGTGCCAAGTCCTGCTGGAAAATGAAATCCACATCTCCATAAAAGTTATCATCAGCAGAGGGAAGCTTGAAGAGTAAGTCTAAGATTTTCCGGGAAAACACTGCACTGACTTTTGGAGAGCCAATACTAAAATCACTTTTTAAAAATTTAGGTATTTTTTTTTTTAACTGCTAAATTTTGTACACAGTATTTTGTACCATTTCCGGTACAAAAAATAAAGAGAAAAATGGGATGTATTTCTGCTGAATTATTCCATGAAGAATGATTTTCATAAAAAGCAATTACTCTATAATTACTAATAATTATAAATTAAGATTGTTACTTTGGTGCTATTTGGAATTATGTGTAACATTTGCAGTATAAAATAATATTGCTTATTATATTACTTATTGTATTAATCATAATGCTGCATAGAATAGCTGTTCATTTAGATTCCCTTTGCTATCTGAATTTCTAATATACCATAATAGCATTTTGCAAGTACTAAAATAGTAGTAAAATAAATATAGTAATTCAGTAATGTGTAATTTAGATACCCAAACACGCAGCAGCTTTAATTAATATTGAATAAATATTTTTTCAGTAGTTTCTGCATTTTGTCTGTCTACTGTTATCATCTCTCAGTCTCACCATAAAGTGTGGCTGTGTGAGGATCCTCCTCAGCTCTTTAGCCTCCATGTTCTCTGGGTAGCAGGAGATGGTCTCCAGAACTTCTTTGGCTCTCTGAACAGCATCACTGGGAGGATTCCTGATCTGTGGTGAAGACCTTGTGTTGATCTTATCATAAAGCTGAAACACAAACACACACAAAACAAAATCAGAGAACGTCACTTTAAACCAAACACTGCAAAACAAAGGATGACTAAATTACGACACCCGACTCGACTCGACTCGCAAAATCTAAACAGACCAGTGACTCAACTTTGAAATGAAGATCAGTGACTCATGTTGAGGGAAAATTGTGTCTTAAAACACAAACATCAAAAGTGAAAAAGTGTGGAGAGGCGTCTGACTGGAGACAGATCTGTCTACAGTGGGTTAGTTTTCATGCGAGGGCAAATTACTGATTGTTAACCACGGAGAGCACGTTACATGAAGGAGGTCTGGGGTTGATTAGAAAATGTAAGTAATAATGTGTAAATCTTTGGTTGTACTTTAACAACGGCAGAAATTAATAATAGAAACTGTGCTTTTAGTAACACTGCAAATTAGGCATAAGTAAAAAAAATAAACAAATAAATAAAAATACAAAATACACTTTTGTTTGTCAGGCTAACCTGAACACATCAGTACTGAACAGCAGTAAATCTTAAAAGTCATATTGGCCAGATAAAAAGATTTTTTTTAATTCAAAGCAGCTTTTTGATTTGAGTTTGTGATTTACCTGTGTGTTTATTAGTTTTTTTTTTTTTTTGCTTTATTTGACTATGTTCTGTTACACAACCCATTCCTTATAAATGCTAAAAACTTTTCTAATTAGTAACAAACTTTTATTTAAATTAGTAAAAAACTTTTCTAATTAGTAAAAAAAAACTTTTCTAATTAGAAACCAATGTTTCTAATTGGTAAATAACTTTTTTAATTAGTAAGAGAGAGAGAGAAAATCAGAACAAGAAAAAAAGAAAATCAAATCACCAGATTACAGAACAGGATTTTTCTGTGGCTGTTCAACTGATCACATCAGAAACAACAACCACAACCTGAATACACACTTTGAATTATCATTGAATTAATATTATATTATTTTTATGTGTTACTTTTGATTTGGTTACATTATTATTTTTTATACAAATTCAGCCTCTTGATAAGTTACTGTTGACAAAAATGGAAAAAGTGTGCAGATGCTTTTAAAACTGTTATAATTGCATGAAATAAAGTTTAACATTTATTTACTTGTAGTAATACATTTTTGTTTAGTGTTTTTACATATCGGAAAAAATACCCTGAAATATTATGATAATGATTATTAGGAAAGTTTGCACTCTAAATGCACATTCACATATTTGTATTAAGTGCATAGAATTTATTGCCTATGCATTTGTTCTCTTTTTTTTGCCTCACTGAAAAACAAGTAGGTCATTTTTGGTCGATTTGTAGTTTACTACATAATTTAGACAGACAACCTGTGCCAAAATGTCTTGATGATCAGACCAATAGAAATACTTCAAAATGACCTGAAATAAACTCTTTTTTTTTTACATTGACTTGGATTTTAAAAGTTTAAAGGTTTTTCTTTCTCCTGTAAAGTTGGTGTTTTAGAGATACTTGTTTTTCATTGGACAGCGACGCTTTGTACTATGTCCTTTATTTGCTATATTACAGATTTAGTACAGCATAACAACTCTATATAATAATTAGATTGAATTTAATAATTATGGTACATCTAGGGATGGATGTTTCTGGAAACTGTGTAACACGTTTAACCACAAGATCAGAGCGGCTGTTCTGTGATCGCACATCCTGTGAGTTACTGACACTGACGCGGTCTCAGGACTCGGGGAGAACAGATAAATGATGACAGATTGTTTGGGGGGTACATTCTGGTTCCTGAAAATAGTCCACTACCTAAATACCATTGAGTCACAAAACCATTTAAGAGCTATACATATTCCGCAGTGTCTAGACAGTGGGTAGCAGGGTAGCTTGGGTTTTTTGCTTCTTTTTTTTTTGTTGTTGCCTTTAAAGAAGTAAAAGTTCAGAGCTTTCCAAAACCTGAGTCAGATTCTCAGTTCAAACAGAGAGAGCATTAGTAATTGTAAAGAAACGGTCCTGTTCATTTCTTATTTCAAACTAGTTTAAAGAGTTTAGAGTTTCAAGTGATACATCATTATCAAATACATCAAATACATGCAAAAAAAAAATCAGCTTTTTATTAACAGCTATCAAAGGTGTGTAGACTCAAGTCACGAATCTGATGACGTGATCTATGACTTTAAAAGACTCAGAACAACGCGAAGGGAAGGTGGGAAGGTGGCCTTTCTTTCTCCTACGCTCATATAGATTGCCAATTTCATGCTCGTGCAGACTTCTAATTAGTTTCCTAGTGAAGGCATTCAATACTCCATCACACACACAAACACAAACACACACACGCTCACAGCTACTTCATCAACAACTGGGGATGTTTAGAAAAGTCTATTTTAAAGAACAAATAAGGCAGAACTCAAGTTTTCTCCACTATCTCAAAGGAAAAACGGCTAAATTAAACTGTCTCAGCCTAAATGAAGAAGCTAACAGCTTCAGTGTCATTTAAGTTAAAATAGGGAATTCTAACAAGAAGCTGAAGCTTTATGCATCAACAGTCCCTCGCTCTACACATAAACTTCACTCTTAGGGTTGAAATACACTTGCTGTTAACTACACGTTCTTGTAAGTTATAATTACAGGGAACATTCTGTGAAGCAGCTTTATGATGTGTTTTCTATGATCAGGGGATTGCTTGTTCGAATCCCAGTTCGAATGCAGCTAGCCATCAGCCATCGGAGTCCTGAGAGAGCACAACTGGCAATTGGTCTTGCGCTCTCTCTCTCTCTCAGGGTGGGTACAGTAGATGGTGCTCTTTCCTTTCTTTCATCACTCCTAGGGTGATGTGGATCAGCACAAGGCTGCATCTGTGAGCTGATGTATCAGAACCGAGTGGCTGCGCTTTCCTCCGAGTGTTAGCGCTCTGATGCTAATCGGCAATGCTACAGCAACAGCAGCAGTTCAAAAAGAGGCGGAGTCTGACTTCTCATGTATCGGAGGAGGCGTGTGCTAGTTTTCACCCTCCTGGTGTTTAGGCATCACTAGGACACCGTTTTCATTGTTCATTTTTTCGAGTCTAAAAAAAAAGTAGTGGACCTGTACCTCACTCGTTATTTTAGGAGGAAATTCTCCAGACAATAATAACGTTTGAAGTAAAACAAATCTACCCTTATTTGCCAAGTCTGGTCATCTAAACCTTAACTGAACCAAGGTACATGGTTATTTAATCTATGCAGAGCTGGCCATATACAACTTGACCACAGAAGTGTATTTTCGTGATAAAGACCATTTTAGTTTGTTATCACTGAAATTTCAGCACAGGGTAAGGCTGGCACGCTATGCTGTTCTGTTTATCCTCATCACCTGGCAACCACAAATATGCGGTTGGAGGTTCGGGTGGTGGGAGTGGGCGGTTTGCAGAATGACTGGGACATAGGGCATTTAAAATATCAAGGGCCAAAATCATAATTTAATAGATTTAAATAATAACCTTAATATAACATTTAAAAGTGTTTTGAAAGGTTCATTTCAAGTGGATGTAAACTATTCTTTGTGTACATCTGTATATACAGCTCTAAACATAAATAAATAAGAGAGCACTTAAAAATTATGAGTTTTTGATTTGACCAAAATGAAAACCTCTGGAATATAAACAAGAGGAAGATGGATGATCACAAGCCATCAAACCACCAAACTGAACCTGCTTGAATTTTTGCACCAGGAGTAAAGCAGCATAAAGTTATCCAAAAGCAGTGTGTAAGACTGGTGGAGGAGAACAAGATGCCAAGATGCATGAAAAAAACCTGATTATAAACCAGGATTATTCCACCAAATATTGATTTCTGAACTCTTGAATTTTTGTTATTTCAGCCATTTCTCATTTTCTGTAAATAAATGCTCTAAATGAGAATATTTTTATTTGTAATTTGGGAGAAATGTTGTCTGTAGTTTATAGAATAAAACAACAATGTTCATTTTACTCAAACATAAACCTATAAATAGCAAAATCAGAGAAACTGATTCAGGAACTGACGTGGCCTCTTATTTTTTTTCCAGAGCTGTATATGTATGTACCAGGAACTTAGACAAAGAAACAAAAGACATAATATTACACTTTGTCAATAATTTATCCGAGAGATGAAGCTGTTCTGTAAAGAGAAAATTCCTCAACAGTTGCTTAAATGTTAAGTTATTGCTGCAAAGTGGGGAAATCACATCAGATACTGAAAGCAAAGGTTTACGTACTTTTGCCACTCACAAACATGTAATACTGGATTTTTTTAAATGTATTTCTTTAATTGGGTTCTCTTTATCTAATTTTAGGACTTGTCTGGAAAATCTGATGATGTTTTAGGTCGTTTTTATGCAGAAATAATGAACATTCTAAAGGGTTTCTAAACATTCGTGCAAAAACTGTAGGTTAAATATTATTTTTCACCGTTTGTAAAATAAGATGATGGGAGCGAGGTTCTGAAAACAGAAATGGTCTGTCTGTGGTAAGAAAGGCACGTGTCTTTTTGACTCAGCAAGACCACTTCCTCCTTAA
Source organism: Astyanax mexicanus (assembly GCF_023375975.1). Classification (NCBI taxonomy): domain Eukaryota; kingdom Metazoa; phylum Chordata; class Actinopteri; order Characiformes; family Acestrorhamphidae; genus Astyanax; species Astyanax mexicanus. The sequence continues at coordinate 55,784,089 of NC_064412.1, read as the reverse complement.
AAATCTTCTGCACTCGGCTACTGCAGTTAACCTGTTCTTACTGCAAAGCTTCCAAACATCCACTTTCTTCAGCCAGCACACTTCAAAGTTTCCTATGCTGAAAGTGGATGAGTAACAGGAAGCTCTCATCTGCCATCAAATACTCCTTACATGTTGCACGAGTAAAGGGTAAACATGTAGCACTGCAGTTCATCTTTACAAAAAACTAAAGGAAGAGGATTTCTTTAAAGTGCTTGCATGCATAGCTGCACAGTATAATACAAAAAACGAGTGCAGAACTGCAAGTGCTGAAGATCCTCTGATTTGCATTCTGCAGTTATATATTATAAAGGTATATAAACTAGTGTTGTCAATGCATTAAAAATATAATCAAATTAATCATAATAGAATTCAGTGCTTGGCCACATTTTTTCTTCCTTAAGCTTTTGATAATGGGTATTAAAATGTGAATAAAATAATCAGTGTTAGAAACTCTTAGATTTCTACTATTAATTAACTGTATTTTTTGGAAGAGGACAAGCATAATGGTGTAGTGTGGTTTACACCTGGCAGACTAGATCCTTTTTTTATTACTATTTTATTACTATTACTATTTATTACCTTTTTTATCTAAGGGTAGTATTATAATACTATTATATATTACGGTATATATACACTGTATTATAATATCTTAGGATAGTTTTGATGCATTTTAAACTAGAATACTGTAATGTGCCAGGTTACTAAGTTTAACTGACAGTTTTAATAGAGGAAATAAATGGTAGTGTGGCTCCATATTCCACACTTAAAAGCATGAAAGGAGAAAACGTGTCATCAGCTGTGTGTGAGATAAAAAGACAGAAAGAGAGATAAAAAGAGAGATAAAGGAGAGAAAGAGAGAGCATAAACTTCAGCATAAATAAAAGGTAATCATTCTTTGAACTCTGAGCAGTAAGCATTGATGTGTTATAATGTCATTAAGTAAAACTGGTATTGCGTCACCAGGCTCTGTCAATTTTGTCACCTGATTAATTTGTGTGTTAAAAAAAATAATAATAATAAACTTTCCAGATTCACTTCATGCGTTAACCCATTAATATGGACAGCCCAAATATAAACATATGCCATGCTTACATCCAGCAGCGTGTGTAGATGTTGGTCCTGGAAGACACTGTGCAGGAAGTCCAAATCCTTCTCACTGCAGTCGGTCAGCGCATGGATCTCTTCCAGACTGTCCAGCACCTGGGACACGGCCCCTACAACACATTTACAGATACAATGAACACCTATAATAATAAACACAGAACAATAAAACCCAGAATCAAACCCTTATCACACAAGATTCCACACTATCACACAATGTGGACCAAAACAACACAAACTTGAGAATGCAATAAACAGATGCACTCATTCAGAGCTCATGTAGGACAGTCTACATGCAGGGGCAAAGATAAACACAAACAACAAAACAACAAAACAGTGGAGTGAGAGCTATCACAGTAATATTAGTATGATGAAGAGACATTCAGATGCAGTTCATATCAAACACTGGGTCAAGATGACTGATTAAACATGAAAAGCTAAAATATATTTATATATTTGTTTTCTTTCAAATTCTCTCCTATTTTTCTCCCAATTTAGCTAAGCCAATTACCCCACCCAATTAGCTGCATATCCATAACACAAGGAGGGTAAAGACTAATATATGCATCCTCCAACGACATTAATCTAGGAGTGATGAGCAGAAAAAGTGCCATATACCCGCTCACAGAGAGCAAGGCCAATTGTGCTTTTTCGGGGCTCTGGCAGCTGATGGCAAGCTGCATGACCGGGATCTGAACCAGTGATCTTCCAAACATAGTTGCAGCTTTAAAGACCACTAGACCACTCGGCGCCCAGTAATGTAATTTAACTGAATATAAAAAGTTTGTAAGCAAAAAAAAAAAAAAAAAAAAAAAAAAAAACACAAAAAACCCTCTTTACTTTTTGGCCTTTTTGCACTAAAATCTCAATAAAGGCGGTCTGAGACGCACTCTGAGTCTGGCTTTGCCTCTGGTTTTACATTTTACCTACTGCCTAGACCAGTGATATGTTATGTTAATAACACTTTATAATAAGGGTCACAAATAACAGTAGTTACGACAGTAGTACACACTGTTAAATGGTTAAGTAATGTATTTAATATCTATTAATTGACACCACTAAAACATTATTAAACATGAACCAATGTTTAATAATGACATTAGTTAACAAGTCATTAGTTAACAACTGTATAATAATTAATATTAATTAAAGGCATTCTGTTATATAATGTTAAATAACATACCCTTTAGTTTTTATATGTTTTATCTGTATTTACAGTTTAAAAGCACTTGGTTTTTGCTGATGTTTTGTTGATGTGTTCTTTTATCTGTCCTGAACTGACTCTAAACTGAACTCTCCTGCACCATTCTGAGAATAAGCCTGAAAACCACTAGAGGGTGTTTCACGGCCCACTTGTGGTCCATAAACCAGTGGCTGACCCTGATCTAGCTGTGCGATTATGGTAGCACTTTCTCTAACTTCTCAGACGCTTTCTTATCAATGCATTTTTTGCCAAAATACTCAATAAAGTACATAATTAATTGCACATTCCATTAAAATGCTTTATATTTTAATGCACTGTTTAGTAGCATTAAATAAAATGTATGATTAGCCTGCATTCTGTACACAGGAACCCCAGTAGCTGTGCACATCTCTATCTGTCATTTAGATCATCTACGGTGTACTGAAATGTGAATGCATGGGAACAGACAGACAAAACACACTGGGGTTAAACCAATATGTTTAGAAGTTATCATGAACACACATGCAGCTGGGTTAAGTGCTGAGACCCAGCTCTGACAAACCAGAACAGGAAAAAAAATAAAATAAAAAGCTCAGAAGATGATGACAAAAGCTCTTATGAGCAGGAATAACACATTCAAAAGGTAAAAACAGAGTACACAGACAGTGATGTCAGGCTCCATGGGATACCTACTTTCTGCAGCAAGCAATCCTACAGGGAGGGCAGCATTAGAACAAATAACATACAGTGAGTTCGGACACAAGAGAGCAGAGAGAACACACACACACACACACACAAATAAAGAGAGGAAAAAAAAGAAACAACAGAGAAAGAGAAGAAAGAGAGAGAACTGTAAAGGTAAAGATCACTAGTCTATGTGTTTATAAACACACACAATAGTAGCAAGCTGCCTACATCATACAAGGAGTTCAGGAGCTGAGTAAGAAGAAGAGGTGTTTACAAGCTTAAATTAATCCACACACACACACACACACATACATACACACTCACACAATAAAAAACAATACATATTTTTTTTCCTTTTGATGTTTTAAACACTGAATCACAGTGGATTCTATTAAACAAAAAGGGGAAAAAACACTGAAAAAACAAAAACTACAAAGTGATCCACATCTATTACTGTTATAGAGAGAATATAAAACACTGCTATCTACAAATGCAGATTATTATTTTTTTTTTATCTCTCAGCTTAACAAAAATGCATATGAAGAGTGTGTCCTTTAATGGAGGCTCAAAGCACAAGTTATCCTACTTCTTAGAAAATTCTGCTTTAAAAAAAGAAGAAGTGTTTAAAGAAGTTGGAGTTTTCAAAGAAGAGGAAGTGGCTGATTAACTTTTCCTTTTAACAGCTACATCAGTGATAAGCTCAGCTGTCAGACACTGAGACTGCCAGAGAGTCTGTTTCTGTAATGCTGTTAAATAGTAGAATGAAACTTTACATAAATGCTGCACATTTAGGTCAATTTTAGCAGAGCAAAAATATCTGAGACTTGTGAGAGAGTTTATTTTCCAGCAAGACAAAAAAAGACTTAACATAAAGCTAAAGCTACAAAGGCTAAATCAACTTAACCTTTAATTGTTAACACAGTGTTGGAGTCCTAAAGTGGCGAGGTCATACTCCAGATCTCATTTCAGTTTATGGATGAAGCTGGAAACAGCTAGCTCTTTACTCACGGTCTCCTAGCAGCTTGATGGAGCTTAAGCTGTTGTGTGAAGAGCAATAGCAGAACAGCAGCACAATGCTTCAATGTGCAAAGCTAAGATCGATTCACACATTCTCAGGGCTCAGGGCTGTAACAGCTGCCAAATGTTCCCCTGCTAAGTCCTGACTTTAACAGTGAGCATATTTATGCGAACAATTACTTGTTTAATAATTGTAAACAAAATCTAAGCATGCAAAGTCATCAAGTGTTTATTTGTTAAGCAACATAAGCTACACACACACAGCAATTAAGTGGGTAAATACACTGAGGATGCACTTCAGGATGTTTGTGGGATTTGGAACTGTAGTGTTGCCATTGGATTAACGTTCTACTGTTACAAATGTAAAATGTAAGTTCTTGTGGTTCTAAAAACACAATATAAATGGAATAAAACTACCTATGAAGTATTGCTCTTCTGTTCATAAACTGTTGAGCCAAATACTAGATATAGGTTTACAGTACAAAGATCAGATTAGGGAAGAAAATTGGAAAAATGGATTTAGGCCACTTTACCTGCTGTATGAAGGTAGCTTAAAATAAACATTAAAAAGGCTAGAAAAAGAAATATCCAGTGAAATATAATAATAAGTATAAACTTTTGTTTTTTTATAAACAGCCCACCTCATTCTTCCCAAATACATCGCTTTCAGCCGATGTTCCCAACAGGTTTACAATACAATATTTTAACATTATTAAAAGAAATTTAAATTTAACGAGGCACTGGGAAATATGTCACTGGGAAATGTGCCATATCATATCGTACGCGATAATATTGGCAAAAAAAATATTATATCGTGAACGATATTAAACCCTAAAATATATCGTGCCATATCACCCACCCCTTATCATCACCTCAGGGTGCTACTTTTTTGCTGTTTTTAGCAAAAGAAAAAAAAATTCACACTGTTCTCATTTCCCATTATATATCTACTAAAGACTATATAAGATTATATCTGTACATTATCGTTAATTTTACAGCAGTACTGGATATATGGAGATATATAGAGTGCATTATTAGTGTTGTGCAGTAGTGTATTCTTGGAAAAAAATTTAATCATCAAAAATATTCAGTGTTTTGTCATAACGCCAAGAGTATCGTTATCGCAAAAATACCATGAAATATCGTGATATTATTTTAGGGCCATATCGCCCACCCCTAGTGGGAAAATTATTATTATATATTAAATTATATATATATAAAAAAAACTGTTTATACACGGAGTACCTTCAGATAGCTCTCCGGGCACCACCATCTTAAAATTAGGTCATAATAAGTCGACTGACGAGCACAAACAAATAGATAGGAAAAAGATCTGTCAGTTGACTTAGTGACTTAATTTCAAGATGGCTGAAGCTCAGAGAACTACCTAAGGATTTCTACAGAATTCTATATATGAAGTGTGGAGCTACTTTTAGTTTATTAATGGTGTAAAAACAGCCATTTCTTTCCATGGGCAACACTATGCCTTTATCACTAGCATTGTAAGCCTGATTGAAAGCTAGAGGGAATGGAGGTGGTCTTATTAAACAAAAATTATACACGTTATCATGTTTCACTAGTGAACCCAAAGTCCATTTCACACTGGATTTAACCTTAAAGGATGTGCGCACACACACACACACACACACACACACACACACACACACACACACAACTCTTTGGACCACCCACATAACCCCACACATGTTCCCCATATGTGCAGCTCTCTTGTGTCCACAAATGTAACCTGCCAGTTAATACAGTTTTTTTCTATAATAAATTGTGCTGATTTCCACATATATAAAAGCATCAACAACACAAATTTAAATTAATGGGATGAATCAACATTTCTGCACTATTTCACTGGCTTTAAACTTTGAGTATTTCTACATCTGGTTTAACTTCACAAAAACACTTTTGCTTAAAGATTATAAGCAATTACAGAATCTGGCTTCATACTTATGAATATGCATTTGTATGTATAGTCTACATACAGGTAATAATTAAAACATCTTTTTTTAAACAGCTATATAATTAACACTTGTTTTTTTTTAACCCCTTTGATAGCTGAAGGGCATTAATGATGAGCATTTAAAGAATGAGACATTACATTGTGAGGACTATGTTAATGACTCCTACATTTAATTCTTCTTATTCTTAATCTATTTAACAGATACTGCTCTGCTTTGCTCTCTGCTGTACAGTAGCACATATAGTACAAGCACAAATAGACACATCTCAGACGAGAGCCAGGCAATCTCTTGAATGATCCAAGTGTTGAACGCTCAACATTTATCTGCCAGAACTCCTGGCACTGTCTCTGAACAGGATCTGCGGTCTTACAGCAGAGACTTGTGGCCAACACGACTCTTCCCACAGACTGCAGGATAAACCCATGGATTGAACAATGTGTTCAGTTTCTTATATGTTAACCCCAAAGATGAACTTACATAATCATATATTGTATGACGTATTTGGAAGGACTGATAAACGGTTGATTAAATAACTGATGCTGAATTTTAGCAATAGAACTCAGCACTAGCTGGCACGTAGAAAAGCAACAGGCAACATCCGTCAAGAACGGTCCTGTCTGCTTCTTCGCAGCAGCAGGATGTGAAAGTTGGTCTTTGAGACAGGGAAGTGGCAGTGATTTCACAATATGTGGCATGCTTTTGTCGCTGGTTTCTATAAAAAGACTGTAAATGTAACTAGATATATAAGTAGAGTGGTTTCTATGTCTTAAACACTAAAAAGTGAATGAAGTGTGGAAAAAAAAAAAGTGTGGTCAAGTTTTATTAGACCTCCAAGCCTTAATTCATGCTGAAATCACATTATGTGAATAATTAAGTTGAGTTTTCTCAACTTTTTCATTTTTACAGTGTATTTACTCGCTACAAGAGTCAGTTTTGGAGGATTTTTACATGTATACTCATGTTAAATGCTACATTAGAGTCTTTAAGCAAGGTAACAATGGCAAGCTCTGTTCAACAACAATAAATTGTAAGAATTGAACCATTACCTAAGCACATAAACCACTAAATTCAAAGAACAGCTAAAGACCAATACTTGCACTAACACAAACAGACATAAGATCCTACCTGAGGACGTGGGGTCCTCTGTGAAGTCATGCATCTCTTCTGGGGGGTCCCCATAGAATGAGTTGAATTTATGGCTGGAGACAGCAGCCAGCACTGCGCCCTGCAAAAAATAAATGAAATTAAAAAAAAAAAAAAAAAAAATTGAAAGTAGTATCAAAGTATTTTAGTATTTAGTATTTTAAACTGTAATGAACATCAGTTAGTAACAGATGCTGTAAATACTGTGCATCTCTAACAAATCTAGAACAATTTATTATAGCTTCACCTTTATTCAACTAAACATTAGGGCTACAAAAACTAAGAAACTATTATAATTAATGTAATAACAGATCAGATGGATCTACGTTATTATTGCAAACAAGTTAGCACTCCCCTGAACATTAGCGACAATTTTTATTTTAATGTTTTTTCAATTTTTTCTCTCACTTTCTCTAACAGAGGCTGTTAGATAAGTTAAATATCTCACTCATTTTCAGAGCGTTTGCCGTTCCAAATTAAATGAGGCATGTTGGAAGGCATTTTTGTTGGAAATCTAATTAATATACTGAATTAACACTGAATTAAATAAAGGTCTATGCACTTTAATGCACTTCTTACTACGTTTCTTTAATATTTGTTTTATTTGTATTGGAGATTATTGCTTGTATGAAAAAATCTGATTAATAAACCTTTTTAAAACGTATTTAATTATCACTGCAAATCCCGGGATTTTACATTTTTTACAAAAAGAAAATCTTTATTAGTAAAACATTAGAAAATCACCACTGAACTAGACCCCTGACATTTCCTTTACTGATACGCGTCACGCACCAAACCATAGCTGTTCACCTCTATACAGGCTAAAAGCTTCACGACAAGCTCATCCCTTCCATTTTTAACGGATGCATGCTTGTTTTTTATTTGTCTCAAATGTCTGAAAAGAAAAAAATCAACCACGACCTGCTTTTATGTGGCTAACACCTTTCCTCTGAAGCAGAACTTTACTCACAATGACCTAAAACAGCAGAGTCTACGTGCTTTAAGACGCTCTGCAAAAACTGTTATCAAAAGTCAATCACTGCGCTGAAAAACTGCTACTCTAAAAGCTCCACATGTTTAAGTTGTACAGAAACTGTAAATTGGTGTGTTATTAATGGATAAAATATTTTTAATCGTTGAACCTTCAGCTTCCTCCTGGCGTTGAATTTCCTCAGCTGTTCCACCGTCTCGGGCAGGTGGATCTTGTAGGCATAGCGGTCCCTCTCCTTCAGAGTAATAAACACAACATATCAGCTCAGTCTGGACAAATAACACACTGTATATTAAATATTACAGAACAAAAGCAAATGCATGCATGCACACATATTTAACAGAGTTCATACACGTTTATAACCAATGCCAATTAATTTACATGATTTTTCCATGCCATTTCCAATTTTCATGACCATATGATTTAAAAAAAAATGTATATAATATAGTAGGTCTAAAATGTATTTGACCTACTATATTGTCGGGACAAATTACTGAATTAACTCTGAGCTGATGTGTTTGTAGCTCAAAACAGATTTTTTTTATTAATAAACAGAAACACAAATATTCATAGACCAAATTTCCATGATTTTTCCAAAATTGTCTGGGTATTTTTACTTTTCCAAAACTGATCCAAACCTGGAAACTTCTATTTTCTACTTCTATGACTTTTCCAGGGTTTTCATTACCGTATAAACTCTGATTTAAGCATTATGGAAGTGTATTATATATGTGTGTGCCTGTATCTGTGTGTGAGTGCGTGTTTTAGTATATTACTTTAAGCCAGGGGTGGTTGAGGGCCTCGTAGACAGTGATTCTCTCAGCAGGGTCCAGCATCAGCATGCGGCGCACCAAGTCTTTGGCGCTCTCAGAAATGTGGCTCCACTGCCGAGGGTTCATCTGATAGCACACACAACAAGCTTCCCTTTGAGACACACTGGAGACTCACTATTATTCTGCTCTGCTTACTGCTAAATCCTGCTGGGCAGCATGCAGTTCATTTGGTAAACCACTGAAATTTTCCTTAAAGTTTGTGCATTACAGCTTATATCAGGATTAAAAAAATACATCCCAACTCTAATCGAGTCCAATTCGGCTCTCCCTATAAAGTCACTACGAGCCTGAGTCCAGTTTAAAACTTCATATTGTTTTAGTAAGTAGACTGTAGTTAAAACTGAGCCTTTTAACTACAATTCTTAGCTAAAGGCTGAATCTTCTGTGACATTCTTCATCATTTTCTCCCCAAATTACACTGCAAATTACCCAACCCACTTATTAGGACTCCCCCTATCACTAGTGATGCACCAACACCAGGAGGGTGAAGACTAGCACATGCCTCCTCCGATACATGTGAGGTCAGACTCCGCCTCTTTTCCAACTGAATGGTACCTACTGTCCTTGAATGATGGCCAGTTAATACAGTTTATATGTTAAAGGTATTTCACACATTCATTTTTCAAATATGCAGTTACTCAAGCAGTAAATGCTTTTCTTTTAGGCTTATTGTACCTTAATAAAAAATAAAAAACAGAATAGGTCCTTCACCAAAAACTAAGTAGTTAAGTTAGAATTCGGGCATCATTATAAACAAGTTATATGTTTTAGTTTTATAGTGTTTAGTCTATTTTTTACTGTTTAATACCTTAAAATTGTATGAAAATGGAAAAATAAGGACTGTGGTGATACTATATCCAGATTATTAACATAAATTAAAAAAAGCTCTCTGTAAAAACTTTGATAGTTTAACCGCTAAAATTTTGCATGATTTCACCAATGAAAGATAAAATAATAATAATAATAATAATAATAAAAACCTGTTATACCCTGAAACCAAAATCTGTTCATACACAAATTGTTCATCACACTGCCCAGCTCTACTGTTACTCCGCACGAGCGTTGTGTAAATATACTACTACCTTGTATTTCCCTTTAATGATTCCTTCGAACAGCCGCTCCTTGGTGCCGTAGAAGGGCAAGCAGCCACTGAGCAAGATGAAGAGAATAACTCCACATCCCCACACATCCACCGGCTTACCATACGGCTCCCTCTTCACCACTTCAGGAGCCATGAAGTGTGGAGTCCCCACTCGACCTATCCACACACAGACAGGTACATAACACAGAGAGAGAGAATGAGGGAAAGAAAGAGACACAGAACAGTCAATAAAATAATTAATAATGATTGATAATAAATTAGACATATCATAATAACCTTATGGTAATAAATGCAATTACATACAGATGAATAATAGTTTTTTTGGTACAAGACTATCTGCATATTTGAGGAAAATTAAATGTAACACTTTTATAACCACTCAGAAAGCAATAAAAATATTTACAAAATACACAGTAATCTTTATTTTTGTGACAAACAAAAAAACTTTTAAAAAACATGAATTAACAGTTTCGAACACTTTTGCACTGAAAAGAGGCTGCAGACAAACTTAAGATTAAATTTATACTTTCCCATGCCTACAGTACTGTCTTAATTATCTAGAATTAATTCAGTAGGCTAATTTTTTAATATGAAATTTGGAAAATAAAAAATCAAAACTGTATTTGAAGTCTGTGGCATTTTAAAGACTGGTGTGGGATTGAATTTCAGATATTTAAAATAATCACTAAGGCCTTTTTTTTAGCTAAATAATTTATAATAAAGATATTTTAATGCTTTATCCTGAATATTATATATATAACTAAACAAATCCCAGTATAAAATAAGTATATATGTAGTAACAGCCATTTTTTGTACATATTGTACATTGTAAATAACGTGTAAATAAGTCTAAATGAGTACATAGCGTTGTAGGTTTTTCTTACTCTTTCATCCAAACATTTTACTAAAACAGCAGCCAAAAAAGCTAAAAGCAGAATATTATGTTTGGCTGTATAAGCACTTTTTATGTTTACACCTAATTTTAAAGACCAGATTTAATCATATTACCTAAACATGCTTCTATGTTCTAGGTACGCTTCTAGGTTTCTCACATTAGGTGATATACACATATATTGATTACAATTTGACTGTGCAGCAAAATATGCAGAAAATTAGTAAATAGTAATTACTGCACTACTACACTAAATATTGTTGTACATATCTGTTTTTTTTTCACATTAGTAACTCTGTACTTGTAAAGTATGTACTAAACCAGTACTCACTGCTACACATTTACTCTTTAAGGTGCTTACCACACGTTTCCTATAATTTAGCTGACTGCTGAATGATGATGCTGCATGTATGTTGGTTATGCAGTAACTCTCACATGCACACAAGAGTGAGAAGCCTCAAGACCAACATGAAGAAACTCCCACACACAAACACTATAGCTGCACAATACTAAAAAACTTACACTGCATTTTGTTCCTGTATAATATATTGCAGTTTTTAAAAACACAGGAATTTTCCCAAAAATTCGCCACAAGTCAATGATACAATTTATTAACTACAAATTATATTCATTTCACTTATATTAAAAATAACCTATGTTATTATCTCTGTGTAGTCAAGATTAAAGTAAAAAATATATATTAGGCATATATAATATACCTCTAGCAGATCAAATTTAACATAATAAAATGTCCCTTATTTGACATTACACATGCTGCAATATAAATACCGCACAAGCACACACTGTGATGACAAAATAATAAAATATATATTGTGTACAAAGAGAGAGGGAGAGAGAGAAAGAGAGAGAAAGAGAGAGTAATAGAGAAAGAAAGAAAAAAAAATATATATATATATAGAGAGAGAGAGAGAGAGAGAGAAAGAAAAAAAGAAAGAGAGCGAGAAGATATATATAGAGAGAGAGAGTGAGAGAGACAGAAAGAAAGATATAGAATAGAAGAAAGAATATATACACACATATATATGTATATATATATATATAGAGAGAGAGAGAGAGAGAGAGAGAGAGAGAAAGAGAGAAAGAAAGAGAGAAAGAAAGAAAGAAAGCTCACCTCCAGCCACCAGGCCAGATTCACCCAGTTGAATTGCCACCCCAAAGCCTCCCAGTTTGACAGGAGCTGAGTTCTCTTTTGATGCCAGGAGCACACAGTGAGGCTGCAACAACAGGGAAATAAATACTGAATAATTAATAAAATAATATAATTATTACAGAACTACAAAGTTTTTCATGTAATGTCAGTCGAGCTGACAAAATGATAAACAATGAGTGCAGAAAGAAGAAGGGGGTAATAATAATAATAGTTTGGTATGAATGTGTTTATGTAATACACTCAAAAACAAGACACTGCTAGTATACAGGCATGTAAAGGTCACTGTAAACAAGACACACACTCATTTTGATAAACTATCCCACAAAACATTTAGCATCATTTCAGTAGCAGTTACTCATTGGTACAGTTCCCATGCATCAAGATGACACTATAGTCTGATCTTTGCTCTGAGACCTTTTTGAACACTAACTAATATAAGCATGAGAGGAAGTATTACTGTATTTCTTACTTTATCACTCTGTTTACTTTTAACACTGGCTTTAAAAATCATTTCCCTGCATACTATATTACACATTCTGGGTTTAAGCTTCTTTTTTTGTGCTTGTGGTTTACTCGTTCCCCCACCTTCCCCTCTAAGTGCGAGCAGCAGCACTCTCAGACAGAGAAAGGAAGGACCGACAGCAGCGAGTGAGCAGGAGAAAGAAGAAGCGTGAGAGCAAGAGAAAGCGTGAGAGCGATAGACGGAAGACAGAAGACAGGTCTGTGACAGACAGCTCCCATTCCAGTAACATGACTAGGGGAGAGGAGAAGACAGCAACTTGGACATAAAGCGAAAAACAGTAAAAAGTGTCTGGAAAAAGAGTGAAGAAAAAAGACGCATGCATGCAGAGATACAACAGCTGTTTCTGCCGCGAATGGTAAGTGATACATATGAGAAAATACAGATCGCAGAACGATTTATGCATTTTTATGTGTGTTGGAGCTCTGCAATATTGCATAAATATGTGTGAGAGAAAGACTGCTTTAGTTCAGGACAAAAGCAAAGCAAAAGCTTTAAACATTTTTTTCTGAAAATATAAAAGTCCCAAAAATTGTTGCAATGTAAATATTAGCTATTTTTTAAGAACCAGCTTTAATAAACTGAAAATGTACAGTATAACTTTATATGCAGTAACACTCTTTAAAAAAGCAATGAACTTTTATATAATAAGAAAATTCTATGGCCTGAAGTTTGCAAGTTTAATTCTCTGGTCATGTTGCTTTGTTATCAGCAGTGCGAGGGGGCACAATTGGCCAAATTCATCAGAAAATTCATCCTTTCATTCCTGAATGAAACTCCTAAATTAAAACTGTATGTCAAATAAGTTTAAAAAGTATAAAGCATTAAAAAGTACAGGTTTGATTCTACAATTGCATCAATTTCAGTGACTATAGCAAAAAGAATGTGAGATGTGGAAGTTACAAATTTTGGTTTAAGGTTTAAAGACACATTTTAATACTAAAGTGCACCTGCAAAACCCTGCATACAAGCACATTATCAGATCAGGATGGAAGATGTTAGAGTTGAAACTGTGACGATTTTTTTTTAAGAATTGTAGGATGAGCATGACCTCAAGTAATGTGGTGGAATAATAATGATCATAATAATAAATGCCTACTGAAATACAGTGGCCAGCTCAAATTATCTTAATCTATTTTTTTTTTATACTCCCAATAAACTAAAAAGCACCACAGTTATAAAACTGTTGTTTTTCACTTCCTTAGTACTTTCTTTCTTACTGTACTACACTACAGTAGAGTAGGTCTTGTATAAAGACATCAAGTCTGATTCTACACATGGTCTTAATAAAAAGAGCTCGCCAACCTTCCTCAACGGTATAAATTTCTGAATCAATCAGAGATCCAATACAAATATGTGAGTTTCTCGAACGGAAAACTGTAGTAAAACGGAATGGTTGAGAAGAAATGAAGCAAGTGAGCACACAGTGGAAGCGTTTATGTTGTTGGGAATCTGAGGATTTACGTCCAGTATAGTTAATGGTCCCCTGCAGGGGTATTTGGAAGAGAACTTGCTATGGGGAAGCCAGCTTTCTTCCTTGCTTTCACGATTGTCAGGGATTCTTCTTTCTTTGCCAAAAACCATAAACAAAAAAAAAATTCTCATTTTTCTTTACTCTCCTCCAACAGAGTTAACAGAGCTGAAGATATAAGCCCTGAACCTTTCGAAGAGAAAAAAGAGGAAGTGAAAAAAAAAAAACACGCACACGATGACCACCTTTAACCACACTGGAATGCTGTTGAACACATCCATCGGCCCACAGAGAGACTCAGACCTCAACCAATCGTGTTCTTTGGAGGAGGAATCGCTGCGTGTGCCTTTTGCTGTTCTGTACTCCCTCCTCTTCCTGTTTGGCCTGGCAGGGAATGTTCTAGCCCTCTGGGTCTTCCTCTTTCTGCACTCGCGCCACAACTCCGTCCGGGTTTTTCTAATCAACGTAGCTCTGGCTGACCTGGTGCTGGTGGCATGCCTACCGTTTCGTGTCCTCTACCACGCAATGGGCAACTACTGGCCGCTGGGTCCACGCATGTGCAAGGTTGTGGGCAACCTCTTCTACATGAACATGTATGTGAGCATCACACTGCTGGGCCTCATCAGCCTGGACCGATATGTGAAGATTCAAGGAGTGCGGATGGCCTGCTGCCGCCGCTGGCTGAGGGGTAGCGCCTGGAGCGTGGCGGCTTGTGTATTTCTGTGGGTGGGCTCTCTGGTGGCTGTGGTGCCTATGATCGCCCTGGCTGAAGGAAATGAGGAGCAGGGAAAGTGCTTCCAGTACAAGGCTCGCACAAAGGCCCGCGGAAAGGCCTATTTCAATCTCCTCCTGGTGGGCGTCTTCTGGCTGGTGTTTATTCTGCTGGTGGCTTCATACGCGCGAATTGCTTTGCGTCTCTTACGAGCGTCACGTGACAAACCGGACCTGCCCAATGCTATGCGTTACAGCCGCACGGCTAAGAAGTCCTTTGTGGTGCTATTCCTGTTCACCATCTGCTTTGTGCCGTATCACTCTTTCAGGGGCTTCTACATACAGTCCCAGTTGAGCGAGACATCCTGCGAGATGCGGCGTCTCATGGACCGAACCAACGAAGTCATGCTGCTCTTCTCAGCCCTCAACAGCTGCCTGGACCCGGTGATGTACTTCATGCTCTCGGGATCAGTGCGCAAGGCTGCGATCAGAGCCTTGTCTCGGGTGTGCCAGGTTCAGCCGGATCACACAAATATGGTCAACAGCTCCACCACAGAGTTCCGCAGGACGTCACTATCGCAGGCCTCCACCACCGCACTGGCTACGCCACGCGGGAGCGTAGGGCTCATAACCACCCTTCGTACCACCCCTTCCCATCCAAAGGGCAGGCGGTAAAAAGAAGAAGAAAGTAAGGTCCTGCAAACATCCTGCAATAAAAGGCCTAGCCTTTCTGATGGGTTGCAGAAGAATGCAAAAGCAGAGTTCATAACAATTCCTGACAGTATCTCCTACAGTATGTATTCAATATCTACTTTATGTTCTTCTACTGTATACATGAGGCAAAAGGAATATGCAGGAATCTCTTTCTGACTATGAACTGTGATGGGAAAAGCTGGATTACTAAGTTCAGTAAGAAAAAAAAAAGACAAAAGACTCCAGGAAAAACATCTGTCCTGGAAAAAATACAACAGAATTCTAGTACTAGTGCAAAAAAGCGACAGCGACAGCTGTGGAGACTTGCCGAAGCCAATAAGTGACTTGCTGCAGTGAGAATGCAACAGATTGGAGATTCTGACACTCTCAGATAATAGGAACACTTGTGCATTATAAGGAACAAAAGATCAATTTTTAAGGGACTTGTGTACATATTCGGTGAGCCACAGTGGTAGTGCTAGGAGGCTGGGGCTTACACACACTTACGTCCTTTATTTCTCATGTTCTTTATTCAAACCTGCATATATTGTGTAAAATATTTACTAAAAACTAAAACATGATATTTAGGTTAAGCTTGTTGATTGGTCATGCACAGTACAGTCAAAAAACTGACACAGCTAGCTGGTTCCATTAACATTACTGTTAATTGTTAGTCTATTGTACGCCTGAATGATATGCTTAAATCTTGAGCTGTCCATATCTTTTGTTTTGTCATGATGAACTATTGTCTCTGAATGATACAAATGATACAATCCCCCAAAAATTCCTGTGATGAATTCCATTATTAAATTACATTATACAGTTTTCCTAAGATTTTATAATACAGACAATATTAAAATAAAGAAATATAATAATGCACTTATACCTTATGTCATAAAAACAATTAACTAGACAACATAAATCTTCTGTAGTTGAAACACTTATTTAAAACACACACGAAACCTTTTTTAATGCCTCATACTGTACTTCTCTAACATGTTGGTGTCAGCCTGTAGCAAAGAAGAGGAGCCCCACTGTCCATCTGTCCGAAGCCTAAGGGAGGGTCTCTGGCAGTAATCCCACTTTAATCACAGACGTCTGTCTCGTTAGAAAAGGACTGCCCCCTCTGAAATATACCAGACCACACCTCTCAGGGCTGTTATTTATAAGGATGGGCAGTCTAATGGTACTTTTTGTAAAACAAAAAAATATATATATTTTTTTTTTTCCATTCATCATTCAGAGACACTCTGCTAAACATATTATGCTTTAAGAATACTGACCAACTGCATGTTTTAATACAAAGATTACAACTAGTCCTATTTTATAAATAATGTGCCGTGAATTTTGAGCAGTCAACTCAGCAAAGAGTGACAATTCACGCAATAAACACCTGACTGTAGATGTCTGTCTAGGTTTTATTATGTCAGTGGAGCACCTGTGTTTTGCACTGTCAAGATAGCAATACACCAGAAATTTACTTGAACAAACCACTATACCCTTCACGCCCAATTTTTTAAAATCAATTAAGAATTTCCATTAGTCATTAAGTCAGAAATTAAAACAAGCTAAAAAATACACAACCACAAGTTTAAAAAAAAAAGGTCCAGACCAGAGTCTGTGAGGAGCTGGAGCACAAGCCATAGGCTGCACTCTAGTTACTTGATGATCAATTATTATTAGAATGTAGGGGAAGAAAACCGCAACAGAACACTGAAGGTCATGTGATGTTACCACAATAACTGTTATGTGATGTTACCATAGTAAAAAAGTAATCAAATGATACCAAATATTATGGTTGGTTGGTTGTTGTTGGGGTTTTATTGCCTCTTCAGCGCATATTTGGCTATTTGTGGCATACACTTGGTTTTATATATCCAGACAGAGTAAAATTGTTCAAAAGTTATAGCACGATAAGGGAAATATATCTCGATTCTCGGTAGTAAGAGTGTCTTATATGGTTAAAGGGAAGGACGGTCGATGAGAATGTGTTTCATCGTTAGCGGGATGTCTAGTTAACAGTTGACAAGATGGTATTTCATCAATAATATCATGGCATACAGAAAAAGAGGCAGGGGGAGAAAGTCTTGTATTAACAAAAGTATGTGGGCAAGACTCCCCACAATACACTGGCCCATATTCTAAGAAGTTCTGGATAAGCCAAAAAAATAAATAATAATAATAATCATAAAAAGGCATACATTCCAAAACTGTACACATGGACACAGTACTCTTCCAGTGCTGACTGGATTAAATACAAAAATCACCACAGCTATTTAAGGTTACTTCCATAAGCAGTTTAAATGTATATGTGCATGCTGAACTGCTTTACTGAACTTTTTTATACAGTATATATTAACAAACAGGAAGAAAAACGGCACATGTGAACTGCTAACTAAAATAACACACACACACACACAGGAGTAGATGAACCTATGTTCACATATATCACACCTAGCCACATATATCACACCTAGCCACATATATCACATCTCTGAAAGACTGCAGGTCAGCTAGGAAGGAAAGAATAGTGATAAAAAGGATGTGTTCTCTTATGTTTCCTATTTTGAAACCTGTGTGATATAAAAGCATCATGGTAATGTTTGCAGAAGTGTGCAGCACACACACACACAAACCAGCAAAGTCAGCAGTTGCTGCTCAAGGAAATGAGTAGCCACAGAGCACATTCAGTCACCTAGCAACACGCAGTTTACTTTCTCTATTTACTACATTCAACAATCAAGAGAATTATATTTACATCTGTGTATGAAACAAACATAATGCTGCACTCAAAACTCAAGAAGAAAGCACACACACACACTTATCCTAACACATAAACCCTCACACACACTCTTAACCTAACGCATACACCCACACACATGCACCCACTTGCAAGAGCTAACTTAAGATCACTGGAGTAAATGTGTGCTTAAGAATTTAGAGAGGTGCACTAATGAACGGTCAGACATCACAGAATAACATCAGCTGAGTCTTACCTTCACGTCTCTGTGAATGACATTGTTGTCATGGCAATAGCGCAGCGCCTCCAGTATCTGGCGCATGTAGTGGCTGGCGATGGGGAGAAAAAGCGAGAAAATTGACATTAATTTAACAGAATTTTAGATTTTCAGTAAGAAAACGTGTTTTAATCACGTCAGAAAGAGCGTACCTGGCAACCGCCTCACTGTACACAAAACCTGCATCTGCCCTCTTCACAATCTCAAAACACAGATCTGCTCCATCCATACTGCAGAGAAAGAGGGAGAGAATTACAGATTATAAGCAGATCAGAACACATCACGACCTACTAGTGCACCATTACGAGATGCATAACTTTGATGTACTTAAATTCTCGATTACTTTTTTTATTTTAAGAAACTTGCAGCAAACTTCAATGGCTTGGAACCTACAGAGATACACAGTTCATAATGTACGATGTAGGACTTTTTTTTTGCTTATTTAATCTTACATTTTTATTTTATAAAAAAAAACAAAAAAACATCCAGATTACTCCTCACTGTTTCAATTATTGGACAAATTCCCAGATTTTTATCATATGTTATTTTTTTTAATCTATTTGCACAGAAAATACAGTAATTTTTAAATTAACAATAAATATAAAAATGATAACACTGCTGCTACTACTACTACTAAAAATAACAATATATATATATATATATATATATATATATATATATATATATATATATATATATATATATAAAATTACGATTTTCTCAAATATGAGGGTTTTTTTGGTGAAGAAGGCAATGTTTAGATACCTATAAATGTGTGCATGTGAGGCGTTTCAGGGACAGATTAGTTCACACAGTTTACACACAGATACAGATCACTTATATTCGTGAATGTGAACCTTCAAGATAGACAAATTTGATCGTAGTAAAAAATCGGAACAAATGAGCAATGTGGTTTGTAATGTAATGAACATAGCCTTAAATTCAGTCTGACTAGTACACAAAAAATAAATATATTCACTTACAACTCGAAAACCATGTAGAGCATTCCATCTGAGCTGTAGGTTTCCAGTAGCTCTACAATGTGTGGGTGCTTTAGCATGTGACAGATACTAGCCTCTCGTTTCAGATCTACAGAGAGAAGAAGACAAGACAACAGTCAGTCATCAATATCATCATCTTCATTTTTTCTCCTAACACAACATTTTTATACACACTGAACCTTCAGCTACCATTGTGATGATGTGATGCTAAGTTATTAGATATGAAATGATTGTGTAGGCTGCTGTAGTAGTGCTGCTGAGAGCACTGTGTGCGAGTATTCTAGTATTCTGCTGAGTGAGCTTCATATCCACACACACACACTCACACACACACACACACACACACACACACACCCCAGCAGACTGCATGACATCCCTCATCATTCACATTCATACTCTCGCCCATTGTGCTCCAGCCAGACAGGCTGACGTCACTCTGTTAAACCCTCAGCGGACACTAGAGGGAGCAGGGATGCATTCGTTGTCCATTCACACACTGCTGCATCCCACACTAGATAAAACAGCGGCATGGGGTTATTCTCGGTTTTCCTTTCATCACATTAAGCCACAAAAATACATATTTACACCCTCGCACACACACACAATCACTCTAAAACAGTCAGTGAGAAACATCACTGTAAAGGCTTTTACAGAATAGTTCTATATACTATGTGTACAAAAATATTATTATAATAATAAACAAACAGAGAAGGCTTAGAGAGCTGAGGAAGGACAGGCTGTGCCGTAATGTAACGCTACTCCATTAGTCTCTCAGTGAGAGAGACAGACAGCCAGTCTTTGGAAAAAGGAAATGAAAAGCAAGCACAGCTCTCTGCATTGCCCCTCTCTTCTCTTCTCCCACTCCCCCTCTCACTTTCCCTCTCTTCCCCCTAATCGCTGTTTCTCTGTGCGACCCAGTTGGCACACGCTGGGGTTCTGAGACAAGAGGAACCACCTCAGGCCCCCTTTTCATTCTCTCTCTCTCTCTCTCTCTCTCTCTCTCCTCTCCAGTATTTTCTTCAATCAGACCTTAAAGCACATTAACCAGCAGTGTGAGAAGCTGTGTGACACTGCAGAGCCGGAGCTCAGCTGCTTGCATGTGCTCCTTATTAATGGCAATGCAATTTGGGTTATCCTTCTTTAGGTCTACCTCTTTAAAACAAGACAGAGAAGAAAAAAAAAAGCATCAACATGTGCAACAAAGAAAACGCAATTATGCATTTTCCCAGCAGGTCTGGCTACAAGCCAATCAGCTGAGCATTCTATGACCTAACTAATACCAGAAAATTGGCTGTGTAAGATGTTGTGGCTGCTGAGAGATGTTTTGCCTGGAGGATTTGGAAAATATGCACCCCTTGGTTAAGTGCTTCTCTGTCAAGGGTCGATGCAGTTCCTTCTTTAACAGCTAGATGGAAGTACTGAGGTAGCGGATACAATCGCAGATACTCATTTTACTGTATCCGAGTAAAACTCAGATATTTGTAGAATGTGTAAAACTAACTAAACTAACACACATCAAGGAAAAAGCAGAGTAAAGACATTTATCACCACTAACCAGATACCACTCTAAAGAGTACAACACTCTACCGTTCTACTGTGTTCTAGAACACACTGTACTGAGCTAAGAGACATCAATAACCACACAAAAGAGCAACAGCAAACGCAGACCAATTATGAAATAAAGCGATGGGAGTTTTAGTGCTAAATAAGCAGGTTTTTTGGTTTGGTTTTCATTTCAAGCAGCAATGGCGTTCAACAGTTTTAATAATACAAAACATTAGCAAAGGTCTGCACAATGATGCATTACAAATATTGCACGGAAAGGGTAATTTTGCATTCAGCTCCGCTCTCATTCAGTATTGGTAATCAACCTATCGTCTTGTACTAAAAGGCGATCAGCAAATGAAATCAGATCCAAAAACAGCTCTTAGTAAAACCTCACACAGTTAAAACTGGGTACTTATATATCCTTTTACCCCCTTAATATTCAATATGATTTGTTTCCTTTTTTTCTGCTGTCATCAGCTCAATAAAGACAGTGTAAGGTAAGATATCATTTCAGGCAAGACAGGCAAGACCTAAAAATCAAGGTTACACAGACAAAAATCAGCTTTTAACCACAGTGACTCAAGAACACTCACTCAGACTCTCTTTCTTACAAAAATACACAGTCTGTTACATAAGAGACAAAACACAAGGTGCATCCTGAAGCCTTGGCCTTAGTCGAGGTGGGGTAGATATTTCAAGCAATGGTATAAAAAAAGGCTCCCACTCAAACCTAATTCAACCACTTTAAGAAGACTTGAGCATACCTCTGACAAGCCATGTCGAACTAAATCTGGGCAATATGGTGAAAATATAATGTCTTGCTATTTTAAAGACATTTTCCCAATATATAATATATATTGCAATGTTTTTGTCTGGAAATTAGGTCTGTTCAGGTAAATCTCTGGTGTATTGCTATCTTTGCAACTGAAAACACAGAAGCTTCACTGACTGCATAAAACCTAGACAAACGTACATATACTATAAAACACTAAGGCTTTAAATTAAGGCTTTGATTAGTATTGGGTTTACTTTGTCCCACAAAATTACACAATATATGAAGAAATCAGCTTTTTATTATTAGAAAAATAGCTAAAGAATGTAAAAAATAGACCTTGAAAATAGCGGTATGGCGGAATAAGAGAAATGCATACTGGTTTAAGTTCACCCCGCAGTATACCGAATGAACTGGTATATCGCAAAGCACTAGATTGCAGATGGATGTGCCATTGAATTTCTACATTTGTGCAATTATTTAATATTCCTCAAATCCACAGTGTCATGTGTATAGCAAGAACACATCACAGCAGGCATTATCATCCATAGTGGAGAGCGAAATGGGTGGTAATGATCGTGATCATTCACAATTTAGCACAGTGATTGATGTGTGTAAAGGAAAGAGAATCTGGTTAAAACATTTCAACCCAAAAACACTTCATTAAATCCTTGCTATGACTCCACTAGCGCACGGACACAATGACGCACATCATATGCTTAATGCTTAATCAGCACTGGCTCACCGCTGAGCACTTTAATTAGGGAATAAGAGCAGTTGCTGCAGAGCCAATCACATCATCACAGACCATAGAATATGCCTGAAAATTATTTTGAGCTGCAAATCAGAACGCAACATTAAAACCCGATCAGCTGTGACCACTAATCTCAGCCTCTCCTTCCTCCATCTTTCTTTCCAGCACTGTTCCGGCCTGGCCATGCCGGACACACACTCTCACAGATGGCAGTGTACTGCTGCCAAAACCGTGACCAGTGCCAACCCAGCAGGACAATGCCCAGGATATCACGGCACACACACACACGCACACACATATAATATATATACATACATACTCATCAAAAAACAACACTACACAATTAAGGTGACAAATATTCAGGTCCACAGGGTCCGGCTGTGTGTGATTACAAGGGAATTTGCACACATATATGTGTGTATGTGTGTTTATATGTCTATTTTTATGCATCCTTACCTTCTGTGCTGAGTCCAGGGCTGGAGGTGAAGCTGGCCACGTCCACAATCTTCACAGCAAACTGCTGCCCCGTGTCTCTGTTGATGCATCTGCGCACCACACTGAACGGCCCCCTAGAACACACAAGCACAGACTGTTAGAGGGCCACAAATCCCTCTGGCAAACAGTGCAACAAAGCCATCGACAGGCAGTCACTGAAACAGCATCTCATTCACATTTGTAGAGCACTGGCCACAGTCGGGGCATTCTTTTCCACCAGCTTTAAAACAACAGACACACAGCAGTCTGTCTGTGCTGTAAACAGAAGTAAATAAAAGTAGAGCACTGTGTTAATGATTCTGCTCCTACAACAGATCATCTGTTGCTCGGTGCTTGGTGCAACACCACAGACAGGCAGGAGACAACATCACAAGACAATTTTCTACGATACTTCACGCCATCTGTGTTACTGCAGAGGATAAAATAGTCCTAAATAAGAAAATATCAGGAATTTATTGGTATCAGTTTTACAGAATTTAATATCCAATATAATTTGATTAGCACCACTACTTTGAGTAATGAAGCAGTAACTTTTTAAGTCAAATTGTTTCAATGTTTCAAAACACATATCAAATAAAACATCCATATTTGACTTCATGTATCGATAATGTATTGAAAACAAAAATCATACCATATATTGCAATAACTAACGATATTTTGTCCCAACCCTAGTCCAAGAAACAAGACCAATTACGATGGCACAACAATAACTCAGTATCGATATTTACTGCTATAAAAAAACATTGCATGGTCACATCATTTGTTTGATATTTCTATATCACACAATACTCAAAATCCGCCTAGAAGTGATGCATTAAGTTGGTAACTACATTCCAGTGTTCTTACATTAATAACAGAACACCAGAAAAAATGCAGATTTAATACACATTTTTTTTACCAAACAACAGAACTTTCTCTATCTAACCAGCACAGTAATATCGTAATCTTTTATAAATTCTTTGTAATTTCAGGCAAATGAAAATTACTATAAAACATTTTGTCATTCTACACTGGATGTAAGTAAGTAAATGATGTGGGGTTTGTTGATGCTGCAGTTGATCTGCAGGTTTAGGTTCAGCAACAGTATCAGGGTCAGCTGACTACCTGAATATATTGAATATAGAGCAGGTTATTCCATCAATGGATTTTATATTTCTTCCCTGATGATACACACGGCCATATTCCAAGATGACAATGTCAGGATTCATGGTGCTGGAATTCAGGGTTCAGGGAGCATGAGATCATAATTTTCTTCACACATGGATTGAGAGAGTTCACCACAGAGTCCAGACCTTAACCTCATTGAGAATCTTTGGGATATAGTTTAACACAGTAGAGTAGCAAGACACTGAGCAATCTAACTAGATTAATCTGTCTGGTTAGGTGTCTGTCTGACAGATCTATGAACACATATAACCAATAAATATGCTCGCCTATAAAATAGTGAAGTGTGTCTGCTCTCTAGTGGACACATTCATGTTACACAACTTTAAATGGTTTTAGCTTAGATCACTCAACAGATGATCGTGTTTTGTTTATGTGTGTGTGTGTGTGGTTTCTGTGTGTTTCCATGCTCAGTAATTACACATATATACACACACAGCAGATATTCCTGAGCAGCGTGGGTGTGCAGTTTGCTCCTGCAACAACGTATACATGCCGTGTTTGTGTGTGTGTGTGTGTGTGTGTGTGTGTGTGTGTGTGTGTGTGTTCAGCTGGACAGGGCTGCAACACCTCCAGGCTTTAACCACACAGTTCCACGACTCTCACAGCACACATTACTGACACCGCGTTCACCACACAGGGTTATTCTGGGGACAGAGACTCGCTCGCACGGTCACACGAGCACACCCGCATAATTAGAGAACAGAGAAGAAGAGCTATAAAAGACAGGAATAAAGCAAACATGCCTAGAGCCCGAAATAAATCCCTTACTGTTAGTAAAGGAAAGTAGAGCTCAGAGTTCAGAGCTGATGAAAATACACTCTGACATCATAACTATGGGATCTGCGGGAATAAAACCACCGATTGGAAGGAAAGAAGAGGAAAAATAGGAAAGGAAACAGAAAGAAAGAAAGCGTGGGAGAGAGTGATAGAGAGGGAGAGAAAGAGAAAAGAACAGATGTCTTCTTTTAACATCTTACTGCAGCGTCCTGCAGTGCCCAGTCACACACGTCTTTACCAGTGAAGTGAAGGCCTCAAACCCAAAGCCTGATTTCAGTGGAAGCTCCAACAATTACCCTACTAGTGCCACTTTGATCATAAATCTACCTTAGTAGTGCCATTCTAATCATAACTTACCTCAGTAGTGTCATTTTAATCATAAACTTACCTCAGTAGTGCCATTCTAATCATAAATGTACATCAGTAGTACCATTCTTACAATAAACATACGTATCTAGAGCATTTTTAATCAGAAATCTACCTCGGTAGTGCCATTTTGATCATAAATCGACCCAAATAGTGCCATTCTAATCATAAAACGTACCTCAGTAGTGCCATTCTTACAAAAAACATACGTCTCTAGTGCCATTTTGATTAGAAATCTACCTCAGCAGTGCCACTCAAATCATAAATATACCTCAATAGTGATATTTAAGTCACATGGAAGTAAAACTTACACAAAGAATGGCAGTCCTTTTGTTAAACAAACAAATGCTTAAGTTAAATTACTACGGTTAATGTTACTCATCTTTCTGTAAACAGCTTGAATCTGAAGAGGACCACAGTTTCTACAAGCAGGAACAGAGCAGGTATTTATATCTCCTCCATCTCTGTAACAAAACTCCAAATACAGAACTGCTCTTCACAAAACGAATGATGGGACATCCCCAGCTTACAAAGGATTCATTTATGAGTCAACCGGAATGAGTCTTTGAGAATATCCAACACAATCATAAATTATTCATAAATACAGATGAATTACAGGATATTTTTCCATCTGCACTAAACCAAAGATGCTCTTGACCGGTGCTGTACAGTTTAAATAGGACTGCTCTAAATCAATGCTTCTTATCAGTGTTTTCAGAGACGGTGCTACTAGACAGCCAAGCATTGGAACCTAGACCACACAATCATGAAAAACACTGATATAGAGATTAGAGCAGTGATTCACATACAGTGCCCTCTAAAAGTCCTGAGGCACTGAAGACAAAACCATTCTTCTTCCTGTCACTGGACGACTCTATTTGGACAGAATTCAAAACTGAACCATAAACACAGAACTTATAAATCAACTGGAATATGCTGAACACAAAATATATTGCAGGAAAGACTAGAAAAGATTATACAAAGAACTGTATGATACAATAGTCTATTTGGCTGCTGCTATAAAGAAAAAGGATGATACAGATAATAACGCAGTGAGAATATGCTGAGAGAAATAGCAGCATCAATACAGTGAGTTTAACTTACAGCAGTGAACAGTTTATAATCAAGTAAGTTTTGCTAGAAGTTTGACATTTATAACACCCTGTTTGTATAACAAATCCAAGTATGTTGCTAAACTAGAATAGAATCACACAAGCACACACTTAAATCACTTTTCACCTAAACTTTTGCACTTAGTGCTGTAGATGAAAGAGGCTGAGAAGTTTGGTTACATGGTGTCCATCTTTGCAATACTGATAGTAGTGATTTTAAGTCGCACAGAAACCGGCTCCCATCTCTAAAAACAGAAAAAAAAACGAAATATTAGAAACTGAGGGTCAGATTACTGTACCCAAAACATTTAAAATCAATGATAAAATCTTGATTTAATAATGAACAAATAAATTGGCATGTTCTGGCTACTTCGCTTGCCCAGATCTCCATATTGGGATTGCATTTGGGGATGCACATCAACAAATTGGCTACTTTTTGGGTTGCGAACCCTTACAGACATAAACCAGTTTAAACCATTAAATCAGTCTCCTCTCTGGAGGCAATGTGCATTCAGGCATCAACAAGAGCATGCATGCTGTTTTAGGGGAAGATTTACATTATAGACATTATATACAGGCCACATATATTTAAGAATATGAACCAAATCCAAATTCAGGTTCAAATTCAGGTGCTTGTTAAAAAGGTGATGATTAATGTGCTGAATCATATCAGTGAATATGTTTATTGTTTCCACCAGACACTTACACAGTGTTCTGCCTTCCTGGGCTCTGGAGAATGGGTTTAATTAATGTACACTTTAGATACATTTTTTACGTAAATTAGCATACCTTTACTTCTTGCTTCTCTGTAAGTTCCTTTACATTATATAAAAAAATGAAGCATTTAAGTGGATTAATTTATTGCAATTTACTCCACATAAACGTTCAAATCAACTTTAAGGGCATCTGATTCATTCTTTTAAATTCTAACTCATGTACTGCTGTTATCATACTGAGGCAGAGAGACATTGATCATGAGGAAAAGCAAACGAATTGAAGTTTAATTAACAGGGACATCAGAGCCTCTGTTCTGCTTAATCGTATTGCCATGCAGCAGCACTAACTGGGTGGAAAAAACTTGCTTACACAATGATGTGTGTGTGTGTGCATGCATACAGACACACACACACACACCAACCCCACACCCACACTGCTGCAGATGTCATTGAAAGAATAATCTGGAAGACTTGAGTGGGAACATTGATGGCGACAGCTAGACGTAACAATGACCATATTACATCACCGCCAAGAGCTATAGCGGAACATCAGCGGAAAAAGAGTGGGAATATACAAAAAAAATCCATAATAACTCAAAATTATCTCTCTCAGCATACCCATCAGTGAAAATATACTACTAATCACAAGAAACATAGAATTATACAACATTTGACATACACTTCTGACTATTCTCTAAAGCTATTTTAGGTCAATAAGCCAAAACAGGCCCTGGAGCCGAGTCCTGGGTAATTCAGTCAGAATCTGGGTCAATAAAAGGAAATATATATATATTAGTGTACCAATATGTATGAGGTTAAACATTTTAAACTTTAATTTAACCTGGAAATGAACTCCTAAAGAGTCTGTTTACTCCTGGAATTGGTTTGTATCAGGATAGAATCTGGAAAAACTTTTACATTGCCAGGTTAAAACACTTGTTTTTTCCTTATAGATTAACTACAACTGAATAAACAATAGCAAAATGCATTGTAGCAAATAAGAATGCCTATATAGTTCATTTACTGTTTAAAACCCCAAGTCAACTAAGGTAACTGATGATTGCTTAGATTTTCTCGTAGTAATTTTCGCTTTTATTTTAAAACCTAAAATACAATCTGTTCATGCATTCTTATTAATGTCTGTTGGTCGTGACTTTGGTCAATATATTGCTTAATATATTTAAATTGCAAGCTGTAGTTTTTTTATTCACATTATTGACATGTAATTGGAAATTCACTGATTTAAACTATTTTATATATTTGTATTAATTTTTAAAGGTATAAAGTTATAATAGGACGTTTAATCTTAAATCTTTAAAGTTATATTTGTGTACATCAGATATCAACATCAGGCCAGGATTCCCACATCAGGGCATCCCTATTTTTAGTGTGTTTATCATGAAAACCCAGTGTTATCAATAAAAAAAATGATTATAATCAGACAGGCACGAGTATGAACCATAAGATTAATGCCACCACATTTCTAGGCTCACTATCTATTTAATCAGCTCTATTTACTGTATAGGAATTAGCACTTTTTAGTCTGTTACTCTCCATTCCAGTAATACCGTACACTGCAGCTATATTTTGAGATGATGGTGTATTGGTATGAAAGTGTATCCTGCTATAAACGGTGGTGGACATTCAGCTGAATATGTCAATGACTTAAAGGACTCCATTAAGAAGCCCATTAGGTAGTGCACAGAGGGCAGAGTGGCGACACTAATCACTTCTGCCGACAGAGTGATGAGCCCCGGTGGACAGACTTGATGACACAAACATGAAGAAACATGATGACTCAGCCATTAACATGGAGCTTCATGTCGTTTCTAACCTGATCAATAGTAAAGCTTCGGTACGTGAAAAGTAAAACTCTACAGAAAGGAGCAAGAGAAACATGTTGGACACCTCAACTCAATAGTGCTCTCCAGTAAATCCTCCATTAGGAAGTTTTTACTCATTTTATCATTAATCCAGGACTGTACCAGTGGTTTTATCCAGTTATCTTCAGCAACTCACAATTAAAGAGTCTCTTTAACGTAGAAATACTGGCTACCATTAAGTATCAGCAAATAAGCCAGGATACACCAAACCTGTATCAATCAAAATTAGTACTTGGCCAAAAATTGCAAAAAAGATGTTTCTATATTCTGACAAATAAGTTAAAAGACACAAATGATTTATAGCAAAAAATGACTAGTTTATTTTAAGTCATTTCGCAGTGCTTCCTTTAACATTAGCATATTTTTTAGTAGTGGCAGCAGGCCCACAATCCACCCCACCTCCTCTGGCAGCCCTGTCTACTAGGGCGTTTCTGTGAAAAATGATGGCAACCTAAATAAAATAAAGCATTTAATAAATCACTTATCATGACTGGTTACATTTTACTACATCTTCACAATGTGTCCGTTCTCCATCTAAAAGATCTGAGCTTTACAGGACTAGGATAGTAACAGTAGCTGAACTAGCTTAGCCTAAGTAGCCTGAGCATTGTTTGTTAACCTAGTCTGGCTGCTGAAGTAAATTAGTGACTGGAATTGCACTGACGAGGTTAATTTATGACAAACTGCAGCACTGATATTATAAACCCATGATTAGAAAAACACTGCTGAAGTCAGTTCATTATTAGAATACCAGTACTGAGGTAAATGTATTGTACAAAATACAAAAATGCTTAATTACCATTTTTAAATCAAAGTTTGTAATTGATTTTGCATTGAAGAACATTCAATTACTTTATTTTATTGAAGAATTTAATTTTTAAAAATTGGCAAAATAATGAAAACATGACATGAAAAAACATGCTAGGTATCTGGCAAAATGTTTCGGTAACATTTTTAGTGCAACCGTACGTTATAAATGTAGGAAAATAGAAGATGGAACTGAAGTAAAGGCAATGTCTTACAGTCTAATATCTGTATTTACTTGCTTTACTTTACTTTCAGTTGGTAACAGAAGAAGTTTTAAATTTTTTTTAATATTCAAATAAGCAGACAGAGGTCAAGATACTTCCAAGACCTGGTGTCTCTCTCTGTCTCTTCACTCTTTCTCTTTCGCTCTCATGTTTCTCTGTCATCGCTCCAGCACTCACAGTTTATCCTCACACACTACAGTCAGCTGGGGATCGCTGCATACCGGGGAAGGCTCGAACTCCACTTTGCGCTGTTTGTTTGATTCTGCTTTCTAAGAGCTCACTCCAGAAATAGCAGATGAAAGCCGCATGCATGGGGAGAGAGATTACCACAAACTTTCTTTAAACTGCAGGTGAGAATAGAAAAGGGTTTGATCATCAGCTTAAAGAAAGAAAGATCATGACAAGCCTGGAATTCCCGAACAAGAATTATATCTCTATTTTCCTGACAAAGTCCCAAAGATCTTATGAATCAGGGAAAAAGCTTTTCTGTACTTTTTCCCTACATGCTATACATAACATCTTTAGGTCTGCGTAAAAAACCCAGCTAAAAAAAGCATAAGAAATGGAAAAGATATGTTCTTTCATGAATAAATGCTGTAAATGCTGCTGTGCTGCATTTCCCTGGTGTTTTGGAACACATGGGCGCAGTTCTAAGAAAGATCAATGACTTAACTACATAATCCAACCAGAAATATGCATTTAAATGCATATTTAACAAGGGATATTATTGTACAACATTGTGTAAAGTGCTATGTACATTCATTTTGTGGCTGCAAACATGTGCTCATTCATCGCGGGTGTAGTTCACAGATTTTTATTTTTTTTAATGGTGTGCACCAAAGCTGTGACTGCTATTTCTGCTATCCAGTGAAGAAACAGCTAAATTAAACTACCGGTACAGATGTATAGATGCATGGGTCTGCATTTAAACCTTATAATATTTAAGCAATCAATACAAATTCATTGTTTTAATACATTTTAATAAAGACAGTGCCATTTTGCTATAGTTATATACATAATTATCTTCATGGGAAAAACCTTAACATGCTCTGAGCTGTATTACATAGCCTATTTCTACTAATACTGTCCTTATATACTGTATATTTAAACATTTTACAAGCGTTCTTGGTGATCTGACCACAAATGACAGGTAAAACGCATATCTGTTCACACCTGTCACTTTAAATGCGTCTCCTGTGATTGTGAACTTGTGTGTGACTTCTCACATGGTTTACACTGGAGGAAGGGCTGGGTATGGTTCACTTCTATACATTTTCTTTGCAAACAGTCCTCTGCCCTAATCTAGATAAGGGGGCTAAGTTTTGCTTGTGCACCAGCCTTAAATATCACCCTTTATCGATTAGCTTTCAGCATGCTTAGCTAACGTGTGCACAGTATTTTTTATGCAACAAAAATGGAATAAAAATCATCAAATTAAACAGGATCTTCTACTCTCTCTGTAATGAAATGTACAGTTGGGTAAGTGTTAACAAAACTTATACTGACAATATGTTAAGAACACTGATTATAATATAAAAAATATATAATTATATTTCCCAGTATACGTAAATATAATTTTTTTTGTAGTTGGTACAACATCAAGATATTATATATATATATTGTATATAATATTTTTTAATATAAATATAATCACGATATATTGTTCAGATATCTCTTCCAGAACTCCTCCCTTTCAATACATCTGTGACTCAGAGAGTATAAAATATTGATGAGGGGAGGCCTGAGCTAAAAGGAGAGGTTTTGGCTTTAGTGTCAGCTTTCACGTGTTAAATCATTGATAAGTTACATCTGCACTGACTGCTTTAAGGGGGCCATTTACGACCATAAATCAAATTGAGCATAACTGCAGTTAATGTCTTTATTACAGTAAGGCTCATCTCACTGCCTTTACTCTGATCCTCAGGGCAAATATTGACCAAGCTTCCACACACACACACAAGCCTCTCGATAAAACACACAACCAAGAAACTAGGAGAAATAAAAAAAAACCCTCATGACTACATACAACCGATGTGTACTCCATTTTTCTCATCATGTCAAGTACTTGGAGTCGGTGCTATTTCCCCACTCACAAAAAAAGAGCTTGGCCTGTGATTCGAGTGTAAAACGGCAATCATAAAGCAGCCGCAACACAGGGATTGAATCTGACCCACCATCCAATTAACGGCTGGCCTAAATGCAGAGAGTGAAAAGCGAAGCTGCCAGAAAGGATCGGACCACAGGTTTGGGAAGCCAGGCTCCCTGGGCACTAATGAGAACAGAAGAGCCACAATGGCGGACCCTCATTCTTCTTCCCGCAGCTTCAGGTTCATTATTAGTAGAGACGGCTCAAATTACCAACGCCTGGCTTCAGAGCATCAGCCAAAACACCCAGTCCCAGTGTTCAAAACGCTTAAACACTGACACACACACTGTGTGGGCTAATAAACTAAGTTGTGGGAGGATGGGACACTAGTAGGCCTGTCACAATATTTTTGGGGGCAAATTATTATTGAAAAAATGATATATATGCAATATACAATATAGTGTCATTTAAAGGCAATTAAATACCATCACTGACCATCAGTAAATTCTGAATTTCATTTGTAAATGAAGGGAGTAGAGTCTGGAGGAAGAGTGGAGAGACACACAGACCAAGCTGTGAGCTTGAGGTCTAGTGTGAAGTTTCCACCAATCAGTGATGGTTAGGAGAGACATGTCTGTCATCTGCTGGTGTTGATCCACTGTGTTTTATTATCAAGTCTAAAGTCAGTGCAGTTTTGTTTTCCCACAAAATCCCACAGCACTTCATATCTTACAGCTT
The DNA here is from genome assembly GCF_023375975.1 of Astyanax mexicanus. NCBI lineage: Eukaryota > Metazoa > Chordata > Actinopteri > Characiformes > Acestrorhamphidae > Astyanax > Astyanax mexicanus. The sequence continues at coordinate 55,751,117 of NC_064412.1, read as the reverse complement.
CCCTCTGCTGAAAACAACTTTTATGGAGATGGGGATTTCATTTTCCAGCAGGACTTGGCACACTGCACACACTGCCAAAAATACTAGTTAGTCTTACATAATATTGAAAGTTTCAGAAACACTTGAATTTTGGGTTTTCACTGGCTGTAAGCCATAATCATCAACAATAAAAAAAAAATCTGTATATACTTTTCTTTTCCACATTGTGTGTATTGAGTCAGTGTTATTGAAGCACTGATTGATCATTTAGCATGACTGGCTAAAACATTTTTCACTGTTATATATTTGAACAAACACACCAATAAACACAATAGACAATATGACCTTATTATAAAAACATATTGAGGTTATTGCAAGTTAAAGTCGATAATGTTTTTATCATGAGAGGCATAGACAGTGGAATAGATGTGTTTAAAGGGGAGTTATTTTTTATTTTTCTCTCTTCCACCCACATGGTCTTCTCTCACATGTCTGCTGTCTGTCTGTCTCTCTGCTTTCTGAATGAGCACTGGAGTAGTAATCTGCTGGATGCTGAGCACATGTGTGTGTATTAACAGAGATCAGGGCAGAGCGGGGAGCAGCGCTCTGCAGGATATGTGTAAAACAACACTTCCTGCAGCATTCTCCACACCTCCCTCTCAGCTGAGCCCAGGCCGTAAGTCCGCTCACAGCAGGGATGTCCCAGCTGCTTCACATCAATGCTGAATCAGTCACTGACAACTGTACAATACCTAAGATTAGCTTTTTCGTTTAGCAATTTTATATGTCAGCATATCATAAATGTTAGCATCTTTGTAGATATTGCATGCATTGGTGATGTGAGGTTAATCCAACTTATTTGATTAACGAAAATACTGTCAAAATGGGATACAGGAGATTGTACATCTATACATATAGAAGCTGCAAAGGGAATCTCAGTAGATGGATATTTGCTTCTGTCAGAAACCTGTAAAGAACAGGTTTATGTGGCAATGATTTACATATCTTACACTTTTCCTTAACTAAAATATAAAGATGTTATGTTTACACTGAGTTTAATATAAAAGCTGCACTTAAGGTTGTAGGGGGCTGCTTGCGACTTATACATTTTGAAATTAAATGTAAAAGAAACAATAGCTTGGGCACCACCCTAAATGGTGCTGTGTGTTTTTTAAATAAAACAACTTTTAAAAGAAGAATATCAAGATCTTTTTTAACAATAACTAACTAAACTATATCTATGATTGTATTCAATATTAATCATTTGGCCTGATGATTCAGATTTATGCTGTAATATACATTTATGCACATTGAGACAGTACCTGAGACAGGAGTAAAGTGCATTAAAGCTAAAGGGGATGATTTAGCTTCCAAAGTGCATCGTGGCAGAAAGCTATATACACAATCACAGGGGATATTTTTACCTGTGTGCAAGACGTATAAGACAAAGGCACAATGTAAAATAGTTTTGTGTATAAACTAGTTTATCTTTGCTTATCATGCCCTGTTCATGAAAACAACGCTGACCACTTGCACATAGCTGGAAATCTCAAAACAATTAAAGCAAGGGGCCTAATATTACTGACAAAAGTAATATTAAAAGTCTGACACCTTCTCACATCTAAAGACTTTTTAGTCACAGCCTACAATTTTGCAAAGACTGGGGATTATGCGGAGTCATTTTTCGCAAGACTGCATCTAGATTATTTCTGAGATTATTTATTAATAAAATTGTATTTATTTCTACAAGATTATTATCTTTTTCGTTCTGTCATGGTAAATGGAGGATATCAGATATCTAGATATTATTTTGTGGGACAGTGGTGGCTCAGGAGTTAAATATAGTATGTTTTTATTAATACGTAGCTTTATGAATATGTGCCCTGATCATCTACTGATCAGATACTGGAGAGAGCCTCTAGCGTAATTTCTGGGGTTTTCCTTAGAGCACACATTAGAACACCTCATCAACACTAAGCAGCTCAGAAGCAAAGTTATTAACACCTCAAATAAAATCACAAAACCCTGCCAATAAAGCAAATCAAGTTAAGACTTACCCAGCTCCAAGCAGTGGTTACAGCATAAAAACAAGTCTTACAGACATGCAACCTATTTATTTTGTTATCTGTGGGATAAATGTACTTCCTTTTCAGTTGAAGGGATTTCTTTGTTTAAAATACACCCATTAGCCATTCCATTAACATCAACTGCCTAAAATTAAGTGAATCCTCTATATGCCATCAAAAAATATCTGACGAGATCTGCAGGCACAGATTCCACCAGACCTCTGTTATATCCTGTGTAATCAGGCAGCAAGACTTATGTTAGCAGCAGATCCTGTAAACTGTAAAAGCTATGGATTTTAAGAGCAGCATCAATAAGCCTTAGTGTGCTTTTACACCTACATAGTTTGGTCCTAACCTAGATAGCAGGTGTAAAATGTGACACAACTACGGTCCAGCTGTTGTCATCCATTCAAACAAACATTGTGCGGAAAATTCTGTATCTGCAGTGAATGTGTATAAACCAATAAACAGAAATAAAAAGAATAAAATGAAAGTAATAAAACGAAAGGAACACAATGTGTTATGCTCATTCTACCACATAATATGCATGCACTCAAAGGAAGTAGAAACACTTAGAAAGACAACTTGCCGAAACTGACAACATGCTAACCGACACACCCCCTTCAACCCATCATTCAAGGTTATGTGTTGGGAGATGCAGCACACACAGGTGATAACAGCAGGATGTAGCAGAGTTCTGTAGTGTGCTTACTAAAAGTGTGAAAACACACTTGGGAACCCAAGGCTCTGTTGCGAGCTTCTGGACCACTATATGTGTGTGCTGAGCTCTATATCACAGATAAGACACAGAAGGACTTTCAAATGTTTTAGATATATTCTGACCCAACTGGCTAGCAGTTTTCCTGCTTTAAACACATCACTTTCAAGAACTGCTGTATAATTTATACACCTTTTGACAAGTTCCACTGTAGATGAAGATAATTAGTGTTTTCCACTTCACTAATCAGTGGTGTTAATGTAATAGTTGATCAGCTTTAGGAAAATTCTAACTAAAACTTCCTGCTTTAACTCACTGCTGAGATAAGCATTCCAAACAAACTGAACTGACAGACTGGCCCTTGTAAACTAGGGTAAAGTCCAAGAGGGCTTTTCAGACCTGCCGTTTCCGCTGGCCTAAATCTGAACTGGACACATAATCAATTTCAACATATACAGCACCAATCATGAAAAGGCAGCTTAGCACAGCGTCGTTCGACATCAGAATAGACTGGCTTATCTGGAACAATACTACACTGTGCTCCAGTGACATCAGCTCCATTTTGGTGGCTCATTAAGACACACCTAGTTTATCATTTTGACAGGAACCTTGGCTTTAAAGAGTCCTCAGACTACACTACTCAAAGCAGTCAGACTTCAGCTCAAACCAACCAGGAGACTGGACTGTAGCAGTCATTGTTTTTAATGCCTAAATCTTACAGCATCCTCAGAGCGTGCTGCTGACGGTAAAAGATAAAATCAGGCCTACAGTGCACCACTTTACAAATCAGTAAATACTGACAGTGCTAAAACCAACTAAAACAGACTGGCTGTCCCGAATTTCCCTTTATGCTGTCAGTCTCTGAAGAGTGGCAGAGAGACAGATACACAACTCTCTCTTTAAAAAGGTAATCCCACGTGGAACACTTCCTTGTGTCTGGAAAGACCGAACCTAATGGGGGAGGGGACTCCACTGACAAAAGGCCTGCCATATGAAAGACATGCAGGTCAATGATTTCCGTGCTATGATCCTCACAGCTGTCAGACATGAGAAACAATGTCAGAACAATAATAACATCCACTGTCAACAGTCATTGCTCACCATCATTCAGAGTAGATATATTAATATCCAGGATATATAGCTGTTATTGGGAACAATACATACCAGGCATTGTTCACTTTTCATATTCATATTTCAGCTGCTTGCAGTGGCTTGCAAAGCCATAAAATATTCTGTTACCTAGAACTATAACTAGCTAAAAATCATTTAATAATATAATCACATACAACTAGGGGTGGGCGATATGGCCCTAAAATTATATCACTTCAGGGTAATTATCAATATCGATATGAACAGTATAAAACACGCCACCAGTGTTGTACATGCTATGGAGGACTACAGTGAAGCTTATATTAGAATTTGTGTTTTATATTATATTTTAACTCAATCCAGAACTTGCCAAGACCAAGTACAAATACTAACAGTCCAGACCATAAAAATTTTAATAGTTGGATGGTTAAGAACCAATTAAAGAACAATGGCCATTATGCGGTAACATCAGAATTACCGAGAGAAACTTAACTTTGAACATCGGTTGACGCGACAAACAACATCTCAATAAACATTAACAGCATGAATTTATTGCCTGACAGCTCGACTTCAGCTCAGTTATACCATCTTATGCAAAAGGGCACATACAACCAAGGCTGCCAATCACTCAATACCTCATCATTACCCCGCCTTCTTATAATATAGCAAAAAATGTTCTTAAAATTTATTTTTTTTGGGGCAGAATATGAAGATGAAGAGGCAATTTGGATTAGACATTGTGAAACATATAGGAATCAGCAGAGATAGACATCATAATGTCTCTCTTATAAAAGAGTCAGAGCATTCTGCACATGACAGATGATTTTCTATACAAGAGTAAATGGTATTTGAAAACTAGGTACATAAATGTCCTGCAAATAGTAAGTGTAAATAGTCTGAGGGTCTCAGACAGTGACGATGAGGTAACCTTAGAGTTCATAAAGCATCACACACAGACAACTATAAACTATAAACACACCCATAGAGAGAAAAGTATAGACTACGTTTCCAGTTAAAAGTCGACTAACCTCATTCAGCAGTACAACACTAACAAATTCTGCCTAAATAATAAATGTAAAGACTATAAACCTATATTTGTTGACATTAATGTACTTTTTTCATACACACAACCTACAAGATGATGTTGAAATGCAAGTAAGAACAAAATAAATGAGAAGAAAAATTACATTCATTCAAGTGACATTTTCTATCAGTGAACATGTCTGTCATAGATGCTAAACAGACAATTTGGTAAAACTATAATATTGAGATACTTTTAAGAAATGTTGACAACACACTGAAATCCAACAATTTCTCTCTCTCTCTCTCTCTCTTTGTAAAGGTACATTTAAAAAATACAAAATCAGCTATTATAATGATTTTATTCTACAATATTCAAACAAAACCTGCATGTATACAAACTGAATTCAATAAAAAAACAGTAAGAACAAAATAGCTCTAGAAGAAAAGCCAAGAACACACTCATTACTATTACCTCAGAATAATGACTTAGTATCTCAAGCTGAGGAGATAGTATCTCAAAAGTATGACTTTGTGTCTTTAAAAAAGTGCATCAAATTATGTCTTTGCATCTCAAAATAATGACTAAGTATCTCAAATTAAGTGACAGTATCTCAAAGCAACAATTAAATATCTTAAACAAGGAGATAACATCTCAGAATACTGACTCAATGTCAAATAATCTCAAAATTCTGACTTTGAATCTCAAAATAACGACTAAGTATCTCAGATAATATAATAATGTTAGTATCTCAAAATGACAACTCTTATATATGAGATATGAGATAGTATCTCAAATTAAGGAGACATCATCTCAGAAAAAGGAGATAGCATCTCAGAACAATGACTTGGAATCTCAAATAATGCCTTTGTATTTCAAACTGAGGAGACAGTATCTCAAAATTATGACTTTGTATCTCAAAATAACGAATAAATATCTTAAATAATGAGATAGCATCTCAGAATAAAAACTTAATATCCAAAAAAAAGGATATAGTCATAATTCTGATATACTTTCTTTTTTTTTTAATAATGATAGCATCTCAGAATAATGACTTAGTATTTCTAATAAGGCCTTAATCGCTAAAACCGCTAAAATAACGATTTAACCCTGTAAAATAATGAGCAATTTATGTGCATGATTTTTTAAGTGGCGGGAGTGAGCTTTTTTATAGACTGAAAAGCAAAGATATAAAACAAACGTTTTAAATCGGATACTTACTTTCCGATCACCTCACAGAGCTCGTACACATCCTCAAACAGCACGTCGTCGTCGGCCATGGTCCGGGAGAACAGTGATTCTGGGTGTTACAGTTAGATTATCTTCTGTAAAATCGGTCCAGATCTGTGATTCGTGCTTCAGAAAAATGTAACCGCTATCAGCGCTGTCAGTTCTGCGCTGAAATGAGGGCGAAAATGGCTCCGAAAACGAACAGAAAGGAGCAAATAATGAAGGGTGGTGATTTTTCCTCAGGATTATTCCCACGAAATAACGTTACCGATGACTGAAAAGGGCTAAGCGGCTAGCCTGCTAGCCAGCCAGCGGGCTCGCCTGGTTCTTGCAGTGTCTGTTAGGTAGGTTTGACACTCCTCCGCCCCACCTTCTCTCCTTCTTCTCCTTCTGCCCGCTCCTCGTCTAGCTAGCAACCCGGCTCCCTAATCCCTTCTTGATTCGTGTCGACGACCGCCGTACCGTGGGATGTCTATTATATAGCTAGCGTTAGATATCTATTAAATCTACTGTAGCTAGCTAAGCTAAGCTAACGCTACGTCGTTCGTGTCAATTAAAACCAACGGTCCAAATTCTGCTCCCAACATCCGCGGCAGACTGAAGCTGCCCAAGCAGCTAACCAGCTAACCTAGCAAGCTATAAAGCTAACTAGATGCTAGCTAACGCTAACTAGCTAACCTAGCTAGGTTAGCTAGCTAACGTTAACTAAGCTAAGCCTGCCGAAATGGCTGGCAGTCTGAGGGGTTATATGCTAGCCAGCAGGATTTATTATAATGTGACTGAATGGCTGAATGGGATACAGCGCGATATTGCGCTAAGCACGCCCAGTGTAGCACAGCTCTTGAATATCCCGTTATTATATGCAGCCGGAAAAAAAAACGATCTTTTAAAGATGTTAAAGCCACTGCCGCTTATATTCCTCTCCGAAGACGTGCATGGCGGCCCTCTGAAAACGCGAGCATACGCCCTGGATTCAGTAAAAAAAGAAAGAAAAGAAATATTCCGATTTCTCTCCCGGCCGTCGGTCTCCCCGCTGCCCGAGTGCCTGCCTCTCTCCCGCTGCTCCGATGCTGCTGCTACTCCAGTTCAGACTCCACAGGCCCCGCCCACTGACGGCTAGGAAACTGCGGGGGCGAAGAGCCAAAATGGCGTCAATGACGTTATAGAGTTCCCGGATGAAGACAGCAAACAATGCTGCCGCGTTTGAGCCAACATGTCGGGAGTTGGCCGCACCGACGCGTTACCCGTATCCCCAGTTTCCTAATCCCCTACCCACCGCCTGAAAATCCATCCTCTACACACACAAAAACACACACACTAGTGATGGGAAGTTCGGATCAGTTTAAAGAACCGATTCTTTCAGAAAAAAACGCCCGTTTCACTCCCTATTGTACGCCCTGTTCTATATTAAACCACCAGTGGAGGACTAGCTAATGCTGCTTTCAAGTACAAGTCCACCCCTGAAGCTCTAATAACCATAAATCAACCATTCCTGCCTTCTGGGAGAAATCAGTTATTTGTATTTCTTTTTTTTGTTAGCAAAACTAAAATATGCTTTATTTAGATTGTATATATTTCTTTAATAATGAAGCACTAAAGGTATAGTAAAGAACATAACTTATTTCCCCAAAAGTTAAATAAATAGAAATTGAAATTCCATAAATATGGTTCTTTATATGAAGGTCTGTTGTATTAATACTGGTTTAACAATGTTATTATAATTTCCCAGTCATTCAAAATCATTTTAAAATTTATATTATTTATAGGACCAAAAGTCTAAAACCAAGAAAAAGTCAAAAGGAAGGCTTTTTTATTGTACAAGTACACAAAAAATTATGCATAATATCTACCAATGTAAGTATAATATCACTAAATTTATTTATTTTGCTCCAAACATCTAGAAAATCTAGAACATTCGATTTGCTATTCAGATTTTTTTTTAGTGTAAACAGTGTAAATATAAATGCAAAGGTATTATTTTTTTAACTGTAAACCTTGAATCTGATTATTTCCTTTTCAGTTTTTTTTAAACACAAACATATTATAACATTTCTTGTTAAATTTCATTTATAATTTTTATTTTAAATATTTTTTTTTAATAATTTATATTTTAATTGTCTTAGGAACAAAAAAGCTGTGTCTTCTATAAAGTATATGAAAGAGTATATAAAGAAGTTTATTTGTTTATTAACATACAAAACATGACGTAAAACATCGCGCTTTAAACCACCTCGATTCAGTTGGGACTCGGTTCGACCGAGTTATTGAAAAGAACCGATTCACTGAATGATTCGTTCACTAGTTGTTCGTTCGTTCGCCACAAAACACCACCAATCTGCGGGAAGCTGATCTAGAGTCCCCGCATACAATAACGCTGCTGACCGAGGCCTTACGTCAGCGCCTGCATGGTGTTTCACACATCGATTTATTCACTGATCGAAACGTATGATCAGAAATACTGAACACTGAAGGGATCTGCCAGAAGATCCAGTAATCAGTGCAGAATCAGCACACAGGCAGCATGTGTTTATTAGAGCAGCAGCGGGTGGGTTTCTGTAGCTGGAACTCCTGGCCTTGGTGAAATAAGTAGGCTGGCAGTCTGAGGCTGGGCCACACATGACCAGAACAGCAAACCTGCAATCATTAATAAATGAAGAACCCTGAGCAGCAGCAGCCCTTCAGACCCCACTCCTCTAATGAGAGAGAGCCACGCTGATTAATGACCACAGAATTAGGCTGGTCAGATTCCTTACCCAATTCACCAAAGGTCACCATGGTTAATTGCACCTTCCTGAGTACATCTAATGATGACTTTATTTAAAACTTTGGGTTTAGCGTATCATTTTAGGATTTTGAAACATGCAGTACCTTTATAAATAAAAAAAAACTGTTAAAAGAGAAATCTGGTGTGAAATTGACTTGTTGAAACATCATAATGAGTACAAACCTTTGTTAAATAGCCCACCTCCATTCTCCCACAGCATTCCCAAATGCATCACTTTTAGTCGATGCTCCCAACAAGCTTACAATGCTAATGATAGAGGAATATCATTGCTCATGCGAATAAATGGCTATTTTTACACAATTAACAAACTCAAAGTGCGGTGCCTGGAGAATTACCGTATGTATAAACAGTGCTTTTAATAAACGTCCTTTTTTTAATTGCATTTTTTAAAGGACACTCTTTATGGGTAGTGTTGTGCAAATGGTCTGGAGCATACATATATATATACATACATACAATAAAAGGTTATTTTCCATTGCTCCCTTCTACAGAGGATAGACTCCCCGGTAAGTATAGCTCAGGGTTTTGCCTATTGGTACTTTTTTGGTACCTTACAGGTGAGTATGAGCAGTGCTACATTGAAATAGGTAATTATAAATACAATTGTCTATATTTGGTAATGTGTAGGGTTAGATGGATTTGTACTGGGTGCAGATCTATTTGACTGCACAGCTTCTGCTGAGATAAGTACACTGGAGCTTCACTGATTCTTCTCACAGACTGTCCATCCCATTTAGTGATCAGTGTAATAGGCATGTAATGCAACTAATGCATCAACTGCTTAACGAAGTGTGTAAGTCTTTTTGCCTTACTTAGAGAAGTGTCTCAGACCGTGGAGCAGATTTATTCACAAACCATGAAAGACAGACCTTGACAGATCCTTCAAACTGTTCAGATGAGATTTCTTCAGGCATTTTATTGTTATTTTTTGTGGAATTTTGAGAGTTTAGGTTGTAAAAGGACTGTTTACTGCTTTAAGCTTTGAGTTTGAGATGTGCGAATGCACACACATTTTCCCTAGTCCTTGTGGAGAAGTATTGCCAAATGAATAAAACTCCCTGGAGCAGATAAACATGTATCTATTGGCCCAGTACCTAATGCCAGGTGTGTACTAAAGGGGTATATAACCCCAGAGCATTGGGCTATGGAGCAGTGGAACTAGGTTCAGTAGAATGATGATGTCCCATCCAGCATGTTGAGTGGGCATTGGGATGAGTGGGCATGAGGTGGCGGGGTAATCATCCAACATCGCTAAACTTCAATAATGTTATTGGTACTGAATGCAATCAAATCCTCAAAACAATGCTCTAAAATCTAGTTGAATATTTTTTGGCCTCTACTTGTACAGTAGAGGCAGTTACTCCAACAAAACCAGGATAATCTATTCTTAAATATGATGCGTTAATTTCGGAAAAACAATGATCACCCAACACTACATCCCTAAGTAATATTTGGAGTAATTTGAGTATAGTAATATTTGGAGTAATTTGAGTATAGTAATATTTGGAGTAATTTGAGTATAGTAATATTTGGTGTAATTTGAGTAAAGTAATATTTGGAGTAATTTGAGTGTAGTAATTTCTGGAGTAGTTTGAGTATAATAATATTTGGTGTAATTTGAGTATAGTAATATTTGGAGTAATTTGAGTATAGTAATATTTGGAGTAGTTTGAGTATAGTAATATTTGGAGTAATTTGAGTGTAGTAATATTTGGAGTAATTTGAGTGTAGTAATATTTGGAGCCACTAGAGAGAGCTTTAGTGCTGCTTTGCCTTCAGTTACCATGGTGACCCCGTCTCTTCCCCTTGTACTAGAGGTAGATAATGAGGCAGCCCATAGTAAAAGATGGGGAAAGGGTCTGGTTTCCTTAGTAACCCAGCAGAAGTGCAGGTTGACGTAAAACTGATGGATGCAGTTTCCAGTCAGCTGTGGTCTGCATTGATGTTCTGGTGCTTTGAAGAGGTTTATTAATTGTTCTAACAAAAGAATGACTTACTGCTTCCTCTGTGTTTGAGATGAAAAGATGAAAAGATCAGATTTTAATAAATATTTCATTGTTTATCAGCAGCAGCACAAAGAAACTTAAAATAAAGTTAGCCCAGGTTGCCCTGTGGAAACTACACATACAGGGCTGGGCAATATAGCCCTACAGTAACACACTTAAATTCAGGGATGGAATGTCCCATCCATCTGACACTCATTTTCAGACCTCACTTGAACTGTGTCTCACAAGATAACACCTCACAACTTATACAGATGTGGGTGTTCCCAAGTCAACCACTTCCTGTTTAATTTACATACTGCTGTCCCATGACTTTTGGCATGGTTAGTGCATAGTGAATAGTCATAGTTAGTAGCCGATGCCAGACGCTGCACTAGGGATGCATAGAGGCTGTGCATAATTGCACATTTGTAGACCGAAATGAGAAATGGGACACCCTGTGGTCGTGCACGCTCGTGCAAAAAGGACTGCCAGACCACAAGTTCCCTAAATGGGACAGAGCTATAAAGTCTGTCCCAAAGTCCACACTTGCAGTTTGTGGTTTTGCTCAAGAGCACCGCCGATATGACGCATTTCCGACTTCACTCGAGCGCACGCCGACAGCCTGGGAACATTTAGCTTATGTTTTGCTGGAGACGCAGCTGCTGATATTCTCACAGTGATAAACACTCCACGTTTCTACTCTCACTGTCCGTTACTTTATCAGCTCTACTGACACTGCTGTGTCTAAACTGCCCATACCAGAACAACACACACAGTCTGCAGCGCTACACTGTAAAAAACAAAAGTTAAAATTGTTCTCTTTATTGTGATTTTTAAATCAACTGAACAAGAAATATTAAATTGCACCGTTAACTATAGCAAACGAATCACATCAACTAACTTTATTACGTTTCTTGTTAAAAGTTAATAATCTGTGTTGAGAAAATTTACAAATTGTAGCCGAACCCTAGTTGAGGCCAAGCCAACTACTCTGCAGTACTGCACATGCTCAGTTTAGGGTTGCCAGGTCTAACAAAAATATCCAGCTCAAAGTCAGTCTAAAACCCACCCATTAGAAGCTGAAACTAGCCCAAAATATGTCTGTCACAAAACAACTATTAATGTACGACTTTGTATTTTGCTATTTATCTTTAAGTCATTAATGATATTGTAACATAAGTTTTTTATAAGTTGTTTTAGAGCAGTTTTTTATCCCAGTCTTGATCATTTACAGTAATTTCAACATAATTAGAAAAACTTATTTTACTCTTTACTGTTCTTGCCCCTCCTGAACTCTCTTCTCTCCTCTTTTACATTTTTTTAATCGTCTTGTGATTTCTGGTTACATTGTAATTTTTCTCTCTCTTTCTCTTTTTCTCTCCTTTTCATGTAGTCCTTTATATCGTTATATTCTGCTGGTTCTTATTGTTGTAATCGTTCTAATTGTATATCCAGAGAAACAGATACAGAACTACAGTCTGTAATTATAGAACTAAAAACTGTAGTGGAGACAGGGAGGTGATGTTAATATTATGGCTGATTGTGTTTACTGTACTTTTCGACTGCAAATACATGATGATCTGTTTAGAATCTGTAATTTTGTGACTAGCATAGTGCACTACTTATGGAACAGTGAGTAATTTTGGATTTAAACCTGTTTTCTTCCTTTTGTGGTGTGTTGGTGTCTCTTTTTATAGAATAATATTCGCCACTGGTGTCAAGAAAAAAAAACTCTGTTTTCCAAAAATATCAGGATGTGTGTGGATGTAGAATGAGTATTTTTTTGCAAATAAATGCAAATAAAGAGACAAAAGAACAGACTTTACATTCACAAAAATTTATTCCACAACATCGGATATCTTTTTTCTGGTTAAAACTCTGAAGTAAATATACATAAAAGCACTCATCATTATCATCATCAACTGAAGCCAAAGACATTAAAGAGAGTTCAGAAGAACAGAGTGGAGCTTCAGAACAAGCTTACATAAAACTACATTTAACTACAGAGAAAAAAATAATAATCAGGAGAAATATTTATACATACAAACATACTATTATACACAAGAACGGAATACAATTCTCTATAAAGTGCAGGGGAGCAATCAGAAATGATTAATAATAATAATCTCAATCACGTCATTAACGTAATTTATCTGTACAGAACCTGCGTGGAGTTTAGAGGGCGCTTTGTGTTCTTGGTAAATCAGCAGATATGTTTCAGGGAAAATTTTAATTGGGCAATTTTCCATCAAATTATCCAATTTTTATTAAATAAGCAAAACAAATAATAAAAAAACAAACAGCAAGTTCAAGTTTTAAGACATGCACACAGGATCTGATGAAATTTCAGAAAACCGTAATGCTCATATATTTATTTTAAAATTACAAATATTTCGCTCAGTACTGATTACAGTACTTCTCATCCCGGCTGTGGAGGATCACCGCCCTGCACACTTTACTGTATTTTCAGCTCCCAAAACACCCGATCCAATTACTCAGCCCATTACCAGCCTGTTACTGAGTTAAAGTGGATGTGCTTAGTCAGGAAAAAACACTAAAATGTGCAGAGCAGTGGCCTTCATGCTTCAGGATAGAGAGAAACACAGCTCTATAAATGAATAAGGTTTCAGGAATAAGACAGTTAGAGTTCTGAATACCAGAAAAAGAAGATTATAAAATAATAATCGAGCCACACAGAAGCACTGAATGTCTACAATGAGCTCAGAGTTATACACATTAGCTCCCTGCGATACTGCTCTTATTCTCTTATTCACCTGCACCACACCATCATCGCTCTGCTGGGAAAAGCTCAACCACAACGAGTCAAAATCGCTTCGAAATTATACACAGCAATCATGTGCAGCGGAGAAATCACAACTGAATACAAAAGCAATCCAAATAAATTACATGAGAGAGAGCGTTCAGAATGCCGGACACAGAACGAGGAAGAAAAAAGAAAAAAAAAAATGGGAAAAATATCCGTGTTTATTACCCATCTCCTTATCTAATATACAACCCCCACCCAATCCACCCCACCCCATTAAAAAAACAGAATAGGAAAGAAAAAAATCCATCTCCATTATACAATATCACACCTAAAAAAACAATCAAATATCTCTCCACCATATAAAAATAATCAGGGCATTTCCTTTTTTAAGTCAAATTTTTACATAGGTCACATGACCTGAGATTAACTCTTCTGTAAAACAGAGTAATAAAATACATATTTGTTTTATTTTTTATTTTTGGAGAATATATTCAGACTAAGAGTAATTTTTTAAGAGTCCCACCCTCATCTTTTTTTATTCTAAAGTTAAATTTAATTTAGTTAAAAAACAAACAAGCAAAAAATAACAGCTAGGCCAATCACAATAATTACATTTTATCTTATACTTATCGTACAACAACGTATGGACAAGATTTACATCATTCTTGTCTGACCTTAATATAATCCACTGTGTTTATAGGTAGTATGAACTGCAAAAATAAAATTATTGATCAAATGCTCCCTGTTCTTTAAAAATGGTGTTATTGCATTATTATTCTATTATATAAATCCATATATCAGTAGCTAAAATCTTTTTAAAATTATATTCTAAAAATTAGATTTTTTTTATTTGTTGAAATTATTTCTGGCATATTATATCATCCAAAAAAAAAGGTTATACTGAATTCAGGCCTTTTTCCAATTTAAACATGATTCAAAATCCAACTTTCCTCTTCCCCTATTGAATCACTCCTCTCTCTGTTCTTTCCTTTACACTGAGCAATTTATACCTTAAGAATCTTGTAAACTAGAGTAAGTTGCACACAATCTGCACTCATAACTCTCACATATCTCACTGATTTCACTGATGCATTGTAGTTGTATAATTTATTTTCTTTTATTATCTGACTATCTGATTGTTTTGTGCCAGATGGGGGCTAATGTGATCACTTATCAGCCATTTTTGTTTTATTATTCTTAATCTGGTGTTACAGGTAAGTTTGTGAATGTGTTGTAAGCAGGGCTGCAGCAAGCAATTCAAATACATAACTTAAGTAATTTACTAGTTATGAAGCTGGTAACTTGTTCAATTAAGTGCCATTTTTTAACATTAGCACTTGTTTGAATGTGTCGTTACCCATCAATAATACACTATATTGCTAAAAGTACCCACCGGATGGTACACATGAAGTTTGGAGGTGTGTAGTGATGCAGTAACTCTGCAGTGCACTATGTTCCTCAGCATCAGCTGACCCAGTCTCTTCCTCTGTGTTATAATATCACTGACAGTTGGCTGTGGAATATTTAGTAGTGAGTAGTGAAATTTCACAACTGGTCTTGTTGCACAGATGCTGCATCCCTTCACACCTGTGACCATAGAAGTGATTCAGGAACACCTGAGGTTAATTATTTGAATGGATAAGTGAATATATTTAGCAATATGGGAAAAATTAATCATTAATCAATTCAGATGTTTTGTTAAAACAATATTTGGCTGTTCTGATGGTCCACATTCATACTCTACATACATCTCTCTCTGAAACAGCATGCATGCTTTTTTTGCATGCACACAAACTGGATACATATCTGATCTAGGCCAGATAATGTATGTCTTCAGGCAAGAAGCATCTGAATTACAGAGCCAGGTGTCTGATCTCATCGTAGGGGGTCGATTTCCAAGAGCAGGATTTCTAAGACTAGGCATCCCTGCCTTTAAGCTACCACTCAACACTGCATTAACTGAACAGTGTATTGAACCAAGAACATATTTAATCACGAATGGGGCTTATTTTAATGAAAATAAGAAATATATATTTAATTAGAACTGATAAAAGAACCCCTTTTCTCCAAACAGCAGCATCTAACTAGTTGCGTAAACCACTAATTATTTCTACAAATCAGCACACCAATATTTTGTGTTTAGTATCTTATACTTCTTGCAGCCCTAGTTACAACACAAAAGCCTCAAATACAACCAATAACCCCACTAACCCAATAACCTCACTTAAAAAAAAAAAAAAAACTAAATAAAACAAAAACACACAACACTAGGCTGAAAACATTCATTCATTTACATATTTCCATCTGAATATGCCCGCACTTTTGAATATACAATATATATATATATATTTATATATACCCTTTAATAATTAATCTCTCTACACTTCAACAAACAATATCATACTTCATTTGGTTAGGTACAAAGTGCTTAAGTATGCCGTAGAAGCTAAAATATTACAACTGATATAAACATAACCCTGCATAATTTCTTTTTTTATGCTATCCTTAAACATCTGGCAAACCGACAAATGCTTCTGAATTCATTTTTTACACAGACAACAATTCTGTACACTCAAATCCAAAAAAAAAAGCCACTGAAATCAGTAATGACATGCAAATGGACGAAGCTGAATGTTAAGTAGTGTGGCACACATACACCTACAGACCTGCTGAGAAGATCCGATTAATGTGGTTCTGTTGATGTGAACGAACAATGACAAAACTATGACAAAAAGGTGCAGCAGAGCGCGAGCAGAAATAAAGAAATGGAAGAAACAATAACATACATATATACAAATATTACAATTGTGAAATATTTCTCAGAGGGGCCATGAGGGGGAAAAGTGACTTGCAGAATCCAAAGCATTTTTTTTTAGACTCTTTAAATGACAATATACAACAAGCCTGTAAAAGTCTTATTATTTGTTTTTGTAAAAGTACTTTAGGGCAGTAAGAAAAGGGTTACTTGTAGTGTAGTTGTTGTCCCATTTGTACTTCAGACTGCAGTGTTCTGTGTTCAAGTCTTATTATTTTAAATTAAAAATCCTCAGTAAACAATTGAGCTAAATATTGGAAAATCATTATCCGTGAAATACTCATCCGCTTTGTGATCTTCCAGACGAGTGAGGATATCAGAGGGCATTAGTTTGAGCTATAAGGGGCGTGTGAATCCAGATGATTAATGGTGAAGCTGTAGCTCTAGCCTACCAGGTGGGCATCATGTCGGGAAACCAGACGCGGCCCAGGTGTTTAGACACCTCCCAGTGGATGTCGTCCAGGCCGTACTTGTGATCGGGCACCAGAACCTCCTCCATGATGGAGAGCTGCGAGAGGCGGCGGCCGCACATTTTCACGAACTCCACGAAGGCGCTGCAGGACACCTCGCACTCGCCCAGGCCGATGGCGGACAGGTGCTGGCAGCGCTCGGCGATGCGGATCAGCTCCTCGTCCAGAGGCCGCAGCCCGTTAGCGCACACCACCAGCTCTACCAGACGCGGGCAGGTCAGCCCCACCCGACCCAGCACCTCCTTACTCACCGAGCGGCCGAAGTACAGGTGCGTGACCGGCACCTCGTCGCGGAAAAACGGCCCGAACTCGTCTTCGTACAGGAAAAAGTACATGACCAGGTTGAACTTGGGCGAGTGGCGCACCATGGCCTCCCAGCTGCTCTTCTTGATGGTGTGGAACTGCTGCCCGGGGTTCTCGCTCACCACGTCGATACGCAGGTGCTCCAGATGGACGTGGCGCTCTGAGGAGAGTGCCAAGAGCAGCTCATCGCTCAGGAGGTGGTAGTTCAGGGCCAGCTCACGCAACCCATGGCACTGATCAGCCACACAGAGGATGCCTGAGATACAGAGAAGAAGAAGAAGAAGAAGAAGAGATGGGAATTAGCCAGAGAAATCAGTTCAATGCTTGATGCTTCAATTACAATGAAGATGATGTAGTTTCTTTTTTCAAATGTTGTGTTGCACAGATTAGAACACAGCAAAACCTGTTGTCCATCAGAATAGATTATAAACCAGCCAATGAAACAGTAGCTTAGCCCTGCCCACTGCACTGGACAAAATAAATAAATCAGCAACTCAGACATTAGGGCATGTCAGCTTTATTTTTGCCATTTAAGGTCCATTTTGTCAATAACCGGAAATGGTACAAAAACTACGATACAAAGTTTTCCAATAAACTGTAAGATCCTTTAAAGAAAACAAATGACAGATAAAATACTGGATCTTTTTTACTATTGTTAAATAATAATAATTATTATAAAATATAGTATTATTATAAAAATATATTTTAAAAAATAAGGAAGAAAAAAAAATCAAATGTTGTTAAAAAAAAAAAGAGGGGGTGATTTTTAGCAAACAAATTCATTGGTTAAAAGCTGGCAAGTAGCAATGGAAATAAACCAAGCTTTGGAAATTGATTTTTAAAAATGTGAATTTCCGAAGCCTTTGTCTGTAGTAAAGCAGTGCTGCAACAGATGGTGTTCCTGCTGGGCCAAACATCACTACAACTGGTCAACTAAACAACAGGGGTGTTCTAAAACCTTTGACCAGTAGTGTATCTATATAGCTAGTAATTTTCTTTTGTGACAAACGTTTTCAGGACTGGAAATGTTCCATGTGTTTCAGGCAAGGCGCAGCGTCTGTGTATCTTATGCAGGAGCCACAACAACATGCAAAATATACTGACTGATGTAAGCAGCATAAGACACACCCACTGTGTATTCTCTGGAAAATTACCTGTTCTGTACCTATATAGGCTTAATAGTACATTACCCAAACACTGTACTAAGGGGATGGAAGGTTAAATCTGGGTCTGGGTCAATTCAGATACAGATTTGTACTTCCACATACAGTACAGCTCCTCCAGGTAATGTAGGATAGATCTGGGTTAACCTGCATGTCTGAAAGGTGCTAACTAGATTGAATTTCTTACCTGCAGGTGAGACGTGAGGGCAGCTGCTCATTTTTAGTAGTTTGAGTGTGTCGCTGTTGTTGGCCACGAGAACTTTAAGTGACGGGTCATCCACGGGTGTGTCGTCTATCTTCAGTGAGGACAGGGACTTGGAGTTTACAAACACCACGGTCAGGGCTGAGATAAAGTGAGACTGAAGAAGGGGAAAAAGAAAGAGATAAGAGATGGTCAATCTCCTCAAATTTCTGTAAACAGAAAGGCCCAACTGAAAGCTGTGTTGATCCTAAAGCATACACAATTCAGATATTTCTTTTGGCTGAAATGAAAGATTAAAGAGTAGTTTGTGGGGGTGATGTTTACCTTTGGCAGCTCCATGAAGCTGGGTCGAGCTGTGGAGATGAGCCCCAGTGTTTTCAGTGAGCAGTTAACAAGCTGAGACAGAATATCACAGGCTGCTTCTGCAGATTCTGTGCTGCTGTCCACCTGAGAGAGAGAGAGAGAGAGAGAGAGAGAGAGAGAGACAGACTGTAAATCTCTTTTTTTAATGAATAAATAATAATAATTGCCTGCTATTAACACCAAGAGTGAAAGTGATCCTCACAGAGTCAGTGTGTTTGGAATGCTGCACCTCTCCTAATTGTAACCCACACCTACCTTGAAGCTGACATACTGCAGATGGTTGGAGTGTTTCTTGATAATCTGCTTGATGAGGTCTGGATGGGTTGCTTTCAGATAGGAGCTGGCCGGCTGATTGAGCTCAAACTCAAAGCACCTCCACAGCTCAGGCATGTGAAATACTTGGTTCCAGCCCTTGCACACCTGTGAAGCAAAAGCTCGGTCCAGTAAGGGAAGGTACTGGAAAATCTGCAGGAGAATCTCTTGAGGCAGACGGACCCAGTTTGCTCCGCCCACTGGATTGTAGGTCTCCTGCTCCTGCTGCTCCTTGTGCTGCTGCTCCTCGTGCTGCTGCTTCTGCTCTTGCTCCTCGTGCTGGTGCTGCTGCTTCTGCTCAGGTTCATCTAAGTCATCTCGACGGAGCCTCTTGCAGGATTGTGGGGAGCTGGAGCAAGAAGTGGAGCTGGAGCCAGCACCAGGACCAGGACCAGGACCAGGGCCTGGACCGGGACCCGGACCGGGACCGGGGCCAGGGCCAGGTCCAGGTCCGTCCTCCTGCTTCTCTCCTCTTTTCTGTCCTCTCTTCATTCTGAGGAAAGAGAAGCGATAAAGTAAATCCTACTAAAAATAAAGGTGTGGATGAGTTTCTCCAGGTCTGCTTTAGCCAGAAAAATCTCTGATCTTATTGATGTGATAGAAAGCTGATTTAGTGGCGGCTATGACACGACTACTAAATGTGAGATCAGATTTCATTTGTACACCAATTTTAGACCTCTCGAATCCAGATAGGCAGCTAGTCTGTGCCTCTCATTACTATTTCTAAATTTAAAAAAATCCCTGTTTTATCTTAATTCAACTGCAGAAAGTAGTGTCCCTCCAAATAATATCACAATATTCCATTGGTATTTTCGCGATAACCATTCTTCTTGGCGATATGACAAAACACTAAATAAATAAAAATATTTCAAGCATACACTACAGAGCCCGGGAGAGGCCATTGATAAAAAAAATAAATAAATAAAAAAAAATAAAATAATAATAATGAAATCAAGCAAACAATATATCAGTTCGTGCTCATGTTTTCTTTAATAAAATAAAAATATATATAATGAAGCGTGTGACAGTTGTCTATAAACACAAAACTATATAAAATTCAAATAGGTGGTCTTAAATAATATTAATACAATGTTTTAAGATGTTTATTGGAGTGGGCAGTTTATATAAGAATTCAGATCAATTTAATTATTTATTTTATTTTTATGTTTTACATGTGACCAAATATAAATTGCAAGATGTAGGACAGTAATATCATGATAATACACTAAAAACAGTTATCCTGTTCAATGTGCTTAAGGCATTTAAGGCAGTCCAGGAGAGAGAGAGAGTAAAACTGCATGTAAATCAATGGTGACATAACTATTCAAAATTATTAGTCAAATATTATTAAGTGTGATTCATTATAAAATCTTCTTCATAGGTGAGCTAACCCGTGTGTCAAGCAAAATTAGAGACTACATTCGTAATAAATTGTGTTTTTTCAATTAAAAATAATGTATTTTTTAAACATTAACACTAGGGGTGGGCGATATGGCTCTAAAATAATATCACGATATTTCAGGGTATTTTTGCGATAACGATATACTTGGCGATATAGGAAAACAGAAAAATAATTAATGAATTTCAGGAATATAGAATAATAGTATAACAGTGTAATCATAATGTGGCAAAATAAATAATATAGCATAAAATAATATAATGCAGCAAAAATATTGCAGAATATTTAGTGCATGCATATAAACTGCAAACTAAAACAATTATACAATAAATACACCTAAAGCTTCACAGTAAATAATAGACTACTTTTAAGACAGAACATCTCTATTATCACGATATGGATTTTTAATATCATGATATTTCTGTGTCACGATATATTGTATACGATATAATATTGCCCACCCCTAATTAACATACAACAATCAATCACAAATAACACCAACATTTCAGACTCACTAATCTCCTACACTACCACGCCCCCTACCCCAACAAAACAGCCTGGCGTGGGAAAGTTTCAATACTGTAGCTTTAATTCTGTATTATTTAAAAATAAATCGCTGTTCTTTACTGTAGAAAAGCATGTCTGTTCATTAGCTGCTGCTGACTATAATGAATTAATCAATTAATCAGATTTCAAGTAACTAGTTAAGCTATATCAACAGACTACGCATCAGACTGCCTGTGATCACGAGACCAGATCCAGGAGCTAAATAAAACTCCATTCCGGGATTTTGTTCTAACTGCCTGTTCAGCGTGCGCTGCATCATCAAAGCCGCTCATACAGTTGGAACACAGTTCCCGGCAAAATCCCGGGCTGGATTTTTAATTTCAGGATCTGAATTAGCCAAACCTAACCACAGCAGTAAGCCAAACAGCTCAAACAGAAAAACACAGCAACCAAACGACCAGAAATCTTCTTATAAAGCAGGAATACTGCAAATAATGCAAAACAGCCTACTCGCCTCCCGGTTTCCAGTCTCTTAACCCACCTTGTGTGTGTTATAGTCGCAGTTAATAAGCGGTTCTGTCTCAGCCCGGGCCTGCGCTGGAATACTTCATCCGAGCGGGCCAGCCGATCACTACCATTTGCTCTCAGGCGCTCCGCTGGCAGGTGGGGGTCTGAGGAACCGGATCCGCGGTGTGGGAGAAGATATCTGCGCGTATTTTTCGCTCCAGTCTTGTGACCTAGTTACTTTGGCTTGATCCACTCAGCGAGCTGCGAAAATGGCGATGTGTTGTGCTTGGAGTGAGAGCGGTGCAGTGTGGGTAAACAGTGGAGCCCGGGGCTGTAGTTGCGGTGTTCATCCGCTAGAGGGCGGAGGAGAGAGCGAGAGGGAGAGAGAGACGCTGGCTGTGTCTCGAATTCAACACATGCTGACTTGACGGCCCAGTCCCATTTCTCTTTTGTTCCCTACCCCTTGTTTTTTCAGTGTAACCCTTCACTTTAGAACAAAGTTACTAGGGGGAAAGGGTGTAATACTACATCTATTAATGTACTGTACTTAAGTACAGTACTAAATGTGTCTGTTCTGTATTCTGTACTTAACTGGAGTATTATTGTTACTTCACTACTGTACTTAAGTGCTAAAATGCTGTATCTGTGTCTACTGGGGTATTATTTTACTTCACTACTGTACTTAAGTACTAACATGATGTATCTGTATCTACTGGAGTAATATTTTTACTTTACTACTGTACTTAAATCCTAAAATGCTGTATCTGTATCTACTGGAGTATTATTTTTACTTTACTACAGTACTTAAGTACTAAAATATTGTATCTGTATCTACTGGAGTAAGTAATGTTCAGCTGCTGTAATCAATTAAATTTGTGCTTATAGTACTGCAGACTTTATTGTACTGTTTTATATATAAAATATCTGGAACAAATACATTTTGGGACTGTTACTGGTATAAAGCTCTGCATGTATTTGTCCACTATTGTAATTATATTTAATTTTATAAACAGGTTATAGAGCCAATTTTTTTCTCAAAACTGATAAAACGGTGTCTTTGACTTAAGGTTCATCAGGTGATTATCCTAATTTTTAACAAGAAAAATACTTAAATTTGTGGGTTTCCTTGGTCACTTGTTCCACAGTGCCATCTTTCCAGTGATACTGATAGTCCTCTGTTTGGAGTGTGCCTCTGAAAAGTCTCAGTTTAAAGGGTCACGTAGCCCCCCAACCTAACAAGAATCAGGACACATAGCCATGATGACTATATTGTTCTATTAAAATGTTAATGTTGATAATATAATGTGGGAAGCACTAGGCTGGTATCTGTTTAAGCTGCATATATGCCCATTGAAAATGAATGTATTTTAATAGAATATAAATATATTAAAGAAGCTTAGTTGGAAGTTTCTCTCGAGTGCTCTTGAGTCTCTGCACGGATCAACTTCTTTGTATCCAAATCAAAAGGCAACAGTATGTTCTGACATTGACAAGGTAAATACAGCTCACAGCTAGATGTGAGTGTTTAGCTGTGTTGTCATTAGCTGTTATTATGTTCACTCAGTACAATAGAAAGCTGTATTACTAATCTTCGATTGAGGCATGACTGGGTGTCGCCTCAGACTTCTGTCTGAGTCGGCAGCATTTCTTACATTTCAGACACACAGCCATTGTTGATGATGCTGGTGGTTCTCAGGTACGTCTAAAAGCTGGTACATATCGATTCATACCAGTGACTGTAGTCATTGTACACAGTACACATGTTTATTTATAAAGTCTCAGCTAATGAACGACTACAAGCAAGCAGGTTAATAAAGTTTATAATGAATAATGGAGTGGAGGCTCCATTCTATCATTTTAAATTAGTAATTTTCTGATAACACATTCATTACACTGTTCAACAGTACACTGTGTCCTTCATGAACACTAATTAAGCCCAGCAGGTAAGATTAAATTCTTCAAAAATTATTAAATTAAAAAAATATTATTCCTTTTATATTTTTTCATAATCTTGAAACCTTTTAAATATGCATTTTAAGCTTGTTATATTTAGTTTAAAATACAGTAAATAACACTGTAAATATCAGGATTTATAGGTACCTATTGAGTAGTAAATTCAGAGCTGGTTTTAGTACTGTGTATCGGAAGATACTTGAAAATCTGTCATTTGTATCGTGATCAAAAGCAAAGAAGTGGCATTGTTATACCCCTATTTAAATGTCTCCAAATTTAACTTACAGTATATGAAAGGGTGGGAAAACAAGGAGTCTAACTCTGAATCAGAACCAATCAGAATGAAGAAGGGGTGGGACTTTGATTATTTAGCATAGTTATCGCAGTGTGTGTGAACCTGCAGGGATAAAACAAACACTGAACACTGAGACGCTGTTAATGAATAGATTTATTAAGATAGTTATTATAGTACTTTTTAAATAAAAGAAAACAACAACCAAAAATGCTGTA
Source organism: Astyanax mexicanus (assembly GCF_023375975.1). NCBI lineage: Eukaryota > Metazoa > Chordata > Actinopteri > Characiformes > Acestrorhamphidae > Astyanax > Astyanax mexicanus. The sequence continues at coordinate 55,726,973 of NC_064412.1, read as the reverse complement.
ATGCTACTCTTTGTGTTTTTTTATGCTTAAACACGCCCTCATTCAGCTTTAGAAGAGCTTGATCATGAGTTAATAATACAGCTCAGGTGCAGAGTAAACACAAAGCTACAAAGCTATTAGTCCAGGCTGACTGACGTTAGCAATTACAGCACTGTGGGTATTTCTCATTGTCTTTGTTTCATATACTGCAGCAAAATGTTCATTTTACATTGAGGAAAAGCTTTCACACAACAGGATGCCCCCATTCTTTATGCTTTTTGGGGTACAAGGCTGATGCTGGATTCTTATTCTTATGATTTTCTGGTCTACCATAAATTAAATCATTCTTAATAAACACTTATCTTTGTGAGTTTTTCTTTCTACAAACTCTTCGAGCAGGGTATTTGTTGGACGGTAGACTGACTACTGTAGAGCAAGGAAATTGTACTGCTAAATACAGACAGTAGTTGTATTGGAGGAAATAACTGAGCAATGATTAAGGTGCAAAACAGTCGCAGTGATACTTGAGATCATGTCCCAACATGTTGCTTGTGGATTGTGGCAAAACTTGTTAACTAATGTTCTTTCCCTCTTGATTCCTTGTATTTACAGATGGGAAATATTATAAAAAGTTTCCCAACAGGATCAAGTATAGTGTAGTATAATGTTCCATGACTTTTGCCATATTTTTGTGAATCTAAATACACGCATAGGGTGTATATGTACATTTACTGTAGCTATATACATATATAGCTAAATAATTAAGCTGCTTCTCATCAAAATAAGATATTTTTATCTATATCTTGTTTATGTGTATCATCAGTATAGTATTTATAATCTTACAGTTACTTTTACTCTTTTTTCTCTTTGTGTTCTACCTAAGACACCACAGCAACCATCTGGGATGCTAGAGCAGTTGCCTAGTAACCACGTAGCATCCCTAAATACAGTTGCAATTACCTTGGGGTTGAACATCTAGCATCGTCATCTAGCAATCACTTAGCAAAATCATAGCAACTGCTTTGGATGCCATACATACATTAGCTACCACCTAGCAACACCACAGCCACCACCTAGTAATACAGAACAAGGCAATCATATTTACTTGTATACTTGTGTTGAACATAGATGGAATGTGGCCTCCACCTTTTACCCATCCTTGCCAAAGCCCTGTAGTATATCCCCTAAAATATACCATAGTAACCACCTGAAATTCCATAGTAACCAACTAGCAACAGAGACGAGATCTAAATTCACAGACTAATACAACTAATACAGCTAATACAGCATTTTAATTTGTGTCCTTTATAAAATAATTAGTATGAAAGGTACACAATGACAAATATTACACAGAATTATCACATTACAGATGATTTTATAATTTATAATATAAAAGTGATCCTCAATGAGACATGAAGTGAATTAAATCATCCTGGAAAATTGTGAAAAAAAAGCTGTGAGATTATTGTGTTTTTGTATATTTGTGTTTTTTTTTTCCAATCAGTTTGGGAAGACGTGGCGTGATGAACTCACCTTTCTGGTTTGAGGTGTGCTCTGCATGGTTTGAGGCGTGCACTCCCTCCCTGTGGCCTGAGCTGCAGGGTAGGGTGAGAACAACGTGCATCCTTTCACCAGTCACTCACTCGCACACTCACTCACTCAGAGCGGATCTCCTGAAACAGGTGAGTCTGATCAGCGCAGGTAACTCTCTCTGATATGCTGGAGTCTGTCTGTCTGTCTGTATATCATTACTGTTATGAGATAAGCTTGTTTTACCTGCTTTATACTGAGGGAAATTGCTTCTATCTGTATTAGATGTTACTGAAACTTTGGGTTATGAACTGAAGTCTGTTTGAATTATTTCTATCATGTAATTTATTCATGTCTAGTCATCATGACTTGCTCAAAAAATGTTAAAGGAAGTAATATAATAAAACAGGGTAAAGAAAATGTGTCCAATGAAAAACAAGTCTCTCCATTTTTCTCAATTTTTAGTTCACAACAAAATTTGAACATGTAAACTTTTCTATACACACTGTGTCAAAATTTCTGGATGAGTGGACAAACAGACATTGTCCAAAATTACCTGAAATAAACTCTTTTTACATTGACTTCCGTTAAAAGTTACAAAGATTTTAACATTCTCCTGTAAAGTTGCTGTTTTGGAGATAAATGTTTTTCATTGGACAGCAATGATTTGCATATTGATATGCAGGCAGAGCTGGACATTATTAAATATATAATGTTTTTTGTTACACTATAATACCAAAAGAATATTAATTTAAATTAAATATAATATTAAATGTATGGATAAACATGGATGTCTATACCTACACATTTTTATAAAAATGAATTTGCAAATGCATCTTGTAATAAACATGTCATTATTAGAATTATATAGAATATTACTGTTATTATAACATTCACTGTTGCTACATATTTATGTTCAAAATATTATTGAACATAAATATTTCCCAGCCTTTTATGGAGGAATTCAATTGTTTGTTATTATTGTATGTTATTATTTATTAATATTATTAATATTATTATTATTTTGTCTTATATTGACTGGAACTCTACATATTTCAAAAAGCACTTGTAGTAGTCTATAACAGCAGTGTAAAATTATGTAAATGTATAAATATATATAAATGAGTGTATTTATTGTGGGTAAGCGTGAAATCCTGGTGAGGTGTGAACAGGTGAATAATGTAATCACTGAGGCGTGCTTTAATTAGTGTGAGAGTTAGTGATTATTGTGCAGGTGTTTACGTGGGCGTGTCTCTGTACATCATGAGGACAGGTTGTTTCGGGTCAAACCCAGAGAGTAACAGCGACTGGACTCTGGGTGTGGCAGGAATATAAATACCTGCAAATTACCATAAAATATGAATGGCATCACACTCATCATACACACACTTTCTCACACTCAGCCAGTCCACGTGCAAAAACAGCTGCGGGAAATTTTATGTAACATAATTGTAGCTAATAATGAGACCTATGATTTCTATACAATATCTAAAAACAGTTACTGTTATTGTAAATATTAATATAAGAAATTATTTTACTATGATTATTGGTTAAAATATTATTACAAATGATAATGATTAATTATTATTCAAATAACATAATATGATAGTTAGTAAGATGATTATAAGGATGATAGTTTTAAAATAAAAACGTAAATAATAATAACAATAATAATGATAATAATAATAATAATAATAATAATAATAATAATAATAATAATAATAATAATAATAATAATAATAATAATAAGGCATATTCTTAACTTTAAATGTATTCTCTATTTTAAAGTATTTTATGATTTTCTTGGATTCTTATTTTTGGCTAGAAGAATGTAGAAACTTTGAGGCGTGGTACATTGCTGTGAGGATTTGATTGTATCTCTACTGCTTTCTACAAGAAGTAGACATGCTGTGTGTGTGTGTGTGTATGCATTTGCACATCTGTGTCAGCAGTGGTTGCAACTTAAGAGTAGCTGAATGCTGCATTCATTAGAAAGAGTGTGCACAATCATTTTGACATATAGTTTAAATATCTTGTGGACTAATGAAATTTCCAATGAATATATTTGTGTTTACAGGATTAAGAGAGACTTTAAGACTTTAAAAATGTCCTCCAGCAAGACTCTTCAGTCTGGTAAGATTTATATACTGTAGCTGTGTGTAGAAGTGGGCAATATGGCAGTGTGCCAAGTCCTGCTGGAAAATGAAATCTATATCTCCATAAAAGTTGTCAGTAGCAGAGGGAAGCTGTAAGATATGAAGTGCTGTAAGATTTTGTGGGAAAACAAAACTGCACTGACTTTAGACTTGATAATAAAACACAGTGGATCAACACCAGCAGATGACAGACATGTCTCTCCTAACCATCACTGATTGGTGGAAACTTCACACTAGACCTCGAGCAGTTTGGACTGTGTGTCTCTCCACTCTTCCTCCAGACTCTGATCCCTTGATTTACAAATGAAATGTAACACTTACTGATCATCTGCTGGTGTTGATCCACTATGTTTTATTATCAAGTCAAAAAAATTGTTCAGGAGCTCTAAATATATGAGAGTTGTGTGTTTTTCAGTGAGTTGTGTGTATTTATTTGTATGTTCTGCTCTTCAGGGGTCCGTCCCAGTCAGGCAATCAAAGACCCCAAAAAGAGAACTGGTCTCCTCAAGGACAACAGCTGGATTAAAAGAGACGTTGAGGAGGATGAACCAGTGGAGTAAGACACAGTTCAGAAACACAAACACACATAAAGATGATCATCCATCACATACAATATAATATACAATATTACATATTACACACTTAACTAATACACAATGTTAATTTGCAGTGTGGATCCCAACTACGGCAGAGACATCCTCAAAACACGAACCAGCAATGGAAGGTACACACAAAAAAAAGACCAGAGCTGGGCGATATGATCATAAATCAATATTATGCTTGATCACAGCTAGCGTCAATATCAATATAATGTGCCTTTTGTGTCTAGTTGTTCTGAATTACTTAGATTTCATATCAACCCTGTATAACAATGCATTTTTAAGGATTTGCTCAAATATAGAAGAAGGATAACCTTCACTTTAAATAACTTTTATACAGTTTATATAGTTTTCTTGATTGTTGGTGGATTTCTTTTTTGCCACACCTGCAGTGCTGCCTGGTTAAGTTGAATAATTCTTTTAAGTGGTTAAATATTTAATACATTTTTTTTTATTGCATTATATTATACGTTTTGTAGATTTTTAAAAAATAATTTAGGCTTGTAAATTATTCATTTAGCTATTTTCATAAAAACATCAAGGTATTTTAAAATGGCAATTTCTTGTACACTTTGTCATCTATGGAAATGCCCACCCCTTTAAGAAAGCAGCCTTTTATATGTCCGAAGGACTGAAGGTGCTTGCTGTTGCATATTAAGTAATTAATTAATTTTTATTTCACTTAATATTTCTCCTATTGTCTCTATACATTTGATGAAAACCACGTTTTATCAAATGCAAATTTTTACTAAAATTGAGGCATTCATGCCATGAAATAAAACTTGAAAATAAAAAACTCTAAACTGGAAACAAATCAAAAGTCTTAAGTGATTTTCTGAAAGTGTTGAGGGCCAGAGGGCACAGTACTGATAATTGATGATAATTACTTGTTAATGAACGATTGTTTTTGTGGCATAGATCAGTATTTGAGTTCTTCTCCAAGTTGCTTCATGTTACAGACTGAATAGGGTGGAATTGCGTTTTAGGTGACAATACATGCATATGCACAGTGGGAAAAATATCAACTGAACAAAAAAAGCATGAACAAAATAGATATGCAGGTTATTTTAGGTTATTACTTCAGTTAGAGGTTCAGAATGTTGGTTTTGATTAATATTCAATATTTATATAATTACTCAGGTTTTAAAAGGCATTATTGCAAATTGTTCATCAGTTCTGGCCTTTTCCCTGATTCTTGAGTATTTGTGTATTTTCACCACAGCAAGCCAGCAGTAGCCCCTCCGACCAGCCCAGCGCCTACAGTTCCCTCCACCAAGTCCCTCACCAAGAGGTACGTTCCTTTATTACTACAGATTAAAAAAACACATACGAGTCTTAGTCACCTCATACCCGTCAGTCACGGTTCTGTTGTCTCTCTCTTCTGTTATTATCATCCTGCAGAATCAACGGGAATCAGGATTCACCAGATAAAAGCAGGTTGGTCTGGTACTTATACACACCTGAACACACCTTTATTAAAAACATCACTGCAGTCACAGTCACCTCACAGGTCCTGGCACGTCACCTCAAAAACCTGTACAGTGCTCTCTGCAGTGTTTACTCTCTCTGACTGATTAATGTACATACAGATCTGAAAAATAAGGCCACCTAAAATTATGAGTTTCTTTGATTTTACCAAATTGAAAACCTCTGGAATATAATCAAGAGGAAGATGGATGATCACAAGCCATCAAACCACCAAACTGAACTGCTTGAATTTTTGCACCAGGAGTAAAGCAGCATAAAGTTATCCAAAAGCAGTGTGATATTTCTGTTCTCTACTTACAATTGTTTTAAAAATACAAGATTTCATTTTCTTTCTACAGCGTTTCCTCCCTATCCAAAACTATTGCCACCTCCCTGACTGTTGCTACAAGCCCAACTAGCACTACCCCTAACAAACCTCCGGTTCCTGTCAAGTAAGAGCTTTGACTTCATACATGTAAAAAAAAAAATAATAATAATACGTATTTGTCCTAAATTTAAATTTCATTTGCAAACATACAATTTTAGCATCTTCAAAATGCATTTTTTGTATTCTGTATGTGTATTTGTTATTATATTATGTATCTGTAATATTATTGCTGATATTTTTGTTGTAGGAATCCTACTCTTTCGTCTGGCTCCAAAAGCTTTACAGCGCGAGTGTTCTCAGGCGCCAGTTCAAACGAGAAAACGTAAGTTTAATAAAACAGACGTCATAATTTACCTGCCATGAATAAACTTAACCAGTTGGCACTTTGGTGACAGCGGCAGATTTTTTAGCAAATGCTCTGATATTTGTTTATTTACTTTTTTCAGTATCTCTCCTGTTAAAACCCCAGTGGATGAGAAACCTCCAGTATTGAAGGAGCCACCTAAAGAAATCACTAACGGGTGAGTCTGATTCTAAATGCTGATTCACTTAATTAAGCTTTTATTTCACTTCTGCACAACAGCCGAGCTGTTTACTATGATTTCCTGTCAATAAAAAAACTCTATTCAAAATGCTGAGTATTCCAAAACTAAGCTTAATGCCTTTCTGAGAAACTGCCCCATGGGTACAAACTCTACTTGTTCTTATTGGTTGTCAGGTGTCTTGTAATTTGTTATAAAAAATTAACCAATTAACTTTTATTTAACAGAATTTTAATCTTTTATCTGTAATCACTTAATTCAGGTTGGTTAAAAAAACAGTGGATGAGAAACCTCCAGTACTGAAGCAGCCTCCTCAGGAAATCACCAGCAGGTGAGTCTGATTGAATTCATTAAATGCTGATACACAAATTGTGATAATGTAAAAAAAAATTATAAATTAAAAAAATACACTCATTCTAATGTTATTTTGGTGCATTTTAAATAAAAAAAACATTGATTTTACTACCAGTCATTGTGTTTTTAGCAACTTGTTTAGGTGATTTTAAAGTATTTTACTAAAGAAGCCTTTCAGACTTAAACTTCTCATTTTTCCCTTCAGTGGCAAAACAGCCCCTCTGTCTCCAGTGAATATAATTAAACCTGCCACAACTACTGTGTAAGTGTATTATATTATGTCAGATCAAATCATGCTGTGGTTAAATCAGTGGATCAGTGCTTAACTCTGATATTTCCCTGCAGCACAAAGAGTGAAAGTAAACCGTCTGTCCCTCAGACACCTGCAGTCACCACTCCCAGGTAAGAAATCCAAACCATGACTGTGTTCAGCTTCTGAGACTGATTTTATCTTTAAATCAGTTACGCTTAACATTCTGTAAATACAATAGCACGCCACATGTCACGGGACTGGAACTTTTTTCTTGTAGACGATAAAGAACACTGCACTGACCTGTGGGATATTTCTTTTTTGGGCCTTTAGCATTAAATGTTGATGTACGGAAATTTCTGCTTGTATAGGCAGTTCTAGGCAGAAGCCACCTGTCACGATAATTACCTTGTTAGATTTAATTAATAATGCATTAATAAGCAGGTTAAAGACATCAGTGAGATTACCGTTCTGGCATCTCTCTATGTTCGCAGTAGCTCTTGTTCCAGCACCAGTAGCACCATGTTTGCTCAAGTAACAAGCAAAAGCTGTCAAGGCCAGAAAAACTCCCATTAAAACCTACCAGACCACACTGTATTTAGAATTAATATACAGTATTTAACTTTGCAGGGATGGAATATTTAGTCCCATCCCCACTGGGAAATACTCATAATCTTACAGTTTTAAAGACAAATCTTAAGGACTGCTGCTTTAATGTTTTAAGAGTATGTTTTGACGGCATTGCTCTGTTCCTTAGCAGCACTGTCTCACAAAGCCAAGCCACTGCGACATTTACAAGCCCAGAAAAGACTCAACCTCCCACTGCCACCAAAACAGAGCCCTCCAAGAGCTACGAACAAAGGTACGACAGCATGCAATTACTTACTTGTTCTACAGAATAATGAATAAATCATGAGCCTCTCTCTGATTTTATATTCACAGCAACGGCAAACCGGATCCAAACATTACTAAAACAGCTACAACCACATCCCCTCAGACTGCTGCGAGCAGTGTTAAAGCTCCGAGGTAAAATAAAACGAAAAAAATCAACTGTTGATTAATCATAATTACTATATATTTGATAACCATTTTTAAAAAATAATAATTTTTGCTGTTAATTAACTATATGTGATTTTTTAGCAAAGCGCTGGACGATCTTTTTGACACACTGGTTCCTACAAATTCATCTACTGTCCAGTCAAATCCTGTCAGGTAAGATTTATATGGTAATATATATTAGAATAGCCCTGCGATGGACTGGCGGCCTGTCCAGGGTGTATCCTGCCTTCCGCCCGATGCCTGCTGGGATAGGCTCCAGCAACCCCCACCACCACCCCCCCCCCCCCCCCAGCGACCCTTCACGGATTACGCGGTTGACAATTAGATGAGATGAGATATATTAGAATATATATTGTATGAACATGCTCTTTAATACCCTGGTCTGGTAAAGTGTTTAGTTATTAGTTGTTAAAGTTAACTGAGATGCTTAAAAGTTCTGGTAGGTTACACCAGTCAGCCATAACATTAGTACCACTGATAGGTGGAGAGAAAAACATTGATTATCTTCATCTACAGTTGCATAATAGACATATGCTGCATAATAATCCAGCGTTATATTGATGTAAAATACTGTAAATTACTCTACCGCCTCAGTCCAAACCATGTAAAAGAAAAGTGTATGAAAGTATATTTTTAATAGTACACTTAACATGGAAAAGTACATACTCTTTAAAACTAAAATATATACTTAAATATATACTAAATATACTATTTTGAAACAACTTATGGCATTTTGATTTTTTTTGTACAACTTCTGAGAACTTAAGTAGATTTAAGAATGTGTTTTTTAAACATAATTTTAATACATCATTTAAAGCATATTACTTAAAAATATATATATTTTATGGAAATTTGTCATAGCTAAAAGTGCTAAAAATGACATTTCCTGACTGTAGGGGATGTAGCCCAAGAGCAAGAAATGCTAATTCTTACATACTGCTGCTTTATGTCCTCAAATAAATGAATAATCTACTGTAATAAATCTCTTTTTTTTATCTCTTAGCCCCAAAACACCTTCTGATACTCTGAGCTACAGTTCATCTCAGCTGTCAAACTCTTCTAGGTAAGAAAGCTTGTTCTTTATCATGGTTTAAAATGTTAAAATGGAGCCCAACACATATTCTTACATATTGCTGCTTTAAATTTGTGAATGAAAGAATTCTCTAATCAAACTATTATTTTATCTCTTAGCCCAAAAACACCATCAGATGCTTGGAGCTACAGTTCATCTCCAATATCAAACACTACAAGGTAAGACACAGTGAGCTGCAGGGGGGCTAAATACTTTTGCACATCACACTTTTTAGATTTTGATTTGATTAACATTTAAAAAAAACCATATCATTTTTGCTTCACCTCACAATGATGTGCTGCTTTCTGTTGGTCTACCATTTAAAATCTCATATATAAAATACATTTAAGTTTGTGGTTGTAAGGTGACAAAATGTGAAAAATATTCAAGAGGTATGAATACTTTTGCAAGCCACTGTTAATGTGATAAGTGGATTGCAAGTGATGTTAATTACACTCTTTATGTTCCTGATTTTAACAGCACAACAGTGAGATCAGAGGTCATCCAGAGTCCAACTGTGCTGAAAACTGTCCAGTCCCCTCCTGTGAATTCACCACTGTCCACAAAGCTGCCTTCAAACAGGTCAGTTCAGAAGATTCACAGACACTGGTGAACTCAAAGGAAAAAAAATAGAAACCAGATAAAAATGATAAGTTTCTTTAATTTTACCAAATGGAAAACCTCTGGAATATAATCAAGAGGAAGATGGATGATCACAAACCATCAAACCACCAAACTGCTTGAATTTTTGCACCAGGAGTAAAGCAGCATAAAGTTATCCAAAAGCAGTGTGTAAGACTGGTGGAGGAGAAGAACATGATGCCAAGATGCATGAAAAAAACTGTGATTAAAAAACAGGATTATTCCACCAAATATTGATTTCTGAACTCTTAAAACTTTATGAATATGAACTTGTTTTCTTTGCATTATTTGAGGTCTAAACGCTCTGCGTCTTTTTCTATAGTTCAGTCATTTCTCATTTTCTGTAAATTAATGCTCTAAAAAAGAATATTTTATTTGGAATTTGGGAGAAATGTTGTTTGTAGTTTTTAGAATAAAACAAAAATGTTCATTTTACTCAAACATAAACCTATAAATAGCAAAATCAGAGAAACTGATTCAGAAACTGAAGTGGTCTTTAATTTTTTTCCAGAGCTGTATGTTTTCAGTTTTAGCTACAATCTCCTCTAGACTGTACAGACCACATATCAGGCAGTATGTGCCTTTTTTGTATTTTCTCCCCTACCCTTCAATCAGACAAAATCCACTACTGTTCCCACATGATCAGTCTCTGGAAAATATAAACTATAAAATATAACTTACTCAGTTTGACCAGATAGTGGTGTCTGTCTTACAGGATCGTTGGTAAGAGGGATCTCTGCTCATTCTGTGGTAAAAACATCACTGGAGGAGATCGGATGATCTTGGATGAGCTTCAGATCTTCAGTCACTCATCTTGCTTCAAGGTAAAACAGATTAAACACAAAATTTAAAGTAATTTGTAAAAATGCTGGTTAATACATTCAGGCATGCACACAGTGTTCTGAACATTCCTAGAACATTATTTCTGTAATGTTACAGATTAACCTTCCTGGAATTTTTTCTAATTGTTGCAAAACATTCTTATAACATTTGAAAGTATCCGGTATGATTTAATCATCTTTTACTGACATCCAAATGACATAAAAAATTGACATTTAAAAGACGTTAAAAAAGACGTCTCTTTAATGTCTGTTGTAGACATTAAGAAAAAAGTCTTTTTTGAGAACATTTCAAATATCAAAAATGTCCATTATTAACGTTGCAAAAGCTTTCATCCCAGATTCCATGTCTTTTTACAATTTTACACAGATATCAAAATGACAAATGTCTTTTAAATGCTCACATTTAATTTCTTAACAGTGTTCAAAATGTGAGTCCTTACAATTTAATTTTAGAAATTTCATGTCAGTATACATATCAGTTACAAGCTTCCAAACATCAGCTTCACACAGTGTCCGTGTCCACAAAGTCCGTTTTCTGTTCGTATTTTTATAAAATTCTTCTTTCTCTCCTGTATGTCCCTGTACTACCAACCCATCCTCTCCTCTCTCAGTTGCATATTTAACATGTATAAGGCTTTCAGCTTATATATTATTCCTTTTTTAGCTGTTTAGTTACAATTTCAAAGTAGGCTGTGTGGAAACGCAGCACTGCCTTTCTGAGATAAAAAAAAAACATTTAAAGGCAGGTTAAAATGAAGAGGTAAAGGATGGAAACTGACACATCCGCCTCTGTTTCCCTTCATTTCACAGTGCGAGATGTGCTATCGCTCTCTGGGGAGTCTGGAAGCAGGTGCCACTCTGTGGGTGCACCGAGACAAAGTGAACTGCGAAAACTGCTACAGGAAGACCAGAGGTAATACTTCACTCTTTAGCAGGCACAGCTTATATTATTGTACACATACATACACATCGTATTGTAATTTGAATTATTGTTATTTGCTTTTCAGACAAATGGTTTATTTGAAGATACCAAGACAGATCAAGAAGATATCAATGACCTTAACCGTAACAATGACTGTAGAAAAAATCAGTGCTGTGGTTCCATCTCTCTTCCATCCCATAGAAATTAAGGCTTTACTTGAGTAATTATTATTTTTCAAACGACTTTTACTTCTACTCTTTACGTTTTCACACAATTATCTGAATTTACGATTTCTTTAATTAAAAAAATAGCCTCATTACTCCTATTTCATTTCAGCTGGTTTTCATTCCGGCTTCTCATCGTTCAATAAAACCCCTATCCAGATAAATCTCTCCATCCAGATAGAGTGAATCTGATTGTGATTGGATGTAGAGAAGTATAAACATATACCATTCCGACTCCCTATTGGTTTATACTGTGATCCATGTGCCCATATTAGCACAGAGAAAACTACCTGTTGGAATGAGACACTGGCGATGGAAATGTCAAAGGCTGTATCATCATTAAAACATATGGGAATGGGCGGAGCTACACTAGATACTGCAACCAGCCAGCAGAGGCACTAGAACTGTGGTGGTTTCACTTAAGATAATCAGACGTTGCACAGTCCATGCTTTTCTACAGTAATCGCCTTCAAATGAAAACCTTTAAAGCCTTTTCGTTATGTGTTCATAGTGTTTAACCTTTCATTGTGTTTGCATGAAAAAAATATTATACGAAGAGTTATCCTGGAATATGTAATAATGAGAAATGTATCGTTCTGATCATGAGAAAAAATATGTGTATATGCAAATGTTTATTGTGCAATAAAGAACCAGTTTCTTCAGTGTGTAAAAAAAGTTTATTTGGGTCTATTTAAATCTCAGGTGGGCCTAACTCTTCACTGAGCGAAATATTTATGTATGGGCTGTCCTGGATATGCCTTTACAGTTGTAAAGACCAGCATGAAACCAGCAGAGCTGCAGCAGAGGGTGGATAATGTTCACTGAAGATCCCGACACAAACTCTCTCAGGTCAACAAAGTACACAGCAAGCAAGCAAAACAGCGTACAAACTCAAAAACACATAACCTGCCCCGTGTGAGTTCCTAGATAGACTTGTATAAAATATTCAGTGTAACCCCATTACACTGTGGAAATAATGTTTTTACACATGAAAATATTTTGGGTTGAGCTAACCCTCATATAAAAGATGTGAAATTTGGGCTAGTAAAGAGTTAAACCTTTAAACAGGTGATGTTAGCAGGCCATCATAAGATAAGATAAGTTGATGTTTAGATACTGTCTAATATATATCCAACTCAAGCCATCCTCTGAAGCTTCATAATAAGTTCGCATAATCCGTGATCTTACAACAGGATGTTTTCATTGCATATTCTACTTTTATGGAAAATGTGTTACCTTTTTTTTGCTTAATTGAATCTGCACATATCAAAATGCATTAATTAGAAGGGTGTTCACAAACATATGGATTTACAGTTTAGTGTATGATAAGCAGAGATGCATAGTAATGATGTAGAACTACTACATATCTCTACTGTACTTAAGTAGTAAATGCTGTATCTACTGGTGTATTATTTTTATTTTACTTCTGTACTTAAGTACTAAAATGCTTTATCTGTCTCTACTGGAGTATTATTTTTAAGATTCAAGATTTTTATTGACACGTCAGAGTACAGGTGTAAAAAAAACTTGGATGCAGATTCCCATTAAGTATGCAGAGAACAATATTTACAGTTTAGAATAATACACAAAAAATCTAAATGTACAAATAACTTTACAGTATACACAGTACACACAATATCAATACACACAATAAGTTACGCTATAGACATATAGACTTCAGTGCTACATTTTACAATAAAATGTACACTTGCTTAAGTGCTTAAGTACAAAAGATGTTAAATACTTTAATAATTATATTTAAGAGTAAGGCTTAAAGAACATTTCGATTTTTACAAAAGTATTTTTTCTAATATAATTAACTACTTTATACATCTCTAAATACGCCTATACGAATACCTGGTGCTCTGACCGCAGTTCTTCACCTCGCCTCTAGAGGTCGCGACGGTCAGAGGTGAGGTGATGGGCGGGGCCTCTGCCACTCAGCAGCTTTGATTGGACGAGCCGCGTTCAGCGCCATGGGCGTGGCTACGGTGGCAGTTGGCTACACGCGCCGCCTGAAATCACGGCGAAGGCGGCGGGTGAGCGGTGAACGGTGCGAGGCCGTCCAGCGCAGTGTTTTACCGCCGCTTCAGCTCCGTTAATTCACTGTTTGGATAGTTCCTCTCACTCCATGGATGCCGCCGTGTTGAAGCCCCGGATAGCGGCGGACAGAGGCTGCGGCGCCGCCGTGAACGCGGAGATAGAGGTGAAGAAGCTGCAGGAGCTCGTGAGGAAGCTCGAGCGGCAGAACGAGCAGCTGAGGACGCGCGCGCTCGCCAGCCCGCGGTCCCTGCCCCAGCCGCTGTCCCTGTTCTCGCCCTGCCCGGTTCCCGCGCTGTCCGTGCACACCGCCCTGTCCCCGTGCTGCGGGCCCGAGGAGCCCTTCCCGTATTTCCAGCCGCACTCAGTCGCTGACACTGCGGAGGAGGCGGGGACCGAGGCGCCCGTGCCGCCGGAGCCCACGGTGCTGGATGAGGTGGAGATACTGGACCTGGAGTCCATGTTTCAGTGTCACCAGCCTGAGTCTGATGAGACCTGGTAGGTTAAATTACACCCATGCATTTGTCATGTATTTTGTATATATTTATTTATATACGTATATGTGTGTGTGTCCCAAAACATTGGTGTTCCAAAGCCACAATAAAGAGGACTGGCAACAGTTGCTGTTTGCACTAGCTGGGTGTTAAAGCCCTTTGTGCATAAATTATATTTTTTAGGGAGGAAAATATAAATTTTTAAAGCATTGGAGTTCTTGTAGATAAAGCAAACATAAATTTAGATTTTCACTTTTGTTAACAAGCTTATAATCACCAAAAATCACCAAAAAGGTAGGGGAAAGTCTACAGAAACTCTGCTTCATCATGATTAATATAACAAAAGTGGTCTAAATGCACGAGGCAACACATATAAACACACTGCTTTTGTAAGTTTACAACAAGAAAAATATAGTAAGAAAATATAGTAAGCATAATTTGTTTTTACATATTATTGCACATATAGCCTACATAGTTTAATTTATGACCCACCTCATTATATTGGACGTAGATATGCCTTGTAGCATTATATTTAAGGATAAATAGATAAGACATATAAGGTATTGGATTGTACTTGTTTTTTTGCCTAAAAGCAACACTTTGCCATAAAGGATTAATCTAGCTAGCTCCACTGCATTCATGTCCCTCCAGTACTGTTACCACTATTCCCACTATTCCCTATACACTATATCATCATTAGTGCATTCAGTTTAGCAGTCATAATAATTATAAAACAAGACCAGATCTCTGTGGACTGACTGTCAGCTCTGACAGTCTGATATTTTGAGACTTCTTCTCTTTGGCTTCCACTTTTATCAGCCATTTTACAGACTGAATTCTGCCAAAGAGCCTGTTCTTTGTTTGGTTCGTACTGTATTGAATGAGCATAAATATCCTGTTACTTACTACTCCCCCATCATACATTGTACATCTCTTCCATTCCCATTCCACCCCCCTGTTTTAATTCATTTTCTACTTTAATTAAAGAAGAGTAGACTGTTTGCTTAGCTTGACTTAACTAGGCCGAGTCCAAGAGCTGCACTCTGTGAGAAGAACCAATTCTTATACAGTGGCTTATCCCTTTAATCAGTCATTTTACTGATTAAATTAGCAGGAGCACACAGAGCCCCTTCTTTGTCTAATCGTTGTCTGCTAAATCTTTGTCTAAGTGGTCGTTATGATACCATACCTAGAATGCCCACGTTTACCAGCCGCCCTACTTGTCAGATGAATGAGAATGGGCAGCAAAGAAGATGATAATCGAGTCACTTTTCAAACCCCAATCACTCATGCAGAAAATTTGACATGCATCCACCCCCAGCACCCCACTCTGCCTCCCGGCTATTATCTGTTTTCGTTTCAGGTCATGGAACATGTCTTCATATAGAGAGGCACAGTATTTCCATTCTCTCTTAGTCTTTTGACAGTCAAGCACATAAGCTTAAACCAGATCCTATGAGTTTGTGACAATAAGTAAACTGTGGTGGCAGCATCAAGTCACTCCATTAGGTGCAGTCTCTGCTGAGGAGGAAACCCACCTTGATTTTAGACATTGATATTAATGTTGTATGACTGATATGGCTGAGTGAGGTTTGTTTTGTCTTGCTAATGTATGTTCAAAACTGATGTCTGATTTAGGACACCTCATAGTATCTCACTCACAGTATCGTCAGATTTGGTGGATGTTACTTTGTTAATAAGAAAACAAAACAAAAATTTAACTTAATAAACCTGTACATGTTTGATTTTATTAAATCATTTTTTTAAATGTAATATTTAAAAAAAGAATATTTTGTTGTATGCTATATATGTACCTTTTTGACCTTTTCACCATGACAACTTCTTCCAATTGAAAGTAAATGAGATTCGTTGCAGTGCTTTACACACCAGAGCAGTGAAAATGCAGCTTGAAATAAAACCTATTGTACAGCAATGGCAAAGAGATGCATTAAGTATGGAATCTAACCAATAGAAATCTTCACTGGTAGTTCCACTTTCATTGTGATTGGTCCGGTTACTCTCTTAAAATAAAGCAACCACAAATTTAGCGCCTCTGCTTGCTTGTTGGTTGCAGTATGATGTGTAGCCCCGCCCATTCCTATTGGTCTGATACTATAATTTGGTGTAAATGCAAATAATCTCATAATTAGATACATAAACTGCAGTTTTACTTTTTGGAAAACTTACTGGACATACTGGGCATCCAGGACAAATATCCACTGTAAAAACTGTAAAGCACTGTAAACTCAGGCAGTGATTAGTCTGAAAAACTGCTATTTGAAATGCTGTTCGATGCTGTCTAAGGGTAGCTTTTAGCCTAGCATCGAAACTTTTTTCCCATTTCCAATGCTTTCTCTTACTCACTTATTACTTTTAATGTCCCCTTCCTAAAGCCACTGTCACAAGGTACTGGGATGTGCCGCTCTCTGTTGTTACTGATACACATATAATGAAAGATTGAGGACAAAATTAACACAAGCTCCTTCTTCTAAGAAGGCAGCAGCTGCCTTTTGCACACTGGACTCGCACAAGAATGCTGGTGAATGTGAATTGTGGGGAATAAACAGGAAACTGCTTAGTGTTTCTTAGTTGGACCTAATTTACACCCTTCTTTTACTTAAGCAGAATTTGCATTTGAATGAGAAGACTAACATAGTGTTTCTCAGTAGGGGTTACAGATTTATATGTTTTGGTACCGCAGGAAGAAAAACACAAGACTGATCTTCGTTTCTTTTTGATTATTTTAAACAGACACTTTATCCCATGTAGTAAAAATTATGTAAAAAATAAGGCTGTAGTAAATACAGCCTGTAGTGTGTTTCCTTTGCTGACAACTTTTAAGGAGAGGCGGATTTCATTTTCCAGCAGTATTTGGCACACTGCCCACACTGCCAAAAGTGCCAATTGGTCTTATATAATATATAATATAATATTACAATTTTCTAAAATACTGACTTGGGTAAAATAGATCACTCTGTGTGTAATACATCTATATAATACATGAGTTTCACATTTTGAACTGAATTACTGCAATAAAGTATCTTTTTAATGATATAATTTTTTTTTAGATGCACTAATATAACTATATTGTGTAAAATGTGTCTGTAATGTAGGTCTTTAAAGGCTAAGAGCCAGTCACCACCACTGAGTCAGCTAAATGACTTTGTTTATCACTTAAGGATTTAATTATATAGAATTTAAGGATGAATCTTAACCTTTTACAATATTCTCATCTCAGCTAAAGTAAAAAAAATGCCTCATTAAATGTATGACAAGTGGTGGCGTGTCATGTGGCATGTCATGAAAGGACAGACACACAGCCAGAGATTAGCCGACTTCTAAAAATGTGCCGGATCACGAAGCCGTCTGAAGATCTGGCACACTAATAATGGAGGAGCCTCTGAGCTGAGTCAAGCCTGTGTTCAGCACTGGCTTCACTTTCAAACGTGCTATTTCTTCTCTTAGTCTGCATTTGATTTCTGTGGAGCTGGGGAACGAGTGTTATTTAAAAAAACCTCCACAATAATGTGTGTTTGGTCGTTGCTTAGGACCATTTCTTATGTTCTCTCTCTAGGTTGTATACATCCTCAAAGCCATGCTTGTGGTCTAGTGGAGGTCAGTCCCCCCTGCAGTGGTGCAGGCATGCGCTGGACCATCTCCAGCCCGAATCGGAGACAGTCAGACGGTCACTGTGTCAGAGACTTGACTCAGGTAGGCTGTGAAAAACACAGGTTTGGATTAAAACATCTGGACAGAATTTATCTTTGTGCATTGTTTTTTGAGTCTGGAACAAGACTCTTTTTGTTTGCCTCAAAAATCATGATATGAACAGGGGAAGAGAGATGTTCTACAAGAGTATAAATAACTTAACATCTAAACAACATCAAGGCAACATCCTGAAATACCATAGCAGCCACCTTGCCACACTGTGGACCGGTTTCCCAGACAGGGATTAAGTCTAGACTTGGACCAGGCCCAATCCCTGTCGTCTGAGGAAAAACAAAACTGTAGCACCCGTCTAGTATCTATTTAGCAACACCATAGCAACCACCTGGGATACCACACAAACCACTTAGCAACACAGTAGTACCCACATACCCACACATTAACCACTTAGCAAAACCTCAGCAAAAATCTGGGCACCTCTAAGCTTGTCACAATAATTACATTTATATCAGTTGAATTTATCATATGTGTCAATATATGGACATGAATCTTTTTTTTATTTTAGCTTCAATATTGCCAGTTAAGATTTTCTTACTGAAAAAAACCCTTAAAATAAATAATATTGCATCAGTTTTGTTTATAACAGCATTTTTATTTTATTTATGTTTTACTTATATTATGGGATTTTATGTTTTTATATTCCAAACCCAGATATGAATTTTATAAAATAAAAGGGTATACCTGCATTATAATATTATCATGTGATAATGAAATTGCCATAATATGGTCTTAAAATATTTTCTTTGACAATATATCGTCCAAATAAAAGCAGGTATCATGACCACCTTATCCACCACCTAACAACACCATAGCAACCACCTCTAATACCATAGCAAGTGCTTACTCTACTACTCTGCTAGTTTTAGGTGTGAAGCAAGGTTTCATTTATATTTGAACAGAAGAAGTCATAAGTTCTACCGGAGCTCCAGGAAAATAAAATCTTGTAGAAAGTCTTCCTGGAAATTAGAGTACAAAAAAAATGTATAAACAGTTTAATGGGTAATGTTACACACTATAGCTGAAGATGCTTGAATAATGCCATTGGTGATGTGCTGTAAAAACATTTTTTTTATTCAAATATATTTATAGCCTATTTTACATGTCTTAGGAGTCAGGGTTTGCTTTAAATTTGCTAATTAAATTTTCACTTTTTTACCCTTGTTAGGATTTTATACACACAGGTCTGATAGTGACAGTAGGTTAATGAGGATGCTGGTGATACTGTGCACTTCCTGACCTCAAGACACGAGGAGAGCTCACAGCTTGAGGTGTCTCCACATTTCACTGGATTAGCGGGAAAAGTCTGCCAGTTCTTTTCTTCAACTAAAAGAGGAAACGTAGCCTAGATTTAAACTACACTGGCGTGCCATATGTCCTGGGACAGGCAGGAACTTTTAATGTGTCCCATCACTTTTGCTCTTTTGTCCTATGAAGCTTAAGAATGCTGCATTGACCTGAGTACCACCCACAAAATCATGGAATAGCAGCGTGTAAACTGATCATGAAATGTTACCTAAGGGGATGGCTTGGGAAGACCTAAACCTGTAGTTGTGAGGTGTTATCTTGTGAGTGAGGTCAAACTCTGGAGCTCTAGCATGCTCATAGCAAGCCAACATGAATGATCAAAGCATGGCCTGTTAGGAGGTGACGGATAGGTGGGAATGTTTGAGGAAATCCAGCGTACCTGAATTTTCAGGTAATTTATTCACACAAAAAAATAGAGTATGATTAAATCAATACATTTTAACACAATACAAATATTTCTGCAATGACCAGCAGGCTCAAGCCTACACATGCTCTGTGTTCGGTCTTACATACACCTGTTCATCTTTTACCTCGTATTGCATCATATATAGAGCATGTGCTGGAAACAAGGTGCCGTTTTTAAAGCTCAAAGCTAGGATTTTATGACAGGTTTTTTGTTAGCCTGAGGCATCTTTTTTTAATTTTGTAATATTCTGAAGTGTAGTATGGTTATTATTCAAAGTATTGTGACACTAGAATACTGCAATATGCGCAGTATGTTATGTAATGTATGCTGTGAACATTTACATTAAAAAATATCTTTGGTCGTTTTTTGATCAGTCATTAGGGTATAATCTTAAAATTAATTTTAAAAAATCATTTTGGATTAGTAATGATGGGTCAGAAGATAGCACTGCTACATTTACCATGAGCTGCAAAGCATATGATCTAAAAATTGCTAGATAATGCAGCGTTGCATAAGATTACAAGATGCCACAGCCCATTAAAGCCAGTGTGGAAATCTTCTCTGTTTGCTAAATGTTTTATCGCCCCTTACTTAAACTCTCATGTTCTTTTATAGATTCTGTTAAACTGAGGAAGTTAAACTGAGGAAGAATTATAAAGACTTTTAACACCAGTAACCAGATATCCCTTTTGAGAGTACATCCTTCAGCGCAGTACAATGAACATTGGAGGACAGTCTGAGCTCTATAATGCATAATACTGTGCTGAAACTGCCACAGTGTTTTAACTGTGGTTTATTCTGAAAAGCAAAGTACATTTCATCAATGCAGAACATAGCACAGACACTGCATGATGATATATTACCAATTTTGCCTTGGAATGCTTAATGCAGCATCCAGTCTAGTCTTCTTTCAGAATGTGCCTCATCGTTGTGCTGTATTTAGGTCTGTTTTGGCTGTTATACTTTATTTTTTAGCAATTTGACATCAAACGTGTAAGCACTGGAGTCACAAGACTGCACACGTAGTAGTGTGTTTTCAAACGGACAGTACTTGAACACACACTTAATAAATAATAAGCAGGATTACACCAGTTAGAGCTTGTAAATGTCTGTTTCAATAATTGTCTTGATGAATTGTCCGGTCCTTTGTCTGGCCCGTGCCCTCGTAAAGAGTGAATGAGTGTGGCGGGGTGCGCTGACTCTGGGGGAAGGTTGTAATGCATTAATAGGGATTAAGGCTCTAATCAGGTATCAGGAGGCTGACTCTGTCTGCTGAACATGCTGAAGTTTTCAGGATGGCGATTGTGTCGGCCACGTGTTTCTGTGATCATGACAGTTTCAGCTTCAGCTTCGTGTGGCCGTGGTTTACTGTAGTTACCATAGCGAAGAGACCCCCTGTTGTCTGGCCCACTCTTTAGCGTGATGCTATATTCAGGACTGAGAGGCTGGAAACGGTAACCATGGAAACTGTTTACATCAAAGGAATTGACTCTTGAGGCCAAGTGGCTGATACTGTTCTCTATCCATTGACAGGTTCCTACATATTATAATGAAACAACATGAATCAGATACAGCTCTTTTTACTCTCTTTACTGCAGGAATGCTGGATGTTGCCTTGTTTAGTTTGTTAGTGAATAAATTACATAAAGCACAGAAATTAATCTAAAGGTATTCTCAGCATACAATAAAAATGAGTGTGATGTCTTTAAAAGGCTTCACAATGTCAGTATTTCCCTTTCTACTGGTTTAAATCTTTTTTGAAAATGCTTTTTTATTAAAGATGTGTCACAGAAAAAGCATTTGCCAGTGATTAATTCAGTTTTGACAGTTCACCATATGTATCTTATCTACCAGACAAGTATTAAGGAGCAGTAAAGACACTCAACTAAAGTACAGCGTTATAAGGGTGAGTTTCAAGTAAAGTTTCTCCAGCACTAAGGCAGGGTGCAGCAGCATTAGCATTAGCCGCTATCCGCAGTGCTGTAGTTTGTGTGATTGTCATGTTAAAATAAGCTACTTGGCAAGAACTGCTACCTAATAGCACCCTGGGTTTACCAGAAAACTCAGGGTTCCTCAGTGTAGTACAATCGGACGGCATTTATGTCCCGCTAGCGGCCAATGCTAATGCTGCTGCACCCAGCCTTAGTGCTAGAGAAATTTC
This sequence comes from Astyanax mexicanus, assembly GCF_023375975.1. NCBI lineage: Eukaryota > Metazoa > Chordata > Actinopteri > Characiformes > Acestrorhamphidae > Astyanax > Astyanax mexicanus. The sequence continues at coordinate 55,704,815 of NC_064412.1, read as the reverse complement.
ACTGAAAACTCACCCTCTAAGTTTACTGTAAATAAACAAAAGGACTTTACTCACCCAAATAAACAGTTTTCAGGAGAGAAATCTGTGTAGATTAATATCCAGCGCTCATTTTACTTTGAAAGAAAATATATTTTTAGGAATTACAGTTTTATTTACTTAGACGCTTCCTCATTAGAAGGGAAACATGGAGACATCCTTACTAGTGTCGCTTAATGTGACACATTTTCATTCCATGAAAGTGATGTAAGTGTATAATTTAATTAGACGTTATATGACATATAAGAGCGTGTTTATGAAGGTGTTATGCTCCTGGTCAGTGGCCCTTATATAAATGACTTGTTTGAGACGCACATGCTTCCTGGTTTTAGAGCCTGAATGCTGCTTTGTTTTCAGCGCCTGAGGGAACAGATGTGTACTCTGGCTCCTTATCAATGCCTGTTCTGAGGCCTTCAGATGGCACTAGATGGGATGTTGTGAGGTGGTTCTTCACAAAGATGGTCTTTTCTCTGGTCTTACATAACCCACAGAATGCTCCTGTTTGTTCTGATGCCCCCTTTGGTCAAACCCCCTCTTTTAGATGCACAAACTCCTTGCAGTAATGCTGGTTTAAAAAACACACTAATGATTTATAAAGGTGCAAAGATATAAACCATGTTTACACATTAAGCTAATTTAAGCATGACTTGTCCAAATATGCTTCCCGTCCTCTTAGTCTTTTTTAAACTGGGAAAAATGACTGAGTGCATTATAGAGGCATTTCTAATTGTTAACAAACTCTTACCAAGGTAAACTTTCCAAAAGTATCCTCTACATCATTTTTATACACCTTATTCTTCAATTGTGTTAGAATTTCTGCACCAGCAGTTTTGGAATGCTGGGTTAGCACTACTTTATGAATAGTGTCCAGAGCAGTGGCTACTTCAGACTGCTTTTATGTTAAATATGTTACCAATGTAATCAAGAGCAAGATGGATGATCACAAGCCATCAAACAAAGTTGAACTGCATGAAGTAGTGGCATAAGGTCACACAAAAGCAGTGTGTAAGACTGGTGGAGGAGAACATGCCAAGACGCATGAAAGCTGTGACAAAATCAGGGTTATTCCACCAAACTCTTCTTGAGTATTAAACACATTAGTATTTTTGTTGAATATGAATATAAAATTATTGCTTTGTGTTATTTGAGGTCTAAAAGCACTGCATCTTTATTGTTGTTTTGACAAATGTTTTACTTTCAGCAAATAAATTCTCTAAGTGAGTATATTTGGAATTTGTGAATTGGTAGTAGTTTTTTTTTTTTTCAAATAATTCTTGCTGTTTTATTGAAGGTACCTTTTTAATCTATTTTTAAATAGATTACAATCTAATTAATTGTAATAACCCTCTTTCTGCTTTGTTCTGCCTGTTTTTGTCTTCTTTAGCGAGTAGATGGAGGGGTGTATTCTCCTCCTCCTCCTCCCCGTCCTCTCCTGCTTTCCCTCACAGCCGTGTAGTTGGAGTCTCCCCGATCTGCACCTCCTCCACCGCCTCTAAATCCTGCTGCACTCCAGCTCCTAGCTCCTATGAGAGAACAGGTACTCCTCAGCACACAGACCGTGCGTTACTTACAGTAATATGCTGTGATGTCACGTGACCTAGAGTAACCTGAAGTGGAGAATATTGATTGAGTTAGAGTGTGTCTTCTTCAGTGTAAACTCTTCCTGTTTGCATCTCTCTGTCTCTCTCTCTCTCCTCCTCTGTCCAGCCTCATCTGTTCCCTCATCCCTCCATCCCTCTCTCCTTTCGACCCTGACCCCATTCGGAAAGGACCGCTCTCCTCTAGCAGAGAGAACTCCCACTTTCCTCTATCACCCAACCAGCCGCAGTAAGCAGCGCTGCCATCCCATAATCCATCACCACCTCTCCATGGTGACCCTCTCCATAGTGACGCTCACTATGGTGACACTCATGCCGGTCATTTGCCATGTGTCGTAGCAAGTAAGGCCGTCTGCCGTTGGCTTTTGCTGTTCTCTCGTGTTCAGTGTGTTTTGCTGTTTGAGAGGTGGATGTGAGGGTGGATGTGAGGCTGTTTAATCTTCTGCAGTGGCAGCGGCTTTTTTCTCATCCAGTGCCTGTAAACAGTTCTGCTTTGTCATGAAATGCGCTTCAGAACATTTGGCTTTTAACATAGCTAACATGCTAACATGAACACAGCACAAAAAGTACGGAAATGTGTGTTTGGTAGATTATTTCTTTGGTGTAACAATGCTTTGTGCCAATAAATATTTTAAATTACATTATATTACATTACACTGTATTTAGCAGACATAGGGGCCTCTGAGTGGTCCCGAGTGCTAAGCCCTGCCATTAATTTGAAACCCGTTCATGCAGCTTGCCATCAGCTGCCGGAGTCCTGAGAGAGCACAATTGGTTGGCCTTGCTCTCTCTGGGTGGGTAGGCGCTTTTTCCCCTCATCACTCCTAGGGTGATGTCGATCAGCACAAGGCTGCGTCTGTGAGCTTATGTATCAGAACTGAATCGCTACGCTTTCCTCCGAGTGTTAGCTCTGTGATGCTACTCGGCAATGCTGCATAAGCAGCAGTTCAAATAGAGGCGTTGGCTGACGTCACATGTAACGGAGGAAAATGGGATATAAATTTAATAAAAATTAGAAATGAATAATAATAAAAAAAGCAATAGAGGACAGAAGTCCAGGGCAAAAACATTTTAGAAGGCTGAAAGAGAATAGTTGGATAGAGGAGGAAAGGAGCAGGAAGAAGGAAATGAGGTTAGAAGTAGGTAGTTTGTTAGAGGTGTTAGGAGAGTAGGTGTTCTCTACAGTAAAGAGCTCGGTCTAAAGACAGCGAGGGAGGCTCCTGCTCGGGATGTTAGTAGTCAGTTTGTTCCACCATTGGGGAGCTAGGTATGATGAGAACAGTCTGGATTGCTTTGTTGCATGTGTGGGATGAGTAGCAGAGCTAAGTATGTGCTGAAATTTTGGCAATGAAAAACATTCTGTATAAGAATTATTGGCAAGAAGCATTGTTTCAGCAAAGAAATAATCTACCAAACACAAATGTCCTTACTTCTTGTGCTGTGTTTAGATTTAGTTATTCAGTGGGAGTTCAGCCTAGCTGTTGTTTTGCAGGTCGTAGTCTGCGGCGCACTCCTTTCAGCCCCCAGTCGTCTCTGGACAGTGAGTTGAGTGCGTCAGAACTGGAGGATGACTCCATTGCTCTGGGATACAAACTGGAGGACCTCACTGACGTGCAAGTGATGGCTCGCCTTCAGGAGGAGAGTAAGTTTTATGTCCATTCTATAGCAGGCAAATCATGCTGTATAGGAATACAGTCCAATACACTTTTTTGTAAAATTCAACAAATATTTAGGCACAGTTTGCTAGCTCTCCGTCCTCTTTGCAGTCTGGAAAAAAGCTTGTGTTTGTACTCAGTCTTTAGCTAACCCACAATGTACATGAATTTGGGAGGATAAAGGTTAGAGCCATTCTCCAAAATCCTATATAGTGCCATTAATTGTCATCAAATAAAATGATAGCAATTTTGAAATCAACACAACATAAAAAAATGGAAAAAATAGAGACACCCTGAACTACACGCTACTCCCTATGTATAAGTACAGATTCTAAATTTAAATAGAAAATTATACACTTGTAATAAAACAGATTTTACATGTATTAAATTTGTCTGAATATCTGAAATATCCTCACAAAAAAAATCTCCAACTTTTTGGAAAATCTCAGATTTCAGGTGAACAAAATCTGCATTTTCATGTGAATTGGAGGCAAAACATTTATACAAAAATCTAAGTTATATAAATAATAAAAAAAATGTCTAGATACATATGGTTGCATATTGGCAGTTTGGAAGACATGTAGTAGGGCTGTGATAGCAAATCTCCACAGGCAGATGTTAAAAATGCATTAAAAACCAAAATTGAAGATTTCACTGCTTAGAATTTTTTTATGGATATTAATATAGCTATATATTGACAACAACTTGGAAATGCGATACATGATCATGATACAGGGGTTAAGATTTAATATGTTAAATCTTAATTACAATATATTGTGATACTGTAAACAAGGCAATATATTGTTCCCTTCCAGGGCAAGAAAAATAGTTTGAATACTGTTACTAGATTATGTGTGAATATTGTGAATTCTTTGATATTTGAAATGTTCAAATGCTAAAAATGAACTAATTAATTAGAAATTGTGCTCATGCTCTACTCTGCACTTTAATATTTATCTTAAGGTCTGCGTCAGGATTATGCCACAACTTCAGCTTCCTCTGCGAAAACAAGGCGCAGTTCCAGCTTCTCCTTTCAGTTCGGGCAGCGGGGCGAGTCCCATTTAGAGAAGGACGATGATGATGATGATGAAGATGATGATGAAGATTATGGTCAGCTGCCTCCTCCACAGCCCCGTTTGACCCGGGCTGGACCCTTACAGCGTGGTCTTCCTCATTCACACACCTTCACCAGCATCAGGGACTGGCGACGGAGCACCCCCTCCACTCCCACAACCCCCCCAACCCTCCCCTACCAAACCCCAGCCAGCCTGAGCACCCTCACCTCCACACCCGAGCAGCCCAGCCTCCGGACCTGCCCAGGTGAGACAAAACTCTCTGAACTTAAATCAATATAAATTTTTTTTTTTTTTTTAATTTAGGGTGACTTATCACCAATAGATTGAGCCATAATTCATAATCCAAAAGATTAAGCCATTTATTTTGACTTTCAATATTACCTTACCGAAGGGGCTGGGTGTTAGTGGGTTAGCTGCGATGCTAACAGACTTCCAGCTAGCTGTTAAACAGTTTCTCTGAGCTTGATTACTCACTAATAGTTTATGACGGTCGAATTCCCTGTGTGTATCCTCTAACAGCTCAGAGGTTAAAGGGAGCACTTCTGTCTGTTCATTGCTTTAAACAAACTCATACACCTTCCTATGCTCTCCCTGTTGCTTTAGGCAAGTTATGTGGGTAATTCAGTTTAATTTGAGTTATTCATGGGGCTATTGCAGCTTTTTCAATGTGTTTATCTTGATAATAAACAAAATATGATTATTGTACAGCATAAAAATTAATGTATTTAAATAGTTTAAAATAATTAAGCAAAACAATCACTGATTTGTGTTTTAAAATAATAAAAAAGCATGTTATATGACCTCTTTTAATGTTTTAAACATCTAAACATGTTCAAAACACATCTAACAAGGATTAGGTTTGATTGTAGGTTAACTTGCGTTTTAACTGTCTCTCTTTTTAACTACATTTCAGTATGTGAAACGTACAGGACGGAAGTACCTTCTTTTTTTATAGCGTTTCCCTGCTTTATTGGAGCCCATGCTCTCTGTGTGTGTTGGCAATAAACATGACGAGGCCTAAAAGGCATAAAGGGGTTCTGAAACTTTACGACTGCAAGAGGGCAGTTTTATGGTGTTTCAGCTCTAATTTATTGGGCTATTTGTGGTCTTGTTGATCAGAGTTCAGCAGGGTTTACATCTCCCTGCTTATCAGATTTGCTAATTTCTGAGATGTTAGAGAAATGACATGCAGCTGAATGCTTAAGCTTAAAAGCTTAATGTTTTTTTTTTTTTTTTTTTTTTAAGAGTTCTTTGAAAAGTGTGGCCTAATTGGAGACATACTGTGTGGTGGGGGGAGAGGAAAGATTCACTGAAGTTATTTTTTAATTTGGTTGTTTTTGTTTTTTATCTCTGTGTATTGTGCGTATTTCCCCTTCTCTGTATGTATTATGTATTTGGTGTGTAATCTTGTGCAATCTTTGGGGATCCTGTTTGGAATCCAGTGGATCATGAGAGTAAGTGGTCAAATTTTTGGCAAATATTTATGGAATAATTGCTATAAACCAAGTAAAACCCTCAAAATATTTTAATCGCTGCCTCCCAGCTGAGCTAGCTTTAACTGCTCATGCTTAACATACGAGTCTAATGTAAATAAATATACAGAATTATATGTACTGACTGGACAGTAGCTTATACAGTACTTACCCTGTAATTTATGGCTGTGGCTATGCTTGCCAGACATCTGCTTACCAGCCTCTAAGCCTCTTGCAGCACTATAAGCTTTTATTGGCTTGTCCTGTTCCTTGTGGAGTGTGTAGGCTGGTGATGACTGAGTCAGAGTGAGTGGAGTTAATCTGCTGGGACCTTGTGTTTTTTGTAAGGGTATTGGGAGCCTTTTTCCATGTTAGAAATTTAAAATTGTCATTCTTCTTAAAGACAAACATACTACCTAACCTATTTTTGGTATTTTTGCTGATAAATATGATCAAATTGTCATATTTTAATATTTAAATAAATTTAATTCATTATTTTGGGTTTGATATTAGTAAATGATCTGAGTATGAGTACAGACTCATGGTGAATGTGCACGGTTTTGTGAATGAATGTGGCTTTTTGAACGTTGGGTTTTCAATGCCTACATATAATCCCTAAGTGCTAAGCTAACAGACTGTGATGTCATGCTCTAGATAAATTGCGGAGGAGCATGCCCAACCTGGTGAGGGCTCCCAGCATGCCGAGTGTACCAACTCCTGCCAATCACACAGGTTCTCCAACATCCATCCGGAACAGCCAAAGCTTTGACTCATCTAGTGGTCTTGCGAGACTACAGTCCTCCAGTAAGTCTTTATTATAATTTGTTTAACCCTCTATAGCATGATATACTAGTGCATCTCAAAAAGTTAGAATATCATTAAAATTTATTTTAGTTAGTTTAGTTAGTCAGTAATTATAGTTGATGATTTTGCCTTACAGCCATTAAAACCCCAACTGGTTTTGGCCACTTTTGGCAGTGTGGGCAGTGTGCCAAGTCCTGCTGGAAAATGAAATCCACATCTTCATAAAAGTTGTTATCAGCAGAGGGAAGCTGTAAGATATGAAGTGCTGTAAGATTTTGTGGGAAAACAAAACTGCACTGACTTTAGACTTGATAATAAAACACAGTGGATCAACACCAGCAGATGACAGACATGTCTCTCCAAACCATCACTGATCATCAGTAAATTTTGAGGTTTCATTGGCTGTAACCCTTATCATTAACAATGAAAGAAATAAACGCATCAAATAGATGTGTAATAGTGTAATACATATATATATTATATGAGTTTCACATTTTGAACTGAATTACTGAAATAAAGTAACTTTTCGATTATATTCTATTTTTTGAATTTGTTGGGGAGCTTTCACATTTTCATTTTTTTTATAAGAATATGTAAAAATAAGTCTAAAAGAAAAGAATAAAATGAAATACATAAATAATACTTTACATTTGTTACTTTAGTAAAATGTCCTATTGTCTCACTTTTAAATATATATTTTTTTATTGTATTTGTTATTTTAAAAGTTTAATTTGGAGAGCAGTTTATATTGAAAAACTAAGCCCTGTTTCATCTTTGGTAAAGTGCTATGAGGGTTTAATAATGTAATATTTGAACTTTTGGATCTACTAAATGATTGAGATGCAGAATTTTTAATACCCGTGTTCTCTGTTCAGTTCCTTCTCCAGGGCAGCTCCAGAACCGGGTCCAGAGTGTCGGAAACTTCCCATTGTCTACACGCCAACCGCTCAAGGCCACTGCGTATGTGAGCCCCACAATTAAAGGGCCCTCCACCATGACTACATCCGCCAGTTTACAGTCCCTGCCAAGCAGCGGCATTCCCCTGCCCAGCAAAGGAGGCGGCACTCAGACGCCCGGCCGCAGTGGCCTGCCACGCCCTGCTTCATTTATAGGGACCAGCTCCACTCCTCGGAGCAAGCTCACTCAACCTGTGAGAAGGTATGGAGGACTTTAGTCAAACTTTTGAAACTAACATTCTTATTCAATGTTTTTTTTCTGTATTCTCTTTTTCTTCTGTGACAGGAAAAGGTTTTCTGCATAAATTTGTATAAAATGTGATCTGATCTTCATGCAAGTCAAGGTTATTGACAAATATAATGTCTCTAAACTAATAACACAAAAGAATATATAATCTTGCAGGTTTTTATTAAGAACAAATAAAAATGTTTAATATGAAAACCATGAAATTCAAAAAGGTTCACATACTTATCATACTTTTTCAAGACACTGTCTATTATTAATATGGAAGGCAGTATAGGCAGTAAACCCCAGTCAAACAATCTAATCAACCAACCAAGAATTTCCCCCCGGGGATCAATAAAGTATCTATCTATCTATCTATCTATCTATCTATCTATCTATCTATCTATCTAACCATACTTTTAAGTGATACATGAAAAGTGCACACTGCCTCATTTAGTATTCTCTCGCTCTCTCTTGCCCTCCCTTCCTCTCCTCTCTTTATTTAGTATGCTGATGCCACCAAAGAGCCTGGCAACCCTCAGTGCCCTACGGGACGCAAACTGGCGCGATGGCTGTTACTGAAGGGTGGAAGGTGTTGCGCAGGACAACGGAACAGACAGGGGAGACGAAGACGTGCCCTGCTGGATGGGGCTGCACTGCATCACTAAGTGTTCTTGGAGGGAAAGAAAATAATAATGAACGTATGAGATATTTATAGGTGTGAATGCATAACAGGTTTAATCCTGAAGATTGACAGATTCCCTCTGTTCCGCTTGTTTCTCAAGATCTGTATGCAAAAAAACTAAATCCTGTTTTATTTCTTTTTTTACTTTCTGACCTGCGGACGATTGACCGTTCTAGAACTGAGACTTTTATATGAGTGTTTAACATGACAGAATACAGAGCTAACCACTGACAATGTATTTAAAAAAATAAAACACGAGAGGTAGCGCACTGCCAATAAATAGACATCAGTTCATTTCTTTCGCCTTTTAAAATAATAACTTCTCTGTTGGTGTTTTTTTTTTCCAAAAGGAGAAACGCCAAACATGCTGCTAAACAAATCTGGCAAAAAAAAACTACTGCAATATAACTCCTCATTTTTTGTAATTGATTTTAACCAATGATTTCATTGTATGCAGGAATTAAAAAAGAATAATGATGTTAGCTAGTTAGAGTACTGATCTTTTTTAAATTCACTTTAGAAAACAGGTCTACAGCATATTCAGACTGGAAGACAACATTTTGATTCTATATAATAACTCGTTATTGAAAAGACTGTAAAGGTGTTTTAATTTAACTCATGTTTTGTTATAATAATAATAATTATTATTGTTTTCATTGTTTGGTATTGCACTGTTATTGTGTTTTTTGTTTTTTGTTTTGTTTTTTAATCACTGAATATGAGTCACTGGATTAAGGGTTAACTTGGACAGCCACAGATGTAGCACTGTACAAATCTTCCTTCCTGTGTTCTTAATGTATAAAACACATTTGAAAGTATTCATGTTTGCACATTGCACTGGGTAATGTATCACAATACTTTTTTGTTTATTTCACTTTATAATGCTTTTAAAAAGTATGTGTGTAAGACGAAAATAAAGTTTTTTATATTAACTGTTTACTGGAGTCATTCACTAATATACAGTGTGCTCAAGAACGTTGCACTGACCTCACCTGTGAGGCCTTCAGTGAGTGTAGATGTGTTTGAGAGTAGTTTTTCTGTTTACATGGACAGATCTTGCCAGGTATCGCCATTCACTGCCACCCACTACTTAAACAAAATAAATGGTAATGTTTTATATATTATAACGGTTTCAAATATCCAGTAGAAACAAAAATTGAAAACCTATGTAGATTTGTAAATAACATTCACTTACCAATATTCTGACTTTTATACACAGATTGTATATAAAACCATCATTAAAAATAATGTAATAATACGAAAGGTCTACCACAAACTGCATACAAACAATTATACAAAGAAAAAAAAACATTTAAATGGCTGTTATCACAATATGGATTTTAGTGGTTCAAAAATAAACTACTTTGATGAATATCCTATCATTGTAATTTGCTAAGTAACAGTAAATTTAGCTACAGAAACAGAATGTCAACAGCTAGCCAATAATTCAGTGGTAATCAAAAACAAGATATTTAATGATACTTGAATATCATCTACATATGAATCTTTGTAGCCACAAAAATTCAGAATATATAGAGCTTTAAGAAATGTATAATTATTTGTTTTTTTTATGACTTGTTATACGAGGCATGTTTCTTGAGCAGGACAAAAACAAGATATTTAATATATATTTGGAATATTTAATTCATGAAATAATATAGGAAATGAAGGCAAGTAATTTTTGACTCACCTTGTTAGAGGGTTAGAGGGTTAGTTAAAAGGTTTACAACTGGAGTTTAAAAGCTTGGAAAACTATATTGTATGATAACTATATTTAATTATATTCCGTGTTGAGAAGAATTAGACAAATTTTCCAGTATAAAAAATAACAAACATTGATAAACTATAATTTAATTTATAAAGTGTGTTTTCTGCTTTTTACGTTTTTCCCAAATAAAAAAATAAAGGCTGATTGATTGATATAGATTCTCTCTTTAGACGTAATACTGCAGGCAGCCGCCAGGGGCGCTAGATCTGAAGTGGGTTTGTTTTTGAGAGGCGTTGCGCTGTATAATATTAATATAATATATTTCACTCCTAAAGCTCTTTAAACCCTTAAATTGTGAGTAAATCATATGTATTGCACAGTGTTGATGAGAAGTATTTGAAGTTGAAGAAGGAAAAGTAAAAATGACAAAAGGAAAAAAATTACTTCCCATACCGGGAGTCGAACCCGGGCCGCCTGGGTGAAAACCAGGAATCCTAACCGCTAGACCATATGGGAGGTCTTGTGAATATACTGGCTGTCTTAGGTTATATACTGTATTACACGAGGCTAAAAACAACTCACTTTTTTCACTATATACACATTTAACTACATAAATTATATGTTACCGATTAACAGTTTGCTAGAAATAACCCCCTCTTTATAAAACAATGTATGATTTATTACTTTATTACTTAACTATATGGATATCGCTCTCTTGACTTCATAATAGCAAGTGTAGGTCGCTTAGTCATGACGTCACAGCCCTGCGCCAAATGTGTACATTACAGCTATGTAGTTAGCTTAGCTAGTTAGCTAACTAGCAGCAGCCAAGTTAACTGAAGTGTGTAGCTGATTTATTCCCTCTAAAAGCTGAATAATTCATAATGTAAGTACTGAATCTGCTCTACCGTTAACTGACTGTTTTCTGATATTATTAAAAAGTCATATTTGAACCATTTGAGCCTCATGCTTATATTATACTAACCGATTTAGCTAAAGCTAACAGGCTTATCTGTATTAAAGTCAGGTCTGTTAATTTAACGTCTTACACCTGAGTTATCAACTGATATTTTAGCTAACTTTTATTTGGTTAACCTAGATAAACAAAAATAAATAATTTACCCTGATTAACTACAGTTCATTCAATTATTTTTTTTACCCAAAGGAGCCCATGGTGAAGCTGTGTTCCAATCATTTTATAAATTCAAATGCTTTAATTAAGTTTTTTTAAATTCCATATCTTTCTGACCTGATTTACCTACAACAAAATACTAAAATATCAGTTTTAAAATTTTTACATCTGGATTTAACCTTAAAATATTAACAGTCATGTGCTCTTTATCACAATAAAATAACAAAAATATTGTCATTGTGCTGTTGTTTGTGATTAAGGGCTGACTACTGGAAATCCCAACCCAGAAAATTCTGTCAGTACTGCAAGTGCTGGATTGCAGATAACAAGCCTGTAAGTAAAAAGATGCAACTGTTCTCTATATTTACTCTACTTTTTTCACCATGTTTTATTATTGTGCTCATTTTTTCTCTAATCATTACAGAGTATTGAATTTCACGAGAGGGGGAAGAATCACAAGCAAAATGTTACAGCTAAAATTGATGAGGTAAGTTTAAATTTGATGTTTCTCAAATTTTAAAATGAAATACATCCCATTATCAAATTAAAACCTCCAAATTCCACCTATACACAAAAGCGTCTCAAGTATTCATCTACTAGATTTTGGGACTGAGAAGCATTGAAACATTTAAATAAAAGAGCAGGATGTGTATTGATCTGATAATGGAAAAGGTAATGTTCTGATGTTAGAATCATCCACAGTAAATATGTAAATCTGGCAATTTGCTTATTCGTAAAACATTTATAGGCACAATGAAGATAATCTATACTAAATATGGTAGTGAAACTGACCTCAAGAGCCGTCACATATACTGCATAGTACTTATTACTTTTGGATACAGTCAGGTTTCCAATATTTTGGCAATGTGTTCCTCAGAAAATAAAATAGTTTACCATCCAGTAAAAAAAACCTTTTTGACAACCATCTTGCTACAAACACAAAATAAACTGATAAAAGTAACTGGTAAAAATCTGATGTTGTACACTTTAAAACCAGCAGGCTGTGCTGTAATGAAGGTTAAAAACATTTGAGGAGCTGCCAAAATATGTAAACTAACTCTGCCATGTGTTTTTTGCTGCATCTGTGCAGAGATAAGAGGGTCACTATGTGATGAAGCCTCTGCTGTTTGATGATGGTGCCAATGACTAAACTCTAACACCCCTCCCTCCCATGTTTCATTACAGATTAAAAAGAAAAGCATTGACAAAGCCAAGAAAGAAGAGAAAATGTCGAAAGAGTTTGCAGCAATGGAGGAGGCTGCACTGAAAGCGTATGAAGAAGACATGAAAAGACTACAAGGAGAATCAGGTAACAGTTTTAGCCAGTGACAGAAAAATTACTCAGCAACCGATTTAGGCGATGCCACATTTATTTTCCCTTTGTTTATTTATTTTAGATATTTTAACTTTAAATATGCGTATACTATAAAATTATCTGGTTTCAACTAGATCTAGATAGATAAAAGAGATGGACAAAATGAGAGTATTTATTGGTATTGTGATCAATTACAAAATAATATTTAAAAGGTTATGTAAAACTTGTGCGTACTTGTAGTTAGCAATACAATTTTGTTTAAGTTTTTTGTTTAATATGCAGCCTCAGAATTTATAGTGAAACAATATTAATCTCATATTCAGACCATTTGTGGTGACTGATATAATACAATGATAATACAACATTATATTAATGCAATTATATTATATTTTAAAAGAGCGCTGACCTTTTCATTTTTATGAATATTTAGTTTTTGAAATTGGGAAAACAAAGTTTCACAAACAAATAAAATAAAACTGTTGTTTTGAGTTGTTTTTTTTATTTTTTTTATTATAAACAAAGTTGACATACTGGCTCAGCTAGGTGTGTGGGCCCTCCTCACTAAGTAAACACTTATTGAGGTTTTAACCATATGTTATTGGTTACATTAACCAATGATGTAATTATCAGAACTGTTTCTGTTTTGTTTATTTTACTGATCAGATCTTAGATAAATAAATGTAGTAACATCAAGATAAATATTATTAAATGTATTAAAACAAGTTTCTTACAGGATAACACAACCATAATTCAATTATTCTAATAAAACCACTTTGCTGCTTTGCTTTGCTAACATTCTAATAGATTGATCATTTTTGTGCAGTATTTTTCCCTAGAAATATTAAATGTTAAAAACATCACCCAGTGATTAAATAAATAATGCCTGCTGGATTTGTTTAGGTCCCTCGGAAGCTCCTGTTCAGACTCAAAGAAAACCTCAAAAGCGAAAGATTTTTGAGGCTAAGAAAGAGGTTGAGGTCACTACAGAAACCAGCAGCAGCAGTGAATCAGACGCCTGGCTCCAGGGGACGACTGATGATGGACTGGAATACTTTTACAATACACAGACTGGAGGTCAGCTGCTTATGTCATTTGTTTTACTGCACATTAGCAACTAGCACTAAAAAACAAAGATAGCCAGCGAGCTCATTTGTTTCATGCTTGTCACGTTTGGTAAATGACTGCTAAATTCTATTTATACTTGGATATCAGATTTGCACATTTGTGTCTCATTACTAATAATGCTAATCCAGGATGGTGTTAACTATGATAACTAGGGGTGGGCGATATGGCCCTAAAATAAAATCACAATATTTCAGGGTACTTTTGCCGTCTTGGTTCCTTTATTATTAATGAATGAATAAATAAATTAATTATCTTCTATATGAAACACTATTTAAGGAAATTGTATCTATTTTAGAGTCTCAGTGGGAGAAACCAGAAGGATTTCAAGGCGAAAGTGTGTCATCAGACCCAATCTTGGTAAGTAAATTTGTGGTTTTGTCTCTTTATTTAACGTAATAGCATATATAGAGTATCAAAATATACAGTATGTACATTAAGTACATTGTGTGTTCTCATCTTTTTATCAGACCATCTCCAGCAGTGCGTGGATGGAAGCTGTGAGCCCAGATGGATATACTTACTATTACAACACAGAGACAGGAGGTGAAATCTAAATGTTCCCTAGTTCTATTTCATTTCAATATTCAATTCAATTCTTTATAATTACCTTTTAATTTCTTGACAATGAAACAGTGTACAGAGATGAATTGAAAATATAAACACACTTATTGGTTTCTTACAAAGCAACTGTATTACTAAACATTTCACAGACTTGATTTTTGAACCAGTAATATGTATATTTATACATATAATATGCTGTTTAATCCCGACAGAATCTAGCTGGGAAAAGCCAGCGGACTACTCTCCACCTCAGGAGGAAAGTCCTGCTGAAGAAAAGGACACACCGACCACACCTCAACCAGAACCGCTCACCACCTCAGAGGACAGTTCTGAGACTCCTAAAGAAGAGGCTTCAGAGCCGGTGGAGGGAAAACAGTCCCAAGCTCCCAAAATCAGCTTCAGAGTAAGAAATGTTTAAATATATATGAATCTTACTTGGTTGCATTAAGCCTTAAAGTGTTCAAGTGTTCAGCTTATCTAGAAATACATTAGAGGCCCTATTTTAGCAATCTATAAGTGAGCCTTCAACTGTGCACTGTGCAGCTTGATTTGGGCTGTCTCAGCGTGTCTTTGCTATCATAACGTCGTGAAAAGTATGCCTGGCAAAAGGCATGTACTAAATCTCTTAATTTGTTATGGATGTGGTTAGTTTTGGGCGTAAGGTGAAATAAACCATTCAGTGTGTCACTTGACATCCCCTTTAAGAGTCAGGTGCACTCTGACTTGTGGATTGCTATTTTAGTGATGCAGCGTTACAGTTTTGTGCCTCTTAACAGAGGAAACTGTTTGTTTTTCCAGAAAAGAAAAGAAGAGGCCACACCAGCAGCAGAAGAGACGACAGAGGAAAAGACAGAACCGGATGAAGCCGCTGAGACAGAGGAAAAGAAAGACGATGAAGGAGTTTTAGAACCAGCTGTACCTGCAGAAGAAACAGTAACACCTGCGAAGAAACCCAGGAAAGCAAACCCTTACGGAGCCTGGGAACAAATTCAGGAGGAGGAGGACCCCTAGTGAGTACAGCGCTCTTCTACAACTTTCACGCCTACCTTTACATTATTTAATTCTGATTCCTGCTCAGATCAGATGTAGCTGTTTTAATTGTTCACATTTGTAAATGTGCATGCGTGATTTTAGCTGACTCCACCCTCAGTTCAAATTTGAAAAAGGCTTTAAAAAAAAAAAAAAAATGGGAGGGGTTGTTTGGGAGGGGCTCTAGGTGATGTATGGGTTTAGGGGTGGGAGCAGGAGGGAGAACTGAATGGCTTGAGTTGCCATAGCAACTGGGGTGGGGTATTATTGATTGACTGATCTGCATATTTTAATGTGTCAATAGTAATTGATTATTCCTGCTGCTAAATTGCTGAATCTCTGTAAATGTTGTGTTTGTAGTGAGAATGTGGATTTGCAGCTGCCACAGATAGAAAGTGAGGAGGCTGCGCCCATCCCTGCAGATCTGCCCACAGAACCCAAGACCAAGTTCAAGGAACGAACCATCACATCTCTGGGGGACGAGAGCAGTGCAGGAACCACTTTCAAGAAGAGGAAGACGGAGAACGGGAAGTCGAGAAGTCTTCGGCAGAGAGGCAAAGACGACTGAAGAACTGAGGACGCAGATAAACTTTATAGGACAGACAGAGGATCAGGCAGAATGTAGATTCTTCAAAGTTTTTATCAAAACAGATGACATCAAGGTAACATCAAGGAAATTTCAGGTCAAATATCTGAACATTGCAGACTTTTGTGACTACTTTTTCTTGCAATGTTTGTCTGATAAAACTGAGCCCTTTGTTTTTATTCCTTCATGGATTCGTCTACTTTTAAAAGTGTGTAATTTTTGCCAGTTGTTGATGTGGATGAGAATATTTTTCTAAAAACTGAAAGGGGAATTAAAATATTGATGCTTTCTCTGGTATTAAACATTCCTCCATGACTTTACACTCTTCTTAGTGCTGGATCATCTCTATGATAAAAAAAATACAAAGATATAAAATACCTTTTAGAATGCCCATTTTTTTAGTAGTCCAGTAGCTGCAGTGCTGTATGATCGAAACAAGCTGTTTTTTTATTTTATCTTTATCTTATCAATGACTTTATTACTACCCCTTTTAATCCACTTCTAAACCTCTATTGCGGCTAAAATATATGCACTTCAGTTTTTAAATCATATTTTATAAGGGCAGTAGGGTTTTCTGTTTGAAAACTATAATATTGCACTTTTAGTTTTATAGTCCATTGTGTCAAAATCTAGTTTTAAAACTCCAAATTGCTTCAGTCATAAATAAATGGCCTGAAATGAGAAATATTAATAGTGACGTGCCTATCTGTTAAAAACTTCTTTCAGGGACCTAAGGTCATATGCAGGCCAGCAGGCATGCTGTTTGTGTCAGATAGGCTGGATGCCCGTGTGTGTGTGTGTGTGTGTGTGTGTGTGTGTGTGTGTGTGTGTGTGTGTGCGTGCACATGAGTGAGTGCATGTCACTGATAGCCTCTCCACACCCTCAATTAATAATCATATTAGCCTGTACTTAAATATGTAATTAAGTAACATAAATTATATTTTTATTTAGCTTCACACACATGCAGATATTCTGCTTTCCACACTTCAGAAACATCAAGTTATAAGGTTTAAGGTACTAAATTAAATATTTTTGGTGTGTTCTTCTATCCTGCGTTGCTCCTTTTACTTATTATAGCAGCCAGTAATTTATTCAGCACTGTTATGGTATTTTAAGTTATGATTGTATCTCTCATCTGTATAAGAGAATAGCAGGAGTAGAAAATTAGGTTAAGGTACAAATACTTTGTTACTCAGTTAAAATAGACAGTATGTGGAAAACGAGGAAATGTTAGTTTCTAATATTTAAAAATGTGACAGTTCAACCATTTTATTAATATTTAAAAAGTAAAGAGTTCAAACTTCCAGGAACAGAATATTTTATAATTTCTGGATCAGCACTTTCAGATGTTTTGGATGACTGCACCACTCAGAAGGTAGACAGTTTTAAATATTTAGGAAAAAACAGTACTGCACAGAAAATTGATATTTCAGCAATTCATGATTCCAAAATTAACTATTTCAGTGATCTATAGGTAAGCTTTCAATCGTGCACCATGCAGCTTGATTTAGGGTGTCAGTGTGTCTTTGCTATCATAATGACAGGAAGAGTACACCTTGCGCAGCTTGAAACGTGCAACAGGCGTGTACTAATTATCTTAATTATTCACTGGAGTATTTTGGGCGTAATGTGAAATAAACTAATCAGCGTGTCACTTGCCATTCCTCAGGTGCACTTTGATAGAAGATTACTAAATAAACTATTGCTAGATAAACAATGCTGCAAAGTTATTATAAGTTATTTATTGTGCAAATAATCCTCCAGAGAAACACAAAAAAACATTTTACAGAATATGCATTCATATATAATACAGACGTTCAATGTAACCCAGTGCCTCACAACACAAAATTACCCATCAGCATGACGGGGTGGTGTGTTCTTCACCAGCTCCAGAAGAGCCTCGGTCTCTGCGTTCTCCTGTAGCTGTAATAAGAGATCCTCCAGCAGCTCACCACCACTCATAAACTCCTGCCAGAGACGAGTCAGATATTTAGAGTTAATAACAACTGTATAAGTTTCTGTGTTGCTTTTGCAACCCTATGATTATAAATATAACAACACATTCACCACCACTTTTTTTAAACATTGCATCTGACTATATTATGATTAGGTCAGAAAATGCCTACATTGCATTATGACATAATTAAAAAAAAAGATAATGCTAAAAATATTGTTAAAAAGAAAAGACTCACCTTTATGTCACGAGACACATAGCCAATCCGGTGGTCCGTCACTCTGTCCTGGCTGAAATGGTAAGATCGTATCCTCTCTGACTGTGCTCGAGTACCAACCTAAACAGAGAGAGGCGCATCGAAAGAGCTGAATATATTAGTGCTGACCTGAACAGCACATCGCAAGCTTTCTAAATGAGTACTGGAATGTACAGTTCCCTCCAAAAAAGTATTGGAACAGTGAGGACAGTCTCATTACTTCTGCTGTGAAACTGAAAACATTTGGGTTTGACATTAAGATTAAGAACACAAGACAAAATAGCGACATTTTAGGTTTTATTGTCAGGTATTTACGGAGATTTACAGAGATTTACAACCTTCTGTCTGAACGATAGATTGGCCTCATGTTTTAATACATTTGAGGGGACTGTATGTACCAGATATTTGTCCAACAAATGTAATGTAAACAAAAAAGTGTCTCAGATTAATAACGTTTTAATAACTTCTGGTTGAAAATAAATATACTACAGTGAAAAAAAGTGAAGATGGAAAGAGTTTAAAAGAAAGAAATGGTTTGTTTTGTCATTGAAACACAAACAAAACAGATGTACACGGATGCCCCGCATGAATCTATAAATTGCAATTAACAAGCTATTAATTAATTATTAATTAATACATTTACACTTAATCATCTATTTAAACAATTATTATATAATAAATGTGTTGTAGTAACAACTGTATTTACAAAAGTTCATTCAATTTGTGGTTTTAAAAAAGAGAATTAAATAGAGAATTAATTAACAATGTAACAAATTTAATACTGATTAAATTACACATACCTGCTGTTTCCGTGCTGTGTGACTCTCCTCCACCTGTCGGCCCACGGTGCTCTGATAAAGCCGAGCTTTGAGCACACGCATAGCCAACTCCCTGTTCTGTAGCTGAGAGCGAGACTGCTGGCATTCTGCTACAGTTCCTGCAACAGAGTAAAAGAAAACAGTATAAAAAAACAATTATATCATTAAGATTAAGTGAAAAACACTTCAATTATTACAGCTAGAATTAGAGAAGCATGTGCCTGAACCTGTGGGCAGGTGAACTATCCGGACAGCACTGTCTGTAGTGTTGACACTCTGACCACCGGCCCCTCTCGATCTGAAAGTGTCTATTCGCAGGTCTTTAGGATCTATGGCTATGTCCACCTAAAATGGATTAATCAGAAAAGTTGGGAAAAAAAGCTGAAAAACACATAATAAAGACAGTTTCTTTTATTGAATACAGAAACAAAATAATACCACATTAGTCGAAAATATAAAGAGCACCGAATTATAAGGCGCACTATGAATAAACGTCTATTTTTTTGGTCTACTTTAATATAAAGTGCACAAGATTATGAGGCGCACCAGATTATAAGGCACATTGTGCGACACTAGTAAGGAACAGGGGTGTCCCCATGTTTTCCTTCTAAATCAGCAGCTCTCACTGCTGGTTTAACTAAAGCTAAGCTAAGCTAAGTAAACAAAACGGTAATAAAAAAAAAAAAAAAAAAACATTGTCTTTTAAAGTCAAACAAGCGCTGGGTTTTAATCTACACAGATTTCTCTATTGAAAACTCTCTCCTGTTTTTTTGGTGAGTAAAACACATCCATTCATTCTCAGCAAGCTTAGAATTCCAGATTTCCAATAAGGCTGGGTGCAGCAGCTTTAGCATTAGCGGCTAACCACCACCCCACAGCGATACACTGAAAACTCCTGTATAATGCTGTATATCTATATTTTACTATTTCTAACCAACTGTCTACCATTATATAATAGATCAGAGGCTTAACATGACCAAATCCAGACTCACATCACTGGGTTGTGGCAGGACTATAACCATCATGGTTCCAGTATGGATACGTTGCATGCGGGATGAGAGTCCAACCTCAGGAATCCTTTGGACCCTGTGTGTTCCTCCCTCAAACTTCAACCAGCGATACACATTCTCTCCTGAAATCTTCACTGCTGCATGATGAAGACCCCCTAACACAAACAAAGCAGCTACAAATGATTCCAGTCTGCAATACTGTGAGTAAACATGTTTTGTAGAACAAATAAATAGTTTTATTGGTAGAGAGAGAAGTAGAGACGCAGTACCGTAATCAGCTTCAGTGTAATTAAACACTTCAAAATCCCAGTCCTTATAGCTGGCAAAGCCCTGATACATATCAAACACCTCTCGAGTGAACTGCTGACAGATGTCACCTAAAGCAAACGATAAAGACAACAAATCACTACTTACAACAATAATATAACAATAGCTATTGTATAACTTAAAAGAAAACAGACAGAATACTGACCTCCTGTAGTTCTTCCTGCTGCAACCTCGAGAATTACATTACTGCTGTCGTGCTCATCACTCGGAACCAGTGTCTGTATCAACTAAAACAAATACACAGTTTATAATATGTCTTCGTATGATTATTATAACAATCAGCAACTACAGACAATTACTTTCCTTATACTTACTTTTCTATTTAACTTTTTAATCTTTTTTTCAATTTCCTGCTGTTCTTCTCTTAGTAGTTCCACCATTTGTTTATCTTCAGTCCCTCCATCTGTGGTACCTTCATAAACATAAAACATTATTTGACTGAAAAATATGAGGATTGCTTTAGTTTTTAGGTAAAACCTGAAATCAACTTTTACCCCCTTATTTTATTGGCTTTGCGACACTATATTTAAAAAAGAACAGTATACAAGTTTAAAGGGATGGTGTAATTACTAAAAAAAAAAAAAAACACTTTACTATAAAAGGTTCATTTCAAGAATGCCACATCAGAAATTATTAGTGCAAATTGGAATTTTAATTGATGCAACCATGAGCAAACAATATTATCTGATACTAAGCACAAGTACCACAGTATAAGAAAAAAAGGGGAAAAAAGTTGTTTTGATTATGGTAAAGGTATTATGGTTATCAAGCCATATGAGTCCATAATATTATAAAAGCATAAATATTTACCTTTAATAGCATGAAAAGTAATTGTTACTTATTTTAGGGACAATGTTGTAATGAATTCCTTAAAACCTAATCTACCATTTACATACTTATATCTACACCTGGTGCATTTGTTATTTTCCATGATCTAAGAGCAATAACTCAATAAGTTCTAAAAAAAACAGTTGTTGTCTAAAAAGTTTGTCTAATTTTGCAGTTCACTGGATATAAAGCCAGTATAAATAAGATAAACCTTTATTAATCCCACAATGGGGAAATTTGCAATGTTACAGCAGCTCAGAGGAAAGGACAAAGAAGGAGGTCAAGAAAATATATAAACAAATAATAATAAATCCTATATAAAAAATATCAAAATAGCTTTTGCTGTCTCCCAATTTGTCTTATGTGAACACACTTAATTTTCACATTTTGAATTAAGTCAGAAAACTAAAAAGATAAATATTACACTGACCCACAGGCACCCATTTACCAACACAGCATGTTGTTATTGTAAACTGGCGACATCTAGCGGCGGATTATAATACAGCAACAACTGCAATACAGTTGATTTTAAAGCACCTACTCTGTAGATGAGCTTCAACCTCCGCTAACTCAGATAAAGCTGCTTCACAGCTTTCAAACGTGTTCACTACAGAGGACAGATCCACCAGCCTCCGGTTTAAAGCCCTCCTGTCCGAGTCGCTCCCGGTATCGCTCTGTAAACTACTGGAGATAGTCCTGTACTCCTGCAGCAGCCGCTTCAGGTGTTTCTGCACCGCCTCGTTCCTCAGCAGCTCCTCCGCTTTACAGCACAGCATGCGGGAGAGGAGCACCACCCCGCCGCCGCCGCCGAGCCCCAGCGCCCGGGCTGCTCCTGCCCTTCTCCGGGCCAGCGGTGAGAAGACTGTCCCCGCGGCCACACACAGCCGGACCCATCTCTGTGCACTCATCTCCTCTCTGTTTCTGATGGGTTTTCTTCAGCCAGTCCATGTAAAACTACACAACACAGCAGATTGGATAACTATATAACTAACCTAAGTTACTTAACTATCTAGTTATCTATCATTTCTGAAACACGCGCTGCCCTAAAATTAAATAAACACTCACTATATAAAACTCGCTATATAGTTTATAGATTAAAAACAGCCCAATCAGGCCTGCAGATCACTGCAACACAGCTTCTCTACTTTACTACAACATATTATAAATAAATTAACTGTAACACACGAGAACAGTATACAAGGGTACACACATGGAGGATGTGTGACGTACAAGGGCACCAGGAAGTACTTGGTTACTGGGGATTCTGGGATATGTAGTTTCAAAGTAGAAAAAAATTATATGCTCTGATAAGGAAACCAAACCAGAAAGTATCAGCCAGAAAAATTGGACACACTTTCTCATTCAATGTTTTTCTTTATTTTCTTTATTTCTTTATGTGGATTAATATTAAAATATTAAAAAAAACACACAAGCTATTGTTTCCTTACATTTAATTTCATTTTTTTTACAAATAGTAAGCAGCAGAGAAAAGATTGATAAAACTGTTAATCTCACTGATACATGATATTAAATGAATGTGATGTAAAATATGTCCCAGACAAAGAATATGAGTATTTATTTATTAAACATAGAACGTAATTTTCTATAAGTTTTATTTTGATACTGTTAACCATTATAAATACTTTCTTTTCACCAATTGTTTATAATAAGAACCTGACTGGAGGAGGAGGAACAGCCGCCTTTGTAAGTCTTGTTCGCCCTAGGAGGGACATTTTTTTCTTGTCACTGTTTCCTTTGGGTTATTCACTGTTTTGTTATGTTTTAATGTCCAGTGTTTTTTATTTTTGTGTCGTTTGATCCTTTTACAAATGCATCTAATTTAGTTTGATAAACTTCCATTACTTTTAAAAATTATGCCTACCAAATATGAAAATCAAAAACTTTAAGTGTGAGACTAAATAAATAAATTTTGCCAAAACATTATGTTACATTAGTCTGTGAAAGTTTAGAAAGTATGTGATGTTTACTAAGCATTCCACCAACCAAAAATGTGGGGGGTTTAGGGGTTTATAATTTGCCCTGAGTAAAGCCTGCCCAGACCCCCAGGTTAATAACTGTTTTTTAGACTGTCTAGACAGGTCTCTTATGGTCTCTAAGATGCTTGAAAAGCTGGTCATCATGGTGAAAATGTGCTGTGCTGGTTAATTAGGTGGTAATGAGGACTTGACCACCATAGTGTATGTTGCTTCTGATTTTGGTCATGCTGGTTATGCTCAACAAGCTCAATACCGATTTTCATTTCACTTTTCTGACAGTAGAACTCATATATTTTAGATCACAAATCATTTTAACATTTAGTGCCTAACGTTGTAATCACTAAAAAAACAGTTTGCAGATAACCATGTAACCATGTTTGCTGGGCAACCTGACCATCAAAAACCTATTTTTGACCATCTGAATACAGCAAAATCCAGTAAATGCAGGTTTTGAGCTGGATTTAGGAAAACTGGTCATACAACGTATTTAAATCAGTTTGCACTAAATCTGTTGTAGAAATGCCTCTGTATAAACCTGTCTTGACCATGTGTGAACACACTGACACTTGGTGTAGGAGTTAACCTAAAGGGCTCTGCTAAAATGCATGGAGCTCGTGTATGAATACTGTCTTTGTACTGTATTGTTCTACATTATGTGAAACCCAGCCCTGCAGACAGCATGCACTAGTTAGAAGAAGACAGGAAGTGGCTCAGTGAATGCACCGCCTCTCTCTATTCTCTTTATTCTCTCTGTACAGTTAGAGGAGGGAGTTTTGGCAGAGTGCTGAGAACTCTCCGGCAGCAGCAGAGGAGCAGACTGCTGAGTGATGCCCCGGACGGAGAGAGCAGAGATGGAGATCTGTGATCTGGAGCTTCAGCAGAGACAGGGATCAGCACAGTGGAGCTGCAGGAGGGCTGTGATCATCTTCCTCACAATCACTGGCTTTCTGCAGATCACCTCCAGCCTAGCACTGCTGCTGCACCTCACCGGCCATTTACCACAGGTACAGCCCTCAGTACTCTCTCTCTAATACTTTTCTTTTATTTTAAATTGTTTGTGGACAAGCAAACAAACTGAGCACAGTGCCTGTATTCATATTATAAAATATTGTTTAATGTTTTATCTTGAGTAGATAAATAGATATAAGACACAAACTCTTATTTCAGAGGTTCTGTTCTTAGAACATTGGTGGAGAATCAACTATTGTGGTCATGTTTTAAAGCTGTCAATGCTCTTCAAACTCTCAACATTTCTTTTTAGTTGTGCATCACGATATTAGAATCCTACAGATTTTTGAAGATAATTGCTTAAATCAGAATTCCACATTTAGAGATAAAAATAGAAAACAATTCAGGTTTTAATAACAAATGGTGTATTGCATAGAAAAGCAATAGTCTGTAAGATTTGTGGATTTAAAATACTCTCTGGTGAGAAAGTGTAATTGCACTGAGCATGCTGAAGAGCACTTCTAAAACATGCATTGTCTTGCATTGAACATACTGGCCATTAGTAAATGTTAAATGTACCAAATATACCAAAATCGTATGTCAAAACTGTGATAAAACAATGTCTCAGGCATCATTCAGCAAATTTGCAACCTCTTTGTGTAATTTCATGACTAACATCTGTGACCTACAAGGGACCTAATTACACTCACAAACAGCACAAGAGAGAGACTAGTCAGCAGAATTCCAGGTGGTTGTGCTCAGAGAAGCACTAATGTTATGTGCACGTTTTTCCGTTAAACACATTCTCAGCAGTGGGTCTTGGTTCTTTCCCGCGTGCTTGTTATTTCTAGGCTGACTCATCCGCAGAGCTCCAGACGCTCCCCGAGGTAAGAGGTTATGTGATTATGGGAACTATAACAGCTTGAACAGATACAAAAAATGTCTCATATGTTGTAAAGTCCTAGAAATTTGACTTTCTTATCATTTAGGATCTTCTTACTGAACCAGTCTCAGCTGCAACATTCAGAGATGCCAAGGCGAGCACAGATGTCAAGTCTGAAAGGAAACACAAAAACATCATGCCAGCAGCTCACCTGCCAATCAAACCAGTCAGTGGACATATACAGAGTGAGTACCAGTGCTCCAAACAGCATGCAACTCATGTAACATGTTTCTTACAGTCAAATTATGTTTGACTCTTGTCCTGTGTACACTAAAGTGTAAAGGTGAAAGGAACCAAAGGTATCAAAAGAGGTACATATTCATAAAGGTGAGACCCGGTGCAACAAGGCAAGCAAACCAATCAATTGCTTAGATTCCAGAGCTGGTCTGGAGCCCCCACACTACGATTGGTTATAAATGGAATAAAGTGACAAACTGTGTGATCGCCCCTTAAAATTCTGTGACGGTCAATGCGGGAAAGTACAACCACACTGTTATTAGAATCACCCTCAAAGAGGCTCCTCCCACTAATTACTGAAAGTAGCCAGCCAGCCAGCCAGGTTCGTCACTCCTGCCACCGGCAAAATATGAAACTTCAGCAATCATGAAGCAGAGCCAGAAAAGAAAGAAGAGATAGAAAGAAAAGAAAAAACAAGACACCGTTAAGTGATAGTAAGTCATAATCTACATTGGATAAATTAGAACTGTCCTCTGAATTAACACTCCGTGAATTCCCACACTGATATCTCATGACATTTGGCATGTCACTGAAGTGATGTAAGAGCAGCAGCAATGGCACCAGGGGAACTTGTTGTTCCAATGTCTCAGTAATTAACTCAATGTTATATTAAACATGTATAGATTCTTTTAATAAATTATCCAAAGACATGCTATTAATGTTATAATGTTATAACTTTACATTCTGTGAAGTTTCTTGGCACAGCAGCACTTCATCACTTTAAATAATCACTGTGTTTCATATGTGTACAGTGTGTAGTAACCTGCAAGCCTGCACTAATAAGTTAGCAAGTAGTGTATATCTTTTGGTATTAGTGTGTAGTGCACAACTGAAACATATCCGTAAGGCAGAGTTTTAACACTTTCCTTTTTTACTGTATCACAAGTACATGTCAGCACTGTCATTTTTAGTGTACACTTTTGTGTTTTTATTACACTACTACTATTTAATCATTCTACAAATATTGATGTTTGACAGTTGTTTTTCTGTCATCAGGGAAAATCCATGCCACCATCATTCACTGGTACCCTGAGCAAGGCAACCTTCAGCATTTCGGATACAACAACGGGCGTGTCCTTGTTCAGAAATCAGGCCTGTACTACGTCTACGCCAAAACGTGTTTTCGTTACTACGATCTTCTGGAGAACGGTCACTCCAATGAATCACCCACCTCGTCACCGTTTGACAAAGGTGTGCAGCTCATACAGTATGTGTTCGTTGAGCGTTTATCTTACAGCTCCACTTTAAGGACAACACTGCTGATGAAAAGTGGGAACACGTTTCAGTGGAAGCGAGGCACTTATCACATGTGCTGTCAGCAGCAGAGTGGGGTGTTTTCCCTGCAGGCTGGAGAAGGATTATATGTGAGTGTCTCAAACTCTTGGATGCTTGATCCAGAAGCTGAAGGCAGCTACTTTGGGGCTTTTAGGGTAAGCAGTGAAGTGTAGCTTGGAGAATTGTTTGTGGGATTACTCTTTTTGTACTTGAGAAACTCTGTATTCTGTGACAAAATAGAATTTATAGAGTTTAAATAAAGAATACCACTGATAATCATCTGAAGACCACTATCCTGAGCCTTTACAGTGCCAATCTTTGGGCTAAAAACAGCAGTTAAAGTACACCACTGTAAAAAAAAGGAATTTAATGTTTTTGCTTCTTGTTACTACTGTTTAGTAATTGAATATGAGTGATGAGGGCAGATGCTGTCATATACCCACCCAGAGAGAGGACCCTAGCTGCTGATGGCAAACCAATGAACCTGTTACTAGGTACCAAAAGCAAATATAGTACAGTGGAATTAGTTCCTAATTTAAAGGTGCCAAAACTTTGGTACCCTTTACCTTGATAATAGTTTAGATATTATATGCTATAAAAGACAGTGTAATGGTATCTGTAACTGTGTAATTTACTCATTGGTGTCCAAACATATGCTCAAGGCTATATTTATGTATACTGTGGCACTTCTGAGCCAGAAATAGTTTTTTCATCAGACGTATACCCGGACTGACAGTTTATATGGCAATTTATATTATTTTACACATTATATTGCAATTCAACCACTTTCAGTAAAATGAATAAAGACTGGATGTTTCCTGAGATACTAATATCCACTCTGCCGATGCACGCCCTTTTAAAACAGACCAATATATTTTGGAAAGGTTATTGTTCTACAGCAGGGGATTTATTAGTATGAGCGCTGGCAAGACTGAGAGGAGTCTGAAGTTGAAAGACTGCAGGAAAATAAACATAGCTAAACTCCTGGCGTGGGTACACTCTTTCAGTTTTCAGATTTATTGGCTAGAAATGGTATTGGTGTGATTTTAGGCTCATCTTTACATATTTACATATAAATATGAATTTACATACCTCATCTCCCAAAGGTCATTTATGTGTAGCCAAAATAACATGTTCACTTCTTTAGTGAAAGTATATGCCTCTGTAAATATATTAACATTTTTTATTTTGAAAAGTATCATTTCTAAATATTCACATAAATATTTTACTGTTTTGATTGTACTGTTTGATTGTAATATGAGTTTTGGATGAACTGTGGTTTCACTTGATTAGGTGCTGGTCGCACTGATTTAGATAACATTTATAAACCTGTGTATTTGTTTCTTTTTAGTTTTTGTTCACATTCTTGAAGTCCGTTTTGTAGTGGTCATGATTTTTGTTAGTGGATTTTGTTCTGACAGCGTGTTCATTTGTTTATTAGCGATGATCTGTTTGTGAATTTGTATTAGTGACTTTTATTTTGGTGTGGTCTGTTTGTAGCGCTGTGGTCTTATGCTTCTTGTTTTTTTATTCCATTTCATTTCATATTAAAAGACTTGAAGATTCTTCTCTTTCCTCTCAGCCCAACTCCATTTGAGACTACCACACCTTACACTAGTATAACTCTGCTCTCCACTCACACACCGGAGTGATGTCACTGCAGATGTGTGGCTGTGCTCACATCTGGCTTTTGTGGTTTTCGTTACTGTTGAACAAGTCCTTGAGCAAGTTACTCAACGCTCTCTGCTCCAGCGGCGCTGTAGTATTTTTGACCCTGGCTTTCTAAGCTGGGATATGTGAGGAAAACATGTTTTGGTGCACTGTAAAAGTGTATGAGTATAATTACAATAAACGCTGATTATTATTACTTTGTTGAATATTAAGCTTCATGTATGTAAACACTGTTACAAGATTCAAAACCAAATTCACTTGTTATTTCCATGCAGCATGTGGTTTTACATTGTCTTGTTGAAAAAAATTTGGACACCCCTGATAAAGCTGTCTTGAGGAGATACTGCCATCACAGAACAGAAGTGTATACTGAAAAATCCCCGTACAAAGACAGAACTTCCTGATAACAATCCGGATGGTTTCATCTTTGTTCCATATAGGCACAGCATAATTTTTTCCCTAAAAAATATCTAAAATACTGATTCATCTGAACAGAATGCTCATTTCCCACTCTGTGATGATCTATCCCAGATGTCTCCGAGCCCCAAAAAATTGACACCATTTCTGGACATGATTAAAACAAGACTAATGTTTTATGTGTGTTTTTACAGTGCCATCTAAGGGCCCTTTCTATTTTCTAACATTTCCATAATTCTCTTATGCATTTGTTGAAAAAGTGGAGATCCTCTGTCCATATTTGCTCTTCAAAGACACAACATTTTGTGT
Source organism: Astyanax mexicanus (assembly GCF_023375975.1). NCBI lineage: Eukaryota > Metazoa > Chordata > Actinopteri > Characiformes > Acestrorhamphidae > Astyanax > Astyanax mexicanus. The sequence continues at coordinate 55,675,860 of NC_064412.1, read as the reverse complement.
ATACTGCTTTTCATCACTATCCAATGAAAACCGAGTATTTTATTTTTTTGTGGATTTTTTGTTTAATACATAATTTAAACACACAAACAGTCCTTTTACACTGTATGTTTTTACATTGAATTTTATAGAAAGGTATGTTTTTTTCTCTCTCTAGTAAAGTTGCTGTTTTGAAGATACATATTTTTTTATTGGTCAGCAACATTTTGCACCAAATCATGGTTAAAAATCACCTTTTTAAACCTCATTTATTTTCGTCCCAATTTTTTTGTGTTGCAGGCCTTAAATGCAGGAATGGATATATTAACAAATATTATCAAAATTTATTTGACCAGGCAAAACATATAAAATTACCTTGGCTTAAGTAAGATGTAAGCAGCATCACTGCTTAAGCTCTCTGGTCTTATATCTTATTTCTTTTTTTTATATATATATTCACTGGGAAATACCCTACAGCTATGCTTTGCTAGTATTTTGCTATTTATCAAAAAACATGCAAGCAGAAAACGCCCAGAATATACAGACTAACACAAATTAGGAGCTCTGACGTGTTAAGCAGGAAAAACATGATTAGAAGAGACAAATAACATGCAGAGGTTAATGTGGTCGGTCTGATTCATGAGGGGAATACCCGGCTGACTCACGCTCCTTCTATCCTGTTATGACTGCAGTCACCGGGGGCCAGACTGATCCTTTTCTGCTGAGCTCAGGAACACAGTTCCTCTACTGTACACTGATTTCTGTTCAGAGGAAACCAGCATGAGAATTACACTGATCCAGCACTGTTCATGCTTAACCTATTGTCTAAATTCAAGATAAATTGAAACTATCTTATAGCAGTAATAAATAGAATACAGCTTCTATGTGCATTACACCAATAACCATTTATACTCTGACATTATGCAACACTGGAATATTCTGTTGGAAATTTAGAAGCTGCACCAAGAATCTGAGTTTCATTAGTTACACACTCTCAGATGAATTACAAAAATAAAGAATGTTCTAGGCTCCTAAGATACACTAACATTTAGAGGACTGTGAAGGCCAATTTAAATCATGCAAGAAAATACCTAACTAGAATTAATGTGGTGAATTACAAAAAAAACTATTACTAGGAAACACACCATGTGTATAATATATATATATTTTATATATTTGCAATGTATGTATCTACAAATGTTAAATGTATATTTTAACACATATTTTGCATATATCATTCAGTCAAACGTTTGGACACACCTTCTCATTCAATGTATTTGTTTATTCATCTTTTCCTACATTGTAAATTAAATCTAAAGTAATCCAGACTATGAATAAACAAATAAGTCACACAAGCCAAACAGATCAAAATAATAAATAATAAGTATTTAGCCAGGCTCTTATCTAGGGAGCTGCTAACTTGCGGTTTCATCATAATAATTTTTTATGGTTCTTAAAATCTTTCTTACAGTTTTTTTTTTTTTTTTTACTTTGTTGAGTACGTAGTTCTTGCCATAATCTGGATTAGAACATTACTTAAATATTCACTATTCACTGTATACCTGTAACTCTACCTCTTCACTACTTTACTGTAACTGATGCTCTCAAACACATTAAGAGGCAAGAAATTAAAAAAAGTAACTCAAATAAATATACTCACTTAAATATAAAACATATTCTGGTTTGTTAAGCATTTTGTTTGTTTACCAAATAATTCCATATGTCTTTCGTCATAGTTTGGTTGACTTTAGTATCAATCTACAATGCAGTACATTAAAAAATAATGAAAAAAAAACCCCAACTCAATTTAATTTTGATGTATATATTAACTTGTCAGATATAACTGCATCTTTACTTTACTGTGTTTCTGTATCTATTAAAATGTTTTTTTTTTTGCCATGTTTAACATATAATACTTCACTTTAGTATATGCTACACTTGAGTGCTTAATATTTCCCTGAATAATAAAAAAAAGTTTTTAATTATTTATAGAATGGTGATAATTTTACTTTACTAAAACGTTCTATCATGTTCTCAAAGAACAAACAAAAATATTTTAAAAATTATTTTATAATAATAATTTCTGTTTTGTGAAGCCATTCGCGTGTCCACAGCTGACAGAAGGCAAAGTGTTAACTAGCTAAGCTATGTCCAACGCAGACAACGCAGAGCTTTCCTGGTAATTTTAAACAGTTTAATACGACTTTTAGTCATTTTTAAACTTTCCAGGAAATAAAATAACTAGTTGAATATTTATAAATATATTTAGAAATATTGTTAATTGTAAAAGGGTTGATTTAATGGATGCTAAGCTAAGTTAGCTAACAGTTACATTTTTACCTCAGTTTGTTTGTTAGTTGTTAGCTAGCTAACGTTAGTAAATGGCTTTAAGCAGATATATCTCAGTGCAGGGTTAACAAAGTCAACGTCTGAAAGTAGCAGAGATAATATACTGTATTTTAAACTGTTCCAGTTCCATATTTGTGTATTTATTTACACTTAAAACTGTATTTTCTCCACAGTGCTGGAAATGAGGACTCTCTGGCCAGCGCACTGCAGGCGGTCTCCCAGCAGGGGGAGTCTCAGGCTGCGGTACTGAAGGAGAAACAGTATGTTCTCCACTCACTGCAGGTTTAACACTTTATATATTATATTACAGTAAAATAGTCACTTATTTGGATGTGTATTTTTAAATAAATGACAAGAAAAAAATGTGGACATGTATTTCTACATTTTAATGAATTTTAATACATTTTACAATTTACAGCTCTGGTAAAAAAAATAAGAGACCACTTAAAAATGATGAGTTTCTTTGATTTTAACAAAATGAAAACCTCTGGAATATAATCAAGATGAAGATGGATGATCACAAGCCATCAAACCAAGTTGAACTGGCTTGAGTTTTTGCACCAGGAGCAGTCCTAAAGCAGTGTGTAAGACTAGTGGAGGAGAACATGATGCCAAGATGCATGAAAAATGTTATTAAAAAACAGGGTTATTCAACCAAATATTAATTTCTGAACTCGTAAAACTTTATAAATATTAACTTGCTTTCTTTGCATTTGAGGTCAAATAAATGCTCTAAAATGACAATATTTCTATTTATAATTTGGGAGAAATGTTGTCTGTAGTTTATAGAATAAAACAACAATGTTCATTTTATTCAAACATAAACCTATAAATAGCAGGATCAGAGAAACTGATTCATAAACTAAAGTTTATTCATAATGTCTATTTCATGTACAATGTTATGAACTGTCTTTTAAATAGACAAATTTAATAATAAATAAGTACATTTAGCAAAAGAAGACATAGAAGTTCAAGGCAAACACATTTTTAGGCAGGAATTAAAGAGGCCAAATGGGAATAGTGGGCTAGAGGAGAAAACTTGCGGGGGACAGAGGGAGTAGTTAGTTAGTTAGAGGTGTTAGGAGAGTAGGTGATCTTTGAAGAGCTACGTCTTCAGGAGTTTTTTAAAGGTAGTGATGGACGCTCCTGTTTTTTATTTTTTTTTTGTTGGGAAATGGGAATGCCATATATTTTCAGGGAAGGAGGGCACCAAAATCAGGATTTAAGATCCCTGTCATATGATCTTGTCGTACTATGCTGGCAAATTCTGATCTGAATTTTTATTTTCTGGAACTGGATTTGCCGCTGCTGACATAACTGACTTAGTTTTTTTATTCATAATGCTACAGGCCACCCTGACAGAGACAGTGAAGAGTTATGAAGAAGTAGCCAATAATATAAAACTGAAGGAGCGACAAATCAATAGCATCACTTGTGAGATTGAAGAGATCCGTAGCCACAACGCTGCCCAGACAATACAAATACAGGCCATCTTAATGGATAATATGAGTTTCAAGCACACCATCGAAGAACAAGAGGAGAAATCTCGGTCCTTGCTGACTGAATACAACACTTACCGCAATCAAATGGACAATTACAAAGTGCGTGTGTCTGAGATGGAGAGCCAATCACATATTTATAAGAAGCTGGTGGAGAAGAGGAAAGAGGTGAAGAGACTGAAGCAGGCCAGAGAGGAACTGAGGATGGATTTACAGAATCCTGAGGGAAACGCAGTTCGTCAGGCTCAGGTGTGTACAGTCCTCCTGAGACAACAACATGACGTAATGTAACAGGATCCACTGATCAGCTATTCAATTAACACCACCACATTGTTTCTACACTTATTTTTCATCTTATCAGCTACATTAAGCATAAAGAAACTCTTTGTAGTTCTATTATTACAGATTAAAATCCTGTATCTGAATTGTGGTGGCAGGTTATGGTGTTAATCTTATGGCTGTTGTAATGTTAGTGCATTTCTATTAAGTTTAAATTAAGCATTTACACTATAAAGGTTTATGTTTATTAAAAAGTGTGGACTAAGAAAGACTGCTTTATTAAAAACGGAATTAAATTATAACAGAATATAAGAAATTAGAACAGAACATATGTTACTTTCTGAAGTGTAAATGCAAAAAGCAAGCATCTGCAGATCTACAGTATCTGCAGGTCCACAAGTTGGAATATAGACAGGCTATTTTTTCCATTTTATTGCTTCCATAAATTAAATAATGGTTAAAAACATTTTACATTTTAATTTATTCAAAATCTCTTTAACGTCAAAGCAAAATAAGTGTCTGTAAAATATTAAATTATATGCTATTCCTCTTTTCCACTTTACTAGTTCAGCCACTTATTAGGTATTGGATTGGGGTTTGGGCTTGACCACTCCAGAATGTTCTTCTTCAAGAAAAATACAGGCAGAATCAGATTGTTCTTCCACAGTTTAATATATTTTTTCTGCATTTATAGCACCCTCTACCTTCACAAGTCTTCCAGGGCTTGCTAACAAGAAGCATCCCCATTGCATGATGCTGCCACCACCATGCTTTTACGGCGGGGATGGATGATTTGTGTATGGGGATGTGCCTTGTTTGGTGTCTGCCATACATACCGTCTGGATGTATAGCAAAAAAGCTTAATTTTAGGTTAATTGTCCAACGGTTCATTGGGAAAACCATAATCAAGATTTATCCATCTTTAATGTTCTCCTCCAGCATCAATGTTCTACCGCAGCACTTATTATTAAGATCTTCCACTAAACGGTTATTTGCTATAGTTAGCTAACCATGCTGAAAAAAACTACACCCAGCCCCATAGGCATTTCATGTGGAGAAGCCATAGGAAAGGTTATGCTCTGTGCTCATTCAGCCCTGCAGCAGAGAATCAGCACGTGAGAGTACAGGCACCAACTGCCTGGACCCCTGTTTAATTAAGTCAGTCACGTTGCATATTAATGCTGCATCTCATTGTGTATTTTAAATTTTGTATAAAAGTTTTATATTTTAATAAAGCCTAATTATATTGATCATGATCCAGTTTTTAAAACAAATTCCCTTTAGAGAAACTCAAAATCCAAAGGCTTAAATGATTTAGCCAGCATGTACAGCTCATGCATGTTATTGGATGTGAATTTCCTGAATAGGTAGCCTTGTAAAAAGTGATTCACAGTAATCAATTTAGATTGTAACGTATGCATAGACAAGCAATTCCAAAGATGGTGCTCCATCACAGCAGAGAAAGCAGTTCCACCGCTCCACAGTCCATTTCCAAGGAGATTTATACCTCACTAGTCAGCACATTGCATTGGCACAGTAAACGCAGGCTCATTTGCAGCTTCTCTAGAGCCGTTTTACTGTCCATGCTTTTCAGTAAGGGTTCATACAGACTGTGTGCAGATAAATACCTGGAAAGTTTTAAATATTTTGTATTGATTGTCTCAATACTTTTGGTTATATCATTATATATACAGTAACTATACAGTGTCTACTTAATAAAACATAACTATAACATGTTATACAGCTCTGTAAAAAGTAAGAGACCACCTTAAAATTATTATTATTTTTTTTTTACCAAATTGAAAAAAACAAATTGAATATAATCAAGAGGAAGATGGATGATCACGAGCCATCAAACCACCAAGCTGAACTGCTTAAATTTTTGCACCAGGAGTAAAGGCATACAGTTATCCAAAAGCAGTGTGTAAGAGTGGTGGAGGAGAACATGCCAAGATGCATGAAAAATACAAATAAAAAACAGGGTTATTTCACCAAATATTCATTTCTAAACTCTTAAAACAAATCAATTATGAATATGAACTTTTCTTTGCATTATAGTTTTCTTTGCATTATTCGAGGTCTGAAAGCTAACATGATATTTTTATGTTGTCTTCAGAGAGACACTGATCACATTAAGGCCAAGATACTTTCCTTAAAAGAACTTGTGGAAGAAAAAAAGATGCTTCTTGAGAAGGAGAAAGAGGTACATTCACAACTGAGAAAAGATATAGAGGTAAGTCTTTAAATACTGGCGTTATGTTGAAAATTATTATGCAAAATCTTGAAAAAAATGTTGCTAGAGAATATTAATATTAAAAAAAGTTATTAAGGGAATAATAAGCATTACAATTGAAATAATAATACATAACAAGGCTGATGGTGTGAAATTAATAGATGTTTTCTTGCTGCTCAGATTCACAACAGAAGATGTGAGGCTATTGTGAAAAGGCTCCGCTGCCAGCTGAACAAGGCTCAGTCCAGCCACAGACAGATAAGCAGTGACATTTTTCACATGGAGAATGAGGTGGAACAATTGAAGAACCAGTTATAAGTATCTCATGTAGAATCAAACAGTGAACCAAACATGAATACTACATGTTGGCAATGTTTTCTGTCTTATAACTTCAATAATTTATATTATTATCCATAATTCCATTTAAAGACTTTTTCTAATATGTTCTTTTGAGACCAAATGACCTTTTCTGTGTGCACTGTTAGTGTTTTGAACAGCTGAGGGCAGCAGTTTCAACCAAATGAAACCTATAGTTCTTTTTAAGGCACAGTTTTTCTAAAACTGTTTGCAGTTTAAATGCAGCTTATTGTCAGACCTTTTCTTTAAATTTGACCAGAAAAAAAAAAAAAAAAAAAAAAAAATATATATATATATATATATATATATATATATATTACCAAGGTCTCCTGTTGATGTGTTTGTTTTTAAAATCATTCAGACTAGAATATAAATTTGCATTGCTGAAAGTTAGCCTGCAGCCAGTGAGGTGATGTGAGTTGACAGTATCTGAACTGGCAGTCTCACTGAACACTAATGAGGGCGTGACGAGGTATCTGCCAGCTTATTACATCTCCCAGTTCATTTCGTGCCCATCCCAGTTTTCTTTTACCATTTTCTCAGCAGAGGAGGCTTGTTTTCTCTGGGAAAATGCTTCAGGTGTTCTTAACTGACAAACTCATACTGTCCTAGTTATGATTTGAAATGCCCAACTACAGTTTCAGAATCAGTTTCTCTGATTTTTTTATTTATATGTATATGTTTGAATAAAATGAACATTGCTGTTTTATTCTATAAAATATGGACAACATTTCTCCAAATTCCAAAATTCCAAATAAAAATATTGTCATTTAGACCATTTATTTGCCGAAAATGAAAAATGGCTGAAATAACAAAAAAGATGCAGAGCTTTCAGACCTCAAATAATGCAAAGAAAACAAGTTCATATTCATGAAGTTTTAAGAGTTCAGACACCAATATTTGGTGGAACAACCCTGGTTTTTAATCACAGTTTTCATGCATCCTGGTATGTTCTCCTCCACCAGTCTTACACACTGCTTATAACTTTATGCCTTTACACCTGGTGCAAAAATTCAAGCAGGCAGTTCAGTTTGGTTTAATGGCTTGTGATCATCCATCTTCCTCTTGATTATATCCCAGATGTTCTCAATTTGGTTAAATCGAGGAAACTCTTATTTTAAATCAAAGGTCTCTTATTTTAGCCAATAGTTTTTAAATGGGAGAACTTGTTTTCAGCCCATATCGAAGGTTTAATTCCGGTAATCTCAGTATAAAACCTACTAAAAAACAGGTGAATCCTTAAAATAAACACAGATTAAAAAGCTGATCTGTGTTGCTCTGGTGAGCAGTAAGAGGAAGACATAATGACGCATCAAAGCTCCCAGAGGCTTTAGGCACACTCATACCAGCCTTTATAGAGGAAAAAAACAATTATCCCAAAAATAGAGCACAGACTGCACTTCTCTGCTGCTGCTTCCTCTGCACCACTCCACCCAAATACATCATCTTAGCCAGGACCAGCCGTAATACAGCACATATCACCCCCATTCTAAATAGAAAAATCGAAATTTGAGTGCAGTATAGCATATTGTATACTTTTACATAAGTTAACACAGTTATAGTATTGACTATAAAAAAAAATCGTGGAATAGTAGCATGTAAATTGATCATGACCTGTATAGGTTGTGAGGTGTTATCTTGTGAGTGATCTTTTTTGCCAGAACTAATTTCACAGTTCCAGAAATTAACTAGTTTACATTTATTTGGGGTTTTCCCTCAATAAACAAGCCTAAAATGACTGCTACTCCCAAATTAAACATATTATCATATACCAGGCTGACCAATAATTGTGTATACCAGTTTTGTGATTAGGAATATATTTTAACACTTAAACAGTGTATTATATTATGAACTTATGCAGCACTTACCACAATACCACAATATTGATTTATTATAATAAATGGGGGAAAACTTTAACAGCTTTTAACTCCAGTTATGAGACTTTTAAACATGCTCTAGCTGTAATTCCAGTATCAGCTCACCAACCAGTCAGCTCACAGTAACTGTACTGCAGCATCTTTACTGCCTAAAACCCATTGACCAATAACTGTAGAAAACCTTTTTTGCTTTTTCTTTACTTTTTTTTTTTTTTTTTTTAGCAAAATACATCATTATACCTTCCAAAATTGAAGGAAAAACCTGGTCAAGTGTTTAGTTACTATGTTAGTTTAATGTATGTTTCAGCCTTTAAGCTCCAGAGGAATGGGATGTTTCATTTCTGAAGTTGTGCATCAATTAACTATCCTTGATCCACAGTCTCTTGTTTACGGATAAAACATCATAGAAGCCAAACATGACAAAATCATGGGACACGATAATCATTCCTGTCTCAACGCATGTAGCATATCTTTGTATATTAAAATGACAAAGGTTTTCAGGGATGGTCTTATCCTTTCAGAGAATGACTATAAATGATTTAATTATTAAAGACTTTAAGGAATTTTAGATCATATATATTGGTCCATTGAACATTAACATAATAAAAAAATAGCTACTGTTTTTGAGTGATGTAAAATACCTACAGAATAAGAGAGTAAGGAGGGTGGGCCGTGTCTCTGATTGTGTGTTTACACATTGGTATGGCAGGTTTAATGTAAAAATCTGTCTGTAGGGTGTGACCCTTTGACAGCTGGTAAATTGGTCGCAACCAACCATTAAATATTTATAGCAGCTGTTGTACATCCTGATCTTTCTCTATTTAGTTTTTTTCTTCTTCATTCTTCTCTGTCTTCCCATCTGTTTCTCCCTCCTTGTCTCTCTCTCCTTTCTCTGTTCTTCCACCCTCATCTCTCGCCTATCTCTCTCTCATTTCTCTCTCTAAAGGATTATTTTTGACCTTTGTTTGACCCTGCATAAAATGTTAATACTGTAAAATCATTCTGCATTTTATTAATATGCAGTGTACAGTATCTCTACA